>NW_027328734.1:3192980-4392980 GCF_048564905.1 Vicugna pacos
ATCCCTTAAAAATAATTCAAAAATAACAGTCTTAAAAAATGTAGGAAATTTATTGACAAATGTGATCTTAACTTTTTTATAAAAATATTCTTACCAAATTCGCTCTAGATAGAAAGTAACTAAACATTATAAAATCCATATAAGAAAAACCCATGAGTAACATCAAGTTCAATGTTAACATACAGGAAGGTTTCCCTCTGGTCCAGTAATAAGAAAAAGTAGTTCATTTTCACAAGCCCTAAATTACATTATCAGAAGTCCTAGCCAGAACAACTAGTCAAGGAAAAGTAAAAAGGCATCCAACTTGTAAAAAAGTAGTAAAGATTTTATAGATGACATAATTATGCAGAGTTAAAAACTCCATAGACCCCTCCAGTGACTGTTAGAAATAATGAACAAACTTAGTAAACTTGCAGAATACAAAATCAATACACAAATATCCGTTGCATTTTTATATAGTAACAACATATTATCAGAAATAGAAATTAGGAAAATAATTGTGTGTAAATTTATACCAAAAACAATAAAATAGAAATACATATGATAAGTGAAAAAAAAGATATAAACATAGATCTATAAATTACAGGTGCAAGAAAAATAAGTAAACAAAATAATTAGAAAGATATTCTGTGCTCATAGATTGCATATAATGTGAGGAAATATTCTACTCTATCTTTTACATGTTAAATCTCCCCAGCATTAATTATTGAGGACAATGTGCTTTCTTCATATTGTACTCTTGATTCCTTTTTCATGGGCTTACTGATCATAGGTTTGACGGATTATATCTGGTTGCAATATTCTCTTCTCTTGATTGGTGTCTGTTTTTGAGCCACTATCATGTTGTTTTAATTACTAAAGCTTTGTAACATCAGATAACTTTACACCATTAGATTTAATACTCTTTTTCAAGATTATTTTGGCAACTCATGATCTTTGTGTTTGCATATTAATTTTGAAATTATTTTTTCTATTTAACAAAAAATTCTCATGGGTATTCTGACATGAATCACACTAAATGTAAAATCCTTTGGGTAGAATGTTTGTTTCAACCATTGTTTCACATCATTAACATAAGAAATCTTTTCATTTCTTTGGATCAGTCTTAATTTCCTTCATCAAAGTTTTCTGTTTTTAACTTATAGGTTTTCTCCTTAATTGTTAACTTCATTTCTAGGTATTCTTTACATATATATATTATTATATATATTATATTTGTAAACATGTGTCCTACACAAATACAACAGTCAGAAGGAAGTGGCAAGACATACTCAATTCCTGAATGAAAGAAAGCTGTAATCTAAGATAATTTATCAAGCAAGGCTATCTTTTAGAATAGAAGGAGAGGTAAATAACTTCCACAGAAGCAAATACTAAAAGAATTAAGCAAGAGAAAAAGAAATAATGAAAAATCAACTCTATATAAAAAAGAAGCAGGATGCTATAGAAAATAGAAAGGCATAATTAGAAAGGGAATAGTTACAATGACTTACAGCAGAATAAATATGATGTTGTAAAACAGGACATCAAAAATTTTAAGGGTCACAGAGTGAAACAGGGCAAAAAGAGTGTTTTCTTCTTGTTTCTGTTCTCTGTAGGATGGGTTTGAGTTTGTATTCTTATCAGTTAAAATAAACAGACATAGTACGGGTCAATATAAATACAAAATAGGGTAACCATAATTCAAAAGCGTACAATGAACTCACAAAGCCAAAAAGAAACCAAAATAAAAAAAGAAAACTAATAAAGCCACAAAAAGAAAAAGAAATGAACAAAAAGGAAATACCAAATCAAATGGATAATGAAGTTCAAAATGGAAATAAACACCAGTCTACCAATAATTATCACAAATGTTAATGGACTTAGTGCTTCAATCAAAAGATATATATTGTCTGATTGGATAATATAACAAGACCCTACATTATGAAGCATACAAGAGACCCACTTTTGTAAGAGGAACACACATCAATTGAAATTAAGAAGAACGAAAAATATATTCCATGCAAATGGACATGACAAGAAAGCAGGACAAGCAGTAATGACTTCACCCAAAATAGAGTTACAAGAAAGCCCATAGAGTAAGATAAACAAGGACATGATAAAATGATGAAAGGAGAAATACAAAATGAGGGTATTATACTCATTAAGATATATACACTCAAAATTGGAGCACCGAGATACATAAAGCAAATACTAATAAATAAAAAGAGAGAAATCGCTGGGAACACAATCACAGTAGAAGACTGTAACACCCTGTTACCATCATTGGACAGGTCTTTCACACAGAAAATTAATAAGGGAACAAAGATATTAAAAGACATGATAAAATAATTGGAGATGGTTGATACTTCCAAAACAGTACTTCTCCCAAAAACAGGATATACATTCTTTTCCATGTCACTTGGAATATTTTCTAGGAATGATTATGTACTCAGGCACAGAAGAAGCCTCAACTAATTTAAGAAGATAAAATTTATTTCAAGGTTCTATTCTGAGTATTATACCATGAAACTAGAAATCAATCACAGAAAAACAGGCTGAAAAATTGACAGCATGTAGATTAAACAAAATGGTACTAAAACAAGGAGGGGAGGTAATGAAGTAAAAGAAGAAATTAAAAAATATCTTGAGAAATATGACAAAACACTACTCAAATTCCATGGAATAAAATTAAAGCAGGCTTAAGAGGGAAGTTCATATTGACAAGGCACTCCTAAATGTAGAAGAGCAATTTCAAATAAATAATCCAATGTTCTATGTAAACTAATCATGAAAAGAAGAGCAAACAAAACCAAAAATCAGCAGAAAGTGGGAAATAATAAAGATCAAGGGAGAAAGAATTGAAATAAATTTTAAAAAATAGAGAAAATCAATCAAAATATTTTTGAAAAATTGACAAAAGTCAGGATAGGCTATCCAACAAGAAAAGACAGAGAACACAAATAATGTAAGAAATGAAAATGGAGAAACTTCAAAGAGTACAACAAATTTGCAAAATATCATAAGGGAATATCATGAGCAACTGCAAGGAAACACACTGGAGTACCTAGAGAAATGGAGAAGTTTCTGGAAACATTCAGCCCACCATTATTGCATCAAGAAGAAATTGATCATTTAAACAGACAGATCACCAGAAATGGAATAGAATTATCAATAAAATAAAAAATCTCTGCAAACAAAATTTCAGAAACAAATAGCTTCACTGGGTAATTTGACCAAACATACTAAGAAAAATCCATACCAGTTCTCTTCTCCTCAAACTCTTCCAAAATATTGATATGGAGAGAGTACACGCAAACTCACACCATAAGGCCAACATCAACCTGATACCAAAACCAGACAAAGACACTACCTCAAAAGAAAACTATATGCCAATATCATTGATAAACATAGATGTAAAGTCTTTAAAAAATTATTAACAAACAGAATCCAACAACATGTAAATAAAGATCATAAACCATGATCAAGTTAGGTTCACCCCATGAACACAAGGATGGTTTAACATTTGCAAATCAATCAATCAACTGTGATACACCATATTAACAAAAGAGAGGACAAAAATCCACATGATCATCTCAGTAGATGCAGAAAAAGCATTTGATAACATTTAACACCTATCTGCAATAAAAGTTCTTATCACAGTGGGTGCAGAGTGACCATATCTCAACATAATGATTGCTATTTATGACAAATATATAGCCAGTAAAATACTCAACGGTGAAAAACTGAAAACCTTTTCAGAAAAACCTGAGACAAGACAAGGTTTCCCATTCTCACAATTTCAATTCAACATAGTCTTGGAAGTCCTAGCCACAAAGATCAGGTAAGAAAATTTGATTTCCTATCAAATTATGCAAAACATTTCTTTATAGGACTTAAACAAATGATCCTACGATTTACAAAGAGTCATAAACTATCCATAGTTTCCAAAGTAATATTAAAGAAAAAGAAACAGGCTAGAATAATAACCCATCAGGTCTACATACACTATTGCAGAGCTACAATAATCAAAATTACATGATATTGGTACAGAAAAAGGCATATGGACCAATGGAACAGAATAGAGGGCCTAGGAATAAATCTACAGGCCTATGTTCAATTAATGTTTGACAGAGTAACCAAGAATATGGCAGAGAAAAGACCATCTCTTCACCAAACGGTGTTGGGAAAACTGGATAGCAGCATCAGAGCAATGGAGTTAGAACACTCCTTCACTCCATACACAAGGATAAACTCAAAATGGCTTGAAGACTTAAATGTAAGGCAAGACACAGTAAATGTCCTGGAAGAAAACATAGGCAAAACACTCTGAGATAAATCTCAGAAATGATCTCCTAGAATAGACTACCCAGGGAAGGGATGTAAGAGCAAAATTAATAAATGGGACCTAATTAAACTTATAAGCTTTTGCACAGCAAAGGGAACCATAAACAAAGCAAAATGAAAATCTACAGGTTTCAAGAAAATATTTAGAACTGATGCAACTGACAAAGTCTTAATTTCCAAAATATAAAGGCTTCATACAACCTAATAATAATAAAGAAAACAAGAAACCCCATCTGAAAATGGGCAAAATCCCTAAAGAAGCAATTCCCCGTTAGAGAAATACAAATTCCACATAGATATATGAAAAAAAATTGCTCACTATCATTATCAGGGAAGGGCAAATCAAACTATAATGAAGTGTCACTCACAGTAGTCACAATGGCCATCATTCAAAATTTCACAAACAATAATTTCTGGGAAAGCTTTGGAGAAAGGGAACCCTCCTACACTGTTGGTAGTAATGTAGTTTGGTGCAGTGATTGTGGAAACCAGGATGGGGATTACTCTAAAGAATAAAAATAGAGTTAACATATGATCCAGCAATCCCACTTCTGGGTATATATCAAAAGGAACCCTATTTCAAAAAGTCACCTGCACCACAAAGTTCTTAGCAGTGCTATATACAAAACCCACGACATGGAAGCAACCTAATTGTCCAACAACTGATGACAGTATTCAGAAGTCATGC
This sequence comes from Vicugna pacos, assembly GCF_048564905.1. Classification (NCBI taxonomy): domain Eukaryota; kingdom Metazoa; phylum Chordata; class Mammalia; order Artiodactyla; family Camelidae; genus Vicugna; species Vicugna pacos. The sequence continues at coordinate 3,197,995 of NW_027328734.1, forward strand.
CATATTTACACAATGGAATAATATTCTGCAACAAAAAATGACAAAACAATGACATTTTCAGCAATATAGATCTCCCCAAAAAGTGTCATTCTAATTGAAGTAATCCAGAAAGAGAAAGAAAAATAATACATGACATGACATATGTGGACCCTTAAAAAAAATTTGGATGAGGAAACTATGATTTCATCTACAAAACTGAGACACACTCACAGATTTACTAAACAATTTTATGGTTACTGCGGAAAGAGTCTGGTAGAGGATATATTTGGGAACTGTTCATTTATAAATGTCATCCATTATATATAAAAATAGATGTTTTCAAAATTTCTTTTCTATGACACAAGGCAGTAAGTTAAATACCGTGAAGTAATATTTAATAGGCACACAAATATATGCATCTTCGGGGACTCCGTGCTCTACACCACAGATTGACACATTCTAAACGGCAGTACTTTAATGATAAATAAATGAATAAATATGTAAATAAAAATAAATAAATAAATAAATAAATATATTTAATGATAAAAGAAATACAAAGATTCACACTACTTAACTTTACCCATCAAGAACCCAGGAGAAAACAGAAGGAATAAAGAAGAAATTGAATCAATGAGAGTAAGGGAAATACAGAAACAATTGAAAAGGGAAAAAAATTATGCCTAAGGTTGTTTCTTTTAAACATAAAGTGGACAAAATTTTAGGTTGGCTAACAAAACAAAGACTCAAATAATATTAGATATAAAAGAGAAGATATTTCCAGTGATGTTGCAGAGATGCATAGCATCATAAGAAATTATCACTAGCTTACGATTTGAATGACCTAGAGCAAAAGACAAATTGCCAGAAACATATGTCTTCCGAAACTGAATCAAGAGGAAATTAGAAAGTTAAATAGTGCAAAAGTATGTATGAGAAAATCAGTACTCCAAATTTCCCAAATCAGAAAAAATTTACAAGATGAATTTTTCTGGTGAATTCTGTCATACATTTGAAGACAATTTTTCACCAATTCTTCCACAAATCTTCCAAGAATTTGAAGGGTGTGAAAGATTCCAAACTTGTTTTATGATTCCAGCTTTATTTGCATAACAAGGCTAGAAAGGACATTATATTCAAAATATAGAATATTATGCGTGATGAACATATGTACCAAAATTCTCAACAAAACACAAGCAAAATGAATTCAACAACACATTTAATGTATCATACACATACATGAGTAAAGGTATTTATCCCTGGGTTTAAGAATACTTCAAAATATTGAAATCAATAAAGATGACATGCCGCACTAATAGAATGAGAAATAAATCTCAAATAATCATCTCAATAGGTGCAGAAAGAGCATTGTATATAATGCAACATCCTTTTAAGATACTCCCAACAAATTAGTTTAACCCTGTCAGTGGCATGATATCATATACACACAAATACTCTGTGGAGAGAAGTAAGCAGTTTTGTTTATTGATTCTTAGAAAAAGGATTTATATAGGTCATGCACAATGCCTCACATATCATCTAAGTTATAACAATGTTAATATTCTTATGCTATTTATTTCCCCATGCTCCTGCAGTAAGCACAGGAGGCTAAATGATCAAGTATTGTTTTAAAGATCATCCCGGGACTTCATTAAGTAGTCCATCTCTTTATCAGCTGGCTGTGCCTGTCTTAGGTTGCCCTTCTCTTAGGATCTTACCCAGCATAGGCTATCCAGACATTCATATTGGATACATTTTGTAGGCCATTTCTTATCCAGCCTGGATATGTGACATTCCTCACAGATTTTTTATCAGTTCAGCACATGGGCTTATTCTCTAGAGCCTTCAGACAGGGGCCTTCAAACACAACATCCCTTGACAGAAAAATAGATGTAGAAAATTTTATGTATATATGCAATTGAATCAATACTTTGCATTCCTATCAACAGTGTCCACGGTGTTCCTTTTTCTCCACAATCTCACCAACATCAATTTTTTTTGATACGAGCCTTCTGACAAGTGTGAGGTCTTGTCTCATTTTTGGTTTATAACTTTCCTAATAATTTATAACTCTGAACATATTTTCATGTGTCATTTAGCCAAATGTATGTTTTCTACAGAAAATTGATTCAGATCTCTCTATTCAGTTCCTACGGACAACTTTTTAAATTAGATTGTTTGGTCTTTTTGTTGTTGTGGGGTAAGATTTTGGCATATATTTCGATATTAAAACTTGATTGGAAAATATCACTTACAAAGATATTCTTCCAATGTGTTGGTTGACTTTTCATTTTATTGATCATTTCTTCTGCAGTGTAAATCTGTTTAAACTGATACAATCATATTTTGTTAGTTTTCCTTCTGCTTCCCTTGCAAGAGGAGACATATGTAGAATCAAGTTAAGTCCAGTCAGTTTGTACTTCTTATATTTTACACTAGGATGGTTTTTTTTTTTCCAGTTTTATGTTTTATATGACCAGGAGTGGGATTGCAGTATCATAAGATAGGTCTATTTTTATTTTTTAAAGGAACGTCCATACTGTTTCCAAAGTGGTTGCACCTATTTTCATTCCCATCAACAGCATTGGAGAGTCCCTTTTTCCCCACAACCTCCCCAGTCTTTATTATTTGTAGACATTTGGATGACAGCCCTTCTCAGTAGTTTGAGGTAAAACATTATTTTAATTTTGTCTTGCATTTGTAAAATGCTTAGCTATGTGAGCATGTTTTTTTGTTCCTGTTTGTCATCTGTGTGTCTTCTTTAGAGAATTGTCTTCCACTGATTTTCTGACTGAGTTGTTTGTAGATTTTTGAAATGGAGCTGTAGGAACGATTTGTGTATTTTATAATTTAGCCTCTTGTTGATTGCATTGTTTTCCTAATGGTTTCTCTCATTTGGAAGTTCATCTTTTCATATTGTTTATTTTCCTGTGTAGAAGCTTTTAAATTTAATTAGGACCTATTTGTTTATTTTGCTTTTAATGTTTTTAATTTGGGAGTGTGACATAAGAATATTTCACTATAAGTTTTATCTTGTTTTGCCTATGTTAGTTTCCAGGACTTTTATTGTGTTATGTATTAGATTGATCTATTTAAAACATTTTGAGTTTATTTTTATACAGTGTGAGGGAGTGTTCTAATTTCATTTATTTACATGTAACTGTTTAGCTTTCTCATCATTACTTGCTGAATACTGCCTTTTATGCATTGTATATTTTTGTTTTCTTTGTCATAGTTTAGTTGACAATACATGTGATGTTTTATTTCTGCCTCTGTGTTCTGTTCCAGTGATATAGATGTTTGTTTGTTTTCTAGTATTGTGCTGTTTTGATTAATGTATTTTTGTAATATATTCTGAGATCTGGGAGGGTTGTGGGTTATGCCTTCAATTTGTTCTTTTCCCTTATTGTTCCTTTTTCAGTTCTGGTTCTTTAGCAGTTCCATACAAATCTTAGGACTGTTTTTAGTTCTTTGGAAAATATCATTTATTTCGATCTGAATCACTTTATATATGTAGACATCTTTTGTTGTATGTATATTTTAACAATATTAATTCCTCTAAACAAAGACATTGAGATTTCTTTTCATTTATTTGCATCATCTTCAAATTTCTTTATCAGTTTCCTATAGATTTTATTATCTTGGTTTATTCATAGGTTTTTCATTTTTGATCTGATTTCATATGGATTTTTTAAAATTATGGAATATTTCATTGTTAGTGTAAAGTAATATGACAGTTTTTGTATATTAATCATGAATCATGCTACTCTGCTATATGTCTTTATTAGTTTTAGTTGTTTTGGTGTGCAGAATCTTTAGTGTTCTCTGTATAGATTATCAGGTCATCTAAAATAATAACAGTTTTACTTCATTCAATCCAACTTGAATAACTTTTTTTCTTGTCCGAATGCTGTTACTAGGACTTCCCATACTGTGTTTAATAGAAATGGTGAGAGTGGGCATCCTTTTCTTATTCCTTTATTTGGCTTTCAGTTTTGTGCTTTTGCATTTTATGTTTTCTGTGGTTCTGTAATTAATGACTTTATTTATGTTGAGGTATATTTCCTGAATCCTACTTTGGTAATGGTTTCTGTTGTTGTTGTTGCTGCTCTTGTTGTTGTTGTTATTGTTGTTGTTGTTGCTGTTGTTGCTGTTTTAAAGAATAAATGTTGAATTTTGTGAATTGCTTTTTAAGGATTTATTGGAATGACCATGGCGTTTTTCCTTTTTCTTTTGTTAAAGTGCTGTATCAAACTGATTGATTTCATGTATGTTCAACCTCTCTTATGACACTGCAATGAATTAAAGTTGATCATGGTGTATGATTCATATTTGTTATTGCTGGATTAAGTTTGGTAATAATATTTTGTAAAATTTTTGCATCTAAGTCAATGAAATATATTGGCTTGAATTTCTCTTTGCCCGTACTTTTTTTGTTGGCTTTGCTATCAGGTTGATGAAATCTTCATAGAATCAACTTGGGAGTTTCCCGCATCTTCACTATTTTTGAATAGTTGGAAGAGTATTAGTTCTGCTTTGTATTTTTGTGCAGTTCTCCACGGGAGTTGTTTATATCTGCATTTCAATTTAAAGATTTTTTTAATGCATATTCTATCTTTCTTCTAGTTATCAATTTGTTCAAATTATTTGTTTCTCCTTATCTCTGTCCCTTTCTAGACATTTGTCTATTTCTTCTAATTTGTCCAGTTAATTGGCATGTAAGAGTTGACAAAATGATCCGTTTTTTGTATATCTGAGGGAGCAATTGTAATTTCTCCACTTTTATTTGTGACTTTATTTCTTTGGAGCATCTCCCTTTTCTTCATGATGCACCTGGCTAGAGGTTTTTTGATTATGCTTACCATAAAAGGGAAAAAAAAAAGAACATAATCTTTGGTTTTACTACTCTTTTGCAGAGTTGTTTTTTCTCTCTAATTTATATTTACACCTGTAATATTTAGGATCATGTTTTTTTCTTTTTCTAACTTGTTTTAGTTGGTTTTTAATCATTTTACAAAGTTGTCTCAAATTCCAGTGTAGAGCACAATTTTTTAGTTACCATGAACATATATATATTTGTTGTCAGATTTTTTCCCCTGTGAGCTGCAGCAAGATCTTTTATATATTTCACTGTGCCATACAGTACAATCCTGTTTATCTATTCTACAATTTTGACCTCCCAGCCTATCTCTTACCACCCCCTACCCCCTTGGCTACGAAAAATTTGTATTCTCTGCCTGCGAGTCTATATCTGTTTTGTATTTAGCATTTTTTGTTTGGTTTCTTTTGTTTTTAGATTCCACACATGAGCCATCTCATATGGTATTTTTCTTTCTCTTACTGGCTTACTTCACTTAGACTGATTTTCTCCAGGACCATCAATGTTGCTGAAAATGGCATTATGTTGTCGGTTTATAAGACTGACTATTATTCCATTGAATAAATATACCACCTCTTCTTAATGCAGTCAACTTTCGATGGACATTTAGGCTGTTTCCATGTCTTGATCATTGTAAATAGTGCTAGCTATGAAAATTGGTGTGTATGTGTCATCCTGAATTAGGGTTCCTTGTGGATTTATGCCCAGGAGTGTGATTCCTGGGTCATATGTTAAGTCTATTGCTAGGTTTCTGAGGAATCTCCATCCTGCTTTCCACAGTGGCTGCACCAAACTGCATTGCCACCAGCAGTGAAGGACGGTCCCCTTTTCTCCACAGCCTTCCCAGCATTTGTCAGTTGTGGATTTTTTAATGATGGGCATTCTGACTGGTGTGAGGTGATACCTCACTGCAGTTTTGATTTGCATTTCTCTAATAATCAGTGATATTGAGCATTTTCTGATGTGCCTTTTGATAATATGGATGTCTTCGTTGGAGAATTGCTTGTTTAGGTCTTCTACCCAATTTTGAATTGGGTTGTTTATTTTTTCTTATTCAGTGGATGAGCTGCTTATATACTCTTGAGATCAAGCCTTTCTCGGCTTCATTTGCAAATTTTTTCCCATTCCGTAGGTTGCCTTTTTGTTTTACTTCCGGTTTCTTTACTGTGCAGAAGCTTGTAAGTTTCATTAGTTCTCATTTGTTTATTCTTGCTTTTATTTATTCTACGGGAAAATTTTCGAGACATACGTCAGATAACGTTTTGCCTATATTTTCCTCTAGGCGGTTTATTGTATCTTGTCTTATGTTTAAGTCTTTGGTCCATTCTGAGTTTATGTTTGTGTATGGTGTTCTAGCTTTATTGGGAGTGTTCTAGCTTCATTTATTTACATGTTGCTGTCCAGTTTTCCCAACACCAGTTGCTGAAGGGACTGTCTCTATTCCATTGAAATTTCTTTCCTCCTTTGTCAAAGATTTGTTTCCCAAAAGTTTGTGGGTTCATTTCTGGACACCCTATTCTGTTCCATTGGCCTATATGTATGTTTTTCTCCCAATACAGCGCTGTCATGTTGACTGTAGCTCTATAGTATTATCTGAATCATTAGCGTAAATAAATGCCACTGATATTTGGACCTTAATCTTGTAACCTGCTACCTGGCTGAATTCTTTGATCAGCTGTAGTAAATTTTGTCTGGATCTTGTAGGGTTTTCTATATATAGTAACATATTATCTGCATATAGTAAGACATTATCTCTTCCTTTCCAATTTGCATCCCTTTTACTTATCTTCTTCTTTGATTGCTGTGTCTTGAAATTCCAAGGCAATCTTGAGTAGGAGTCATGATAGTGTGCTTCCTTTTATTGTCCCAGATTTTAGTAGGAGGATTTTCACTTTCTCATTGTTGAGTACTCTGCTTGCTGTAGGTTTGTTATCTATAGCTTTCATGATGCTGAGATATGTTCCCTCTATGCCCACTTTGGTGAGAGTTTTTATCATACGTGGGTTTTGAGTTTTATCAAATGATTTTCCTGCATCTGTTAAGATGATCTTGTGGTTTTGGTCCTTTCTCTTGTTGATATGCTGTATTACATTGATAGATTTGCATATGTTGAAACATCCCTGTGTTGCTGGCATGATCCCTAATTAGTCATGGTGTATAATCATTTTTCTGTGTTGTTGAATTCTATTTGCTTCTCTTTGGGTGAGGAATTTGTCGTCTGTGTTCATCAGTGATATTGGCCTATAATACTCTTTTTCGGTAGTGTCTTTGCCTGGTTGTTGTATCAGGGTGATTTTGGCTTCATAGAATGAGTTTGGGAGTATTCCTCACTTTTTAATCTTCTGGCAGAATTTGAGGACTAGTATGAGATCTTCTTTTTATGTTTTGTAGAATTTACCAGAGAAGCCATCCGGTCCTGGACTGTTACTTGTAGGGAGGTTTTATATTGCTATTTTGATTTCCTGTCTAGTGCTCTGCTTATTCAAGGGGTCAGTTTCTTCTTGATTCAGTCTTGGTGGACAGTATGTTTTCAGAAACTTCTACATCTCTTCTAGGTTATACAGTTTGGTTCCATATACTCTTCATAATATTCTCGTATGATATTTTTATTTTTATTTTATTTGTTGTAATTTCTACATTCTCCTTTCTTATTTTGCTTATATGTGCTCACTCTCTTTTCTTCTTTTTGAGTTTTGCCAGAGTTTTTTCGATTTTACAAACTTTTTTGAAAAACCAGCCTTTAGATTGGTTGAATTTTTTTCTATGGTCTTTTTAAACTCTATTTTATTTATTTCCTCCCCAATATTTATGATTTCCTTCCTTACACTGCCTTTTGGGGTTTTTTGTTCTTCTTTTTTTAATTCATTCTGCTGGTGGGTTAAATTGTTTATTGGTGATTGTTCTTCTTTATTGAGGTAGGCCTGTATCACTATAAACTCCCCTCTGAGCACTTCTTTTGCTGTGTCCCATAAATTTTGTTGGGTTTTGCCCTCATTTTCTTTTGTCTCAAGGTAATTTTTTATTGCAGCTTTGATTTCTTCATTGACCCATTGGTTTTTTATAAACATATTGTTTAATCTCCATGTTTTCCTTTTATTCTCCTTTGTTTCTCTGTTGTTGATTTCTACCTTAATGGCATTGTGGTCAGTAAAAATTCTTGAGGTAATTTCTATCTTCTTAAAATTGCTAAGGTTTCTTTTGTGCCCAAGTATATCATGAATCCTGGAAAATGTTCCACATGCACTTGAAAAGAATTTATATCCTATTTTCGGTGGGTGCAATGCTTTCAATATATCCACCAAGTGTAAAATTTCTATTGTATTATTTAACTTCTCTGTTGCCTAATTTATTTTCTGTCTCGATGATCTGTCCAGTGATGTTAATGCAGTGTTGAAATCTCCAAATATGAATCCCCATTTATATCTGTTAGCAATTATTTTATATACTTATATGCTCCTGTATTTGTTGCATATGTGTTAATGAGTGTGCTGTCCTCATAATGTATCACTCCTTCAATCATTATAAAATGTCCTTCTTTATCTTTCTTTATGGCCTTTGTTTTAAAGAATATTTTGTCTGAAATCAATACTGCAACACTGGCTTTTTTGGTTTTTCCATTTGTATGGAATACCCTTTTCCATCCATTCACTATCAATCTATATGTTTCCTTCTTCCTGAAGTGCGTCTCTTGTATGCAGCATATTGAAGGTTCTTGCTTTATTATCCAGCCTGCCACTCTATGACATTTGAGTGGAGAATTTAGTCCATTAACATTTACAATAATTGATGATAGTTCAGTGTTTATTGCAATTTTGACCTTCTCTTTGCAGTTGATTTGTTATTTCCTCTTTGTTCCTTTCATCTTCCTTTTATGGTTTGGTCATTTTCCTTTGTATTATCTTGAATTTTATTTAGTTTTTGTGACTCCCTAATAAGTTTTTATCTTCTTGTTACCGTTTTTTATAAGTCCTTAGACCATTAATATAACTGCTTTTATTAAATGGATAGTAACATGATCTCAAACCCATTCTACTGAGAACAAAATATTTTAAAAGCAAAGACCAAAAAACAAAATTCTCTGTTTTCCTGCCTCCCTCTCCACTGTCAATGATTTGTATATATTTTTTTAAAATTTTATGTTTATTTTATTTATTCTTCATGAGCTATCACCTTTCCAGCTGTGAGTTTCACATTTCTGTAGCATCATGCTTCTTTTCTTTTTAGAGGGGACCTTTCAATATTTCTTTTAGCATGGGTCTAGTGTTTCTAAACACTTGTAGATAGATGTTTCTTGTCTGTGAAATTCTTTTTGTCTCCTTCTACCATAAATGATAGCCTTGCTGATCAATGTATACTATGGAATATCATTTCTATCATTCAGAACTTTGAATATATCTTGCCACTCCCTTCTGGCTTGTAGTATTTGCGTAGTGAAATCAGCTGGGAGCCTTATGGGGATTCCCTTGTAACTCACTCTTTGCTATTCTCATGCTGCCTTTAGGATAATTCCTTTATCCTTGACTCTGGCCAACTTAATTATATGTCCTGGTGTGGGTGTATTTGGGTTCTTCCTGTTTGGGACACTTTGAGCTTCCTGTAGTTGGATATCTGATTCCTTCTTTAAGTTTGGGAAGTTCTCAGTTATGATTTCTACAAAAACCTTTGCAATCCACTTTGATTTTTCTTCCCATTCTGGGACTTCTATCATGCCAAGATTGGCATTCTTTCTATTATCCCATAGATCCCTTTTGTTTTTTTCATTTGTTTCTCATTGTTTCTCCTGTAGCTCTTCTGATTGGATGTTTCTATTTTCCTGTCTTCTAAGTCACTTATTCGTACTTCTGTGTTATCTAGTGAGCTTTGCTACACCTTTAGATCATTCCTGATCTCATTCAACGTGTTTACCTATACTTCTTGTCTCTTCTTTATAGCTTCCATTTCATTTTTGACATATTTTATATCTCTAAACGCTATCTCTTTTATTTCCTTCAGTAATTTGATCACTCCTTTTTTGAAATCTTGATCTAGTATGATATTGATGTCTATTTCACTGATCATTCTTTCAGGGGATTCCTCTCATTCTTTTAATTGGGAATGGTTTCTCTGCTTCTTCATCTTGCTCCTACATCTCTGGCACTGAGGTTTATAGTGTTTCAGTTATGTACTGTCATCCTAATTGAGTTTATCAACCTAATGCCTATGAAGTAATGCAACTTGTAAAAGAGAAAAAAGAAAGAGAGAGATAAAGAATTTTACAGAAGTGATAAATAAAGGTTTCAAGACATTTTATAATGAAAACTAGAAAAGCAATTTGAAGCAGCGTTTTGACAGTTAATAATAATAAAAATATTTTAAAAAATTTAAAAGGCATTAAAATGGGGGTATGTATAATTGCCTAAGAAGTAAAAATTAAGTGTGTAATAGAAAATGGAACAGGTAAAAACTGATTAAAACAATGGAGTGGTCAGTGTCCTCCTGTAAACTCTGTATTTTAATGTGAAGTGTTTCTGTATTCATCTGGTTTTGGAAGCTCATCTTCCTGTTTCCAGAGGCCCTCCATTGGAGCCCTCATCTGTGCTGCTCCCAGGGCATGTCAGCAAGCTGATCGCTCCTACATCCAACACTGGTTCAGGTGCAGCTCTATTTACTCTGGGCTGGCTTGTCACTGCCCTGCCTGGTGCTGCAGTTAGATGTTGCAGACTAACCAGGCAGGATTGGGCATCATGCCCTCTCCCACCAACATGGTCAGGGGCTGTATTCCAGCCCAAAATGTGGGGGGGAATCCACCCCATCAGTGTGCCAATCACTCTATGCTCTGTGCCACTGTACGCTCTGCCTTGGGTTGGCACACCGGAAGTGGACTCAGGGAAGACTGAGGAACAGCCCTGTCCCTGGTCTGGGCCAAAATCCATCTCCTTGTTTGTCTTGGTGGACAAATTCTCTGAGGAGCCAGGGCAGTAGGATCCTATCTGCATCATGCTGTAGACAAGTCTCCATCTGGCCCTTGAATCTGCTAAGTCCTTAGGTGTAGATGCAGGTTTTGCCCCCACGGCCACTTGGGTGTAAAGCACCTGAAGGTGTGGTGGCTGTGTCTGAGCCCCAGCTCTCTTCACCTAGAAACTTTTGTGGATTTTCAGAGATGTGAAAGTCAACATTTCCCCCACAGGGCACATCTGCCCTGTTGTTTTATGGAGGGCCTGTGTTGTTCTGCCCTGTTCACTCACAGCCATGGCACAAAGCCCACTCCATTCCCCCAGGCTGCCACAGTGTAGCCATCTGCATCTACCACCCAGCTAGGGAAACATGGCCCTGCACCCTGCATCTGGGCTGCATCTTCACCTGGGTGTCAAAGGGATATTCTGTGCCTGTTTAACAAAGATCTGTAAGTCAACTTATAATTTGTACAGGTCCAAGCCTTGGAGGCTCCCCCTCTGTCCTGCCGACCTCTTAGTTGGAGAGGGGAGACACACTGAATGAGCACCCATCCTTCTTTGCTGCTCCCACCCCATGGGACCTGTCCCACTCTATTTTGCCTTTTCTTCTTTCTTTCTTCCTTTTCTCCTACCAGATATTTCACATCTTTATCTATTGAAGAGGACAATGCTCTGTCAGTGTTCTGAAGGTTTTCTGATTAGCTGAGTGGGTCTGTGGATGTGACCCTTTGTGCAATTGTGGGAATGGTGAGCTACGAGCGTCCTTCTACTCCAACATCATTTCCTCCACCCCAAAGTTTCTCTTTATGGTGGAAGATAAACATAGTCTGGAAATAAATGGAAACGATATTCCCTGGAAATGACAAGAAAGTGCAGATTGCAATGCTCAACTCATAGGAAATACATTTTAAAATAAGGGCCAAAATGAAAGAAACATGAGATTATATAAAGAAAAAGAGATCAATAAAAAAAATAGGGTATTACACTCATTAAATTATATATTGACCCAACACCATAGATCCTAAGTATAAAAAGAAATTTTAGTAGACATGAAGGAATTAATTCATAATAAAACAATAATAGTAGATGAGTTTAACACCTCAGTATACTGATGGCTAGATCATCCAGAAAGAATATCTGTAAGGAAACAGAGGTCTTAATAGCATATTAGATCATTTGAACCTAACTGAGCTTTTGGACACTGCATCAGAAAATTAGAACACATAAGCTTTTCCAGTGTGAACAGGGTATTATCTGAGGAATTCACCACATATTATGTCATGAAATGAGACTCAGGAAACTTAAGCGAATATAGATTACAGCAAGTAGTTTCCGATACACAAAATTATGAAACTATGCATCAACTCTAGAAAGAAGGATAGGAAAAGCACAAATATGAAGTCAAACCACATACTTTAAAAAATAAAATAAAACAAGGTCAATGATGAAATCAAAGATGTAATAAAATCATACCTGGAGACAAATTATGATGAAATCACAGCTTCATAAAACATATGGGATGCAGCAAAGACAAAGATGTGTGGGAAGTTGAGAACAAATAAAGCCTTCCACAAGGAACAAGAAAAACCTCATACAAAGGACGCAGCATACCACCCAAAATAACAAGAAATAAGAACAAACAAAACCCAAAGGCAGTAGAATGAGAAATTTTTAATGATTAGGTTGAAAATAAATAAAATACAAGTTGAAAAATAAATTATATATGTAAAATCAACAGCTTTAATTTTTCTTAAAAATATTAACAAATTGATAAGCATTTAGACAGGCTTATGAAAAAATACAGAGAGTGGACCCAAACAAAATAATAAATGGAACAGTAGAAATAACATCTGATATTACAGAAATACAAAAACATTATGAAAGCACTATGAGCTGTTACATGAAAAACAATTGGACAACCTAAAAAAATGGACAAATTTCTAGAAACATACATTCTGCCAACACTGAATAAAGAGAATATGGAGAACTAGAAAAGAGCAATCAGTATAAGTTAAATAAATTCTATAATTTTAAAGCTCCCCTTGAACAAAATGCCTGGATGCATTCCCTAAAACCTCTTTCCCCAACTATTTTAAAAAATGAAGGAAGAGGGAATATTCCCAACGTTATTCTATGAGGCCACCATTACCCATAACAAAACCAGTCAAAGACAATACCAAAAAAAAAAAAAAAGAAAATGAAAATCCAATATCCTTGCTGAATATACTTTGAAATATCCTCGAAAAACATTGACAAATTAATTCAGCAATACATACAAAGTATTATAGATGATGATCTGTTGGATTCTTTCCAGAGTCACTAGAAAGGTTCAACATACAAAAGTCAATCTCCATGACACATGTCTAATAAAGGAAGGACAAAATTCACAAGACCATGTCAATAAACAGAGAAAAAGCATTTGAGAAAATTCAACATACATTCAACATCAGAACTCTCTTGAAAGTTCTGATGGGAACATCTCTCAACATACTAAAAGCCTTTTATAACAAATTATAATACTCTCTCAACATACAAAATGCCATTTATAACAATTTATAATACTCAGCAGATAGGCTGAAAGCCTTCTTATTAAATTCGGGAAAAAATCATGGATTCCTACTCTCACCACTTCTGTTCAATAGTAATACAAGAAAGGAAAAGGAAAAAAAAAGATGTAAAAGAAACACAAAATGGAAAGAAAGACCCAAAACTGTCACCAGTACTGCTGGCATAAATATCTATACAGAGACTCCTAAGGGCTCCACATTGACTATTATGAACTATAAATAATTTTCTCAAGGGAGCAGGGTACAAGATTTATGTAAAGAAGTCTCTTGCATTTCAACACATTAATCATGACATACCATAAAATGGACGTTGGAAGCAAAAATATTTAAAATACCATTCCCTGAAAATCTTGGAATAAATGTAACCGCTTATGTGGAAGATCTACACAATGAAAATTATAAAACATTGACAAAGAAATTAAAAATGATTTAAAGAAATGGAAAGATGTGTTGGGCTCTTGGATTGAAAGAGTTAACATTGCTAACATGGCCATACTACACAGAGAAACCTACAGATTTAAAGCAATTCATGTTACAAAGCTGTAGTATTTTCCACAGAACCAGAAAATAAATAAATCTAAGTTTTACATGAAACCATTAAAATTTGCCAATCTGATCTTGAGAAAAAACAACAAATCTGGAGGTATAACACTCCCAGATACCTTACGATACTAGATACCTACAGTAATAAAAACAGCATGGCATTGGCACAGAGATATAATCAAGAAAACCAGATAGACAGCCTAGAAATTATTCCACACACCTATGAGCAATGAATCTATGATAAAATAGGCAAGAGTACACAATGGAGAAAAGACAGTCTCGTCAATGGATGGTGTTGGGAAAGTTGGACATCTACATGTAAAACAGTGAAATGAGAGCATTCCCTGACATCATATACAAAAATAAACACCAAGTGTATTAAGGGCCTAAATGAAAGACCTGATACTATAAAACTGCAAGAGGGGAATATAGGTGATACAATATTGAGTATATATCATAGTAATATTTTCTTATATCAGTCTCTTAAGGCAAAAGAAATAAAAGCAAAAATAAGCAAGTGGGACCTAAACAAACTTGAAAATTTCTGCACAGCAAAGGACACTATCAATGAAAAGAAAACACTGCCTGTGTAATTGGAGAACATATTGGCAAACAATGCAAGTGACCAGGGGTTAGTAAATGTATGTTAATAGACGTAAGATGGATTTAGGTTAAGCAACTCAATGTGAAAACCAAAAACCCAATCAAAAACAAGAGTAGAGTACCTGAGTTAATATTTTTCCAAAGAAAACATACAGATGAGTAAGAGGGAAATGATAAAATTGCTCAACATTACTAATTAGGTAATTGCAAATCAAAACCACAATGAGGTATCACTTCACACTGCTCAAAAGGCTATTATCAAAAAGTCTTTAAATAGAAAGTGTTGGAGATGATGTGGAGGTAAGAAATCTCTTGTATACTCTTGGTAGGAATGTAAATTGGTGCAATTTCTATGGAAAACAGTATTCAGATTTGTTTAAAAATAAAAAGTTAACTACCACTTGAACCAGTAATAACTCTCCAAGGAAAAATCTGGGGAAAACGCCCTAAATTGAGAAGGACCTAAGTTCACAACAGCACTGTTTTTAATATGTAACACAGGGAAGCAATCCAAGAATCCACAGAAGACTATGGACTTAAAAAGAAATGATGTTTCTATAAATATGAAATTGAATATTACTCAGCCATGAAAAAGTATAACACATTGCAATTTCAGCATCATGAATGGACTTAGTAAATATTATGCTTAGTGAAGTGATTTAGACAAAGACAAAAGTATATAATATAATTTATATGTGGAATATAAAGACTAACAAATATCTGTGTACATCTATCTATAGCTATCTACTGATAGATGACAGATAAGTAGATAGATAGAAGGATAGATACATACATTCATGATAGATAGATAGATAGATAGATAGATAGATAGATAGAGAGATAGATAGGTTGATAGAGACATAATGGAGGGGTAAAGAGATTAGATAGACAAGACTTTAGCAGACTCAAAGATATGGGAAAATATTTATGTTTACCAAAAAGGAAGGGAAAGAAAATTTATTGGTAGGACATTGAGAGATAAAATGTAGCATACATAAAGGAGAGAAGCAACAAGGATAAACTTTATAGATCAGGAAATTATACACAATAGCTTAAAATAATTGTATGTTGCAATTAGTGTAATAATTCATAGTGAAATATAATCTACAAAGTGGTTAGTATAACTATGCTGTACATCTGAAATTACACAATATATTACATCTACTGTACTTCAATTAAAATGAAAACATCTCATGTATAATTTAGTGCTTTTTCTGCTGATAGCATCTTCCTTTAATATTATTTTATTTTTACTCTTTACCTTTTATGATTACTGTTTCAAATTATTTCTTTTACTCTTGTGAACATCTTAACAGATTGATGTTTCTATATTTATTTCCCCTGATTTCACATTTTTCACTCTTTAATCAATATAGTATAGTAGCATTTAAAAACATTCCCAAAGAAACAGTTACAAATTTCTCGTGGTTTCTCCCTAGCATTTTGGTCAATGTTTAGCATATGTTTGCCATTTTATATTTCTTAGAAGATGTCTTTTCTACACCTCTTATAAGGTGACACGGTTTGATTTTTTCATCTCATTCAGGTTATGTTTGTCTGGTAAATTCTTTATTTTCACTTTATATCTAAGTGATAACTGTGTAAGTATTATTGGGTGAGTGATTTCTTTTTTGAGTAGTTTGAAAATGTCAGTTTATTTACCCGTGGCCTGTGTTTTCTGCACAGTTATCTGCCGATAGCCTAATGGGGGTTCTTCTGTAAATTATTATAATTTTTGTTGCTGCCTTTAAAATTTTACTCTGTCATTGAATTCACAATTTGCATATGACGTATCTCGAAAGAGATCCCTTCGTCTTTAAGTTATTGGTGTCTTGTTGGCTCACGGACTTTTATATCAGTTCCTTACACAGGTTCAGGAAGTTATCATCTATTACATTTTAAATACACCATCAGCTGTCTTCTAAATTTCTTCTCCCTCCAGGATTCCACTCTAATGTGAATTTCCTGAGGAAGTCTGATGGCTATTATTTAATTTCCTCACTTGTTAATATCTTGTATCTCTGCCCTCCCTATCATTTCTAGTTTTGCATTTGTGAGTTTGCTAATCAATTCCACAAAGACAGTCTACTTCTAATGCATTCTATTGCATTCTTCATCTCATTTATTAAGTTCTCCTGGTCCACCAACAATATTTGGTTATTTTATAGTTTCAGTCTCTTTGGTAATGTATTGCTTATCAGCATTTAATTTATTCCTAAACTCACTAAACTGCTATCTGAGTTTTGTTTTATGTATTGAGATTCTGTATGACACCTATTTGGATTCTCTATTAGTTATATGGCAATATACCATGACTTTAAGTTTGTTTGCTGCAGGGTTGACATTGTGTGTGTGTGTGTATGTGCAGGTGCGTGTGCGTGTGTGTCTGTGTCAGTGGCGGTGTCTGTGTCTGTGTATCTGTGTGTGTGAGTGCCCTATAATGTTACTGTGATTGGTCATGATCTTGATAAATTATTGCTCTGATAACACTAAATAAAAGATTGGGAGTTGGAGTCCTTGCTTCTGTTTTCTGGTAGTTTGCAATATTGCAAAATTTTTGGTTTTACTTACCTGAGCTACCTCTGATAGTATTTCAAAATGGCACTTTCCAGTCGCTACTGTCTGGATAAAAGATGTGCTTTCATTGTCACTTCTTAGACTTCTCTGGTAGTTAATGCCACTGTTGTCACTGGGATGGCAAACCCTTCCTTTTAAATGTTATCCCTTGATAATCAGTGGACACATTGAAGAAAGTTGTAAAGACAGGTCGGTATTTGGAATCAGGCAAGTGACTTTGCAATGTCCAGTGTTGCAAGGTAACTTGTGTCCACCACTGTGAATGGAGAGTAGTTACAGAGTCATGAATGTCTGAGTGTCTGAAAGATGGAAATTCTGTCTCCATTGTGACTCCTTCCTAGTTATATTTGACCATAAGTACTGGTGCAGTTGGAGGCCGAAGCTGTGTGAACCACTGAGACCCTGTTTCTACTGGGTTCTCTGAACTAGTGGACTCAGATATCCTAGTCAGGGGGCCTTGGTAGCAGACACCAAATCTGCTCTTCCCTCAATTCAGCCTCTTTTGTGTGTTTTAGTCCACCAAACTTCACCCATTCTCATGCGTTCTGGAGTATTGTTTTGTGTTGTAGTTATTTTTGTTGGGATGTGAAAGTTTTACTGACTGTAGATGTAAGGGGAGAGACAAAAATAGTTTAAACTACTGTCAATATAAAAAGTATATACTTTTTAAAATAAAAGCTTAAATTCTACTAAGGGCATTATAGGAACACTAAAGTAAGTGAACAAATCACCTCCCTTAATATCAGAGTACTACAAAATATTTGATTTTTCTGGGTTCTTTTCTTCAATGTTTTTCCCACCTACATGCACATTTTACTATCATATATGCTTATAATCTCTTTAAAATCATTTAAATTATTAATATATTTCTCTGTGTTGTAAATATAGCCCTTTTGGTTCTCTAATTTACTACTAGTAGCTTGCACATTTCTGTCTTCTTCATCCTTCTTCCCTGTCCCCACAGGAAAACACTACTTGGTACACTACACATATATATGTGATTCTGTTTCTGTTTTTTTATGATTATTTCTATTATATCTTTATTTTCCTCATTTAAGTGACAACATAGGTTGTTTTTCCCTGTATGAGTTATTTTCCTATGTTCAACACTCTCTGGGTCCAGTCACATTTTTCCAAATGGCAGAATTTTATTTTTTGATATGACAATGACTAAGAATTTATTATGTTATCTATATCTCACATCAACTTCAGCCAATCATCTATTGATGGGCAGTTGAGTTGTGCTTCTCTCCTTGGCTACTATAAATGATGATGAACATTGTGTGTAATATATCCTTTAAGTCAATGTTTTCTATTTTTTTCAGATTTATACCCAGAACTGGAATTGCTGCAATATATAATGCTTCTATTTCTAGTTTTCTGAGCACTGTCCACACTTTTATAACAGTGGGTGCATCAATTTATATTTCCACCAGCAGTGTATATTTGTCCCCCCTTATCTACATTCTTATTAATGTTTGTCATTTGTAGACATTTTGTTAATAGCCATTTTGGTTGCTGTGAGATTATATTTCTTTCTGGTTTTGATTTATGATTTCCTAATTAATAGCAACGTTATGTTACTTTTTATGTGCATGAATATCATCCACATCTCGGTTTTTGAAAAATTTCCATGAAGATCCTTCAACTGTTTTAAGTTGGGGCCTTTGCTTTTTAAATATTGAATCTAATATGCTACATATATATTATGGATATTAACATCTTGTTGGTCACATTGTCTGAAATTTTTCCTTCTATTCTGTCTGATATCATATGTCTTGTTGAAGGTTTCCTTTGCTCTGCAGAAGGTTTTGCACTTCACACTTATACAAGAAGAAGAATCCCTGTATCATATAGTACCTCTTTTTTCCTTAGTAAAGTAAAACTGTAAATGTTAGTTTTCCTTTTTTGTTTAATTGGGAGACAAATCAAAAATAAACATTCTTATGATTTATCTCAAATTCAGTTCTGTTCCTGTTCTTGGTCAGAAATTGTATAGTTTCAGGCTTTACATTAAGGGAATTAATCCATTTTTATCTCATTTTTTATACTATGGATGGAAGTGTTCTTACATCTTACTTTTACATGTACTGTCCAGTTTCTCAGAACTACTTCTTGAAGAGACTGCCTTTTCTCCATTGTATACTCTTGCCTCCTTCATTGTAGACTCATTGACCATATGTGTGTGGGTTTATTTAACAACTATTTATTTTGTTCCAATGCTCTATGTGTTTCTCTAAGTGCCATATATTGATGTATTGATTACTGTAGCTTTGTAGTGTGTTATAAAATCAGAGACGGTAATACACAAAGCTTTTTTCATTTTTCAAAATAGTTTTAGAAAATTTGGGTCTTTCAGATGTTTTTATAAGTTTTATTATTTTTCTCTTTATTTTGTGAAGAAAGTTATGGATTTTATGAGAATAGAAATTTACTAAAAGAAAAAATCTGAGAAAAATACTATAGTGTGGAGGATAAATCATACAATATTTACAACAAATGTTTTGCTGTATAAATCAAAGGAAAAATATATAAAGAAAAATGACAACAAATACCAAATCCATGGGGTACATCAAAAGCAGTATTAATAGGGATGCTTATAGCAAAATAATCCCACTTATACAAATAAGAAACATCTCTCTCTTATAACATATTCTTACAACCAAACGTTGTAACAAAATAATAAACAAACTTGTTAGTAGAAGGAAAGACAGCTGAAAGGACAGAACATAATGATATAAAATAAAGATTAAAATAGAAACATTTAATCAAACTAAATAATTGCATTTGAGTGATAAATAAAGTTGATAAAATTTAACGAGACAAATGAGCAATGAAGAGAGTACAGATTAATAAGCTCAGGAATAAATATTAAGTTACAGCTTATATCAAAGAAATACAAAGCATCAAATACAACAAATTATATGCCAATAAAATGGAATCCCTAGAAGAAATGGACAATTTCTTAGAAAGACTTAATCTCCAGAATGGAATGAGAAAGAAAACATGAACAGATTATCACTAATGAAATTGAATAAGTAATTAAACAAAATCTCCCAAGAAACAAAATTCCAGGCCTAGTCAGCTTCACAGGTGATTTCAGCCAAACATTTAGAGAAGAGCTATCACCTATACTTCTCAGAGTATTCCAAATTTTCGAGAGGAAGGGAGGCTTCCTATCCCACATTTCTGTATCATACTACTACTAAAACTGGAAAAAATACCTCAAAAATTATAGGTTAAATATTACTGATAAGCATAGATGCAAAAATCATCACTAAATTGTTAGCAAATAAAACAACACATTAAGAAAATTATACAATATGATTGTCTATTTTATTCCAGGGATGCAAAACAGATTCAATACACACAAACTAATCAGTAAGATACACCACACTAACAAATTGAAGAATCATAATTATATGGTCGATCAATAGAGTCATAAAATATTTTGACAAATTCAGTATCTATTTATGAATATATTTCTCCTCAAAGTGGGCATGAGGAAATATAACTCAACAGAGTTAAAGTCATATATGACATGAACTCAGCTAACATGGCACTCACTGATTAAAAGCTGAAAGCATCTCCAATAAGAGCAGGAAGAAGACAAGAATGATCACTCTTACCTCTTTTATTCAGTATAGTATTGGAAATTCTTGACATAGCTCTCCAAAATAAAAGTAAATAAAATATACCTATTTCAGAAAATGAGTAAAAGAATCTGTTTGCAGATGACATACTTTAAAAGAAATCCTAATAATGGTGCCACAAATCTACTAGGGCTTATCAATGCATTAGGTAAAATTTCAGAATGTAAAATTAACATACAGAAATCTTGCATTTCTACACACTAACAACAGGCTAACATATAGAGAAAGTGAGGGAACTGTCTCATTTACAGTTGCATTACAAAACAAAAAAAATCAAGAAATTTTTCCAACCAAAGAGGTAAAAGACCTGTACTCAGAAAACTATAAAATATTTATAAAAGAAATTGAAAATAATGCAAACAGATAAAGGATATATTGTGTTCATATATGAGTAAAAAATATTCTTTAAATGACAGTATTGGCCAAGAAATTACACAAATTAAATTCAGTGCCTATCAAAAAGCAAGGGCATTTTCAGACACTTACAATAAATAATTTTAAAATATAAATGTAAACACAAAAGAGTTGAAATCACTAAAAATAAGAAATAAAAGAAAATAAACAAACTGAAAACACAACTTTGAAAAAGAACGAAGAGGATGTTTCACTGTCCCTGATTTTAAAATATAATACAAATCTACAGTAATAAAAAGAATATGGTAGTGGCACAGAACAAACAGAATAATGGAACACAAAGAATACCTGAAAATGAAATCAGTTATGGTCATTTAGCCCATTACAAAAAATGAATATACAGTGGGGGAAAGGTAACCAAGAGGCACGTGAAACCGATCAACATCACTAACCATCAGAAAAATGCAAGTCCAAAACACAATGAGATTTTATGTCAGTCCTGTCAGAATGACTATAATCAAAAAGATAACAAACATAAGTGTTAGTAAGGATGTAAGAAAAACAACCCTGATGCACTGCTGGAGTGTATGTAATTATGTGCTGCCACTGTGGACAAAAACAAGGAGCTTTATCTAAAAATTAAAAATGAAATATAATCCAACATTTCCATATGTGGATACTTATTCCAAAAAAATAAAAACACTAACTAGAAACGGTAATTTCAACCCTATATTCACTGCAGCATAATTCACAATAGACAGGATATAGAAGCAAATTAATTTCTCATTAATAAATATTGGATAATGAAGATGCATGTTTATAGTATATATATCTACCCATCTTAACTAGAGATTTATCTATATTTATAAATATAAATACACACCCAGTATATATATATATATGATCTGTATATATATATATGATCTGTGTATATATATATATATATATATATATATATATATATACACACACACACAAAAAGATACAATGGGTTATTACTCAGCTCTTAAAAGAATAATTTCTTGTAATGTGCAGGGAATGGGTAGACCAAGAAGGTAAAATGCTAAGTGAAATAAGTCAGAAAGTGAATGACAAATGCAGAATTGCTTTATTCATATTTTGAATTTAAAATAAATGAACAAAACAAAACAGAAAATGAGATATAGATATACAAAGAAACAGGTTGTTCACAAGAAGGATGGTAATGGGGTGAAGAAAAGAAAAGGTTGAGAAAAATTAAGAGAGAAAATTTTCTAGTTGCAAATTAAATGAGTCAGGTACAATAAATGTACGGTATGGGGAATAGTCAATAACTATGAAATATCTTTAAATAGCAACATATCATACCTAGATATATTCTGGTGATCAATTTGAAATGTATTAAAAAGAGCAGTTAGTTGTGTAAGAGAAACTAACACAGTTAATAGATTGAAGAGCACTTCAAAAACAAAATCATAGTTATAGGAAAAAAATATATTTGTCGTTAACAGAGGCAGGGTTTGGGAAAAGAGAATTTGATTAATGCACTCAAAAGTTACAAACCTCCAGCCGTAAAATAAACGTGTTCTAGGGATTCCCCGTAGTAACATGAAAATTACAATTAATACTGCTTTATGTTCTATATGAATGTTGTTACGGTAGTAGACCGTAAAGTTTCTCATCACAAGCAAAAGACAAATAGTAATTCTTTAATATTTTATCTAAATGAGATAATGAATTCTCCCAAAAGTTGCTATGAGATTTATTTTATGACACTTGTAATTCAAATCACTGTCCTGTGCACCTAAACTTACACAATGGTTTATGCCAATTATATTTCAATAAAAGCGGAAGGAAAAATGTAAAGTCAATGGTCATTTTTCCCATGTCATTTCCCATGACTGTTTTTGCAGCAAGTAAACTTGAGTCATGACATACTTATTCTAGGTAAAGTTACAAATAAATAAGTAATTCTAATAAATTATACATAAAGATATTAATAAAATTAGTGTTTAACCATGCCCTATGCTTTCTTCTTGTTAAAAGCCCACTGCTTCTGTAGGCATCAAAATTTCTCTCTGTGTATTCATCTGAGATTAGGGAATGGATACAAATGTAAAACTGGCTTCTCTTGCTGTGATTTATAAAGTTCACTGTCTCTGACTGATGGTCTCATCTCCCCGACAGCATCTGTATTTAAAAAACATGTTAGGTTGCTAAAACTGTCAGCATGATAAAATCTCAGAACTCCTACAATTACTAACTGTTTTGCAATGGGAATGCAATACTGACAAAGACTTGATTTTGGATAACAATGTGGTGTTTTCTCACGGTTGCAATAGGAGATGTGAGGAAAATCCATGAGATCCACAACAGTCTTGCTCAAGTGTTGGGCAAAGAAGTGTAAAGGTTCTGTATTATTAGGACTGAGGACTGCTTTCAAAATGATGACTACGCTCACTCTATTGCAGGTAGTCTTAGGACAGAAAGGTTATCACAATATCTAGGTGAACGGGAATAAGTCAGTGATTCAGGCTCTATAAATTAGTCAACGGGTGTTCAAAGCCAAAATAAGTTGTGTCAACAATGAGAATTAAAAGAAAAAAATTGGATATAAGCTTAAATTAAAAGTAGACACAGAACTGTGCTGGGCTCTGGGGACTGGAGAATGTATATGCCTAATTCCAATTCAAGGGTTCAGTGGCTTGACCCTCGCATCTCCTCGGGATTCAATGAAAAGGTAACAATTAGTGTACTGGGAGATATATAATCTACCTCTCCCTGATCGGAAGAAAATCTGGTGGATCAATGAAATTCTTAATTCACAGAGATTCTGCAAGATGCAGAGGAGTAATTCATTGATGACTCAACTTAGACAAACTTAGTTACAGCTTTACAATCCTTCTTCACACACACTCACAGTGGTACACATATATGTAGTATTTAGTGGGAAGAATTCAGTGGGCAGTGCTCAGAGTATGGTTTTCAAAGCACCAGACAACTTTTGTACTTCTGCCAATAGTCTAGATTTTCCCAGGTAGAAAACTACACATGGAGAAACAAACAGTATTCTTCTTTAGGATATTTAATTTTGAAAGTAAACTAGCTTTTGACTTATCAGTATACAACCTTGTTAAGATGATCACGGTAATACCCACTCTCTGATAAGAGAGCTGGAAACAAGCTGCTGAACCAGCCCATCTGAACCCCAGACTGCTAATATAAGCAACAACATAGCCACCATCAGAGTTGAGCTGACAAATTAAAAGCTTGATGTTTCTGTTGTAGGAACAACCACTGCTGTTCAGACACAGTTCTCCATCTGCAAGTGGGCTCTTTTCTTCCCTCGGTAAAGGTCATATTGGTGGAACGTTGCTAGAGTTTACCCTGGCCAATTTGCCCATTCTCCAGATTATCAAAGTCTTTCTTCAAAACTGGTGACATATTCTCAGGACACAATTTTGCCATTCCAATCTTATCAGGTGACACTGGCTGCATGATTGTGAGCAGAAGCCTTAGGATCCCTGATCATGCATACAATTTTTCCAGCATTTGAGGGCATTTCACATTCTGAAATTGGTTCACCTTTATTTTAAATTGATGGGAAATAATCAAAGACTTCCATGACTATTTTATATTTCTTAATACTGCAGAAATTTGGTATTCTTGCAGTTGGACAAATTTTTAATTCTACCACACTCCTTCTATTCCACACATTTTAGAATGCAATTTGGTTACTGAATAGAACCTCCCCAACCAAGGGGCAAGTACCTCATAATTACTTCCTGTGTGAAGGTTACAATGGGCACAAGATTTGTGGGGTGTATAAACCTACATTAAATGTTTGCAATGGCACTGTCTCTTCTGGACAAAACTCTGGTTCTAAGAAGTAAATTAAATAGAAGTTAGTATAGTTATTGGTATTGGGAAGAGAATCAGCGATTTTGGGGTGGGAGGGTGATGAAGAGACAGCAAAAAATTAAGCAAATGAGAATCGAATGCTTTAGGCCTCTGGAGGCATGAATAAAGAAGAAAATAATACTATGTCTCCTGTACCTACCTCCACTATCTGTCTTGTGTGACTAGTCCTTGGGCTATGAAAAGAGCTAGTTTGTGGTGAAGAGTAAAGACCATAACGAAATAGTTTCAAAACCAAGAGAGTTTTGTTGTTTCAGGAAAGTAGATTATGCTTAAAGTCAACATATATTTTTCATTCACTGAATACTAAAATGCATCCTGTGGCATATGCTGTGCTTACTGTTCTGGTATCCAAGTTAGAAAAGAAAAGGGGATTAGACCGAAAACATCTGGAGGAGGTGATTTCTGTGCTGAGACTGGGAAACTCTAAGTAGGTAAAAGGAGGATACACAAAGTCCAAGAATGAGCTGGAGCAAAAGTGGTGAGGTTGCAGCTAACATAGTTGACAAGCATTTGTCTGGATGTGTCTCCAGATACAGTTAAACATAAAGATATGCCAAGGTAGTCAGATGCCAGATTTATAAGAAATGACTAAACTAAGTTGAGTTTGTGGGCTTAGAGTTGGAAAGGCATTAAGTGCCACCCTGAGGATGTAAGTTTGTCTTTGGCTGGAACATAAAAGCAACATAAAGTACTGACTAGAAAATATAGTGTAGACTCTTGAGGACAGGAAATTAAAGCAATTGGAATGATTTGAGAACAGCACAAAGAAGACCACAGATATAATTACTTCTTAAATTCTACCAAATGCTGAATGTGCCATCTGAGACTACATCATGTGACCTTTCTGATTCCAGTGATGGCATAATAGAGACCATGATATCCCTGGGCCGGTTCCTGCATTTAACTCCTGTTCCAACCATTCCTAACTTAACATATTTAATACTTTCCAGGATGAACCAGAAACCACTTAGTACTTTTCTCCTCTCCATGTTTTAGTCTTTTTAAAATTTCTTCCATTTTCTTTTCTTCCTTACAAGAAATTATTTAAATTTACTCCCATTTTGTTCGATCAAATGATCATATCAATCAAATGTCCCTATTTTCTTTAAATGGTAACTTAGTCTGCCATTTAACTCTTAACTCTATTTAAAAAAAATAAGGAAAATACACGTACACATCTATGTTTATTGTTCAAATGAGAAAATTGCAGATATTTGTGGACATTTCACAACATCAATTTTAATCTTTGTTATCCTGCATAATCTGGTAGTCCTCTGGTAGATCAGTTGTGATTAGGATGACGTTCATAATCTGAAGATGGCTGATGAGTTTGCCGTGAAAGAGAGGAAGCTGATGTATCAGCTATCACTGGCACTGGAAATCGTGGGTTGCTCCCTGGTTGAAGTTTAGACAAACGACCTTCATTGGCATATATGTTGTGATATACATTTGGAAATACAGAAGGCTCCAACGTCAGTCCAAAATAATTGCTCTTTATGGGAGACAAGATGCTGTACTGAGAAGTAGAAATTGTTGTTGTAATGAAGTTCACAACACAGCCATTTGCTTCAGTTTAGCTGTTTTGAGAGTGCCCATGGACAGTGGTCAAATGATTTAAAATAGCACGTTGATCCACTGCAATTTGTTCTGGTGGTCTAACTGACATTGATGATGGAGGAGGAATATCATATATGATCGGGGTATTTGTATCACCAAATATGTGGCTAGCAGAGTGCTTTCTTATTAGAGGGATGTTTAAATTTGCAGAAGGTAAAAATGCACTTTCTCCAGTATTGTCAGACACAAAACCAGACTTATGATAATCCACAATACCCACTGCTTTAAAGTGTTTCTTGTTGAAATCTTCAGCCAATGAAAATACCAGACAGGCATTTTTAATCCCAAGTCTTCTTTTTATTCTCACTAAAAGCTGGGGACAGCCTCATTTAAAATTTGGATTATGATAGAACTGCAGCTACAATCAAAGGAAAAACATTTTAGTAATACTTTAAATCAAAATAAAAGACTACATTAAGCCTAACATATAAAACCTCAGATATTACGTTTGCTATGCAAAGATAATATCATCAAATTATGAACATTACTAACGATATTTTGAAGTTCCGTATTTGGAAAATACATATTTAAATAGTATAGTCATCAAATATAAGAAGTTAGCATTTGCAGTAACGGTGAAAGCCACTTTTCGAAAGCAGCTTTAATATCTTTATTTAGATTTCTGTTAAGATTCATTGTTGCAAGGAAAGTTTCTCATAATCTTTAATACTTAAGGCACTGTCCTCATTTTTTAGAGGAAATAATGGATTTTAGCCTTAGTACTTTTATACAATTTTCAAAATCTAAATTTACATTTATATTACCATAGATTGATGAACAAAATAAAATTTTATATATTAGTTACCAAGTGGTAACTAAAATTTTTGAATACCTTGCTTAAAACAGAGACTTCTTTTTCTTCTGCCAGCAAGTCGGCTAGACAAGCTGATCTTTGAAAATTCTGCCTCAATTTACTAAACCCATAAAATTTAAGCTGTGTAATTTACTTTTCATTCTTCCAGGTTCAAATATTCTGAAAGGGGCCTTTCTTTCCAAAAAGGTCCTTCTTAAAGACACCTTCATCAATCACTATGGAAGTTCCATTATCATCCAACCAGATGGATTTAGATTCATCACTCCCAGCCATTTTCCAGAGTTTTCTTGGAAATGTGAGACAACGAAAATCATTATCTTCATCTGGTTCAGAAACACAATGTGCGTTACATTGCCTTTTAATCAAGGATTCTTCAGACAAATTCTGAAAAGCATTTTCTTCAATTATAGACCTCAAGTCCAAATCCCCAGAGAATGTTTGTTCACAAAATAGATATCTACCAGAGTTTCCTGAACCATTTGGTCCATTTATATGAGACACATCTTGAATTTCTGAAGAAACATGTGTCATCTGAAATAACTATTTCTACAACTACTTTTCTAATCTGCATGATTTTGATCACTACAGTTTCAAATGCTGCTTTGGCAGGCTGCACAGATAAACTGCTATGCCTTCACAATGGTTCTCAACCTGGGTAGCTGTGACATCACAAAACGACTGGTCTCCTAGCAAATCTTGTGTAACATTCAGCCAGTATTTACTTCTCATTCAGCCAGTTAAAATGAAACATATATGATGCTTATTTTTATAGTGTGATATGCAAATATTATCCAACAAAATCTTTTTAAATAATTTAATTTTGGGGTGTATGAAATAAAACCAATCTCCATCCCTTTGTACACAAATTTATACCAGATTGGTGAACAGAGTATTAATATTGCACAAGATATATAAAATAATTTTAAAGGTTTTGAATTTAAAGTGAAATTTGTGTAAAATCTGTACAGAAAATGTATACCTTTTTCAATATCATTTGTAATTAAAGTGAAACATAATTTGATCTGGAAATGAATGTAGTTATTTACCTGTGTACTTTAAAATAAGTAGCTCTATATTCAAAACATGAGCAGAATAAATATCAGTTTTTCTGGTATGTTTATAAATAAATGTTAAATATTTATGAAATAAATTTAGAATAAAAAAATCAATCAAATTTAAGAAATCTCAAAGGGGGAATTTTTGTTTTAAATTGCAATTGAGTGCTATAATAAAACAAATGTTATTTAATATTCTATTTAAAAATTACAAAAGAGGAAACCTTATAGCATACTTACATAAGTTTATTTTAGCCATTCTTTCACTCAGAGGTTTTTCAGTCCCTAGAAGGAATAAATATTCTTATCATTTTTATAATCCATACCGTTGTGGCTTCTGTTAAGTGTTCCAAAGTTATGTTAATAAATACACTTATGACAAGATTCTGGGTTCAATAATCAGTGCCTCAATTAAGGGGTAAAGAAATAAACAATCAAAAAACAAAGAAATAACAGTATATGTTGGTTGGGGTGGAAAAGACTAGGTAGTGCATTTTAGGAAGAATGTTTCTCAGTCCTAAAACATTTGGCATTGTTAGTAAAATACGGCATTTAAGGCAACGGTTTTGTTCACCAATTGTAAATAATAGCTATTTTCTGTATCAGTAAACTGTAGTAAATCCAGTTCTACCAAAACTTATATTCTTTATTTAGAAATTAATTCAATTAAACATAAGCCAAATTCAAAATAAGAGATTAAATTTTTAATGAGTAAATATATACTCAAATCACAATGTAAATTTTTTCTTCAGTATGTGTATATTCCAATCTAAATAAACATTAGCAACCTGAAATCATTGCATATATTAGTATTATAAAGTATAATTAAGTTGGATTTAGTCCCGATTCATAAATAATATTTAATGTACGCAAATCAATATATGTGATACCATCCCTTAAGAAACCGAGAATTCAAAAATAACAATATCAAATATGTAGGAATATTATTCACAGAACTTATCTTAGCTTTTTAAAAAAATATTCTTAACAAATTCACTTCAGATAAAATGAAACTAAACATAATAAAAGCTATACATGAAAAACCCATGACTATCATCAAGTTCAATGTTAACATACAGGAACGTTTTCCACTTGTTTAGTAATAAGAAAAAGTAGCTCATTCTCACAAGTCCTAAATTACACTACTAGAAGTCCTAGCCAAAACAACTAGACAAGAAAAAATAAAAATGCATCCAACTTGTAAAAAAGCAGTAAAGTTTTTACAGATTATATAATTAAACATAGATAGAAAACTCATAGACTCCTCCAGTGACTGTTACAAATAATGAACAAACTTAGTAAATTTGCAGACTACAAAATCAATATACAAATATCCGTTGCATTTTTATATAGTAACAACATATTATCAGAAAGAGAAATTAGGAATACAATTGTGTGTATATTTATACCAAAAAGAATAAAATAGGAATACAATTGATAAGTGAAATAAAAGATCTAAACATACATCTATAAATTACAGGTGTATGAAATATAAGTAAACAAAATAAATAGAAAGATATTCTGTTTTTATGGATTGTGTACAATGTGAGGAAGTATTCTAATCTATCTTTTACATGTTCAAACTCCCCAGCACTAAATAATGAGGAGTATGTCTTTTCTTCGTTTTATACTCTAGCTTCCTTTTTCATGGGTTAATTGATCATAGGTGTGAGGGATTGTATCTGGTTGCTCTATTCTCTTCTATTGATTGCTGCCTGTTTTTGAGCCAGTATCATGTTGTTTTAATTACTAAAGCTTTGTAGGACTGTTTAACATCAGAGAAATTTACACCATTAGATTTAATACACTTTTTCAAGATTATTAATGCAACTCATGATCTTTATATTTAAATACAAATTTTGAAATTATTTCTTCCTATAAATGGAAAAATCTCATGGGTATTTTGACATGTATCACACTAAATGTAGATTCCTTTGAGTAGTATGGTTGTTTCAACCACATTGTTTCACATCATAAACATAAGAGATATCTTCACTTCTTTGGATCAGTTTTATTTTCATTCATCCATGTTTTCTATTTTTTAACTTATAGGTTTTCTCATTATTTGTTAAATTTATTAATAGGTATTTATTACATATATATATAATTATTTATATTATATTTGTAAACACATTTCCTACACAAATACAAAAGGCAGAAGGCTGTGGTAAGACATATTCAAAGTCCTGAATGAAAGAAAGCTGAAATCTATGGTAATTTATCGAGCAAGGCTATCCTTAACAATAGAAAAAGAAATAAATAACTTCCACACAAGCAAAAACTAAAAGAATTTAGCAACAGAGAAAGACATATTGAAAGATGTACTCTAAGAAAAAAAGAAGCCGGATGGTAGAGAAAGGAGAAAGTCATAATTAAAAAGGCAATAACTACAATGACTTACAATAGAATAAAAATGATGTTGTAAAACAGGACATCAAAATTTTTAAGGGTCAGAGGGTGAAACAGGACAATACAAAGTGTTTTCTTCTTGTTTCTGTTCTCTGTATGATGGGTTACAATTTGTATTTTTATCAGTTAAAAAATACAGTTATATTTATGGGTAAATATACATACAAAACAGGGGAACCATAGGTCAAAAGGTTACAATGAAGTCACAAAGCCAAATAGAAACCAAGATGATAGAAGAAAACTTATCAAGCCACAAAAAGGAAAAGAAATGAACAAAAAGGAAATACCAAATCAACTGGAAAATGAAGTTCAAAATGGAAATAAACAGCAGTCTATCAATAATTATCACAAATGTTAATGGACTTAGTGCTTCAATCAAAAGATATATATTGTCAGATGGGATAATATAACAAAACCCTACATTATGAAGCATACAAGAGACCCAATTTAGTAAGATGAACACACATCAATTGAAAGTCAGAAGATGGAAAAATACATTCCATGCAAATGGACATGATAAGAAAGCAGGACTAGCAGTACTGAGTTCACACAAAATAGATTTTACAAAAAAGGCCATAGAGAAAGATAAACAAGACATGATATAATGATGAAAGGAGCATTACAATGTTCTACGCCAATTATATCTCAATAGAAGCAGAAGGAAAAATGGAAAGTCAATGGTCATTTTTTCCCATGTCATTTCTCACGATTGTTAGTGCAGTAAGTAAACTTGAGTCATAATATACTTATCCTTGGTAAAGATACTAATATCTAGGTGAATCTATTAAATAATACATGAAGATACTAATATAATTAGTGTTTGAACATGCCTTAAACTTTATTCATGTTAACAGCCCACTGCGTCTGTAGGCATCAAAATTTCACTCTGTGTATTCATCTGAGATTGGGGAATGGATACAAATGTTAACCCTGGCCACTCTTGCTGTGACTGATAAAGTTCACTGTCTCTAACTGATGGTCTCATCTCCACAACAGCATCGGTAAGAAAGGAGCATGCTATGTTGTTAAGCATCTCAGCATGGTAAAATCTCAGAACTCCTACAATTCTTAACTGGTTTGCAATGGGAATACAATACTGACAAAGACTTTATTTTGGATAACAATGTGGTGTTTTCTCATGGTTGCATTAAGGGATGTGAGGATAATCCCTGAGATCCAAAACAAATATTCTTCTTCAAGTACTGGACAAAGAACTGTAAAGGTTCTGCATTATTAGCACTGAGGACTGCTTTAAAAATGATGACTATGCTCACTCTATTCCAGGTAGTCCAAAGAAAGAAGGTTATTTCAATTTCTAGGTGAATGGGAATAAGTCAGTAGTTCAGTCCCTATAAATTAGTCAACGGGTGTTCAAAGCCAAAATAAGTTGTGTCAACAATGAGAATAAGAAGATAAAAAATTAGACATAAGCTTAAATTGAAAAGGAGACACAGTCCTATGCTGGGCTCCGGGGACTGGAGAATATATATGCCTCAGTCCAATTCAAGTGTTCACTGGCTTGGCCCTAGCATGAGCTTGGGATTCAATGAAAAGGTAACAATTAGTATACTTGGAGAAATATAACCTACCTCTCCCTGATCAGAAGGAAATCTGGTGGCTCAATTAAACTCTTAATTCACAGAAATTCTTCCAAATGCAGGGGAATAATTCATTGATGACTCAACTAAGACAAACTTAGTTACAGCTAACAATCCATTTCACACACACACACAGTGGTAGACAGATTTGTAGTATTTGGTGGGAAGAATTCAGTGGGCAGAGCTCAGAGAATAGTTTTCAAAGCACCAGCCAACTTTTGTACTTTTGCCAATAGTCTAGATTTTTCCAGGTAGAACACTGCAGATGGACAAACAAATAATATTCTTCCTCAGAATTTCTAATTTTGAAAGTAAACTGTAGATTTTGACTTGTCAATATACAACCCTGTTAAGATGATCATGGTAAGACCCAGTGTCTAATAAGAGAGCTGGAAACTAGCTGCTAAACCAGGCCATCTGAACCCCAGACTGCTAATGTAAGCAACAACATAGCCACCATTAGAGTTGAGCTGACAAACTTAAAAGCTTGATGTTTCTGTTCTAGGAAAATCCACTGCTGTCCAGAAAGTGTTCTCCTGCTGCAAGTGGTCTCATTTCTTCTCTTGGTAATGGTCATATTGGTGGGATGTTGCAAGAGCTCACCCTGACGCATTTGCCCTTTCTCCAGATTATCAATGGCTTTCTTCACAACTGGTGACATATTTTTAGGACTCAATGTTGCCATTCTAGTCTTATCAGCTGACATTGGCTGCATGATTATGAACAGAAGCCTTAGACATCCTGACCTTGCCTACAAATTTTCCAGCATTTCAGGGCATTTCACATTCTGAAAATGCTTCACCATTTATTTTAAACTAATGGGAAATTGTCAAAGTCTTCCATGAGTGTTTTATATTTCCTATTATCTGCAGAAATTTGGTATTCTTGCAGTTAGACAAATTTTTAATTCCACCACCCTCACCTCCTTCTAGTCCACACATTTCAGATTGCAATTAAGTTACTGAATACGACCACCCCAACCAAGGGGCTAGTACCTCTTATATACTACCTGTGTGAAAGTTAGAAGGGGTAGAAGTTATGTGCGATGTATAAAGCTACATTAAATGTTTGCAATGGCACTCTCTATTCTGGACAAAGCTTTGATTCTAAGAAGTAAATTAATTAGAAGTCAGTATAGTTATTGCTATGGGGAAGGAATCAGCTATTTTGGGGTGGGTGTGTGATGAAGAGACAGCAAAATATCCAGCAAATGAGAATGGAATACTTTAGGCCTCTGGAGGCATGAATTAAGAAGAAAATAATACTTTGTCTCCTGTAGCTACCTCCACTTACTGTCTTGATTGAGTGGTCTTTGGGCTATGAAAAGAGCTAGTCTGTGGTGAAGAATAAAGACCATAATTAAATAGTTTGAAAACCATGAGAGTCCTGTTACTCCAGGAAAGTAGATTTTGCTTAAAGTCAACATGTATTTTTCATTCACTAAATACTAAAATGCATCCTGTGGCGTGTGCTTTGCTTAATGTGCTGGTATCCAAGTTAGACAAGGAAAGGTTTAAGAGACACAATGTGTGTAACATGGTGTTTTTATCAAGGATTCTTCAAAGTCTGAAAAGCATTTTCTTCACTCATAGACCTCAAGTCCGAGTCCACAGAAAATGTTTGATCACACAACAGAG
This sequence comes from Vicugna pacos, assembly GCF_048564905.1. NCBI lineage: Eukaryota > Metazoa > Chordata > Mammalia > Artiodactyla > Camelidae > Vicugna > Vicugna pacos. The sequence goes on from NW_027328734.1 coordinate 3,232,110, forward strand.
TCTACCAGGGTTTCCTGAACCAGTTGGTCCATCTTTACGAGACACATCTTGAATTTCCGAAGAATCATGGGCCATCTCAAATAAATTTTCTACAGCAATTACCCTAATATGCATGGTTTTGAGCACTGCAGCTTCAAATGCTTCTTTGGTAGGCCTGCACAGATAAACTGCTAGGTCTTCTCAATGATTCTCAACTTGAGAAGCTGTGACATCACAAAATGACTGGTCTCCCAGCAACTCAAGTGTAACATTCAGCCAGTGTTTCCTTCTCATTCATCCAGTTAAAATAAAACATATAAGATGTTTATTTTTATAGTGTGATCTGCAAATATTATCCCAATGAAATCTTTTTAAATAATTTAATTTTGAGGTCTATGAAATAAAACAAATCTCTATTCTTTTGTACAGAAATTTGTACCAGATTTGTGAACAGAGAATTAATAAGGCAAAAATATATAAAATAATTTTAAACTTTTGGAATTTAAAGTGAAATTTGTGTAAAACGTGTTCAGAAAATGTATGTCTATTTCAAAATCATTTGTAATTAAAGTGAAACATAATTTCATTTAAAAATGGAAGTAGGTATTTATTTGTTTACTTTATAATAACTAGCTGTATATTCAAAACATGAGCAGAATAAATATCAGTTTATTTGTTTTGCATATAAATAAATGGTAAATTATTATGAATGAAAATTCGATAAAAATAATGAATCAAATTTAAAAAATCCGAAAAGGCGGAATTTTTTTTAAATTGTAATTCAGTTCTATAAGTAAAACAATTGTAATTTAATATTCTACTCTTAAATTACAAAAGAGAAAATCTTATTGTATATTTACAAATGCTTATTATTGCCGTTCTTTCACTGAGAGGTTTTTCAGTCATCTTTATAATCCATACCCTCATGGCTTCTGTTAAGTGTTCCAAGATGATGTTGATAAATACACTTATGCACAAGATCCTGGGTTCAATAAGCAGTGCCTCCATTAAGGGGCAAACAAACAAAACAATCAAAAAACAAATAACACTATATGTGTGTTCGGGTGGAAAAGACCAGATAATACATTTTAGGAAGCAATATGTATCTCAGCCTGAAACATTTGACATTGTTAGTAAAATATGGCATTTTAAGGCAAGTGCTTTGTTCACTAATTGTAAATAATAGCTATGTTCTGTATCAGTAAACTGCAGTAAATCCAGTTCTACAAAAAGTTATATACTTTATTTAGAAATAAATTCCATTAAACATAAGCCAAATTCAAAATGAAGGATAAAATTTTTAAATAAATAAATGTACACTCAAGCTACAATGTAAATTTCTCTTTCAGTATGTGTACATTCGATTCTAAATAAATATTAGCAAACTGAATTAATTACATATTATAAGTATTATAAACTATAGTTAAGAGGGATTTAGTCCTGATTCATAAATATTACTTAACATATGCAAATCAATATATGTGATACAAACCCTTAAAAAGCAGTGAATGCAAAAACAACAATCTCAAAAAATGTAGGAAAATTATTCACAGATCTGATCTTTACTTTTTTATAAACATATTTTAACAAATTCACTTTAAATAGAATGTAACTAAACATAATAAAAGCCATATATGAAAAATCCATGTCTAACATCAAGTTCAATGTTAACGTACAGGAAGGTTTTCCTTTGGTCCAGTAATAAGAAAAGTTAGCTCATTCTCACAAGTAGTAAATTACACTATTTCCTTCATCAATGTTTTCTATTTTCCATTATATATGTTTTCTCCTTATTTGTTAACTTCATTTCTATATATTCAATTCATATATATATAATTATATATATTATGTTTGTAAACACGCTTCCTACACAAATACAACAGGCAGAAGGCAGTGGCAAGTCATACTCAAATTTCTGAATGAAAGAAAACTGTTATCTGAGATAATTTATCAAGTAAGGCAATCCTTTAGAATAGAAGGAGATATAAATAACTTCCACAAAAGCAAATACTAAAAGAATTTAGCAAAAGAAAAATAAATAATTAAAGATCTACTCTAAATAAAAAAGAAGCAGGATGCTATAGAAAGGAGAAAGCCATAATTAGAAAGGTATAACTACAATGTCTTACAATACAATAAACATGATGTTGTAAAACAGAACATCAAAATTTTTAAGGCTCAGAGAGTGAAACAGAACAATACGGTGTATTTTCTTCTTGTTTCTGTTCTCTATAGGTGGGGTTAGAGTTTGTATTCCTATCAGTTATAATAAAATTTATAGTAATGGGTCAATATACATACAAAACTGGGTAACCATAAGTCAAAATCTTACAATGAAGTAACAAAGCCAAAAAGAAACAAAGATAATAAAAGAAAACTTATCAAGCCACAAAAAGAAAATGAAACGAACAAAAAGGAAATACCAAATCAACTGGAAAATGAAGTTCAAAATGGAAATAAACACCAGTCTATCACAAATTATCACAAATGTTAATGGACTTAGTGCTTCAATCAAAATTATATATTGTCAGATGGGATAATATAACAAGACCCTACATTAAAAACCATACAAGAGTCCCGCTTTAGTAAGAGGAACACACATTAATTGAAAGTCAGAAGATGGAAAAGTATATTCCATACAAATGGACATGACAAGAAAGCAGGACTAGCAGTACTGAGTTCACACAAAATAGACTTTATAACAAAAGGCCATAGAGAAATATAAACAAGGACATGATATAATGATTAAAGGACCAATACAAAATGAGGGTATTAAACTCATTAAAATATATGCGTTTAATATATGAGCATCTAAATACATAAAGCAAATACTAATAGATAGGAAGAAATGGATGGGAGCACAATCACAGTAGGAGACTATAACTCCCCATTACCATCACTAAACTGGTCTTTCTGAAGGAAAATTAATAAGGGAACAAAGATACAAATAGATATGATAAAATAATTGGAGTTGGTTGATATTTTCAAAACAGTACTTCTCCCCAAAACAGAATATACATTCTTTTCCAGTTCACATGGAGTGTTTTCTAGAAAAGATTATGTACTCAGGCTCAGAATAAGCCTCAACAAATTTAAGAAGACAAAAATTATTTCAACCGTTTTTTTCTGAGTATAATATCATGAAACTTGAAATCCTTCACAGAAAAGCAGGGAGAAAAAATAACAGCAACCACATTAAACAACATGGTACTATAACAAAGGGGGGAGTTGTTGAAGTAAAAGAAGAAATTAAAATATATCTTGAGAAATATGACAAAACAGTACACAATGTCTATGGAATACAGTTAAAGCAGGTTTAAGAGGGAAGTTCATACTGACAAAGCCCTCCTCAAAGTAGAAGTACAATTTCAAATAAATAATCTAATGTTCTATGTAAATTAATCATGAAAAGAAGAGCAAACAAAACCCAAAGTCATCAGAAAGAGGGAAAATTAATGATCAAGGAGGAAAGAATTGAAATACAGATTTAAAAATAGAAAAAAAATTAAATACTTTTTTTGAAATTTTAAACAAAATTGACAAATCTCTGGACAAGATCACTAACAACAAAAAAGACAGAGAACACAAATGATATAAGAAATGAATATGGAGAAACTACAAAGAATACAACAAATTCACAAAATATCTTAAGGGATTACCATGAGCAACTGTATGGAAAAAAAATGGATAACCAGGAAGAAATGGAGATGTTTTTGGAAACATTCAGCCCACCAATATTGCATCAAGAAGAAATTAACCATTAGAACAGACAGATAACCAGAAATGGAATAGAATTATAAATAAAATAAAAATTCTCCACAAACAAAATTCAGACCCAAATAGCTTCACTGGGGAATTTGACCAAACATACAAAGAAAAATCCATACCAGTCCTCCTCAAACTCTTCCAAAAGATTGATATGGAGAGAGTACTCCCAAACTCACACCATAAGGCCAAAATCAACCTGATACAAAAACCAAAGACACTACCCCAAAAAGAAAACTATAGGCCAATATCAATGATAAACATAGATGTAAAAGTCCTTAAGAAATTATTAACAAACAGAATCCAACATCATGTGAAAAAAAGATCATGCACCATGAACAAGTTAAGTTCATCCCAGGAACACAAGAATAGTTGAACATATGCAAATCAATCAATCAATTGTGACACACCATATCAATAAAAGAGAAGACAAGAACGATATGATCATCTCAGTAGATGCAGAAAAAGCATTTGATAAAATTTAGCATCTATTTGCAATAAAAGTTCTTATCACAGTGGGCATAGAGGGACCATTTATCAACATAATAATAGCTATTTATGACAGATATATGGCCAGCAATATACTCAATGGTGAAAAACTGAAACCCTTCCCACAGAAACCTGAGACAAGACAAGGATGTCCATTCTCACAATTTCAATTCAATATAGTCTTGGAATTCCTAGCCACAATGATCAGGCAAGGAAAATAAGTAAACTATAGAGAATGGAAAAGAACAGTTAAAATTGTCATGATATGCAGACATGACATTATATATAGAAAACTCTGAAGCTTCACAAAAAAAAATACTTAGGCTAAAAAAGGAAATGGGTAAGGTAGCCAGATTAATTTACAAAAACCAATCTCATTTCTTTACACTACCATTGTATCAACAGGAAATCAAAGTACAGAAACAACCCCTTTTATAACTGCACCCTAAAGGATATAATGATTAAGAATAGCTCTAACCAAGGTGGTGAATGATTTATATATGGAGAAGAAGAAAACATTGATTAAGGAAATCAAGAAAGACTTGAACAATTGAAAAGATACCCAATGGTCTTGTAATGGAAGAAATAATACTGTTTAAATGGCCATACTGCCCAAGGCAATACATAGACTTAAACTGAGTTCCTATCAAATTATGAAAATCATTTCTTTTTAGGGCTGAAACAAATGATCATACGATTTATATAGAATCTAAAAGATCCATAATTTCCAAAACAATTTTGAAGACAAATAAAGAGGCTGGGGCAATAACCCGCCTGTTGTCCCTACAGTATTGCAGAACTACAATAAACAAAATGACATGATATTGGTACCGAAACAGGCATATGGTCCAATGGAACAGAATAGAGAGCCTATGAATAAATCTACAGGCCTATGTTCAATTAAAATTTTAAAGAGTAGCCAAGACTATGACAGAGAAAATATCATCTCTTCACCAACTGGTGTTGGGAAAAATGGATAGCAGCATCAGAGCAATGGAGTTAGAACAATCCTTCACCCCATACACAAGAATAAACTCAAAATGACTTGAAGACTTAAATGTAAAGCAAGACACAGTAAATCTCCTAGAAGAAAACATATGGAAAACACTCTGAGATAAATCTCAGCAATGATCTCCTTGAACAGCCTATCCAGGTAATGGATGTAAGAGCAAAATTAATAAATGGGACCTAATTAAACTTATAAGCTTTTGCACAACAAATGGAACCATAAACAAGACAAAATGACAACCTAGAGGATTAAAGAAAATATTTAGAAATGATGCAACTTACAAAGGCTAAATTTCCAAAATATAAAGACTTCATACAAACTAATAATAATAATAAAAAGAAACCCTATCTGAAAATGGGCCAAAGCCCTAAACAAGCAATTCTCCAATAGAGACATTCAAATGCCACACAGATTTATGAAAAAATAATTGCTCACTATCATTATCAGAGAAGGGCAATTCAAAAGTGTAATGAAGTATCACTTCACAATAGTCACAATGGCCATCATTCAAAAGTCAAAAAACAATAAATGCTGGGGAAGCTGTAGAGAAAGGGAACCCTCCTACACTGTTGGTAGGAATGGAGTTTGGTGTAGTCACTGTGGAATACAGGGTGGGGATTCCTCTAAAGTATAAAAATAGACTTAACATATGATCCAGCAATCCCACTTCTGAGTATATATCAAAGGGAACCTTATTTCAAAAAGACACCTGCACCCCAATGTTCTTAGCAGTGTTATATACAACAGCCAAGACATAGAAGCAACCTAATTGTCCAAAAGAGATGACAGTATACAGACGTTATGCATTATTTACACAATGGAATAATACTCTGCAATAAAAAATGATAAAACAATGACATTTGCAACAAAATGGATGTCCCCAAAAAGTGTCATTCTAATTGAAGTTAGCCAGAAAGAGAAAGAAAAATAACACAGGACATGACATATGTAGAACCTGAAAAAAATAATTTGCATGTGAACACTATGATTTCATCTGCAAAACTGAAACACACTTAAAGATCTACTTAATAATCTTATGGTTACTGCAGAAAGGGACTGGTTGAGGATATATTTGGGAGCTGTAGATTTCTAAATGTTATCCACTATATATATAAAAATAGATGTTTTCAAAGTTTCTTTTGTATGACACAGGGCAGTAAGTTAAATATCATGAAATAAAGTTTAATAGGCACAGAAATTTATGCATGTACGGGGACACTGTGCTATACACCACAGATTGATACATTGTAAATGGCATATTTCAAAGATAAATAAATGAATATATATGTAAATAAATAAATAAATAAGTAAAAAAAATAATATTTAATAATAAAAGAAATACAATGATTCACACTACTTAACTTTACACATCAAGAAACTAGGAGGAAACAGAAAGAATAAAGAAGAAATTTGAATGAATGAAAGCAAGGCAAATAACAAGAGAAACAAATGAAAAGATAAAAATATTATACCTAAGTCTGTTTCCTTTCAACATAAAGTGGACAAAAGTTTATGTTGGCTAAGAAAATAAAGACTCAAATAAGAGTAGAAATAAAAGAGCTGATATTGCCACTCATGTTGTAGAGATGCATAGCATGATAAGAAATTAACACTAGCCAACGATTTGAATGACCTAGAACAAAAGACATATACCCAGAAACACATGTCTTCCAATACTGAAGCAAGAAGTAATTAGAAAGCTAAATAAAGCAGAAGTGTGTATGAGTAAATCAGTAATCCAAAACTCCCAAACCAGGAATAATTAACAAGATGACTTTTCTGGTGAATTCTATCATACACTTGAAGAAAATTTTTCACCAATTCTTCCCCAAATCTATCAAGAATTTGAAGGGGGTGAAAGATTCCAAAGTTGTTTTATGATGCCAGCTTTATTTGCATAACCAATCTAGAAAGGACATTATACGCAAAATATAGAAGACTATGCCTGATGAATATATGTGCCAAAATTCTCAACAAAACACAAGCAAAATGAATTCAACAACACATTTAATGTATCATAAACATACGTGAGTAAAGGGATTTATCCCTGGGTTTAAGGATACTTCAAAATATTCAAATGAATAAAGGTGACATGCCACACTAATAGAATGAGTAAAAGAACTCACATAATCATCTCAATAGGTGCAGAAATAGCCTTATATATAATGAAACATCCTTTTAATATACTCCCAAAAAATTAAATTAACCCTCTCAGTGACATGATATCATATACACACGAACACTGTGTGGACAGAAGCGAAGTAGTTCACTGTTTATTGATTCATAGAAAAAGGGTTTATATAGGACAGGCACAATGCCTCACATATCATCTAAGTTATAACAATGTAAATAATCTTAAACGATTTATGTCGCCATGGTCCTTAGTAATCACAGGATGTTAAATGATCAAGGATTGTTTTAAAGTTCATCACGGAACTTCATTCAGTAGGCGATCTCTTATCCAGCCGGCTGTGCCTGTCTTAGGTTGTTCTCCTCTAAGGATATTACCCAGCATAGGCTATCCAGCCATCCATACTGGATACATTGAGCAGGTCATTTCTTATCCAGCCTGAATATGTGACATTCCTCACAGTTTGTTTATCAGTTCAGCCCATGGGCTTATTCTCTAGAGCCTTCAGACAGGGGCCTACAAACCCAAGATCCCTTGACAGGAAAATGGATGAAGAAAATTTGATGTATATATGCAACGGTAACAATACTTTGCTTTCCTAACAACAGTGTCCATGGTGTTACTTTTTCTCCACAATCTCACCAACATCTATTTCTTTTCTTTTTGATGAGAGCCTTCTGACAAGTGTGAGGTCTTGTCTCATTTTTGGTTTATGACTTTCCTTATAATTTATAACTCTGAACATATTTTCATGTGTCATTTTGTCAACTGTATGTTTTCTACAAAAAATTGATTCAGATCTATCTATTCAGTTCATACGGATATTTTATTTAATTGGATTGTTTGGTCATTTTTGTTGTTGTTATGGTGTATGAATTTGCCATATATTTGCATATTAACACTTGATTGGAAAATATCACATGCAAATATATTCTTCCAATGTGTTGGTTGACTTTTCATTTTATTGATCATTTTTTTCTTTAGTGTAAATCTGTTTAGAGTGATACAATCATATTTTGTAAGTTTTGCTTCTGCTTCCTTTGCCAGAGGAGACATATGTAGAATCAAATTAAGTCCAATGTCAGAGTGTACTTCTTATATTTTACACTAGGACTCATTGTTTTCAGGTTTTATGTTTTATATGCCCAGGAGTGGGATTGCTGTGTCATATGGTAGGTGTATTTTTATTATTGAAAGAACTTCCATACTGTTTCCAATGTGGAAGCACCAATTTTCATTCCCACCAACAGCATTGGAGAGTCCCTTTTTGTCCACATCCTCCCGAGTATTTATTATTTGCAGACATTTTGATGACAGCCCTTCTCAGTAATGTGAGTTAATACATTATTTTATTTTTGTCTTGCATTTGTATAATGATTAGCAATGTGAGCAAGTTTTTATGTTCCTGTTTGTCATCTGCGTGTCTCCTTTAGAGACATGCCTTCTGCTCATTCTCTGGCTGAGTTGTTTGTAGATTTTTGAAATGGAGTTGTATGAACGATGTGTGTATTTTAGAAATTAGCCTCTTGTAGATTGCATTATTTCCAAATGTTTTCTCCTTTTTGGAAGTTCATCTTTACATATTGTAAATTTTGCTGTGTAGAACCTTTTAAGTTTAATTAGGACCTATTTATTTATTTTGCTTTTATAGTTTTCAGCTTGGGAGAGTGACATAAGAAAATTTTGCTTCAATTTTTGTCTTGTTTTGCATATGTTAGTTTCCAGGAGTTATATTGTGTCATGTATTAGATTCAGATATTTAAAACATTTTGAGTTTATTTTTATACAGTGTGAGGGAGTGTTCTAATTTCATTGATTTACATGTAGCTGTTTAGCTTTCTCAACATCTCTTCCTGAAAGCTGTAATTAAGGCATTGTATATTTTTGTTTCCTTTGTCATAGATTAGTTGACCATAGGTGTGATGTTTTATTTCTGCCTCTGTGTTCTGTTCCAGTGATATAGATGTTTGTTTGTTTTCCAGTATTGTGCTGTTTTAATTACTGTTTTTGTAATATAGTCTGAGATAGGAGGGTTGTGGTTTATGCCTCCAAATTTGTTCTTTTTCCTCATTGTTTCTTTTGCAGTTCTGGTTCTTTTGCAGATCCATACAAATCTTAGGACTGTTTTAATTTCTGTGGAAAATATCATGAACTTCGATCTGAATCACTTTATATATGTACACATCTTATGTAGTATGTATATTTTAACAATATTAATTCCTCTAAACTAAGACCTTGAGACTGCTTTCCATTTCTTTGCAACATCTTCAAATTTCTTTATCAGTTTCCTATTGATTGTATTATCTTGGGTTTTTCATAGGTTTTATTTTTGATCTGATTTCATATGGGTTTTTTAAAATTATGGAATATTTCATTGTTAGTGTAAATAAATGTGACAGTTTTTGTATATTAATCATGAATCATGCTACTTTGCTAAATGTCTTTATTAGTTTTAGTTGTTTTGTTGTGGAGAATCTTTAGGGTTCTCTCTATAGATTATCATGTCATCTAAAATAATAACAGTTTAACTTCATTCAATCCAACTTGAATAATTTTTTCTTGTCCGATTGCTGTTGCTAGGACTTCCCATACTGTGTTTAATTGAAAGGGTGAGAGTGGGCATCGTTGCTTTATTCCTCAACTTGGCTTTCAGTTATTCACTTTTGCATATTGTGTTGTCTGTTGTTCTGTAATTAATGAGTTTAGTTATGTTGAGATATATTTCCTGAATCCTACATTTGTAAGTGGTTTCTGTTTTTGTTGATCCTATTTTTCTTGTTGTTGGTGATGTTGCTGCTGTTTTAATGAATAAAAGTTGAAGTTTGTGAAATGCTTTTTATCGATTTATTGGGATGAATACATCATTTTCCCTATTTCTTTTGTTAATGTGCTGTATAAAACTGATTGACTTCATGCAATTTCAAACTCTCTTATGACCCAGGAATGAATTAAAGTGGATCACGTAGTATGATTCATTTTAGGTATTGCTGGATTTAGTTTTCTAATAATATTTTTTTTGAATTTTTGCATCTATATCAACCAAAGTTATTGGCTTGAAATTCTCTTTGCTTGTACTTTGTTTGTTGGCTTTGCTTTCAGGGTGATGTAAGCTTTATAGAATTAATTTGTGAGTTTCCCACATTTTCACAATTTTTGAATAGTTGAAGAATATAAGTTCTGCTTTGTATTTCTGTACAGTTCTCCACAGGAGCTGTTAAAATCTGCCCTAATATTCAACGAATTTTTTAAATGCAGATTCTATCTTTCTTCTAGAAATCAGTTTGTTCAAATTATTTGTTTCACCTTATTCCTGTCTATTTCTAGACATTTGTCTTTTTTTTTCTAAGTTGTCCAGTTTATTGCCATGTAAATGTTGACAAAATGTTCCCTTTTTTGTATATCTGAGGGAAGAATTGTTATTTCTCCACTTTTAAGTCTGACTTTATTATTTTGGAGCATCTCTCTTTTCTTCATGATGCCCTTTCCTAGAGGTTTTTTGAATTTGCTTATCTTAAAAAGAAAACAAAAACAAAATCTTTGGTTTTACTACTCTTCTGCATAGTTGTTTTTTCTCTATAATTTATATTTACACCTGTAATATTTAGGATCATGTTTTTTCTTTTTTTAACTTTTTTAATTGGTTTTTAATCATTTTACAAAGTTGTCTCAAATTCCATTTTAGAGCACAATTTTTTATGTACAACGAACATATATACATTTGTTGTCCCATTATTTCCCCTGTGAGCTGCCGTAAAATCTTTTGTATATTTCCCTGTGCTATATAGTACAATCCTATTTGCCTATTCTACAATTTTTACCTCCCAGCCTATATCTTCCCACACCACAACCCTTGGCAACCAACACTTTGTATTCTCTGCCTGCGAGTCAATTTCTGTTTTGTATTTATGCCTTTTTTGTTTGGTTTGGTTTTGCTTTTTGATTCCACACATGAGCCATCTCATATGGTATTTTTCTTTCTGTTTCTGGCTAACTTCACTTAGACTGATTTTCTCCTGGACCATCCATGTTGCTGAAAATGGCATTATGTTGTCAGTTTATAAGAGTGACTACTATTCCATTGTATAAATATACCACCTCTTCTTTATCGAGTCAAATGTCGATGGACATTTATGCTGTTTCCATGTCTTGGCTATTGTAAATAATGCTGGATATGAACATTGGGGTGTAGGTGTCTTCCTGAAATTGGGTTCCTTCTGGATTTATGCCCAGGTGCGGGATTCTTGTGTTATATGGTAAGTCTATTCCAAGGCTTTTGAGGAATCTTCATCCTGTATTCCACAGTGGCTGCACCAAACTGCATTGCCACCAGCAGTGAAGGACTGTTCCCTTTATTCCACAGCCTCTCCAGCATTTGTCATTTGTGGATTTTTGAATGATGGCCATTCTGACTGGTGTGAGGTGATACCTCACTGTAGTTTTGATTTGCATTTCTCTGATAATCAGTGATATTGAGCATTTTCTGATGTGCCTTTTGATCATTTGTATGTCTTCCTTGGAGAATTGCTTGTTTAGGTCTTCTGCCCAATTTTGGATTGGGTTGTTTATTTTTTCTTATTCAGTTGGATGAGCTGCTTATATACTCTGGAGATCAAGCCTTTGACGGTTTCATATGCAAATTTTTTTCTCTTTCCGTAGGTTGTCTTTTTGTTTTACTACCGGTTCCTTTACTGTGCAGAAGCTTGTATGTTTCATTAGGTCTCATTTATTTATTCTTGTTTTTTCTCTTCTACGAGAAAATTTTCCAGACATATGTGAGATAACGCTTTGCCTTTATCTTTCTCTTGGAGTTTTATTGTATCTTGTCTTATGTTTAAGTGATTTTTCTATTTTGAGTTTATATTTTTTGTATGGTGTTCTAGCTTCATTGGGAATGTTTTAGCTTTATTGAATTACATGCTGCTGTCCAGTTTTCCCAACACCAGTTGCTGAAGAGACTATCTCTATTCCATTGTAATTTCTTGCCTTCTTTGTCTCAGATTAATTGACCAAACTTTTGTGGGTTCATTTCTGGGCTCTCTATTCTGTTCCATCGACCTATATGTATGTTTTTCTACCAATAGTGTGCTGTCATGTTGACTATAGCTCTATAGCATTATGTGAATCTTTTGTGTAAAGAAATGCCACTGATATTTGAAGCAAAATCTTGTAACCTACTACCTTGCTGAATTCTTTGATCAGCTGTAGTAAATTTTGTCTGGATCTTTAAGAGTTTTCTATATATGGTAACGAATTCTGTGCATATAGTGAGACTTCTACCTCTTCATTTCCAATTTTCATCACTTTTACTTCTCTCTCGTTTGATTGCTGTGGCTAGGGCTTCCAAGTCTATCTTGAGTAGGAGTTGTGATAGTGTGCATTCTTTTACTTTCCCAGATTTTAGTGGGAAGAATTTGACTTTCTCACCATTGAGTACTATACTGGCTGTAGGTTTGTTATCTATAGCTTTCATGATGTGAAGATATATTCCCTTTATGCCCAATTTGGTGAGAATCTTTATCATACATTGTTGTTGAATTTTATCAAATGCTTTTCCTGCATCAATTGAGATGATCATGTGGTTTTGGTTGTTTCTCTTATTGATGTGCTGTATTACATTGAATGATTTCCATATGTTGAACCACCCCTGTGTCCCTGGCATGATCCCCACTTGGTCATGATGTATAATCTTTCTGTGTTGAATTCTATTTGTTACTATTTTGGTGAGGATATTGGCGTCTATATTCATCAGTGATATTGGCCTATAATCCTGATTTTGTTAGTGTATTTGCCTGGTTGTGGTATTGATGTTTCACAGAGTGACTTTGTGAATATTACTTCCTTTTCAATCGTCTGGAAGTGTTTGAGAAGGACAGGTATGAGTTCTTCTTTTATGTTTGGTAGAATTCCACAGTGAATCCGTCTGGTCCTGGACTGTTATTTGTAGGGAGGTTTTATACTGCTATTTTGATTTCATTTCTAGTGTTCTGCTTTTTCAAGGGATCAGTTATGTCTTGATTTAGTCTTGGTGGACAGTATGTTTCCAGAAACTTGTGCATCCCTTCTAGGTTTTACAGTTTGTTTCAATATACTTTTCATAATATTCTCGTATGATATTTTGTATTTCTAATTTTTTGTAGTAATTTTTACATTCTCCATTCTTATTTTGGTAATTTGTACTCTCTCACTTTTCTTCCTTTTGAGTTTGGCCAGAGGATTGTCGATTTTACCTACATTTTGGAAAAACCAGCTTTGAATTGGTTGATTTTTTCCTATGGTCTTTTTAATCTCTATTTTATTTATTTCCTCCCCAATATTTATGATTTCCTTCCTTCTGCTTCCTTTTGGGGTTTTTTGTTCTCCTTTTTCTTGTTCATTCTGCTGGTGGGTTAAATTGTTTATTTGTGATTGTTCTTCTTTTTTGAGCATGGCCTATATCACTATAAACACCCCTCTCAGCACTGCTTTTGCTGTGTCCCATAAATTTTGTGGGGTTTTGCTTTAATTTTCTTTTGTCTCAAGCTAATTTTTCATTTCAACTTTGATTTCTTCATTGACCCATTGGTTTTTGAATAACATATTGTTTAATCCCCATGTTTTCCTATTGTTCTCCTTTGCTTCTCTTTTGTTGATTTCTAGCTTCATGGCATTGTGGTCAGTAAAGAAGCTTGAGGTAATTTCTATCTTCTTTGAAATGCTGAGGTTTATTTCCTGCCCAAGTACATCATGAATCCTGGAAAATGTCCCACATGCACTTGAAAATAATGTATATCCTATTTTGTGGGGGGTGCAATGCTCTTAAAATAGCCACCAAGTGTAATATTTGTGTTGTGTTATTTAACTTCTCTTTTGCCTAATTTATTTTCTGTCTCGATGATCTGTCCAGTGATGTTAATGCAGTTATGAAATCTCCAAATATGAATCCCCCTTTATATCTGTTAGCAATTATTTTATGTACTTAGTTGCTCCTGTATTTGGTGCATATGTATTAATGAGTGTTTTATCCTCATATTGTATCAATCCTTTAATCATTATAAAATGTCCTTATTTATCTTTCTTTATGGTCTTTGTTTTAAAGACTATTTTGTCTGAAATCAGTTCAGCAACACCTGCTTTTAGGCTTTTCAAATTATATGGAATACTCTTTTCCAACCTTTCACTCTCAATCTATATGTGTCCTTCTCTCTGAAGTGAGTCTCTTGTATGCAGCATATTGAAGGTTCTTGCTTTATTATCCAGCCTGCCACTCAATGAGTTTTGACTGGAGCATTTAGTCCATTAACATTTACAATAATTGATGATAGGCTTGTGTTTATAGCCAATTTCACCTTATCTTTGCAGTTCATTTGGTATTTCCTTTTTGTTCCTTTCATGTTCCTTTTATTGTTTGGTCATTTTCCTTTGTATTATCATGAATTTTATTTCGATTTTTTGACACCCTGGTAAGTTTTTGTCTTCTTGTTACCCTTTTTTATAAGTCCATTAGACCATTACTATAACTGATTTTATTAAACTGATAGTAAGATGATCTCAAACCCATCCTACCGAGAACAAAATATTTTAAATGGAAAGACCAAAAAAATAAATTCTCTATTTTCCTGCCTCCCTCTCCCACTCTCAATGATTTGCAAGTCTTGTTTTAAAATTTTGTGTTTATTTTATTTGTAATTCATGAATTATCACCTTTCCAGCTGTGAGTTTCACATTTCTGTTGCATCCTGCTGCTTTTCCTTTTAGAGAAGACATTTCAATAATTCTTTTAGCATGGGTCTAGTTTTGCTGAACTTTTGAACATTTTTCTTGTGTGTGAAATTCTTTATGTCTCCTTCTACCAAAAAGAATAACCTTGCTGGTTTAAGTATCCTAGGGTATACAATATTTTTCATTCAGGACTTTGAATATATTTTGCCACTCCCTTCTGGCCTGTAGTATTTGTGCAGTGAAATCAGCTGGGAGCCTTATGGGGATTCCCTTGAAACACACTCTTTGCTATTGTCTTGGTGTCTTTTGGATCATTTCGTTATCCTTTACTCTGGGAGTCTTAATTTTATGTCTTGGTATGGGTGTATTTGGGTTCTTCCTGTTTGGGGCACTCAGAGCTTCCTGTATTGGATATCTGATTTCTTCTTTAAGTTTAGGAAGTTCTCAGTCATGATATCTACAAAAACCTTTGCAATCCACTTTGATCTTTCTTCCCCTTCTGTGACATTTATCATGCCAAGTTTGGCATGATTTTACTATCCCATAGGTTCCTTATGGTTTTCTAATTTGTTTCTTGTTGTTTCTCTTGTAGCTCTACTGATTGGCTGCTTTTTATTGTCCTGTCTTATAAGTCACTAATTCGTTCCTCTGCACTATATTGTCAGCATTGCTACACCTTTAAATCATTCCTCATCTCAGTCAACGGGTTCTATTCTACCCGGCTCTTCCTTATAGCTTCCATTTCATTTTTGACATATTTTATATCTCTAAACACTATCTCTTTTATTTCCTTCACTACTTAGATCACTGCATTTTTGAAATCTGCATCTAGTAGGTTTTTGATGTCTATTTCACTGATCATTCTTTCAGGGGATTTCTCTTGTTCTTCTAATTGGGAATGGCTTCTCTGCTTCTTCAACTTTCTACTACCTCTCTGGCACTGTGGTTTATGGAGTATCAGTTATATACTGTTGTCCTAAAGGTGTATATGTACCTAATGCCTATGTAGTAATACAACTTAGAAAATAGAAAAAAAGAGAGAGAGGTAAAGAATATTAAAGAAGGGAGAAATAAAGCTTTGAAGACATTGTAAAATGAATAATATTAAAGAAAGTTGAAGCAGAGTTTTGAAAAATAATAATAGTAAAATTATTTTTAAAAATTTCAAAGGGATTAAAATGGGGGTATATATAATTGAATATGAAGTAAAAATTAAGAGGGTAATAGAAAATGGAACTGGTAAAAACAGATTAAAACAAGGGGGTTGTCTGTGTCCTGCTGGAGAGTGTGTATTTTAATGTGAATTCTTTCTGTATTCATCCTGTTTTGGAATCTCAGCTTGCTGTTTCCAGAGTCCCTCCATTGGAGCCCTCATCTGTGCTGCTCCCAGGGCATGTTGTCAAGCAGATCGCTCCTACACCCTACACTGGTTCAGGTGCAGCTTCTTTACTCTGGGCTGGCTTGTCACTTCCCTGCCGATGCTGCAGTCAGATGTTGCAGACTGACCAGGCAGGATTGGGCATCATGCCCTCTCCCAGCACCATGGTCAAGGGCTGCATTCCAGCTCAAATTTGAGGGTACACCCACCCCTTCAGGTTGCAGATCATTCTGCTGCTCTGTGCCACTGTACGCTCTGCATCGGGTTTGCACACCAGAAGTGGGCTCAGGGAAGACTGAGGAACAGCCCTGTCCCTGGTCTGGGCCAAAATCCAGCTCCTTGTTTGTCTTGGCAGACAAGTTATCTGAGGAACCAAGGCAGTAGGATCATATTTGCCTCATGCTGTCAACAAGTCTCAGTCTGGCCCTTCATGCTGCCATGTCCTTTGGTGTAGATGTAGGTTTTTCTTCCACTGCCGACTGGGTACAAAGCACCAGAGGCTATGGTGGCTGTGTCTGAGCCCAGCTCTCTTCACCTAGAAACTTCTGTGGATTTTCAGAGATGCGAATTGCACCCTACCCCGCACAGGGCACATTTGCCCTGTTGCTTTATGAAGGGCCCAGATTGTTCTGTGCTATTCACCCATAGCAATGGCACAAAGCCCACTCCATTCTCCTGGGTTGCCACAGTGCAGCCATTTCCCATCTACCACCCTGCTCGGGCAGCATGGCCCTGCCCCTAGCTTCTGGGGGTTTTCATCTGGGTGTCACAGGGATTCTCTGTGCCTGTTTATCTTAGTTCTGTCAGTCAACTTATACTCTGTACAGGTCCAAGCCTAGGAGGCTCCCCCTCCAACCTGCCGATCTCTGAGTTGGAGAGGGGAGACACTGTGAATGAGCATCAGTCCTTCTCTGATGCTCTCTCCCCGTGGGACCTGTCCCACTCTGTTTTGACTTTTCTTCTTCTTTCTTCCTTTTCTCCCATCAGATTTTTCACATAGTTATCTATTGAAGAGGACGATGTTCTGTCAGAGTTCTGCAGGTTCTCTGGTTAACTGAGTGGGTCTGTGGATGTGACTCTTAGTGCATTTATGTGAAAGGGTGAGCTACGAGCATCTTTCTTCTCCACCATCTTTGTATCCCCGACAGAAAGTCTCACTTTATGGTGGAAGATAAACATAGTCTGGAAAAAATGGAAAAGATATTCCATGGAAATGACAAGAAAGTGCAGATTGCAATGCTCAACTCATTCAAAATATGTTTTAAAATAAGGGCCAAAATGAAAAAAATATGAGATTATATAAAGAAAAATAGATAAAATAAGGGTATTAAACTCATTAAAATATATATGGACCCAACACCATAGATACTAAGTATAAAAAGAAATTTTAGTAGACATGAAAGAATTAATTCATTATGAAACAATAATAGTAGATGAGTTGAACACCTCACTATTCTGATGGCCAGATCATCCAGAAAGAATATCTGTAAGGAAACAGAGGTCTTAACAGCATATTAGATAATTTGAACCTAAGTGAGCTATTGGACTCTGCATCAGAAAAGCATAACACATAAACTATTCAAGTGTGTACAGGATGTTATCTAAGGAATTAACCACATATTATGTCATGAAATGAGCCTCAGGGACTTTAAGCAAATATAGATTACAGCAAATATTTTTCCATACACAAAAGTATGATACTGTGCATCAACACTACAAAGAAGAATAGGAAAATCACAAACATGAAGTCAAACCACATCCTTTAAAAAATAAAATAAAAATGTCAATGATGAAATCAAAGAGGTGATGAAATCAGACAGGTAATAAAATCATACCTGGAGACAAATTACAATGAAAACACACTTTCATAACACGTATCGGATGCAACAAACACAAATCTAAGAGGGAAGATGAGAACAAATCATGTATTCTACAAGGAACAAGAAAAATGTCATACAAAGGACAAAGCATACCACAAAAAATAACAAGAAATAAGAATAAACTAAACCCAAAGGCAGTAGAATGAGGTATCTTTAATAATTATGTTGAAAATAAATAAAATAAAAGTTGAAAAATAAATTAAAAATCAAAAAATCAACAGCTTTAATTTTTCTTAAAAATATTAACAAACAGGTAAGAATTTAGCCAGGCTTATCAAGAAATACAGAGACTTGACCCTAACAAAATAAGAAATGAAACAGTAAAAATAACATCTGATATTACAGAAATACAAAAAATGATTATGAAAGCAGTATGAGCTATTACATGACAACAAATTGGATGACCTAAAAGAAATGGACAAATTTCTAGAAATGTACAGCTTGACCACAATGAATAAAAAGAATACTGAGAACTTGAAAAGAACAATCGGTATAAGTTAAGTAACATCTATAATTTAAAAAATACCCCTTGAACAAAATGCCTGGATGCCTTCACTAAAACCTCTTTACCCCCAAGTATTTTAAAAAATGATGGAGGAAGGAAAATTCCCAAAGTTATTCTATGAGGCCACCATTACCCTGATAACAAAATCAGTCAAAACACTAACAAAAATGAATGAAAATGAATATCCAATATCCTTGATTAATATACACTCAAAAATCCTTGAAATACAGCAACAAATGAATCCAGCAATACATAGAAAGGATTATACATGATGATCATTTGGATTCCTTCCAGAGTCACTAGGATGATTCAAAATACACAAGTCAATCAGCGTGACACATATCTAACAAAGGAAGGACAAAACTCACAAGATGCTGTCAATACATAAAGAAAAAACATTTGACAAAATTCAAAATACATTCATCATCAGAAATCTCATGAAAGTGAGTACAATGGGAACATCTCTCAACATACTAAAGGCCATTTATAACAATTTATAATACTCAGGGGAAAGCTGAAAGCATTCTGGGTAAATCCGGAAACAGGAAAATGATTCCTACTCTCAGCACTTGTGTTCAATAGTAATAGAAGAAAATAAAAGAAAAAGAGAAAGAAGTAAAATAAATGCAAAATGGAAAGAAAGAGGCAAAATTGTCACCAGTACTGATGGTATAACAATCCACATAGAGAGTCCTTAGGGCTCCACACTGACTATTATGAAAAATAAATAATTTCATCAAGGGAGCAGGGTAAAAGTTTAATGTAAAGTAGTCTCGCATTGCAACATATTAAACATGAGATACCATATAATTGACCTTGAAAGCAATAATATTTAAAACACTATACCCCGAGTAACTTGGAATAAAGTAACCACATATGTGAAAGATCAACACACTGAAAATTATAAAACATTGACTAAGAGATTAAAAATGACTCAAAGAAATGGAAAGATGTCTTGTGCTCTTGGATTGAAAGAGTTAATATTGCTAACATGGCCGAGCTACACAAAGAAACATACAGATTCAGTGCGAGTACTGTTACAAAGCTGTAGTATTTTCCACAGAACCAGAAAATAAATAAGTTTTACGTGAAACCATTAAAAATTGCCAAAATGATCTTGAGTAAAAACAACAAATCTGGAGGTATAACCCTCCCAGATACCTTACTATACTACAAACCTACAGTAATAAATACAGCATGGCATTTGCACAGAGATATAATCAATAAAATCAGATAGAGAGCCTAGAAATAATTCCACACACCTATGAGCAATGAATCTATGATATAAGAGGCAAGAGTACACAGTGGAGAAATGACAGTCTAGTCAATGGATCGTGTTTGGAAAGCTGGATATCTACATGTAAAACATTGAAATGAGAGCATTCCCTGACATCATATACAGAAATAAACTCCAAGTGAATTAAAGACCTAAATATAAGACCTGATACTATAAAACTTCTAGAATGGAATATATGTGATACCCTATTGTATATATATCATAGGAATATTTTCATATTTCAATCTTCTAAGGCAAAAGAATCAAAGCAAAAATAAGCAAGTGGGACCTAAACAAAGTTGAAAATTTCTGCACAGCTAAGGACACTATATGTGAAATGAAAACACTGCCTGTATAATTGGAGAACATATTTGCAAACAATGCAAGTGACCAGGGGTTAATAGATGTAGGTTAATAGATGTAACATGGATTTAGGTTACACAACTCAAGGTGAAAAACAAACATCCAATCAAAAACAAGAGAAGAGAACCTGAGTTAATATTTTTCCCAATAAAACATACAGATGAGTAACAGGAAAGTGATAAAATTGCTCAACATTTCTAATTATTAGTTAATTGCAAATAAAAACCACAATGAGATATCACTTAAAACTGGTCAAATGGCTATTATGAAAAATTCCACTAATAGAAAGTGTTGGAGAAGATGTGGAGGTAACCAATCTTTTGTATGCTCTTGGTAGGAATATATATTTTTGTAACTTGTATGGAAAACAGTATTCAGATTTGTTTAAAAACTAAAAAGTTAACTACCACATGACACAGTAATACATCTCCTAGAAAAAATCTGGTGAAGAAAACCTAAATTGAGAAGAACCAATGTTCAAAACAGCACGGTTTATAATATGCAAGACAGGGAAGCAATCCTAGTGTCCACAGTAGACTATGGACTTAAGAAGATATGATGTTTCTATAAATATGAAATGGAATATTACTAAGACATGAAACAGTTTAACACATTGCTATTTCAGCATCATGAATGGACCTACAAAATATTGTGCTTAGTGAAGTAACTTAGACAAAGACAAAAGAATATAATTCAATTTATATGTGGAATATAAAGAATAACAAATATCTGTGTACATCTATCTATAGCTATCTGTTGATAGATGACAGATAAACAGATAGTTAGAAGGATAATACATGTTAGAAAGCTAGATAAATAGATGATAGATAGATAGATAGATGAGAGATAAATGGAAAGTTAGATAGATAGAAAGATAGATAGATAGATAGATAGAGACATGATAGAGTGGTTAAGAGATTAGATAGACAAGACTTAAATAGACTTAAATATATGGGAAAAAGCTTATGTTTACCAAAGGGAAAGGAAAGAGAATTTAATGGTAGAACATTGACAAATAGAATGTAGTATACATAAAGGAGAGAAGCAACAAGGATAATCTGTATAGATCATGGAATTATACACAATAGCTTAAAATAATTGTATGTTAAATTCATTTCAATAATTCATAATGAAATATAATCACCAAAGTGGTTAGAATACCTAAGCTGTACATCTGAAACTACACAATATAGTACATCTACTGTACTTCAATTAAAAATAAAACACCTCATGGATTATTTAGTCATTTTTTAGCTGATAGCAGCTTCCTTTAATATTGATTTATTTTTACTCTTTTCCTTTTATGATTACTGACTCAAATTATTTCTTTTACTTTTGTAATCATGTTACCAGTTTGAAGTATCTATATTTATTGCCCCTGATTTCCTATTTTTCTCTCTTTAATCCATGTAGTATAGTAGCATTTAAAAACATACCCAAAGAAACAGTTGCAAATTTCTCGTGGTATCCCCTTAGCATTTTGATCAATATTTTGCATATATTTGCCACTTTATATTTCTTAGAAGATGTCTTATCTTCATCTCTTATTAGGTGTGTCGGTTTTGTTTTTTTCATCATATTCAGGATTTCTTTGTCTGGTAATGTATTTGTTTTCACTTTATATCTAAGTGATAACTGTTTAAGTATTACTGGGTGAGTTATTTCTTATATCAGAAGTTTGAAAATGTAATTTTATTTACCCTTGCCCTATGTTTTCCGATCAGAAATCTACTGAGAGCCTAATGGGGGTTCCTTTGTAGATTATCATAATTTTTTTGGCTTCCTTTAAAATTTTTTCTCTGTCATTGACTTGCCAATTTGCATATGACTTATCTTGAAAGAGGTCCCTTTGTCTTAAAGTTATTGGTGTTTTATTGGCTCATGGAAATGTATATCAGTTCCTTACACAGGTTCAGGAATTTATCAACTATTACTTCTTTAAATAAACCATCAGCTTCCTTCTAATATTCTTCTCCCTCCAGGATTCCACTCTAATGTGCACTTCCAGAAGAAGTCTGATGGTTACTGTAGAATTTCCTCACTTTTTAATATCTTGTACCTCTGCACTCTCTTATCATTTCTAATTTTGTATTGGTGTGTTTGCTAATCTCTCTTCCACAGAGACAGTCTACTTCCAATGCTTTCTGTTGCATTCTTCATCTCATTTATTAAGTTCTCCTGGTCCTCAATGTTTGGTTATTTTATAGTTTCAGTCTCTTTGGTAATGTATTCCTTATCATCATTTCATTTATTCCTGAGCTCACTAAACTACATTCTTAGTATTGTTTTTTGTATTGAGTTTCTGAATGACACCTATTTGGATTCTCTATTAGTTATATGGCAATATACCATGACTTAAGTTTGTTTGCTGCATGGTTGACATTGTGTGTGTGCGCGTGCACAGGTGCGTGTGCATGTGTGTGTCTGTGTCTGTCGGTGTCTGTGTCTGTGTATCTGTGTGTGTCCATGCCCTATAATGTTACTGTGATTGGTCATGATCTTGATAAATTATTGCTCTGATGACACTAAATAACAGATTGGGAGTTGGAGTCCTTGCTTTGTATTCTGGTAGTTGGCAATATTGCACAATTTTTGGTTTTACTTACCTGAGCTACCTCTGATAATATTTCAAAATGGCACTTTCCAGTCGCTACTGTCTGGATAAAAGATGTGTTTTCATTGTCACTTCTTAGACTTCTCTGGTAGTTAATGTCACTTTTGTCACTGGGAAGGCGATCTTTTCCTTTTATCTGATATCTCTTGAGACTCAGTGTACAGATTGAGGAAATTTGTAAAGACTGGTGGGTATTTGGAATCAGGCAAGTGCCTTTGCTAAGTCCAGTGTTGCAAGGTAGCTTGTCTCCACCACTGTGAATGGGGAGTAGTTACAGAGTCATGAATGTCTGAGTGCCTGAAGGTTGGAATTTCTGTGTCCATTTTGTCTCCCTCCTAGTTACATGTGACCATGAGTAATAGTGCAGTTGGGGGCCGAAGCTGTGTGAACCACTGAGACCCTGTTTCTGCTGGGTTCTCTGAACTTGTGGACTCAGATATCCTAGTCAGGGGGCCTTATTGCAGACACAAAATCTCCTCTTCCCTCACTTCAGCCTCCTTTGTGTGTTTTAGTCCACCAAATTCACATGTTCACATGTGTACTGGAGTTTTGTTTTGTGTTGTAGTTCTTTTTGTTGAGATGTGACTGCAGATATAAGGGGAGAGACAAAAATAGATTAAACTTATGTCAATTTTTAAAGTATATACTTTTTCAATTAAAAGCTTAAATTCTAATAAGGACATTATAGGAACACTAAAAAAAGTGAACAAATCACCTCCACTAATATCATAGTACTACAAGATATTTTGATTACCCTGGGTTCTTTTCTTCAATGTTTTTCCCATCTTCATGCACATTTTACTATAAAATATCCCTATAATCTCTTAAAAATCAATTAAATTATTAAAATATTTCTTTGTGTTGTAAATATAGCCCTGTTGGTTCTCTAATTTATTACTAATAGCTTACACATATCTGTCTTCTCATCCTTCTTCCCTGTCTGCACAGGAAACCACTACTTGGTACAGTACACATATATATGTGATTCTGTTCCTGTTTTTTTTAAGATTCTTTCCCTTATATCTTTAGTTTCCTCAGGAAAGTGGTAACATAGAGTGTTTTTCTCTGTATGACATATTTTTCTATGTGCAACACTCTCTGGGTCCAGACACATTGTTCCAAATGGCAGAAATTTACTTTTTAATATGACAATGACTAAGTATTTATTACTTTATCTATATCTCAAATCTGCTTCATTCAATCATCTTCTGATGGGCAGTTGAGTTGTGCTTCTACCCTTGGCTATTATAAATGATGATGTTAAGAACATTGGGGGTAGTATATCCTTTAAAGTTAATGTTTTCATTTTCTTTGAGATTTATACCAAAAACTGGAATTGCTGCAAAATATAGTGGTTCTATTTCTAGTTTTCTGAGCAGTGTCCACACTTTTATAATAGTGGATGCATAAAATTATTTTTCCACCAACAGTGTATCTGGGTTCCCTTTTATCGAAATTCTTATTAATGTTTGTCATATGTAGACTATTTGTTAATAGCCATTTTGGTTGCTGTGAGATTATATTTCATTCTGGTTTTGATTTAGGATTTCCTAATAATAGCAAAGCTATGTTTCTTTTTATGTGCATGAAATCATCTACATGTCTGTTTTTGAAAAGTTTCGATGAAGATCTTTGAACTGTTTTTAATTTGGGGTCTTTGTTTTTTAACTCTTGATTCTAATATGCTATATATATACTATGGATATTAATACTTTGTAGGTTTCATTGTCTGAAACTCTTTCTTCTATGCTGTGTGTTGTCATACATCTTGCTGAAGGTTTCCTTTGCTATGCAAGATGTTTTGCACTTCACACTTACACAAGTGGAATCCCTTTATCACAGAGTAAATCTATTATTTCCTCAGTAAATTTAAAACCAGTTATTGTTAGTTTTCCTTTTTTTTTTTTACTTAGGAGATACATCAAAAGTAAATATTGCTATGATTTACCTCAAAGGAAGTTCTGCTCCTGTTCTTGGTCAGAAATTTTGTAGTTTCAGGTTTTACATTTAGGAAATTAATCCATTTTTATCCTATTTTGTATAATATGGAAGGAAGTGCAGTTACATCTTCCTTTTACATGTACTGTCCAGTGTTCCCAGGACTACTTGTTGAAGAGACTTCCCTTTTTCCATTGTATACTCTTGCCTCCTTCATTGTAGACTAACTGACCATATGAGTGTGGGTTTATTTTAGGACTCTTTATTTTGTTCCATTAATCTATGTGACTCTTTAAGTGATATATTTCGATGTTTTGATTAGTGTAACTTTGAAGTATATTCTTAAGTCAGGGAGGATAATACCCACAGGTTTGTTCATTTTTCAAAGATAATATTAGAAAATTTGGATCTTTCACAATTTGTATAAATTTTATTATTTTTCTCTGTGTTTTGTGAAGAAACACATGGATCCTGTGAGAAAAGAAATTTACTGAAAGAAAAAACCTGAGAAAAATTGTAAAGTGTGGTGGATAAATCATACAATATTAAACAAAAATGGATTGCTGTAAGAATCAAAGGAAATATCTATAAAGAAATATGACAACAAAAACAAATTCCATGGGGTATAGCAAAAGAAGTATTAATAGGGATGCTTATAGCAAAATAATCCCACTTATACAAATAAGAAACATCTCTCTTTCTTATAACATAATCCTACAAAGCAAAGATGTAGGAAAATAATAAACAAACTTGTTAGTTGATGGAAAGACAGCTGAAAGGTCAGAATATAAATTAAAAATGTTAAAAATAGAAACATCTAATCAAACTACATAATTGCTTTTGAAATATAAATATAACTGTTAAGCTTTAATGAGACTAATGTGCAAAAAAGAGAGTAAAGATTAGAAAGCTCAAAAATGAATGAGAAGTTACAGCTTATATCAAAGTAACACAAAGCATCATAAGATGATACAACAAATTATATGCCAATTAAAATGGAAACCCTAGAAGAAATGGACAATTTTTTGAAAGACGTGTTCTCCAGGATGGAATGAGAAATAGAAAATATTAACAGATTAGCACTAATGAAATTGAATTAGTAATTAAAAAAAATCTCCCAGGAAACAAAATTACAGGCCTAGACATCTTCACAGGTGACTTCTGCCAAAAATTTAGAGAAGAGCTATCACCTATACTTCTTAGAGAATTCCAAAAATTTGCAGAGGAAGGGAGGCTTCCACATTTCTGTATCACACTACTACTAAGGCAGGAACAAACATCTCATAAAATTACAGGTTAAATACTACTGATAAGCATACATGAAAAATTCATCACTAAATTGTTAACAAATCAAACAATACATTAAAAGTATTATACAGTATGATTAAGTCCCTTTTATTCCAGGGATGCAAAAGTGATTCATTACCCACAAATTAATCAATATGATACACCAAACTAACAAACTGAAATATAAAAATTATATGGTCTCCTCAAAAGTGTCATAAAATGTTTTGACAAATTCAGTATCTATTTATGATTATATTGCTCCTCAAAGTGGGCATGAAGAAACATACCTCAACACAGTTAAGGTCTTATATGACAACAACTCAACTAACATGACACTCACTGATTAAAATCTGAAAGCATCTCCTTTAAGAGCAGGAAGAAGTCAAGAATGCTCGTTTTTACCATTGTTATTCAGTATAATATTGGAAATTCTATCCATAGCTATCCAAAGTAAAAGTTAATAAAATATAGCTATTTCAGAAAAGGAGTAAAAGTATCTGTTTGCAGATGAAATACTTTAAAAAGAAATCCTAAAGAAGACGCCACAAAACTACTAGGGCTTATCAATGCATTTGGTAAAATTTCAGAATGTAAATTAACATACAGAAATCTTGCATTTCTACACACTAACAACAAGCTAACAGATAGAGAAAGTGAGGGAACTGTCTCATTTACAGTTGCATTACAAAAAAAAAATCAAGAAATGTATCCAACCAAGGAGGTAAAATACCTGTACCCAGAAAACTATAAAAAATTTATAAAAGAATTTGAAGCTAATACAGACAGATGAAAGGATATACTGTGTTCATACATTAGGAAAAATATATTGTTTAAATGACAGTACTAACGAAGAAAACACACAAATTAATTTCAGTGCCTATCAAAATACAAAGTGCATTTTCAGACACTTACAAAAAATAATTCTTAAATTTACATGTAAACACATAAGATTTGAAATCACTAAAAAGAAAAGAAATGAAAAGGAAGCAAACTAAAAACACAAACAAATTTTACAAAGAACAAAGAAGAAGTATCACTGTCCCTGATTTTAAACTGTAATACAAAGCTACAATAATGAATATGGTAGAGGAACAGAACAAAGAGAATAATGGAACACTACAGAATGCCTATAAATGAAATCAGACAGTAATGGTCATTTAGCCCATTACAAAAAAAATGAATATATAGTGGGAGAAAGGTAATTAACAGGCACATGAAAATGGTCAACATCACTAACCATCAGAAAAATGCAAGTCCATAACACAATGAGAAATTATGTCACTCCTGTCAGAATGACAGTGATCAAAATGATAAAAAATATAAATATTGGTGAGGATGTAAGGGAAAGGACCCTGATGCAATGCTTGAGTGAATGTAAATTTTTATTGCCACTGTGGAAAACACTCTGGAGTTTTATCAAAAAAAAATGAAATATGATCCAACATTTCCATATCAGGATACTTATTCCAAGAGAATAAAAACACTATTCAGAAAAGATAAATTCAACCCTATATTCACTGCAGCATTATTTACAATAGCCAGGATATAGAAGTAAACTAATTGCTCATCAATAAATGATGGATAAAAAAATGTCTGTTTATAATATATATATCTAACCATCTATCAACTAAAGATTTATCTATATTTATATATATATGCACATACACTTAATATATATATGTACAGTATATATATATATGCACACACACACATAAAATTTCAATGGGTTTTTACTCAGCTCTAAAAAGTATAAGTTCTTGTCTTTTGCAACAAATGGGTAGACCAAGAGGATAATATGCTAAGTGAAATAATTCAGACAGATAATGACAAATGCTAAATTATTTTACTCATATTTAGAATTTAAAACAAATTAACATAACAAAACAGAAAAGGAGTTAGGGATATAGAAAGAAACAGGTTGTTTACAAGAAGGAGGGAAATGTGGTGAAGAAAAAGAAATAGTGAGGAAAATTAAGAGAGAAAATTTTCCAACTGACAAATTAATTGAGTCAGGGACCAGAAATGCACTGTATGGGGAATAGTCAATAACTATGAAATATCTTTAAATAGCAACAAATCATAACTAGTTTTATTCTTGTGATCAATTTGAATTGTATTAAAATTTGCAAACATTATGTTATGTAAGAGAAACGAACACAGTGTTATACATTAAACTACACTTCAAAAACAAACAGACATACTTATAGAAAAAAACAGATTTGTAGTTAACAGAGGAAGGGGTTGGAAAAGGAGATTTAGATTAATGCACTCTGAAGATACAAACCTCCAGCCATAAAATAAACGTGTTCAAGGGATGCTAAGTTTTAACATGATAAATACAATTAATAATGCTTTATGTTATATATGAATGTTGTTAAGAGAGTAGACCATAAGTTTTCTCATCACAACAAAAAGAGTAATTGTATTTCTTTAATATTGTATCTAAATGATATAATGAATTCTCCCTAAAGTTGCTATAATATTTACTTCATGATAATGTAACTCAAATATCTACCCTGTGCATCTAAACTTACACAATGTTTTATGTCAATTACATCTCAATAAAAGCAGAAGGAAAAATGGAAAGACAATGAACATTGTTTCCCAAGTCACTTCACATGATTGTTTTTGCAGCAAGCAATCTTGAGTCATGGTAGACTTATCTTAGAGAAAGATACTAATAAATAATTGATTCTAATAAATTATACATAAAGATACTAATATAATTAGGGTTTTATCATGCTTTAAACTTTCTTCATGATAACAGCCCACTGATTCTGTAGGCGTCAAAATTTCACTCTGTGTATTCATCTGAGATTAGTGAATGGATACAAAAGTTAACCATGGCTGCTTTTGCTGTGAGTGATCAAGTTCACTGTCTCTGACCAAAGGTCTCATCTCCCCAAGAGCATCAGTAAGAAAGGAACATACTAGGTTGCTAAAAATCTCAGCATGGTAAAATCTCAGAACTCCTACAATTCTTAACTGTTTTGCAATGGGAATGCAATACTGACAAAAACATTATTTTGGATAACAATATGGTGTTTTCTCAAGGATGCATAAGGGGATGTGAAAATAATACTTGAGATCCATAAGAAACATCCTCGCTCAAGTGCTGGCAAAGAAGTGTAAAGATTCTGCATTATTAGGACTGAGGACTGCTTTCAAAATGATGACTATGTTCACTGTATTTCAGGTAGTCCAATGAAAGAAAAGTTATTGCTATTTGTAGATGAACGGGAACACATCAGCTGTTCAGTCCCTATAAATTAGTCATTGGGTGTTCAAATACAAAATAAGTTGTGTCAACAATGAGAATTAAAAGAAAAATAAACTTGGACATAAGCTTAAATTAAAAAGGAGACACAGTCTTGTGCTGGGCTCTGGGGATTGGAGAATGTATATGCCTCAGTCCAATTCAAGGGTTCAGTGGCTTGGCCCTAGCATTAGCTCGGGATTCAATGAACAGGTAACAATTAGTATACTGGGAGAAATATAATCTACCTCTCCCTGATTGGAAGAAAATCTGGTGGCTCAATGAAACTCTTAATTCACAGAAATTCTGAAACATGCAGAGGAATAATCCACTGATGACTCAACTAAGACAATCTTAGTTACTGCTTAAAAATCCATCTTCACATACACACACAGTGGTAGACAAGTCTGTAGTATTTAGTGGGAAGAATTCAGTGGGCAGAGCTCAGAGAATAGTTTTCAAAACACCAGCCTACTTTTGTACTTTTGCAAATAGCCTACTTTTCCCAGGTAGAAAACTATAGATGGACAAACAAACAATATTTTTCTTTAGGATTTCTTATTCTGAAAGTAAGCAGTAGCTTTTGACTTATCAGTGTAGAAACTTGTTATGATGACCACGGTAAGACCCACTGTCTGATAAGAGAGCTGGTAATTAGCTGCTGAACCAGCCCATCTGAACCCAAGACTGCTAATATAAGCGAAAACATAGCCACCATCAGAGTTGAGCTGACAAATTTAAAAGCTTGATATTTGTGTTATAGGAACACCCACTGCTGTCCAGACACAGGTCTCCTGCTGAAAGTGGGCTCTTTTCTTCCCTTGGTAAAGGTCATATTGGTGGGATGTTTCTAGAGCTTACCCTGATCCATTAACCCATTTTCCAGATTATCAAAGTCTTTCTTCACAACAGGTGACACATTTTCAGGACACAATGTTGCCATTTCAGTTTTATCTGCTGACACTGGCTGCATGATTGTGAGCAGAAGCCTTAGGCTCCCTGACCAAGCCTATACTTATCCCAGAAATTCAGCTCATTTCACATTCTGAAAATGTTTCACCTCTTATTTTATATTAATGGGAAATAGTCAAAGTATTCCATGAATATTTTATATTTCCTAGTATCTGCAGAAATTTGATATTATTGCAGTTGGACAAATATTTAATTCTACCACTCTCACCTCTTTTTAGTCCACACAGTTTAGATTGCAATTTAGTTACTGAATTCACCCACCCCAACCAAGGGTCTAGTACCTCATAAATACTTCCTGTGTGAAGGTTAGAATGGCACAAGTTATGTGGGGTGTATAAATGTACATTAAATGTTTGCATTGGCACTGTCTCTTCTGGATAAACTCTGATTCTAGGAAGTCAATTAATTAGAAATCAGTATACTTATTGGTATGCGGAAAAGAATCAGCTCTTTTGGGATGGGTGGGTGATGAAGAGACAGGAAAATATCCATCAAATGAGAATGAAATGCCTTAGGCCTCTGGAGGTATGAATTAAGAAGAAAATAATACTTTGTCTAATGTACATACCTCCAATTACAGTTTTGAGTGACTAGTCCTTGGGCTATGAAAAGAGCTAGTATGTGGTGAAGAGTAAAGAACATAACGAAACAGTTTTAAAACTATGATAGTTTTGTTGTTTCAGGATAGTAGACTTTGCTTAAAGTCAACATGTATTTTTCTTTCACTAAATACTAAAATGCATCCTGTGGCATATTCTGTGCTTACAGTGCTGGTATCCAATTTAGACAAGGAAAGGGGTATAGACAGAAAATATCTTGAGGAGGTGATTTCTCTGCTGAGACTACGAAAATCTTTATAGGTAAAATGAGGACATCCTAAGTCGAAGGAAGAGCTGGAGCCAAAGTTGTGAGGTTTTATTTAATATGGTCCATAAACATTTGCCTGGATGTATTTCCAGAAACAGTGAAACATAAAGATATGCCAAATTAGTAAGATGTCAGATCTATAATAAAATGACTAAACTATGTTGAGTTTGTGGGCTTACAGTGGAAAGGCATTTAGTGCCACCTTTAGGATGTAAGCTTGTCTTTGTCTGGATCATAAAAGTAACTTAAAATATTCACTTGAAAATATAGTGTAGATTCTTGAGGGGAAGAAAAGAAATCACAAATTGGAATGCTTTGAAAACAGCACAGAGAAGACCATAGATAAAATTGCTTTTAAATTCTATCACATGCTTAATGTGCCATCTGAGTCTATATCATGTGACTTTTATGATAACAGGCATGACATAATAGAGACCATGATCCCTGGGCCAGTTCCTGCATTTATCTCCTGTTCTAATGTATCCTAACTTAACTCTTTTCATACTTTCCAGGATGAACCAGAAACCACTTAGTAATTTACCCTATCTCCATGTTTTAGTTTTTTACAAATTCTTCAATTTTTTCTTCTTCCTTAGAAATTATTTAAATTTATACCCATATGTTGCATTAAATGATCATATCAATCAAATATCTCTTTTTTTCTTTAAATGGTAACTTAGTCTCACGTTTAACTTTTTACACTATTTAAAAAAAATAAGGATAATAAAGTTACACATCTAAGTTTATTGTTCAAATAAGAAAATTGCAGATATTTGTCGACATTTACCAACATCAAATTTAATCTTTGTAATCCTGCATAATCTGGTTGTCCTCTGGTGGATCAGTTTTAATTAGGATGACATTCATAAACTGAAGATGGCTGATGAGTTGGCCTTGAAAGGGAGGTAGCTGATGTATCAGCTATCACTGTCACTGGAAACCGTGGGTTGCTCCCTGGTTGAAGTTTAGATAAATGACATTTATTGGCAGATATGTTGTGATATCTATTTTGAAATGTAGAAGGCTTCACCATCAGTCCAAATTAATTGCTCTGTATGGGAGACAAGATGCTCTACTGAGAAGTAGAAGTTGTAGTTGTAATGAAGTTCAAAACACAGCCATTTGCTTCAGTGTAGCTGCTTTCAGAGTGCCCGTGGACAGTGGTCAACTGATTTAAATTAGCACGTTGATCCACTGCAATTTGTTCTGGTGGTCTAAATGACATTGATGATGGAGGAGAAAAATCACTTCTGATCGGGGTAATTGTATCACCAATTATGTGGCTAGTAGAGGGCTTTCTTATTAGAGGCATGTTTAAATTTGGAGAAGGTAAAAATGCACTTTCTCAACTAGTGTCAGCCATAAAATCAGAATTATGTTTACGAACATTACCTCCTCTTTTAAAGTGCTTCTTGTTGACATTTTGAGCCAATGAAGATACCAGAGAGGAATTTTTAATCCCAATTCTTCATTTTATTCTCTCTAAAAGCAGGGGAAACCCTCATTTAATATTTGGATTATGATAGAACTGAAGCTACAACCAAAGGAGAAAGATTTTAGTAATATTTTAAACCAAAACACAAGACTATAATAAGAATCACCTATAAAACCTCAGATTTCACTTTTACTATGCAAAGATAATATCATCAAAATATGAAAATTGATAATGATATTTTGAAGTTACTTATTTGGAAAATACACATTTAAATAGTGTAGTCATCAAATTTAAGAAGTTAGCATTTGCAGTAACGGTGAATGCCAATTTTGAAAAGCAGCTTTAATACCTTTATTTAGGTTTCTGCTAAGATTTATAGTTGCTAGCAAAGTTTCTCAAAATCTTGAATACTTAAGGCACTGTTCTCATTTTTAGAAAAAATAAAGAATTTTAGCCTTTGTAGTTTTATACAATTTTCAAAACCTACCTTCATATTTATATTACCACAGAGTGATGTACAAAATAAAATTTTATACATCAGTTACCAAGACGTAACTAAAATTTCTGAATATCTTGCTTAAAACAGAGACTTCTATTTCTTCTGCCAGAAAGTCAGCTAGACAAGCAGATCTTTGAAAATTCTGCCGTACTTAACTAAACCCATAAAAGATAAGCTGTCTAATTAAACGATTCAAATATTCTGAAAGGGGCCATTCTTTCCAAAACATCCTTCTTAAAGACATCTTCGTCAATCACTATGGAAGTTCCATTATCATCCCAACAGATGGATTTAAATTGGTCACTCCAAGCCATTTTCCAGAGTTTACTTGGAAGTGTCAGAAAACGAAAATCATTATCTTCATCTGGTTCCGAGACACAATGTGTGTAACATTGTCTTTTTATCAAGGATTCTTCTGACAAAGTCTGAAAAGCATTTTCTTCAATCATACACCTCAAGTCCAAGTCCTCAGAGAATGTTTGATCACACAATAGAGATCTACCGGAGTTTCCTGAACCAGTTTGTCCATTTTTACTAGACACATCTTGAATTTCTGAAGAAATATGTTCCATCTCAAATAACTTTTACTATAGCTACTTTTCTAATCTGAATGATTTTGAGCACTGCAGCTTCAAATGCTGCTTTAGCAGGCCTGCACATTTAAACTGCTAGGCCATCAAAATGGTTCTCAACTTGAGTGGTTGTGACATCACAAAATGACAGGTCTCCTAGCAACCAAAGTGTAACATTCAGCGAGTGTTTCCTTCTCATTCATCCAGTTAAAATGAAACATACAGGATGTTTATTTTTATAATGTGATGTGCAAATATTTTCCCCACAAAAATCTTTTGAAATAATTTAATTTGGGGTTCTTTGAAATAAAACCAATCTCCTTCCTTTTGTACACAAATTTATACCAGATTGGTGAACAGAGTATAAATATGCACAAAATAAATAAAATAATATTAAAGTTTTGGTATTTAAAGTGAAATTTGAGTAAAACCTTTACCGAAAAGGTATAACAATTTCATTATCATTTGTAATTAAAGTGAAACAAAATTTGATTTGGAAACGGAAGTATTTATTTCTCGGTGTACTTTAAAATAAGTATCTCTATATTCAAAACATCAGCAGAATAAATATCAGTTTATTTGCTATGTTTGTAAATAAATGGTAAATATTTATGAATTAAAATTAGATTAAAATAATCAATCAAATTTAAGAAATCCCAAAGGGGGGAATTTTTGTTTCAATTTGTAATTCAGTGCTATAATTAAAACAAATGTAATTTAATTTTCTACTTTAAAATTACACAAGAGAAAATC
Source organism: Vicugna pacos (assembly GCF_048564905.1). Taxonomy (NCBI): domain Eukaryota; kingdom Metazoa; phylum Chordata; class Mammalia; order Artiodactyla; family Camelidae; genus Vicugna; species Vicugna pacos. The sequence goes on from NW_027328734.1 coordinate 3,266,776, forward strand.
TTATTGTACATTTACAAATGTTTATTTTTGACATTCTTTCTTTCAGAGGGTTTTCAGTCCCTAGAAGGAATAAATTTTCTTGTCATCTTTATAATCCATACTCTTGTGGCTTCTGTTAAGTGTTCCAAAATGATGTTAATAAATAGAGTTATGCAAAATATCCTGGGTTCTATAAGCAGTAACTTCATTAAGTGGCAATCAAAAAACAAAGAAATAACATTATATGTGGGTTGGGATGGATAAGACCAGGTAATGCATTTTAGGAAGCAATGTGTTCCCAAGTCCTGAAACAGTTGGCATTGTTATTATAATACGGTGTTTTAAGGGAACTGCTTTGTGCACTAATTGTAAATAATAGCTATGTTCTGTATCAGTAAACTGTAGTAAATCCAGTTCTACCAAAATTTATATTCATTATTTAGAAATAAATTTCATTAAACATAAGTCAAATTCAAATTGAGTGAAAAATTTTTAATAAATATATGTACACTCAAGCTACAATGTAAATTTCTCATTCTGTATGTGTATATTCCATTCTAAATAAATATTAGCAACCTGAATACATTGCATATTTTAAGTATTATAAACTATAGTTAAGTTGGATTTAGTCCTGATCCACAAAATTTATTTAACATATGCAAATCAATAAATGTGATACCATCCCTTAGAAAACAGAGAATTCAAAAGAAAGAATCTCAAAAAATGTAGGAAAATTATTGACAGAACTGATCTTAACTTTTGTACACAAAAAAATTCTTAACAAATTCTCTCTGGATAGAATATAACTAAAGATAAAAAATGCCATTTATGAAAAGCCCATGACTAATATCAAGTTCAGTGTTAACCTACAGGAAGGTGTTCCTCTGGTCCAGTAATAAGAAAAAATAGCTTATTATCACAAGTCCTAAATTACACTACTAGAAGTCTTAGCCAGAAAATCTAGTGAAGAAAAAATATAAAAGGCATCCAACTTGTAAACAAGCAGTAAAATTTTTACAGATGACATAATTATACATAGATGGAAAACCCCATAGACTTCTCCAGTGAGTGTTTGTAACAGTCAACAAACTTAGTAAACTTGCAGAATACAAAATCAATTTACAAATATCAATTGCATTTTTATATACTAACAACAAATTAGGAAAACAATTATGTGTACACTTATTCTAAAAAGAATAAAATGGGAATAAAATTGATAAGTGAAATAAAAGATCTAAACATAGATCTATAAATTAAAAGTGCAAGAAATATAAGTAAACAAAGTAAATGAAAGATATTCTGTGCTCATGGATTGTATACAACGTGAGGAAATACTCTAATCTATTTTTCACATGTTCAATCTCCCCAGCACTACTTACTGAGGAGAATGTCTTTTCTTCATTTTATACTCTTGGTTCCTATTTCATGGGTTAATTGATCATAGGTGTGAGAGATTATATCTGGTTGCTCTATTCTCTCCTATTGATTGCTCTCTGTTTTTGATTCAGTATCATGTTGTTTAAATTATAAAAGCTTTATAGGACTCTTTAACATCAGAGTATTTTACACTATTAGATTTAATACTATTTTTCAAGATTATTTTGGCAACTCATGATCTTTGTGGCAACATATAAATTTTGAAAATATTTGTTCTATTTAATGGAAAAATCTCATGGGTATTTTGACATGAATCACAGTAAATGTTGATTGCTTTGGGTAGAATTTTTTTCAACCACATACTTTCACATCATTAACATAAGAGATCTTTTCCTTTCTTTGGATAAGATTTAATTTCATTCATCAATGTTTTCTATTTTTTAATGTAGAGGTTTTCATCTTATTTTTTAGCTTCATTTCTAGGTATTCTTTACATATATACATATATATATAATTATATACATTATATTTGTAAACACGTTTCCTACACAAATATAAGGCAGAAGGCAGTGTCAAGACATATTCAAAGTCCTGAATTAAAGAAAGCTGTAATCTAAGATAATTTATCAAGCAAGGCTATCCTTTAGAATAGAAGGTGAGATAAATACCTTCCATAAAAGCAAATACTCAAAGAATTTAGCAACAGAAAAAGAAATAATGAAAGATCTACTCTAAAGAAAAGAAGCAGGAGGCTATAGAAAGGAGAAAGGCATAATTAGAATGGCAATAGCTGCAATGACATACAATAGAATACATGATGCTGTAAAACAGGACGTCAACATTTTTAATTCTCACAGAGTGAAACAGGACAATACAGAGTATTTTCTTCTTGTTTCTATTCTCTGTAGGAGGGGTTAGAGTTTGTATTCTTATCAGTCAAATAAACATATATAGTAATGGGTCAATATACATACAAAACAGGGTAACCATATATCAAAAGCTTACAATGAAGTAACAAATCCAAAAAGAAACCAAGATTAAAAATGAAAACTTAGCAAGCCACAAAAAGAAAAAGAAATGAACAAAAAGGATATACAAAATCAACTGGGAAATGAAGCTCAAAATGGAAATAAACAGCAGTCTATCAATAATTATCACAATTGTTAATAGAGTAACTGCTTCGATCTAAAGATATATATTGTCAGATGGGATAATATAAAAAGACCCTACATTATGAAGCATACAAGAGAACAAATTTAGTAAGAGGAACACACATCAATTGAAAGCCAGAAGATGGAAAAATATATTCCATGCAAATGGACATGACAAGAAAGCAGGACTAGCAGTATTGACTTCAAACAAAATAGACTTTACATGAAAGGCCATAGAGAAAGATAAACAAGGACATGTTATAATGATGAAAGGAGCAATAAAAAATGAGGGGAATTATACTCATTAAGATATATGCACTCAATATAGGAGTACCTAAATACGTAAAGCAAACACTAATAGATAAAAAGGGAGAAGTCGGAGGGAACGCAATCACAGTAGGAGACTATAACTCCCCATTACCATCACTAGACAGGTCTTTGAGTCAGAAAATTAAATAGGAAACAAAGATATTAAAAGATAGAATGAAATAATTGGAGTTCGTTGATATTTTCAAAACAGTACTTCTCCCCAAAACAGAATATACATTCTTTTCTAGTGCATATGGAACATCTTCTAGGAAAGATTATCTACTCAGTCACAGAAGAAGCCTCGACAAATTTAAGAACATAAAAATTATTTCAAGCTAGTTTTCTGAGAATAATACAATGAAAGTAGAAATCAATCACAGAAAAACAGGGAGAAAAAATGACAGCATTTAGATTAAACAACATGGTATTAAAACAAGTTGAAGAAGTAAAATAAGAACTTAAAAAATATCGAGAAATATGACAAAACCGTATACAAAGTTTATGGAATGCAAATAAAGCAGGCTTAAGGGGGAAGTTCAGACTGACAAGGCCCTCCTCAAAGTAGAAGAGCAATCTCAAATAAATAATCTAATGTTCTATGTACACTAATCATGAAAAGAAGAGCAAACAAAACAAAAAGTAAGCAGAAAGATGGAAATAAGATCAAGGAAGAAAGAATTGAAATAGAGTCTAAAAAATAGAAAAAAATCAAACTCTTTTTTGAAATACTAAACAAAATTGACAAAACTCAGGGCAGGCTCACCAACAAGAAAAGAGAGTGAACACAAATAACATAAGAATTGAAATTGGGGAAACTACAAAGAGTACATCAAATTTGCAAAATATCATAAGGGAATACCATGAGCAACTCTATGGAAACAAACTGGAAAACCTAGAAGAAATGGAGAAGTTTCTGGATACATTCAGCCCAACAATATTGCATCAAGAAGAAATTGACCACTTGAACAGACAGATCACCAGAAACGGAATAGAATTGCCAATTAAATAAAAAATTTCTGCAAACACAAATTCAGACCCAAATAGCATAACTGTGGAATTTGACCAAACATACAAAGAAAAATCCATACCAGTCCTCCTCAAATTCTTCCAAAAGATTGATATGGAGAGAGTACTCCCAAGCTTACACCATAAGGCCAAAATAACCTGATAACAAAACCACACAAAGACACTACCTAAAAAGACAGCTATACGCCAATAACATTGATAAACATAGATGTAAAAGTCCTTAAGAAATTATTAAAAAACAGAATCCAACAGCATGTAAAAAAAGATCATACACCATGGTCAAGTTAGGTTCATCCCAGAAACACAAGGATGGTGTAACATATGCAAATCAATCAATCAATTGTGATACACCATATCACCAAAGAGAGGACAAAAAACCACATGATAATCTCAGTTGATGCAGAAAAATCATTTGATCACATTTAAAACGTATCTGCAAATAAAGTTCTTATCACAGAGGATACAGAGAGACCATATCTCAACATAATAATAATAGCTATTTATGACAAATATATAGCCAGCAACATACTCAATGATGAAAAACTGAAACCCTTCTCACAAAAACCTGAGACAAGACAAGGTTGCCCATTCTCACAATTTCAATTCAATATAGTCTTGGAACTCCAAGCCACAACGTTCAGGCAAGAAAATTTGATTTCCTATCAAATTATGCAAAATATTTCTTTTCAGGACTGAAACAAATGATCCGAAGATTTACATAGAGTCATAAAAAATACATAGTTTCCAAAGAAATATTGAAGTAAAAGAAAGAGGCTAGAGAAATAACCCACCAGGTCTCCATACACTATTGTAGAGCTACAATAATGAAAATGACATGATATTGGTATAGAAACAGGCATATGGACCAATGGAACAGAATAGAGAGCCTAGGAATAAATCAACAGCCCTATGTTCAATTAACCTTTGACAGAGTAGCCAAGAATATGACAGAGAAAAGACCATCTCTTCTCCAACTGGTGTTGGGAAAACTGGATAGCAGCATCAGAGCAATGGAGTTAGAACACTCCTTCACTCCATACACAAGAATAAACACAAAATGGCTTGAAGACGTAAATATAAGGAAGACACAGTAAATCACCTAGAAGAAAACATAGGCAAAACACTCTGAGATAAATCTCAGCAATGATCTCCTAGAATAGACTACCCAGGGAAGGGATGTAAGAGCAAAATTAATAAATGGGACCTAATAAAACTTATAAGAATTTGCACAGCAAAGGGAACCATAAACAAAACAAAATGACAATTTACAGGTTTAAAGAAAATATTAAGAAGTGATGCAACTGACAAAGGCTTAATTTCCAAAATATAAAGACTTCATACAACTTAATAATAATTAAAAAAAACAAGAAACCCAATCTGAAAATGTGCAGAAGCCATAAACAAGCAATTCTCCAATAGAGACATTCAAATGCCACATAGATATATGAAAAAAGAATTGCTCACTATCATTGTCAGAGTAGGGCAATCCAAAAGTATAATGAAGTATCACTTCACAGTAGTCACAATGGTCATCATTCAAAAGTCCACAAACAATAAATGCTGGGGAAGCTTTGGAGAAAGGGAACCTTCCTACACTGTTGGTAGGAATGTAGTTTGGTTCAGTCATTTTGGAAACCAGTATGGGGATTCCTCTAATGCATAAAAATAAACTTAACATACGAACCAGCAAACCCACCTCTGGGTATATATCAAAGGGAACCCTATTTCAAAAAGACACATGCACCCCAATGTCCTCAGCAGTTCTGTATACAATAGCCACAACATGGAAGCAACCTAATTGTCCAACAACAGATGACAGTATACAGAAATTATGCCATATTTACACAATGGAAAAATATTCTGCAATAAAAAATGATAAAACAATGACATTTTCAGCCAAAAGGATGTCCCCAAAAATTGTCATTCTAATTGAAGTTAGACAGAAAGAGAAAGAAAAATAACACATGACATGAAATATGTGGAATGTTAAAAAAAAATTTGGATGAGAACACAATGATTTCATCTAAAAATTTAAGCAAACTCGCAGACCTACTAAACAATTTTATGATTACGGCAGAAAGGGGTTGTGAGGGGATATACTTGGGATATTTAGATTTATAATTGTTATGCTCTATATATAAAAATACATTTTTTAAAAATTTCTTTTGTATGACACAGGGCAGTAATTTAAATACCATGAAGTAACATTTAATAGGTACACAAATGTTAGCATGTACGGGAACAATGTGCTATACACCACAGAATGACACACTGAAAATGGCAGTAGTTCAATGATAAATAAATGAATAAATATGTAAATAAATAAATAAATAAATATATATAAATAAATAAACATATAAATAAATAGTATCTAAATAAAAATATTCACTAATAAATGAAATACAAAGATTCACAGTACTTATTTTTCACCTCAAAATGTAGGAGAAAACAGAAAAAATTAAGAGGAAAATTGAATGAATGAGAGGAAGGCAAATAACAAGAGAAACATTTGTAAATATAAAAAAAAAAACCTAAGTCTGTTTCTTTTAAACATAAAGTGGCAAACATTTACGTTGGCTAAGAAAATAAAATTAGAAATAAAAGAGAATATATTACCACTGATGCTGTAGAGATGCAAAGCATCATAAGTAGTTACCACTAGACAATGATTTGAATGACTTAGAACAAAAGACACATTCCCAGTAACATATGTCTTCCAGTACTGAATCAAGAAGATATAAGAAATTTAAATAGAGCAAAAGTGTGAATGAGTAAATCAATAATTCAAACTTCCCAAACCAGAGAAAATTTCAAGACGACTTTACTGGTGTATTCTGTCATACGTTTGAAGACAATTTTTCACCAATACTTCCGCAAATCTTCCAAGAATTTGAAGGGGGTGAAAGATTCCAAATAAGTTTTTTGATGCCAGCTTTATTTGCATAAAAATGAGAGAAAGGACATTATATGCAAAATATAGAATATTATCCCTGATGAACATATGTGCCAAAATTCTCAACATAACACAAGCAAAATGAATTCAACAACACATTTAATGTATCATACACATACATGAGTAAAGGGATTTATCCCTGGGTTAAAGGATACTTCAAAATATTCAAATCAATAAAGGTGACATGCCACACTAATAGAATGAGAAATAAAACTCACATAATCATCTCAAATGGTGCAGAAAGAGCATTGTATATAATGCAACATCCTTTTAAGATACTCCCAACAAATTAAATTAACCCTGTCATTGGCAGGATATCATATACACACAAGCACTGTTTGGAAAGAAGCGAAGCAATTCTCTGTTTATTGATTCTTTGAAGTAGGGTTTATATAGGACTTACACAATGCCTCACATATCATCTAAGTTATAACAATGTTAATAATCTTGTTATTTATGTCCCCATGCTCCTGCAGTAAGCACAGGTTTTTAAATGACCAAGGATTGTTTTAAAGTTCATCACGGAACTCCATTAAGTAGGCCATCACTTATCCAGCCGTCTGTGCCTGTCTTAGGTTGTCCTCCTTTGAGGATCTTACACATCATAGGCTATCCAGCCAACCATGCTGGATACATTCAGAAGGCCATTTCTTATCCAGCCTTGATATGAGACAATCCTCACAGCTTGTTTATCAGTTCAGCCCATGGGCTTATTCTCTAGAGCCTTCAGACAGGGGCCTACAGACCCAACATCCCTTGACACAAAAATGGATGAGGAAAATTTGATGTATGTATGCAATGGAATCAATAATTTGCATTCCTATCAACAGTGTCCATGATGTTCCATGTTCTCCACAATCTCACCAATATCTATTTGTTTTCTTTTTGACGAGAGCCTTCTGACAATTGTGAGGTCTTGTCTCATTCATGGTTTATGACTTTCCTAATAATTTAAAATTCTGAACATATTTTCATGTGTCATTTAGCCAACTGTATGTTTTCTATAGAAAATTGATTCATATAAATCTATTCAGTTCCTATGGACATTTTTTTAATTGGATTGTTTGGTCTTTTTTGTTGTTGTTGTGGGGTTAGAGTTTGCCATATATATTGGATATTAACACTAGATTGGAAAATATAATTTCAAATATATTCTCCCATTGTGTTTCTTGACTTTTCATTTTATTGATCATTTCTTCTGCAGCGTATATCTGTTTACAGTGATGCAATAATATCTTGTTAGTTTTGCTTCTGCTTCCCTTGCCAGAGGAGACATATGTAGAATCATATTAAGTCCAAAGTCAGAGTGTAATTCTTATGTTTTTCTCTAGGATTCTTTGTTTTCAGGATTTATGTTTTATATGCCCAGAAGTTGGATTGCTGTGTCATATGATAGGTCTATTTTTATTTTTTAAATGAACTTCCATACAGTTTCCAAAGTGGTTTCACCAATTTTCATTCCCACCAACAGCGTTGGAGAGTCCCATTTTCTCCACAACCACCTCATTCTTTATTACTTGTAGACATTTGTATGACAGCCCTTCTCAATATTGTGATGTAAAACATTATTTTATTTTTGCCTTTTATTTTTGTATAATGATTAGCAATGTGAGCATGTTTTCCTTTTCCTCTTTGTCATCTCTGTGTCTTCTTTAGAGAATTGTCTTCTGCTCATTTTCTGTCTGAGTTGTTTGTAGATTTTTTAATGGAGTTGTAAGAAAAATGTGTGTATTTAAGAAATTAGCCTCTTGTTAATTGCATAGTTTCCTAATGTTTTCTCCCATTTGGAATTTCATCTTTTCATTTTGTATATTTTGCTGTTTAGAAGCTTTTAGATTTAATTAGGACCTTTTGTTTATATTGTTTCTATTGTTTTCACATATTTCACAGAGTGACATAAGAAATTTTTGCTACAAATTATGTCTTGTTTTGCTTATGTTAGTTTCCAGAAGTTTTTTGTGTTATGTATTAGATTCAGATATTTAAATCATTTTGAGTTCATTTTTGTACAGTGTGAGGGAGTGTTCTAATTCCTTTGATTTACATGTAGCTGTCTTGCTTTCTCAACATCACTTGCTGAAGGCTGTCTTTAAGGCATTGTATATTTTTGTTTCCTTTGTCATAGTTTAGTTGACCATAGGTGTGACGTTTTATTTCTGCCTCTGTGTTCCATTCCAGTGATAAAGATCTTCGGTTGTTTTCCAGCATTGTGCTGTCGGATACTGTATTTTTGTAATATAGTCTGAGATCTGGGAGGGTAATGGGTTATACCTTCAACTATGTTCTTTTTCCTCATTGGTTCTTTTGCAGTTCTGGCTCTTTTGCAGTTCCATACAAATCATAGGACTCTTTTTAGTTCTGCAGAAAATATCAAGTATTTCTATCTGAATCAATTTATATCTGTAGGCATATTTTCTAGTATGTGTATTTTAACAATATTAATTCCTCTAAACTAAGACCCTGAGATTTCTTTCAATTTCTTTGCATCATCTTCAAATTTATTTATCAGTGTCCTATTCATTTTATTATGTTGGATTTTTCATAGGTTTTTCATTTTTTCATCTGATTTCATATGGATCTTTTAAAATTATGGAATATATCATTGTTTGTGTAAAACTGTGACAGTTTTTGTATATTAATTATGAATCATGCTACTTTGCTAAATGTCTTTATTAGTTTTAGTTGTTTTGGTTTGGAGAATCTTTAGGTTTCACTATATAGATTATCATGTCATCTAAAATAATAACAGTTTTACTTCATTCAACTCAACTTGAATAACATTTTTTCTTGTACAATTGCTGTTGCTAGAACTTCCCATACTGTGTTTAATAGAAATGGTGAGAGTGGGCATCCTTATCTTATTCCTTTATTTGGCCTTCAGCTTTTCACTTTTGCATATTATGTTGTTGGTGGGTCTGTAATTAATGACTTTAGATATGTTGAGATATATTTCCTGAATCCTACTTTGCTAAAAGTTTTCTGTCGTTGTTGCTGTTGTTGTTGTTTTTGTTGTTGCTGTTGTTGCTGTCTTAATAAATAAATGTTGAATTTTATGGAATGCTTTTTATGGATTTATTGGGATGACCATGTCGTATTCTCTTTTACTTTTGTCAATGTGGTGTATCAAACTGATTGATTTGTGTATGTTGAACCTCTCTAGTGACACTGCAATGAGTCCAAGTTGATCATGGTGTATGATTCATTTTAGTTATTGCTGGATTTTGTTTGCTAATAATATTTTGTAGAATTTTTGCCTGCAAATCTATCAAATATAATGGCTTGAAGTTCCCTTTGTCCATACTATTTTTTGGTTTTGCTATCAGGGTGATGAAAGCTTCATAGAATTAATTTGGGAGTTTCCCACATCTTCACTATGTTTGAAGTGTTTGAAGAGTATAAGTTCTGCTATGTATTGTTGTACAGTTCCCCATGGGAGCTGTTTAAATCTGCACTTGTATTCAACAATTTTTTTAAATGCAGATTATATCTTTTTTCAGGTAAAAAATTTGTTCAAATTATTTCTTTCTCCTTATCTCTGTCACTTTCTAGACATTTGTCTATTACTTCTAATTTGTCCAGTTTATTGGCATGTAAGTGTTGACAAAATGATCCCTTTTTTGTACATCTGAGGTAAAATTAGTAATTTCTCTTCTTTTATTTCTTAATTTATTTCTTTGGAGCATCTACCTTTTCTTCATGATGCACCTGGCTAGATGTTTTTTGAATTGCTTATCTCAAAAAGAAAACATAAAACAAAGTCTTTGGTTTTATTACTCTTTAGCAAAGTTTTTTTTCTTTATAGTTTATATTTACAACTGTAATATTTAGGATAATGTTTTTTCCTTTTTTAACATTTTTTTATTTATTTTTAATGATTTTACAAAGTTGTCTCCAATTCAAGCTTAGAGAAAAATTTTTCAGTTACAATGAACATATATATATTTGTTGTCCCATTTTATCGTCTTTGAGCAGCCTTAAGATCTTTTATACATTTCCCTATGTAATACAGTAGAATCCTGTTTATCTATTCTACAATTTTGGCCTCCCAGTCTATCTCTTCACACCCCCCGCCCCATGGCCTCCAAAACTTTGTATTCTATGTCTGCCAGTCTATTTCTGTTTTGTATTTGTGCTCTTTTTGTTTTGTTTTTCTTTGTTTTTAGATTCCACTAATGAGCCATCTCATACGGTATTTTTCTTTCTCTTCCTGGCTTACTTTACTTAGACTGATTTTCTCCAGGAATATCCGTGTTGCTGAAAATGGCATTATGTTGTCATTTTATATGGCTGACTAGTATTCCATTGTATAAATATACCACCTCTTCTTTATCCAGTCAACTGTCGATGGACTTTTAGGCTTTTTCCATGTCTTGGCTATTGTAAATATTCCTGGCTAAGAACAATGGGGTGCAGGTGTCATTCTGAAGTAGGGTTTCTTCTGGATTTATGCCCAGGAGTGGGATTCCTGGGTCAAATGGTAAGTCTATTCCTAGGCTTTTGAGGAATCTCCATCCTGTTTTCCACAGTGGCTGCACCAATCTGCATTGCCACCAGCAGTGAAGGATGGTTCCCTTTTCTCCACAGCCTGTCCAGTATTTGTCATTTGTGGATTTTGGAATTATGGCCATTCAGACTGGTGTGAGGTGATACCTCACTGTAGTTTTGATTTCCATTTCTCTGATAATCAGTGATATTGAGCATTTTCTGATGTGCCTTTTGATCATTTGTATGTCTTCTTTGGAGAGTCGCTTGTTTAGGTTTTCTGCCCATTTTTGGATTGGGTCATTTATTTTTTCTTATTAAGTTGGATGAACTGCTTATATACTCTGAAGATCAAGGCTTTGTCGGTATCATATGCAAATTATTTTCCCATTCTGTTAGTTGTCTTTTTGTTTTATTTCCGGTTTCTTTACTGTGCAGAAGCTTGTAAGTTTCATTAGGTCTCATTTGTTTTTTCTTGCTTTTATTTCTTCTACGAGAAAATTTTCGAGACTTATGTCAGATCATATTTTGCCTAAGTTTTTCTCAAGGAGGTTTATTGTATTTTGACTTATGTTTAAGTCTTTGATCCATTCTGATTATATTTCTGTGTGTAGTGTTCTAGCTTCATTGTGAGTGTTCTAGCTCCATTGATTTACATGCTGCTGTCCAGTTTTCCCGACACCATATGCTGAATTGTCTGTCTCAATTCCATTGTATTTTCTTGCCTCCTTTTTCAAAGATTAATTGACCAAAAGGCTGTGGGTTCATTTCTGGGCTCTCTATTATGTTCCATTGGCCTATATGTATGTTTTCCTACCGACACAGTGCTGTAATGTTGACTATAGCTCTATAGTATTACTGAATCATATGCATAAAGAAATGCCACTAATTTTTGAAACTTAATCTTGTAACCTGCTACCTTGCTGAATTCTTTGATCAAATTTAGTAGTTTTTGTCTGGATCTTGTAGGGTATTCTATATATAGTAACATATTTTCTGCATATAGTGAGACTTTTACCTCTTCCTTTCCAATTTGCATTCCTTTTACTTCTCTCTCTTGTTTGATTTCTGTGGCTAGGACTTCTAAGACTATCTTGAGTTGGAGTGTTGATAGTGTGTATCCTTGTCTTCTCCCAGATTTTAGTGGGAATGTTTTAACTTTCTCACCATTGAGTGCTATGCTAGCTGTAGGTGTAGGTGTGTTATCTATAGCTTTCATGATGCTGGTATATGTTCCCTCTATACCCACCCTTTTGAGACTTTTTATCAAACATGGGTGTTGAATTTTATCAAATGCTTTTCCTGCGTCTATTTTGATGATCATGTGGTTTTGGTCTTTTTCTTGTTGATGTGCTCTATTACATTGAATGACTTGCATATATTGAAAAACCCCTGGGTCCCTGGCATGATCCCCACTTCGCCATGATGTATTAACTTTTTATCTGCTTTTGGATTCTATTTGCTACTATTTTGGTGAGGATTTTTGTGTCTGTGTTCATCAGTGATATTGCCCTATATTTCTCTTGTTTGGTAGTGTCTTATCCTGGTTGTGGTATCAGGCTGATTGTGGCTTCTAGAATGACTTTGGGAGTTTTCCTTCCTTTCAATCTTCTGGAAGAGTTTCAGAAACACTGGTGTGAGTTCATCTTTGTATGATCGTTAGAATTCCTCATTGAATCTGTCCGGTCCTGGACTGATATTTGTAGGGAGGTTTTATATTGCTATTTTGATTTCATTTCTACTGCTATGCTTGCTCAATGGGTCAGTTTGTTCTTGATTCATTCTTGGTGGACAGCATTTTTCCAGAAAATTGTCTGTCCCCTCTAGGTTATCCAGTTTGGTTCCATAAACTTTTCATAATTTTCTCATGTGATATTCTGTATTTCAATTTTATTTGTTGTAATTTCTCCATTTTCCTATCTTATTTTGCTAATTTTTGTTCTCTCTCTTTTCTTCTTTTTGAGTTTGGCCGGAGGTGTTTTGGAATTACTTACTTTTTTAAAAAAACAGCTATTTTATTGGTGATTTTTTTGCTATGGTTTTTTCAATCTCTATTATAATTATTTCCTCCACAATATTTATGATTTCCATCCTTCTGCTGCCTTTTGGGCTTTTTTGTTCTTCTTTATCTTGTTCATTCTGGTGGGTTAAATTGTTTATTTGTGATTGTTCTTCTTTTTTGAGGAAGGCCTGTATCACTTTAAACTTCCTTCTCAGCACTGCTTTTGATGTGTCCCTTAAATTTTGTGTGGTTTTGCTTTCATTTTCTTTTGTCTCAACGTACTTTTTCATGACAGCTTCGATTTCTTCATTGACCGATTGGTTTTTTAATAACATATTGTTTAATCTCCATGTTTTCCTATTGTCCTCCTTTGTTTTTCTGTTGTTGATTTCTAGCTTCATGGTGCTGTGGTCAGTAAAGATGCTTGAGGTAATTTCTATCTTCTTAAAATTGCTGAGGTTTCTTTTGTGCCCAACTATATCATGAAACCTGGGGAATGTCCCATGTGCACTTGGAAAGAATGTATATACTATTTTTTGGGGGTACAATGTTCTGAAAATATCCACCTTGTGTAATATTTCTATTGTATTACTTAAATTTGCTGTTGCCTAATTTCTTTTCTGTCTCGATGATCAGTCCAGTTATGTTAATGCAGTGTTGAAATCTCCAACTATGATTAGATTCCCATCACTATCCCCCTTTATATCTGTTAGTAATTATTTTATGTACTTAGGTGCTCCTCTATTTGGTGCCTATATATTAACAAGTGATTTATCCTCATTTTGGATCACTCCTTCAATCATTATAAAATGTCCTTCTTTATCTTTCTTTATGGCCTTTGTTTTAAAAACTCTTTTGTCTGAAATCAGTACTGCAACACCTGCTTTTTTGGCTTTTCCATTTTTATGGAATACCTTTTTCTATCCTTTCACTCTCAATCTATATGTGTCCTTCTCCCTGAAGTGGGTCCCTTGTATGCAGAATACTAAAGGTTCTTGTTTTATTATCCAGCCTGCCACTCTATGACTTTTGACTGTAGCATTTAGTCCATTAACATTTACAATAATCTATGATATGTTTGTGTTTATTGCCATTTGACCTTATCTTCGCTGTTGATTTGGTTTTTCCTCTTTGTTCATTTCATCTTCCTTTTATCGTTTGGTCATTTTCCTTGAAATTATCATGAAATTTATTTAGTTTTAGTGACACCCTGATAAGTTAATGTCTTCTTGTTACCCTTTTATATAAGTATTTTATATCATTATTATAACTGCTTTTATTAAACTGATAGTAACAAGATCTCAAACCCATCCTACTGAGAACAAAAATTCTAAAAAGAAATACAAAAAAAAACCTCCCTTTTCCTGCCTCCCTCTCCTCTCTCAATGATTTGTATGTCTTGTTTTAAAATTTGGTGTTTATTTTATTTATAATTCATGAGTTGTCACCTTTCCAGCTGTGAGATTCATATTTCTGTAGCATCTTGCTGCTTTTCTTTTTACAGTAGAGCTTTCAATAATTCGTTTAGCATGGGTCTAGTGTTGCTAAACTCTTGTAACTTTTTCTTGTCTTTGAAATCCTTTATGTCTCCTTCTACCATAAAATATAGCCTTTCTGGTTAAATAATCCTAGGATATATCATTATTTTCATTCAAGTCTCTGAATATATCTTGCCACTACTTTATGTCCTGTAGTATTTGTGTAGTGAAATCAGCTGGGAGCCTTATGGGGATTCCCTTGTAACTCACTCTTGCTATTCTTTTGCTGCCTTTAGGATCATTTCTTTATCCCTGACCATGGCCATATTAATTTTATGACTTGCTGTGGGTGTATTTGGGTTCTTCCTGTTTGGGGCACTCTGAGTTTCCTGTACTTGGATATCTGATTCCTTCTTTAAGTTTGGGAAGTTCTCAGTCATGATTTCTTCAAACACCTTTGCAATCCCCTTTGATCTTTTCTCCCCTTCTGGAACTTCTATTATTCCAAGATTGGCATGCTTTCTATTATCCCATGTGTCCCTTATGCTTTTTTCATTTGTTTCCCATTGTTTCTCTTGTAGCTCTTCTGATTGAGTGCTTTCTATTTTACTGTCTTCTAAGTCCCTAATTCATTCCTCTACATTATCTAGTCTGCTTTGCGACGCCTTAATATCATACCTCATCTCAGTCAATTAGTTTACTTATTCTCCTCGGCTCTTCTTTATAGATTACATTTCATTTTTAACATGTTTTATATCTCTAAACACTATCTTTAATTTCCTTCTGTAATTTGATCACTCCTTTTTTTAAATATTGATATAGTAGGTTATCAATACCTATTTCACTAATCGTTCTTTCAGGGGATTTCTCTTATTCTTTTAATTGGGATTGGTTTCTCTGTTTCTTCATCTTGCTTCTACCTCTCTGGCACTGTGGTTTATGGAATAACAGTTATCTACTCTGGTCCTAAAGGAGTTTCTCTACCTAATGTCAATGAATTAATACAACTTAAAAAAGAGAAAAAAGAGAGAGAGAGACAACGAATTTTAAAGAAGGGGAAATAAATATTTGAAGACATTGTATAATGCATAATAGAAGAGCAAGTTGAAGCAGATTGTGGAAAAATAATAATAATAAATGTATTCTTAAATATTTCAAAGGGATTAAAATAGGTGTATATATAATTGCCTAAGAAGTAAAAATTATAGGGTAGCAGAAAATGGAACACGTAAAAACAGATTAAAATAAGGCAGTGGTCTGTGTCCTCCTGTAGACTGGGTACATTAAATGTGAAGTCTTTCTGTATTCATCTTGTTTTGGATGCTCATCTTCCTGTTTTCAGAGGCCCTCCATTGGAGCCCTCAACTGTGTTGCTCACAGTGCCTCTCAGCAAGCAGATCGCTCCAACACCCAACACTGCATCTGGAGCAGCTCTCTTTACTCTGGGCTGGCTTGTCACTGCCCTGCCTGATGCTGCAGTCCGCTGTTGCAGGCTGACCAGGCAAGAGTGGGCATCACACCCTCTCCCAGCACCATGGTCAGGGGCTGCATTCTAGCAGAAAAGTTGGGGGGCCACACGGACCCTCAGGGTGCCAGTTACTCCATAGATCTGTGCCACTATAAGGTCTGCCTCGGGTTTGCATGCCAGAAGTGGGCTCAGGGAAGACTGAGGAACAGCATTGTCCCTGGTCTGGTCCAAAATCCAGCTCCTTGTTTGTCTTGGTGAAGCAAGTTCTCTGAGAACCAGGACAGAATGATCCTATCTGTCTCAGCCTGTAGAGAAGATTGCGTCTGTCCCTTAAGGCTGCTAGGTCCTTAGACATGGATGCCGATATTGCCCCTGCTGCTGCCTGGGTGCAAAACACCAGAGTGTATGGTGTCTGTGTCTGAGCCCCAGCTCTCTTCACCTAGAAACTTTTGTGTATTTTCAGACATGGTTATGCACCCTTCCACCCACAGGGCACATCTGCCCTGTTGTTTTATGGAGGGCCCAGGTTGTTCTGCCCTGTACACCCACAGCAATGGCACAAGACCCCTCCATTCCCCCAGACTGCCTCAGTGCAGCCATCCCCATCTTCCACCCAGCTCATGCAGCATGGCCCTGCCCCCAGCGTCCGGGCTGCACCTTGGGCTGGGTGTCTGTGCCTGTTTAACTTAGTTCTGTCAGTCAACTTATACTCTGTACAGATCCAAGCCTTGGAGGCTCCCCCTCCGTCCAGCCGAACCCTCAGTTGTAGAGTGGAGACCCAGTGAATGAGCGCCAGTCCATTTTTGCAGCTCCCTCCCTGTGGGACCTGTCCCACTCTATTTTGCCTTTTCTTCTTTCTTTCTTCCTTTCATCCTACCAGATTTTAAGCATCTTTACCTATTGAAAAGGACAATGTTCTGCTAGATTTCTGCAGGTTCTCTGGTTAGCTGAGTGGGTCTGTTGATGTGAGTTTGGTGCATTTGTGGGAAAGGGTTAGTATTGAGCATCCTTCTACTCCACAATCTTGGCCTCCACCACAAAAGGTCTCACTTTATGGTGGAAGATAAACACATCCTAGAAATAGATGGAAGAGTTATTTCATGGAAATGATAAGAAAATGCAGATTGCAATGCTCAACTCATACAAAATACGTTTCAAATTAAGGGCCACAATGAAAGATATATATGAGATTATATAATGAAAAAGAGATCAATGTTAAAATAGGGTATTACACACATTAAATTATATATGGACCCAACACCATAGATCCTAAGTATAAAAAGAAATATTAGTAGACATGAAGGAATTAATTGATTATAAAAAAATAATAATAGATGAATTTAACACCTCACTATTCTGATAGCCAGATCATCCAGAAAAAAATATCTGTAAGGAAATAGATGTTTTAATAATATATTAGATCATTTGAACCTACCTGGTTTTTTGGACACTGCATTAGAAAAGCAGAACACATAAACTTTTCAAGTGTGCACAGGATGTTATCTAAGGAAATAACCACAAATTATGTCATGAAAAGTGCCTCAGAAACTTTAAGCAAAGATAGATTACAGCAAGTATTTTTCCATACACATAAGTATGAAACAATGCATCAACTCTAGAAAGAAGAACAGGAAAAGAACAAACATGCGATTAAACCACATCCTTTAAAAAAATAAAATAAAACAAGGTCAATGATGAAATCAAAGTGGTAATAAAATCATACCTAAAGACAAATTACAATGAAAGCACAGCTTCATAAAATGTATGGGATACAGCAAAGACAAATCTATGGGGGAAGTTTAGAACGATTAAGGCTTTCTACAAGGAACAAGAGAAACCTCACAGAAAGGACCAAGCATACCAACAAAAATAACTAGAAATAAGAACAAACAAAACCTAAAGGCAATAGAATGAGAAATCTTTAATTAATAGGTTAAAATAAATGATATAAAAATCAAAAAATAAGTTAAAATTCCTAAAATTATGAGCTATATTTTTTCTTAAAAATATTAACAAACTGTTAAGCATTTAGCCAGTCTTATCAAGAAATACACAGGGTGGACCCAAACAAAATAAGAAATGAAGCAGTAGAAATAACATCTGATATTACAGAAATAAAAAAAGTATATGAAATCACTATGAGCAGTAGTGTGACAACCAATTGGATGCCCTAAGATTAATGGACATATTTCTAGATATGTACAGCTAACAAACACTGAATAAAGAGAAAACTTGAAAAGAGCAATCAGTATAAGTTAAATGAAATGTATAATTTTGAAAACACCCCTTGAACAAAATGCCTGGATGCCTTCACTAAAACCTCTTTCCTCCCCAGTATTTCAAAAAATGAAGTACGAAGGAAAATTCCCAAAGTTATTCTATGAAGCCAACATTATCTTGATAACAAAATCAAAGACACTACCAAAAAATAAGTGAAAATGAAAAGCCAATATCCTTGATGAATATACATTCAAAAATCTTCAAAAGAATAATTACAAATTAATCCAGCAATATATAGAAAGGATTATGCACGATGATGAGTTGGATTCCTTCCAGAGTCACAAGGATGGTTCAACATACACAAGTCAATCAGCATGAAACATATCTAATAAAGGAAGGACAAATCTCACAGGACCATGTCAATACACACAGAAAAAGCATTTGACAAAATTCAACATACATTCATGACCAGAACTCTCATGAAAGTGAGTATAATGGGAACATCTCTCAGCATAATATAGGAAATTTATAACAATTTATAATAATCAGGGGGAAAAGTGAAAGCATTCTGGGTAAATTCGGAAACAACAAAAAGACTCCTACTCTCACCACTTCTGTTCCATAGTAATACAAGAAAGGAAAAGGAAAAGAAAAAGAAGAAAAAGAAACACAAAATGGAAAGAAAGAAGCAAAATTGTCACCAGTATTGATGGCATAACAATCTACACAGAGAGTCCGAATGGCTCCAAACTGACTGTTATGAATAATAAATAATTTAAGCAAGAGAGCAGGGTACAAGATTAATGTAAAATGTCTCCTGCATTTCTGCACATTAATCATGAGATACCCCAAAATGAACGTTGAAAACAATACTATATAAAATCCCATTCCCTAGAATATCTTGGAATCAATGTAACCACATATGTGAAAGATCTACACACTGAAAATTATAAAACATTGACAAAGTATTTAAAAATGATTGAAAGAAATGGAAAGATGTCTTGTGTAATGGATTGAAAGAGTTCATATTGTTAACATGGCTGTACTACACAAAGAAACCTACAAATTTAGTGCAATTAATGTTACAAAGCTGTAGAATTTTCCAAAGAAGCAGATAAAAATAACTATAAGTTTTAAATGAAACCATTAAAAATTGCCAAAATGATCTTGAGAAAAAACAAGAAATCTGGAGATATAACCCTCCCAGATACATTACTATATTAAAAAACTACAGTAATAAAAGCAGCATGGCATTGGCACAGAGATATAATCAATAAAAACAGAGAGCCTAGAAACAATTCCACACACCTATGAGCAATGAATCTATGATAAAAGAGGCAAAGGTACACAATGGAGAAAATACAGTCTCGTCAATGGGAGGTGTTGGGAAAGCTGGACATCTACATGTAAAACAATGAAATGAGAGCATTCCCTGACAACATATACAAAAATAAACTACAAGTGTATTAAGGACCTAAATGTAAGACCTAATAAGTATAAAACTGCTAGAAAGGAATATGGGAGATACCGTATTGGATACATATCATAGGAATATTTTCTTATAACAGTCTCCTAAGGCAAAACATATAAAAGCAAAAATAGGCAAGTGAGATCTAAACAAACTTGAAAATTTCTGCACAGCTAAGGACACAATCAATGAAGTGAAAACACTGCCTGTGTAATTGGAGAATATATTGGCAAATAATGCAAGTGACCAGGGTTTAATAGATGTAGGTTAATAGATGTAACATGGATTTAGGTTACAAAACTCAATGTGAAAAGTAAAAACCCAATCAAAAACAAGAGCAGAGTAACTGAGTTAATATTTTTCCAAAGAAAACTTACAGATGAGTAACGGGCAGGTGATAAAAATGCTCAACATTACTAATTATTAGGTAATTGCAAATCAAAACCACAATGAGGTATCACTTCACACTGTTCAAGTGGCTATTATAAAAAAGTCTACAAATGAAAAGTGTTGGAGATGATGTGGAGGTAAGAAATCTCTTGTATACACATGGTAGGAATATAAATTGGTAGAGCTTCTATGGAAAAGAGTATTCATATATCTTTAAAAACTAAAACAGAACTACCATATGAAACAGTAAGACCTCTCCTAGGAAAAATCTGGGGAAAAAACCCTAAACTGAAAAAAAACTGTTCACAACAGCACTGTTTTTAACATGCAAGACTTTGAAGCAATCCAAGAGTCCACAGTAGAGTATGGAATTAAGAAGATATGATGATTCTATAAATATGCAATGGAATATTAGTCAGCCACGAAAAAGTATAACACATTGCTATTTCAGCATCCTGAATGGACCTAGTAAATGTTGTGCTTAGTGAAGAAACTTAGACAAAGACAAAAGTATATCATATTTTTTATATGTGGAATCTAAAGAATAACAAATATCTATGTACTTCTATTGCTAGAATATCTATAGCTATCTATTGATAAATGAAAGATAAATAGAAGGATAGATATATAGATACATGGTAGATAAAAAGATAGATAGATCAATAGATAGACAGATTGTTTTATTGATAGAGACATGGAAGAGAGATAGAGAGTTTAGATACACAAGACTGAAACATACTGAAAGATATGGGAAAAAATTTATGTTTACCAAAGTGGAAGGGAAGGACAATTTTATGGTACAATATTGAGAGATATAATGTAGTATAAATAAAGGAAATAAGCAACAAGTATAATCTGTATAGATCAAGGAATTATACACAATAACTTATAATAATTGAATGTTAAAAGTACTGTAATAGTTTATAATGCAATATACTCCACAGAGTGGTTGGAATCTCTATGCTGTACATCTGAAACTACAAAATACAGTACATCTACTGTGCTTCAATTAAAAATAAAACATCTCATGTAAAATTTAGTCCTTTTTCCGCTGATAGCAGCTTCCTTTAATATTGATTTACTTTTTACCTTTTATGATTACTGTCTCAAATTATTTCTTTTACTCTTGTGAACATGATACCAGTTTGATGTATATATATTTATTGCCCCTGATTTTCTATTTTTCTATCTTTAATCCATAGAGTATAGTAGCATTTAAGAACATACCCAAAGAAACAGTTGCAAATTTCTCGTGGTGTTTGCTTAGCATTTTCTTCAATGTTTCCATATTTTTGCCATTTTATATTTCTTAGAAGACCTCTTTTCTGCACCCCATGTAAGGTGTCTCAGTTTTGTTTTTTTCATCTCATTCATGTTTTGTTTGTCTGGTAATGCCTTTATTTTCACTTTATATCTAAGTGATAACTGTGCAAGGTAGAGTATTCTTAGGTGAGAGACTTCATATTTCAGTAGTTTGAAAATGCCATTTAATTTACCCTTGGCCAAAGTTTTCTGCTGAGAAATCTGCTGAAAGTCTAATGGGGGATCATTTGTAGATTATCATAATATTTTTTGACTGTCTTTAAAATTTTACTCTGTCATTGACTAGCCAATTTGCATATGACTTATCTTGAAGAAGGTCTCTTTGCCTTAAAGTTATTGGTGTTTTGTTGGCTCACGGATTGTATATCTGTTCCTTACACAGGTTCGGGAAGTTATCAACAATTACTTCTTTAGATAAACCATCAGCTACCTTCTAACTTTCTCCTCCCTCCAGGATTTCACTCTAAAGTGCACTTCCTGAAGAAGTCTGATGGCTATTGTAGAATTTCCTCACTTTTTAATATCTTGTATCTCTGTTCTCCTCTATCATTTCTAGTTTTGTATTGGAGAGTTTGCTAAACTCTCTTCCACAAAGGCAGACTGTTTCCAATGCTTTCTGTTGCATTCTTCATCTCAGATATTAAGTTCATCTGGTCCTCCAATAACATTTGGTTATTTTTTAGTTTCAATCTCTTTGGTAATGTATTCCTTATCAGCATTTAATTTATTCCTAAGCTCACTAAACTGCTATCTGAGTTTTGTTTTTGTATTGAGTTTCTGTATGACATCTGTTTGAATTCTCTATTAATTATATGGCAATATACCATGACTTTAAGTTTGTTTGCTGCAGGGTTGACATTGTGTGTGTGTGTGCGTGTGCTTATTCATGTGTGTCTGTGTCTTTTTTGGTGTCTGTGTCTGTGTATCTGTGTGTGAGCATGCACTACAATGTTACTGTGATTGGTCATGATCTTGGTAAATTATTGCTCTAATGACACTAAATAACCGTTTTTGAGTTGGAGCCCTTGTTTTGTTTCCTGGTAGTTTGCAATATTGCACAATTTTCGGTTATACTTACCTGAGCTACCTCATAATATTTCAAAATGGCACATTCCAGTCACTACTGTCTGGATAAAAGATGTGTTTCATTGTCACTTTTTAGACTTCTCTGGTAGTTAATGCCACTGTTGTCACTGGTATGGTGAACCCTTCCTTTTATCTGATATCCTTTGAGACTCAGTATACACATTGAGGAAACGTGTAAAGACAGGTGGATAGTTGGAATCAGGCAAGTGCCTTTCCCATGTCCAGTGTTGCAAGGTAACTTGTTTCCACCAATATGAATGGGGAGTTAGGACAGTGTCATGAATGTCTGAGTGTCTGAAGGATGGAATTTCTGTCTCCATTGTGGCTCCCTCCTAATTACATGTGACCATGAGTGCTAGTGCATTTGGAGGCCGGAGCTGTGTGAAACTGAGACCCTGTTTCTACTGGGATCTCTGAGCCTGTGGGCTCAGATACGCTAGTAATTGGGCCTTGGTTGTAGGCACCAAATCTGCTCTTCCCTCATTTGAGCCTCCACTGTTTTAGCCCACCAAACTTCAGCTTTACACATGCGTTCTGGAGTTTTGTTTGTGTTCTAGTTATTTTTGTTGAGATATGAATGTTTTACTTACTGTAGATTTAAGGGGAGAGACAAAAATTGTTTAAACTTATGTCACTTTTTCACAGAATATACTTTTTCATTTAAAAGCTTAAATTCTAATTAGGACATTATAAGAAAAGTAAAGAAAGTGAACAAATCACCCCCCTTAATGTCATAGTACTACAAAATATTTTGATTTTCCTGGGTTATTTCCTTCATTGTTTTCCCCAAATACATGTACATTTTACTAAAATATATGCTTATAATCTCTTTAAAATCATTTCAGTTATTAAAATATTTTTCTGTGGTGTAAATATAGCCCTGTTGCTTCTCTAAATTATAACTGGTAGCTTGCATATTTCTGTCTTCACCATCCTTCTTGTCTGTCCGAAAGGAAACCACTACTTGGTACACTACACATATATATGTGATTCTGTTCCTGTTTCTTTATGATTATTTCTCTTATATCTTTAGTTTCCTCATATAAGTGATAACTTGGAGTGTTTTTCTCTGTATGACTTATTTTCATATGTACAACACTTTCTGAGTCCAGTCACATTTTTCCGAATGGAAGAATTTTATTTTTTAATATGACAGTGACTAAGTATTTATTATGTTATCTATATCTCACATCTACTTCAGTCAATCATCTGTTGATGGGCAGTTGAATTGTGCATCTATCCTTGGCTATTATAAATGATGATGTTTAGAACATTGGGGGTAATATATCCTTTAAAGTTAATGTTTTCTTGTTTTTACTGATTTATATCAAAAACTGGAAAAGCTGCAACATATATTGCTTTTATTTCTAGTTTTCTGTGCACTGTTTACACTTTTATAATAGTGGATGCATCAATTTATATTTCCACAAAATGTATACCTGGGTTCCCTTTTATTGACATTCTTATTAATGTTAGTCATTTGAAGCCTTTTTTTAATAGCCATTTTGGTTGCTGTGAGATTATATTTCATTCTGGTTTTGATTTGAGATTTCCTAATGAATAGCAACGTTATGTTTCTTTTTATGTGAATGAAAATCATCCACATGTCTGTTTTTGAAAAATTTCCATGAAGATCCTTAAACTGTTTTAAAGTTGGGGCCTGTTTTTTAAAATACTTAGTCTAATATGCTACATATATATTATGGATATTAACACCTTGTTGGTCTCATTGTCTGAATTTTTTTCCTTCTATTCTGTGTGTTGTCATATGTCTTGTAGAAGGTTTCCTTTGCTCTGCAAAAGGTTTTGCACTTCACACTTATACAAGAAGTAGAGTCCCTGTATTATGAAATAAATCTAATATTTCCTACATAAACTTAAAACTGTTATTGAAAATTTTCTTTTTCTTTTTTCACTTGGGAGACAGATCACCATTAAATATTGCTATGATTTATCTCAAAGTCCATTCTCCTCATGTTTTTGGTCAGAAATTGTATAGTTTCAGGTTTTACATGTAGGAAATTAATCCATTGTTATCTCATTCTGTAGTCTATGGATGGAAGTGCTCATAAATCTTCCTTTTACATGTACTGTCCAGTTTTCCCAGAACTACCTGTTGAGGAGACTGTCTTTTTTCCATTGTATACTCTTGCCTCCTTCATTGTAGACTAATTGACTATATGTGTGTGGGTTTATTTTTGGACTCTTTATTTTGTTCCATTGATATATATGTCTCTTTTAGTGATATATATTGATGTTTTGATTACTCTTGATTTGTAGTATGTTATAAATTCAGGGAGGATAATACCCAAAACTTTGTTCATTTTTCAAAGTTAATTTTAGAAAAATTGATTCTTTCCTATTTTTGTATATATTTTATTATTTTTCTACTTGTTTTGAGAAGAAACATATAGATTCTGTGAGAATAGAAATTTATTAAAAGTAAAAACCTAAGAAAAATTGTAAAATGTGGAGGATAAATTATACAATATTAAAGAACATATGGATTGCTGTAAAAATCAAAGGAAATATATATAAAGAAAAATGACAACAAAAACAAAGTCCATTGGGTATAGCAAAAGCAGTAATAATAACGATTCTTATAGCAAATAATCCCACTTATACAAATAAGAAACATCTCTCT
The DNA here is from genome assembly GCF_048564905.1 of Vicugna pacos. NCBI lineage: Eukaryota > Metazoa > Chordata > Mammalia > Artiodactyla > Camelidae > Vicugna > Vicugna pacos. The sequence goes on from NW_027328734.1 coordinate 3,292,132, forward strand.
CTTATAATCTTACAAAGATATAGCAAAATAGGAAAAAATAATTGTTAGTAGAAGGAATGACAGTTGAAAATTCAGAACATAAATAAAGTAATGATTAAAAATAGAAACATTCAATCAAACTAAATTATGGCTTTTGAAAGATAAATAGAATTGATAAACTTTAAACAGACTCATTAGTAAAAAAGAGTACAGATTAATAAGCTCAGAAATAATTGAGAAACTACAGCTTATAACATAGAAATACAAAATATCATATGAAGATACAACAAATTTTATGTAAATAAAACATAAACCCTAGAAGAACTATACAGTTTCTGAGAAAGACATAATCTCCAGGATGGAAAGAGAAATAGAAAATTTGAACAGATTAGCACTAATGAAATTGAATATGTCATTAAACAAAATCTCCCAACAAACAAAATTCCAGGCCTAGACAGCTTCACAGGTGAATTCTACCAAACATTTAGAGAAGAGCTATCACCTATACTTCTCAGAGAATTCCAAAAATTTGGAGAGGAATGAAGGCTTCCTACCCCACCTTTCTGTATCACACTACTACTAAAACTGGAACAAATACCTGATAAAATTACAGGTAAAATACTACTGATAAGTATTGATGTAAAAATCATCACTGAAATGTTAGCAAAGCAAAAAATACAATAACAGGATTATATATTATGATTAAGTCCATTTTAATCCAGGGATGCAAAAGTGATTCATTACCTGCAAAATAATCAATATGATATACCACACTAACAAATTTAAGAATAAAATTTTATAGACACATCAATAGGGTCATAAAATGTTTTGACAATTCATTAACTTTTTAAGATTATATTTTTCCTCAAATTGGGCATGAGGAAACATATCTCAAAACAGTTAAGGTCATATATGACAAGACGTCATCTAACATGACAGTCACTGATTAAAAGCTGAAAGCATCTCCTGTTAGAGCAGTAAGAAGTCAAGAATGCTCACCCTTACCACTTTTATTCAGTATAGTATTGGTAATTCTAGCCATAGCTATCCAAAATAAAAGGAAATATAATATAGCTAATTAAGAATAGGAGTAAAAGTATCTGTTTGCAGATGACATACATTAAACAGAAATCCTATAGAAGGCACCTCAAAACTACTAGGCCTTATCAATGCATTTGGTTAAATTTCAGAATGTGAAATTAACATACAAAAATTTTGCATTTCTGCACACAAGCAACTAGCTAACAGATAGAGAAAGTGAGGAAACTGTCTCAATTACAGTTGCATTACAAAAAAAATTCTAGAAATATATTGAACCAAGGAGGTAAAAGACCTGTACACAGAAAACTATAAAATATTTATAACAGAAATTGAAGATAATGCAAACAGATAAAAGGATATACTGTATTCATTGATGAAAAAAAAATATTGTTTAAATGACAGTACTAACCAAGAAAATACATTAATTAAATCCAGTGCCTATCAAAATACGAAGGGCATTTTCAGAATTTATAATAAATAATTTTAAAACTTACATTTAAACACAAAAGAATCAAAGTCACTAAAAATAAAAGAAAAGAAAGAAAACAAACAATAAAAACAAACATATTTGACAAAGAACAGAGAAGATGTATCACTTTCCCTAATTTAAAACTATAATAAAAAGCTACAGTAATAAAAAGGATATGGTAGTGGCACAGAACAAAGAAAATAATGGAACACAAAAATGCCTGAAAATGAAATCAGACAGTTATGATAATTTAGCCCATTACTAAAAATGAATATAGAGTGGGGAAAGATAATCAACAGGAATATGAAACCGGTCAACATCACTAACCATCAGAAAAAGGCAAGTCCAAGGCACAAAAAGATTGTATATCAGTCCTGTCATAATGAATATTACTGAAAAAATTACACATAAATATGTTGGTGAGGAGGTAAGAAAAACAACCCTGATGCAGTGCTGGATTGAATGTAAATTTGTGCTGCCACTGTGAAAAACAGTATGCAGTTTTATTTACAAATTAAAAATGAAATATAATCCAACATTTTCATATCTGGATACTTATTCCAAGAAAATAAAAACAAAAACTAGAAAAGATAAATTCAAACCTATATTCACTGCAGCATTATTTACAATAGAGAGGATATAGAAGCAAATTAATTGTTCATCAATAGATAATGGATAAAGAAAGTGTGTGTTTATAGTATATATATCTACCAATCTATAATTTTTATTTTTATATTTTTTAGACTTATCTATATTTATATATATATATACACACACAGATAAATATACTTTGGGTTATTACCCAGCTATGAAAAGAATAAGTTCTTCATTTGCAAAAAAAAGGGTAGACCAAGAGGGTAATATGCTAAGTGAAATAATTCAGAAAGAGAATGACAAATGCTGTATGATTTTACTCTTATTGGAATTTAAAAGAAATGAACATAACACAACAGAAAAGGAGATATAGATATACAAAGAAACAGGTTGTTCACAAGAAGGAGGAAAAAGGTGTGAGGAAAAAGAAATATTTGACGAAAATTAAGAGAGAAAATTTTCCAGTTGCAAATTAAATGAGTCAGGGGCAAGAAATGTGCTGTATGGGGAATAGTAAATAAATATGAAATATCTTTAAATAGCAACATATCATAACTAGATATATTCTTGTGATCAGTTTGAAATTTACTAAATATAGCAAACAGTATGTTGTGTAAGAGGAACTAAAACAGTTTATAAATTAAAGTACACTTTGAAAACTAACATTCTTTTAGAGAAAAAATTAGATTTGTAGTTAACAGAGGCAGGGGTTGGGAATGGTGTATTTGATTAATGCACTCAAAAGCCACAAACCACCAGCTGTAAAACAAATGTGTCCTAGGGATGCCCCAAATTAACATGAAAATTACAATTAATACTGCTTTATGTTATATATGAATGTTGTTAAGGGAGTAGACCCTATGTTTTCTCATCACAACAAAAAGGCAAATTGTATCTCTTTAATATTGTATCTAAATGAGATAATGAATTCTCCCTAAAGTTGCTATGATATTTATTTCATGAAACTTGTAAATCAAATCATTATCCTGTGCACCTAAACTTACACAATATTCTACACAAATTATATCTCAATAGAATCAGAAGGAAAAATGGAAAGTCAATATTGAATTATTCCCATAACATTTCTCATGATTGCTTCTGCAGCAAGTAAACTTGAGTCATGATATACTTATCCAAGGTAAAGATACTAATAAATAAGTGATTCTAATAAATAATACATAAAGATACTAATAAAATAAGTGTTTACCATGACTTAAACTTCCTTCATGTTAGCCTACTGCTCATGTAGGCATCAACATTTCACTTTGTGTATTCATCTGAGATTAGGAAATGGATACAAATTTTAAACTGGCTGCTCTTTCTCTGAGAAATAAAGTTCACTATCTCTGAACGATGGTCTCATCTCCCCGAAAGCATCTGTAAGAAATGAACATACTAGGTTGCTAAATATCTCAGTATGGTAAAATCTCACAACTCCTAAAATTCTTAACTGTTTTACAATGGGAATGCAATACTGACAAAAACATGATTTTGGATAACAATGTGGTGTTTTTTCTCATGGTTGCATTATGGGATGTGAGGATAATCGCTGAGATCCACAACAAACATTCTTACTCAAGTGCTGGGCAAAGAAATATAAAGGTTCTGGTTTATTAGGACTGAGGACTGCTTTCAAAATGATGACTATGCTAACTCTATTCCAGGTAGTACAAGGAAAAAATGTTTTCGCAATTTCTAGGTGAACGGGAATAAGTCAGTTGTTCAGTCACTCTAAATTAGTCAACGGGTGTTCAAAGCCAAAATAAGATGTGTCAACAATGAGAATTAGAAGAAAAAAGAAATTAGACATAAGCTTAAATTAAAAATGAGACACAGTCCTGTGCTGGGCTCTGGGGACTGGAGAATGTATATGCCTCATTCCAATTCAAGGTTCAGTGGCTTGGCCCTCGCATCAGCTCGGGATTCAATGAACAGGTAACAATTAGGATACTGGGAAATATAATATACCTCTCCCTGACTGGAAGAAAATCTGGTGGCTCAATGAACCTCTTAATTCACAGATATTCTGCCAGATGCAGAAGAATAATTTAATGATGACTCAACTAAGAAAAACGTAGTTACTGCTTAACAATCCATATTCACACACACACAAAGTGGTAGACAGATTTGTAGTATTTAGTGGGAGGAGTTTTGTGTGCAGAGCTCAGAGAATAGTTTTCAAAGCACCAGCCAACTTTTGTACTTTTGCCAATAGTCTAGATTTTCCCAGGTAGAAAACTACAGATGGACAAACAAACAATATTCTTCCTTAGGGTTTCTAATTTTTAAAGTAAACTGTAGCTTTTGACTTATCACAATAGAACCTTGTTCAGATGATCACGGTAAAATCCACTGTCTGATAAGAGAGCTGGAAACTAGCTGCTGAACCAGCCCATCTGAACTCCAGACTGCTAATGTAAACAACAACATAGCCACCATCAGAGTTGAGCTGACAAACTTAAAACTTGATGTTTCTGTTGTAGGATAAACCACTGCTGTCCAGACACAGATCTGCTGCAAGTGGTCTCTTTTCTTCTCTTGTTAAAGGACATATTGATGGGATGTTGCAAGAGCTTACCCTGGACCTTTTGCCCTTTCTCCAGATTATCAAAGGCTTTCTTCACAACTGGTGACATGTTTTCAGGACCCAATGTTGCCATTCCAGTCTTATCCGCTGACATTGGCTGCATGATTATGAGCAGAAGCCTTAGACACCCTGAACTTGCCTACAATTTTTCCAAAACTACAGGTCATTTCACATTCTGAAAATGCTTCACCTTTTATTTTAAATTAATGGGAAATTGTCAAATTCTTCCATGAATATTTTATATTTCCTAATATCTGCAGAAATTTGATATTCTTGCAGTTGAACAAATTTTTAATTCCACAAGCCTCACCTCTTTCTAGTCCACACATTTTAGATTGCAATTTGGTTGTTGAATATGACCACCCCAACCAAGTTTCTAGTACCTCTTAGATACTACCTGTGTGAATGTTAGAAGGGGCACAAGTTATGTGGGGTGCATAAACCTACAGTAAATGTTTGCAATAGCAGTGTCTCTTATGGACAAAGCTTTGATTCTAAGAAGTAAATTAATTAGAAGTCAGTATAGTTTTTGGTATGGGAAAGAGAATCAGCTATTCTGCGGTGGGTGGGTGATGAGGAGACAGGAAAAAATGTAGCAAGTGAAAATGGAATGCTTTATGCCTCTGGAGGCATGAATTAAGAAGAAAATAATACTTTGTCTCCTGTACTTACCTCCACTTACTCTCTTGTGTGTCTAGTCCTTGGGATATGAAAAGAGCTAGTTTGTGGTGAAGAATAAATACCATAACAAAATAGTTTGAAAACCATGAGAGTTTTGTTGTTTCAGGAAAGTAGATTTTGCTTAAAGTAGACATGTATTTTTCATTCACTAAATACTAAAATTAATCCTGTGACATGTACTGTGCTTACTGTGTTGGTATCCAAGTTAGACAAGGAAAGGCGGATAGACAGAAAACATCTGAAGGAGGTAGTTTCTGTGCTGAGACTGGGAAATTTTAAGTAGGTAAAAGGAGGACATCCAAAGTCCAGTGATAAGCTGGATCAATAGTGGTGAGGTAGCAGCTAAAATAGTTGACAAGCATTTGTCTGGATGTATCTCCAGATACAGTGAAACATAAAGATATGCCAAGGAACTCAGATGCCAGATTTATAAATAAATGACTAAACTAAGTTGAGTTTGTGTGCTTAGAGTTGGAAAGGCATTAAGTGCCACACTGAGGACATAAGCTTGTCTTTGGCTGGAACATAAAACAACATTAAATATCGACTAGAAAATATAGCGTAGACTCTAGAGGGCAGGAAATGAAAGAACCAATTTGAACGCTTTTAGGACAGCACAAAGAAGACCATAGATAAAATTACTTCTTAAATTCTACCATAGGCTGAAAGTGCCATCTGAGGCTATATCATGTGACCTTTATGATTTCAGGCATGACATAAGAGAGACCATGATCCCTGGGCTGGTTCCTGCATTTATCTTCTGTTCCAACCCATCCTAATTTAACACTTTTAATCCTTTCCAGGATGAACCAGGAACCACTTAGTACTTTTCCCTCTCTCCATGTTTTAGTCTTTCTCCAAATTCTTCCTTTTTTTCTCTTTCCTTACAAGAAATTATTTAAATTAATCCAATATTGTTCCACCAAATGATCATATCAATCAAATAACTCTTTTTTATTTAAATAGTAACTTTGTCTCCCATTGAACTATTAACACTATTTAAAAAAATAAGATAAATACAGGTACACGTCTATGTTTATTGTTCAAATAAGAAAATTGCAGATATTTGTCGACATTTGCCAACATCAATTTTAATCTTTGTTTTCCTGCATAATCTGTTAGTCCTCTGGTAGATCAGTTGAAATTAGTATGACGTTCATAAACTGAAGATGTCTAATGAGTTGGCCTTGAAAGAGAGTTAGCTGATGTATCAATTATCACTGGCATGGAAACCATGGGTTGATCCCTGGTTTAAGTTTAGAAAATCGACCTTCATTGGCAGATATGTTGTGATATCTATTTGGAAAAAAAGAAGGCTCCACCATGTGTCCAAAATAATTCCTCTTTATGGAGACAAGATGCTGTACTGAGAATTAGAATTTGTAATTGTAATGAAGTTCAAAACACGGCCATTTGCTTCAGTGTAGCTGCTTTGAGAGTGCCCGTGGACAGTGGTCAGCTGATTTAAAATAGCACGTAGATCCAATGCTATTTGTTCTGGTGGTCTAACTGACATTGATGATGGAGGAGAAAAATCACCTCTCATCGGGTTACTTGTATCACCATTTCTGTGGCTAGTAGAGGGCTTTATTATTAGAGGCACGTTTAAATTTGCAGAAGGTAAAAATGCACTTTCTCCACTAGTGTAAGCCACAAAACCAGAAATATGATTATCCAAATTACCCACTGCTTTATAGTGCTTCTTGTTGAAATCTTCAGCCAATGAAGATACCAGAGAGGCATTTTTAATCCCTACTTTTCTTTTTATTCTCACTAAAATCTGGGGAAAGCCTCGTTTAAAATTTGTATTATGATAAAACTGCCGCTACAACCAAAGTAGGAAGATTTAAATAATAGTTTAAACCAAAATACAACTCTACAAAAAGCCTAACTTATAAAACCTCAGATTTCACGTTTACTATGCAAAGATATTATAATCAAAATATATATATTGCTGATGATTTTGAAGATCCTTTTTGGGAAATACACATTTAAATAGTATAGTCATTAAATTAAAGGATTAGCATTTGCAGTAACAGTGAATGCCACTTTTGAAAAGCAGCTTTGATACCTTTATTTAGATTTCTGTTAAGATTCATAGTTGCCAGCAAAGTTTCTTATCATCTGAATGCTTTAGCCACTGTCCTCATTTTTTAGAAAAAATAAAGTATTTTAGCCTTAGTAGTTTTATATAATTTTCAAAGTTTATCTTTACATTTATATTACCATAGACTGATGTACAAAATAAAATTTTATATATAAGTTACCATGTGGTAACTAAAGTTTCTGAATACTTTGCTTAAAACAGAGACTTATTTTCTTCTGCCAGAAAGTCTGCTAAACAAGCAGATCTTTGAAAATTCTGCCGCAATTTATTAAACCCATAAAGGTTAAGCTGTCTAACTAAACTTTTCATACTTGCAGTTTCAAATACTCTGAAAGGGGCCTTTCTTTCCAAAACTTCCTTCTTAAAGACATCTTCATCAATCACTATGGAAGTTCCATTATCATCCCACCAGACCGATTTAAATTGGTCACTCCCAGCCATTTTCCAGAGTTTTCTTGGAAAATATCAGAGAACGAAAATCATTATCTTCATCTGATTCAGAGACAGAATTTGTGTAAAATGGCCTTTTTATCAAGAATTCTTTAGACAAAGGCTGAAAAGCATTTTCTTCAATCATAGATCTCAAGTCCAAGTCTCCAGAGATTGTTTGATCACACAATAGAGATCAACCGGAATTTCCTGAACCACTTGGTCCGTCTTTACCAGACACATCTTTAATTTCTGAAGAAATATGTGTCATTATATATAAATTTTTCTACAGCTACTTTTCTAATCTGCATGATTTTGAGCACTGTAGCTTCAAATGCTGCTTTGGCAGGCCTGCACAGATAAACTGCTAGGCCATCAAAATTGTTCTCAACCTGAGTAGCTGTGACATCACAAAACGACTGGTCTCCTAGTAACTCAAGTGTAACTTTCAGCCAGTGTTTACTTCTCATTCATCCAGTTAAAATGAAGCATATATGATGCTTATTTTTACACTTTGATCTGCAAATTTTACCCAACAAAATCTTTTAAAATAATTTAATTTTTGGGTCTATTAAATAAAATCTATCTCCATACATTTGTACACAAATTTATAACAGATTGGTAAACAGAGAATAAATAATGCAGAAAATATATAAAATAATTTTAAAGTTTTGGAATTTAGAGTGAAATTTGTGTAAAACCTGTACAGAATGTGTATAACTATTTCATCATCATTTGTAAATAAACTGAAACATAATTTAATTTGGAAATGGAAGTAGGTATTTATCTGTGTACTTTACAATAAGTAGCTAGCTCTATATTCAAAACATGAGTTGAATAAATATCAGTTTATGTGTTATGTTTATAAATAAATGGTTAATATTTATGAAATAAATTTAGATTAATCTAATCAATCAAATTTAAAAATCCCACAGGGGGAAATTTTGTTTTAAATTGCAATTCAGTGCTATAATTAAAACCAATGTAATTTAATATTCAACATTAAAAATGCAAAAGAGACAATCTTATTGTATATTTACAAATGTTTTTTTGTTTGCCATTCTTTCACTCAGAAGTTTATCAGTCCCTAGAAGTAGTAAATTTTCTTGTCATCTTTGTAGTACATACTCTTGGGGTTTCTGTTAAGTGTTCCAAAACGATATTGAAAAATAGACTTATGCAAAAGATCCTGGGTTCAATAAACGTTGCCTCCATTTTGGGGCAAACAAACAATCAAAAAACAAAGATGTAACACTATATGTCGTTTGGGGTGGAAAAGACCAGGTCTTGCATTTTAGGAAGCAATATGTTTCTCAGTCCAGAAACAGTTGACATTGTTAGTATAATACGGCATTTTAAGGCAAGTGTTTTGTGCACTAATTGTAAATAATAGCTATGTTCTGAATCAGTTAACTGTATTAAGTCCAGTTCTACCAAAATTATATATTTATTTAGAAATAAATTCCACTAAAAAAAACCAAATTCAAAATGAGAGATATAATTTTTAAATAAATAAATGTACCTTCAAGCTACAATGTAAAGTTTTCCTTCAGTATCTGTAAATTTCATTCTAAATAAATATTAGCAACCTGAATTCATGGCATATTATACGTAGTATAAACTATTGTTAAGTTGGATTTAGTCCTAATTCATAAATATTATTTAACATATACAAATGAATATATGTGATACCATCCCTTTAAAAAACAAAGAATTCAAAAATAACAATCTTAAAATATGTAGGAAAATTATTGACAGATCTCATCTTGACTTTTTTATAAAAATATTCTTAAATTCACTCTAGATAGAATGTAACTAAGAATAATATAAGCCATATATGAAAAATCCATGACATATCAATTTCAATGTTAACATGCAGGAAGGTTTTCCTCTGGTCCAGTAATAAGAAAAAGTAGCTCATTTTCACAAGTCCTAAATTACACTACTAGTAGTCCTAGCCAGAACAACTAGTCAAGAAAAAATATAAAATTCATCCAACATGTACTAAAGCAGTGAAGTTTTTACAGATGACATAATTATGCATAGATAGAAAACTCCATATACTCCTCCATTGACTGTTTGAAATGATGAACAAATTTAGTAAACTTGCAGAACACAAAATCAATATACAAATATCCGTTGCATTTTTGTATAGTAACAACACATTATCAGGAAGAGAAATTAGGAAAACTATTGTGTGTAAATTTATACTAAAAAGTATAAAAGAGGAATACATTTGGTAAGTGAAATAAAAGATCTAAACATAGATCTATAAATTAAAGGTGCAAGAAATATAAGTAAACCAAAATAAATAAAAGATATTCTGTGCTCATTGATTGTATATAATGTGAGGAAATACTTTAATCTATCTTTCACATGATCAATCTCCCCAGCACTACATATTGAGGAGAATGTCTTTTCTTCATTTTATACTCTTGCTTCCGTTTTCATGGGTTAATTGATCATTCGTGTGAGGGATTATATCTGGTTGCTCTATTCTCTTCTTTTGATTGGTGTCTGTTTTTGAGCCAGTATCATGCTGTTTTAATTACTAAAGCTTTGTAGGACAGTTTAACATGGGAGAGGTTTACACCATTACATTTAATACTCTTTTTAAAGTTTATTTTGGCAACTCATGATCATTGTGGTTACATATAAACTTTAAAATTATTTGTTCTATATATTGGAAAATCTCATGGGTATTTTGACATGAATCACACTAAATGTAGATTGCTTTGTGTAGTATAGTTGTTTCAAACACATTGTTTCACAGCTTTAACTTAAGAGATCATTTCATTTCTTTAGACCAGTTTTAATTTCCTTTATGAATGTTTCCTGTTTTTTAACGTATAAGATTTCACCATATTTGTTATCTTCATTTATAGGTGTTCTTTACATTTATATATAATTATATACATATTTGTAAACTCGTTTCCTGCACAAAAACAGCAGGCAGAAGACAGTGGCAAGACATATTCAAAGTCCTGAATGAAAGAAAGCTGTAATCTAAGATACTATATCAAGCAAGGCTAAATTTTAGAATAGAAGGAGAGATAAATAACTTCCACACAAGCAAATACTTAAAGAATTTAGCAAAAGAAAAGAATTAAAGAAAGATCTACTCTAAATAATAAAGAAGCAGGATGCTAAAGAAAAGAGAAAGGCATAATTAGAAAGGCAATATCTACAGTGACTTACAACAGAAAAAATATGATGTTGTAAAAAAGGACATCAAAATTTTAAGGGTCAAAGAGTGAAACAGGAACATACAGAGTGTTTTTTGTCTTGTTTCCGTTCTCTGTAGGATGGGTTTGAGTTTGTATTCTTATCAGTTAAAATAAACAAATATAGTACGTGTCAATATACATACAAAGCAAGGTAATGATAAGTCAAAAGCTTACAATGAAGTCACAAAGACATAAAGAAACCAAGGTAATAAAATGAAACTGATCAAGCCACAAAAACAAAAAGAAATGAACAAAAAAAATATCATATCAACTGGAGAATGAAGTTCAATATGGAAATAATCACCAGTCTATCAATAAGTATCACAATTGTTAATGGACTTAGTGCCTCAAACAAAAGATATATAGTCATATGTGATAATATAACAAGACCCTACATTATGAAGCATAGAGGAGACCCACATTAGTAAGAGGAACACACATCCATTGAAAGTCAGAAGGTGGAAAAATATATTCCAGCAAATGCACATGACAAGAAAGCAGGACTAGCAGTATTGACTTCACAAAAAGAGACTTTACAAACTGACCATAGAGAAAGATAAACAAGGACATGATATAATGATTAAAGGAACAAATCAAAATGAGGGTATTAGACACATTAAGATATATGCACTCAATATAGGAGCAATTAAATACATAAAGCAAACACTAATAGATAAAAATAGAGAAATCCCTGGGAACACAATCAAATTAGGAGACTATAACCCCCCATTACCATCACTGGACTGGTCTTTCACACAGAAAATTAAAAAGGGATCAAAAATACTAAAATAAATTATAAAATAATTGGAGATGCTTGATAATTTCAAAACAGTACTTCTCCCCAAAACAGAATATACATTCTTTTCCTGTGCACAAGGAACATTTCCTATGAAAGATTATGTACTCAGGTACTTAAGAAGCCTCAACAAATTTAAGAAGATAAAAATTATTTCAAGCATCTTTTCTGAGTATAATACCATGAAACTAGAATTCAATCACAGAAAAACAGGGAGAAAAAATGACAGCATCCAGATTAAAAAACATGACACAAAAACAAGGGGGGAGGTGATGAAATAAAAGTAGAAATTAAAAAATATCTTCGGAAATATGACAAAACACTGCACAGATTCTATGGAATACTGTTAGAACAGGCTTAAGAGGGAAGTTCATAGTGACAAGGCCCTCCTAAAAGTAGAACCAGAATTTCAAATAAATAATCTAACATTCTAGGTAAACTAATCAAGAAAAGAAGAGCAAACAAAACCAAAAGTCAACAGAAAGAGGGAAAAAATAAAGATCAAGGAAGAAATAATTGAAATAAAAAATAGAAAAAATCAATCAATCTCTATTTTGAAGTAGTAAACAAAAGTGACAAATCTCTGGACAGGCTCACTAACAAGAAAGAGAGAGACCACAAATAAATTAAAAATGACAATGGAGAAACTATGAAGAGTACAACAAATTTACAAAAAATCATAAGGAAATACCATGAGCAACTGTATGCAAACTGGATACCCAGGAAGAAATGGAGACGTTTTTGGAAACATTCAGCCCACCAATATTGCATCAAGGAGAAGTTACACACTTGAACACACAGATCACCAGAATTGGAATAGAATTATCAAAAAAATAAAAAAAAATCTCTGCAAACAAAATTCAAACCCAAATAGCTTCAACGGTGATATTGATGAAATATACAAAGAAAAATCCATACCAGTCCTCCTCAAATTCTTCCAAATGATTGATAGGGAGATAGTACTCCCAAACTCACACCATAAGGCCAAGAGCAACTTGATACCAAAACCAGACAAAGACACTACCCAAAAAGAAAACTATAGGCCAATATCATTGATAAACATACAAGAAAAATCCTTGAGAAATTATTAACAAACAGAATCCAAGCACATGTAAAAAAAAGACCATGAACCATCGACAAGTTAGGTTCATCCCAGGAACACAAGGATGGTTGAACATATTCAAATCAATCAATCAATTGTGATACTCCGTATCAACAAAAGAGAAGACAAAAATGATATGATCATATCAGTAGATGCAGAAAAAGCATTTGACAAAATTTAACATCTATTTGCAATAAAAGTTCTTATCACAGTGGGTATAGAGGGACCATATCTCAACATAAAGAAAGCTATTTATGACAAACTTATACCCAGCAAAATACTCAGTGTTGAAAAACTAGAACCCTTCCCACAAAAACCTGAGACAAGACAAGGATGACCATTCTCTCAATTTCAATTAAATATAGTCTTGGAATTCCTAGCCACAACGATCAGGCAAGAAAAGCAAATAAAAGGATTCAGACTGGAAAAGAAGAGGTAAAATTGTCACGATATGAAGACATGACACTATATAGAAAACTGTAAAAGCTTCACAAAAAATACTTAGGCTAAAAAAGGAACTGGGCAAGGTAGGCAGATTAATATACAAAAACCAAATACATTTATTTACACTACCATTGAATCAACAGGAAAACAAACTATAGAAACAACCCATTTTATTTCTGCACCCAAAATTTTAATATGCTTAAGAATATCTCTGACCAAGGAGGTGAATGACTTGTACTTGGAGAGCAAGAAAACATTGACTGAGGAAATCAAGAAATATTTGAAGAATTGAAAAGATACCCAAAAGTCTCGTAATGGAAGAAATAATATTGCTAAAATGGCCATACTACCCTAGGCAATCCACAGACTTAATCTGAGTTCCTATCAAATTAATCAAAACATTTCTTTTTAGGACTGAAACAAATGATCATAAGAATTATATACATAAAATAAAGATCCATAATTTCCAAAACAATATTGAAGGCAAAGTAAGAGGCTGGAGCAATTACCTTCCTGGTCTCCATACACTATTGCAGAGCTACAATAATAAAAACGACATGATATTGTTACCGAAACAGGCATATGGATCAATGGAACAGAATAGAGAGCCTACAAATAAATGTGCAGGCCTATGTTGAATTTAATCTTTGACTGAGTAGCCAAGATTATGACACAGAAAAGGCCATCTCTTCACCAACTGGTGTCGGGAAAACTGGATAGAAGCATGCAGAGTAATAGAGTTAGAACACTCCTTCACTCCATACACAAGAATAATCTCAAAATGACTTGAAGACTTAAATGTAAGGCAAGACACAGTAAATATCTTATGAGAAAACATACGCAAAACACTCTGAGATAAATCTCAGCAATGATCTCCTAGAACAGCCTACCCAGGTAATGGAAGTAAGAGCAAAATTAATAAATAGGACCTAATTAAACTTATAAGCTTTTGCACAGCAAATGGAAACATAAACAATGTAAAATGACAACCTAAAGGATTAAAGAAAATATTTAGAAGTGATGCAACTGACAAAGGCTAAATTTCCAAACTATAAAGAGTTCAAACCACCTAATAAAAATACTTAAAAAAAAAGAAACCCAATCTGAAAATGGGCAGTAGCCCTAAACAAGCAATTCTCCAGTAGAGACATACAAATGCCACACAGATATATGAAAAAAAAATTGCTCACTATCATTATCAGAGAAGGGGAATTCAAAACTCTAATGAAGTATCACCTCACAATAGTCAAAATGGCCATCATTCAAAAGTCCACCCACAATAAATGCTGAGGAAGCTGCGGAGAAAGTGAACTCTCCTAGACTGTTGGTAGGAATGTAGTTTGGTGCAGTCACTGTGGAAAACAAGATGGGGATTCCTCAAAAGAATAAAAATAGACAACATAAAATCCAGCAATCCCACTTCTGGGTATATATGAAAGAGAACCCTGATTCAAAATGTCACCTGCACCCCAATGTTTTAAGCAGTGCTATATACAACAGCCACGACATGGAAGCACCCTAATTGTCCATCAACAGATAACAGTATACAGAATTTGTGCCATATTTACACAATGGAATAATATTCTGCCAGAAAAAATGATAAAACAATTACATTTGCAGCAAAATGGATGTCCCCATAATGTGTTTATCAAATTGAAGTAAGCCAGAAAGAGAAGGAAAAGTAATACATGACATGAAGTATGTAGAACCTTAAAAAAATTTTGGATGAGAACACTATGATTTCATCTACAAAACTGAAACACACTTGCAGATCTAATTAATCATCTTATGGTTACTGCTGAAAGGGGCTAGGAGAGGATATATTTGAGAGCTGTAGAATTATAAATGTTATCCACTATGTATAAAAACAGATTTATTCAAAATGTCTTTTGTATGACACAGGGCAGTATGTTAAATATTGTGAAGTTAAATTTAATGGGCACACAAATATATGCATGAAGTGGGACACTATGCTATACACCAAAGATTGACACATTGTAAATGGCAGTACTTCAATGATAAACAAATGAATAAATAAGTAAATAAGTAATTTAAATAAATAAATAAATAAATAGTATTTAATAATAACAGAAATACAAAGAATCACACTACTTAACTTTACATATCAAGAATCTAGGCGAAAACAGAAAGAATAAAAAAGAAAACTGAATGAATGAGAGTAAGGCAAATAACAAGAGAAACAATTGAAAAGATAAGAAAAGAATACCTAAGCCTGTTTGTTTTAAACATAAAGTGGACAAACGTTTAGTTTGGCTAAGAAAATAAAGACTCAAATAAAATTAGAAATAAAAGAGAAGATATTACAACTGATGTAGTGATGCATAGCATCATAAGAAATTACCACTAACCAACAATTTGAAAGACCTAGAACAAAAGACAAATTCCCAGAAACATATCTCTTCCAATATTGAATCAAGAAGAAATTAGAAATTTAAATAAAGCAAAAGTGTGTATGAGTAAATCAGTTATCCAAACCTCTCAAACCAGAAAATATTTACAAGATGACTTTTCTGGTTAATTCTGTCATAGATTTGAAGAAAATTTCTCACCAATTCTTCCCCAAACCTTCCAATAATTTGAAGGGGGTGAAAGTATCCCAATTTGTTTAATGATGCCAGCTTTATTTGCATGAAAATGCTAGAAAGGACATTATAAACAAAATATAGAATATTTTCCCTGATGTACATATGTACCAAAATTCTCAACAAAATACAAGCAAAATGAATTCAACAACACATTTAACGTATCATACACATACATGAGTAAAGGGATTTATCCCTGGGTTTAAGGATACTTCAAAATATTCAACTCAATAAAGGTGACACACCACACTAATAGAATGAGAAATAAAACTCACATAATCATCTCAATAGGTGCAGAAATAGTATTATACATAATGCAACATCCTTTTAAGGTACTCAAAATAAATTAATTAACCCTGTCAGTGACACGATATCATATACACACAAACACTGTGTGGAGAGAAGTGAAGCAGTTCTCTCTTTATTGATTCTTAGAAAAAGGGTTTATATAGGACTTGCACAATGCCTCACATATCATCTAAGTTATAACAATGTTAATAATCTTAAGCTGTTTTTGTCCCCATGCTCCCGCATAAGCACAGAAAGTTAAATGATAAAGGATTGTTTTAAAGTTCATCACGGAACTTCATTAAGTAGGACATCTCTTATCCAGCTGGCTGTGCCTGTCTTTCGTTGTCCTCCTCTGAGGATCTTATCCAGCATAGGCTATCCAGCCATCCATACTGGATACATTGAGCAGGCCATTTCTTATCCAGCCTGGATATGTGACATTCCTCACAGCTTGTTTATCAGTTCAGCCCATGGGCTTATTCTCTAGAGCCTTCAGACAGGGGCCTACAAACCCAACATCCCTTGACAGAAAAATGGATGAAGAAAATTTGATGTATATATGCAGTGGAATCAATACTTTGCATTCCTATCAACAGTGTCCATGGCGTTCTGTTTTCTCCTCAATCTCACCAACATATATTTCTTTTCTTTTTGATGAGAGCCTTCTGACAAGTGTGAGGTCTTGTCTCATTTTTGGTTTATAACTTTCTTAAAAATTTATAACTCTGAAAATATTTTCATGTGTCATTTAGCCAACTCTATGTTTTCTACAGATAATTGATTCAGATTGATCTATTCAGTTCCAATGGACTTTTTTTTTGAATGGATTGTTTGGTCTTTTTTGTTGTTGTTGTGTGAGTTTGCCCTGTATTTTGGATATTAACACTTGATTGGAAAATGTCACTTGCAAATATATTCTCCCATTGTGTTGGTTGAGTTTTCATTTTATTGGTCATTTCTTCTGCAGTGTAAATCTGTGTAGACTGATACAATCATATTTTGTTAGTTTTGCTTCTGCTTCCCTTGCCAGGGGAGACATATGAAGAATCATATTAAGTCAAGTGTACTTCTTATGATTTACCCTAGGATTCTTTGTCTTCAGGTTTTATGATTTATATGCCCAGGAGTGGGATTGCTGGGTCATATGATAGGTCTATTTTTATTATTTGAAGGAAAATCCATACTGTTTCCAAAGTGGTTGCACCAATTTTCATTACCACCAAGAGCGTTGGAGTGTCCCTTTCTCTCTACAACCTCCACAGTCTTTATTATTTGTAGACATTTTGATGACAACCCTTCTCAATAGTGTGAGGTAAAAATTATTTTATTTTTGTCTTGCCTTTGTATAATGATTAGCAATGTGAGCAAGTTTTTATGTTCCTGTTTGTCATCTGTGTGCCTTTTTTAGAGAATAGTCTTCTGCTCATTTTCTGGCTGAGTTGTTTGTAGATTTTTGTAATGGAGTTGTATGAACGATGTGTGAATTTTAGAAATTAGCCTCGTGTTGATTGCATTGTTTCCTAATGTTTTCTCCCATTTGGAAGCTCATCTTTTGACTCTGTTTATTATGCTCTGTAGAAGTTTTAAGTTTAATTAGGACATATTTGATTATTTTGCTTTTATTGTTTTCAGATTGGGAGAATGATATAGGAAAATTTTACTAAAATTTATCTATTGTTTTGCCTATGTTAGTTTCCATGTGTTTTATTATGTCATGTATTAGATTCAGATATTTAAAACATTTTGAGTTTATTTTTGCACAGTGTGGTGAGTGTTCTTATTTCATTGATTTATATGTAGATGTCTAACTTTCTCAACATCACTTGCTGATGACTGTATTTTTGGCATTGTATAGTTTGTTACATTTGTCATAGTTTAGTTGACCATATGTGTGATGTTTTATTTCTGCCTCTGTGTTCTGTTCCAGTGATAAAGATGTTTGTTTGTTTTCCAGTATTGTGCTGTTTTGATAACTGTATTTTTGTAATATATTCTGAGATCTGGGATGGTTATGCTTTATGTCTCCAGCTTTGTCCTTTTTCCTCATTGTTCCTTTTGCAGTTCTGGTACTTTTGCAGTTCCATACAAATCTGAGGATTGTTTTAATTTCTGGGGAAAATATCATGTATTTTGATCTGAATCACTTTATATCTGTAGACATATTTGTAGTATGTAGATTTTAACAATATTAATTCCTCTAAACTAAGACCTTGAGTTTTCTTTCCATTTCTTTGCATCATCTTCAAATTTCTTTATCAGTGTCCTTTCAATATCATTATCTTGGTTTTTACATAGGTTTATCATTTTTTGATCTGATTTCATATGGATTTTTTAAAATAATGGAATATTTAATTGTTAGTGTAAAGAAATGTGACAGTTTTTGTATATTAATCATGAATCATGCAACTTTGTTAAATGTCTTTATTAGTTTTAGTTGTTCTGGTGTGGAGAATCTTTAGGGTTCTCTATATAGATTATTAGGTCATCTAAAATAATAACAGTTTTACTTCATTCAATCCAACTTGAATAAGTTTTTTTCTATTCCGATTGCTGTTGTTAGTACTTCCCATATTGTGTTTAATGGAAATGGTGAGAGTGAGCATTCAGGTCGTATTCCTTAATTTGGCTTTTAGTTTTTCACTATTGCTTATTATTTTGTCTGTGGTCCTGTAATAAATGACTTTAGTTTTGTTTAGATATATTTCCTGAATCCTACTTTGGTAAGAGGTTTCTATTTTTGTTGTTGATTTTGTCTTTGTTACTGTTTTTGCCGTTTTTGCTGTTCTAATGAATAAATTTTGAATTTTGTGAAATGCTTTTGATGAATTTATTGGGATAGCCACGCCATTTTCTCTTTTTCTTTTGTTTATGTGATGTATCAAACTTATTGATTTGTGTATATTGAACCTCTCTTGTGGCCCTACAATGAAACCAAGTTGATTATGCTGTATGATTCATTTTTGGTATTGCTGGATTTAGTTTGCTAATAATATTTTGTTGAATATTTGCATCAAAATCAATCAAGTATATTGGCTTGAATATCTCTTTGACCGTACTTTGTTTGTTGGCTTTGCTATCAGGGTAATTGAATCTTCATAGAATTAATTTGGGTGTTTCCCACATCTTCAATATTTTTGAATAGTTTGAAGAGTATAAGTCCTGCTTTTTATTTTTGCACAGTTCTCCATGGGAGCTGTTTAAATCTGCCCTAATTTTTAAAGATTTTTTTAAATGCAGATTCTATCTTTCTTCTAGTAATCAGTTTGTTCAAATTATTTGTTTCTCCTTATACCTGTCTCTTTCTAGACATTTGTTTATTTCTTCTAATTTGTCCAGTTTATTGGCATATAAGTGTTGACAAAATGAACACTTTTTTCTATAACTGAGGCAACAATGGTTATTTCTCCACTTTTATTTGTGACTTTATTTCTTTTGTGCATCTCTCTTTTATTCATGATGCACCTGGCTAGAAGTTTTTTGATTTTGCTTATCTTAAAAAGAAAATATAAAACAAAATCTTTGGTTTTATTACACTTTTGCATATTTTTTCCTCTGTAATTTATATTTGCACCTGTAATATTTAGGATCATTTTTTTTCTTTTTTTTACTTTTTTTATTGGTTTAGAGTCATTTTACAAAGTTGTCTCCAATTCCAACGCAGAGCACAATTTTTCAGTTACAATGAATATATATACATTTGTTGTCCCATTTTTCCTTCTTTGAGCTGCTGTAAGATCTTTTATATATTTCCCTGTGCTATACAGTACAATCCTGTTTATCTATTCTACAATTTTGGCCTCCCAGTGTATCTTTCCCGCCCTCCACCCCTTGACAACCAAAACATTGTATTCTATATCTGCGAGTCTATTTCTGTTTTGAATTTGGGTTTTTTTTGTTTTGTTTTATTTTATTTTTAGATTTCAATGATGAGCCATCTCATGGTATTTTTCTTTCTCTTTCTCGCTTACTTCACTTAGACTGATTTTCTCCAGGAGCATCCATGTTCCTGAAAATGGCATTATGTTGACATTTTATATCGCTGAATAGTATTCCATTGTATAAATATACCACCTCTTCTTTATCTAGTCAACTGATGATGGACATTTAGGCTGTTTCCATGTCTTGGCTAATGTAAATATTGCTGGCTGTGAGCATTGTGGTTCAACTGTCATCCTGAAATAGGGTTCCTTCTGGATTTATGTCCAGAAGTGGGACACCTGAGTCAAAAGTTAAGTCTATTCCTAGGCTTTTGAATAATCTCCAACCTGTTTTCCACAGTGGTTGAACCAAACTGCATTGCCACCAGAAGTGAAGGACAGTTCCCTTTTCTCCACAACCTCTTCAGCATTTGTCATTTGTGGATTTTTGAATGATGGCCATTCTGACTCCTGTGAGGTGATACCTCACTGTAGTTTTGATTTACATTTCTCTGATAATCAGTGATATTAAACATTTTCTGATGTGTCTTTTGATCATTTGTATCTCTTCCTTGGAGAAACGCTTGTTTAGATTTTCTGCCCAATTTTGGATTGTGTTGTTTATTTTTTCTTATTCAGTAGGATGAACTGCTTATATACTCTGAAGATCAAGCCTTTATCGGTTTCATATGCAAATATTTTTCCCATTCCGTAGGTTGTCTTTCTGTTTCACTTCCGGTTTCTGTACTGTGCAGAAGCTTGTAAGTTTCATTATGTCTCATTTGTTTATTCTGGTTTGCATTTCTTCTACAAGAAGATTTTCAATACGTATGTCAGATAACGTTTTGCCTTTATTTTCCTCAAGGAGGTTGATTTTATCTTGGCTTATGTTTAAATCTTTGATCCATTCTGAGTATTTTTGTCTATGGTGTTCTAGCTTCATTGGGAGTGTTCTTGCTTCATTAATTTCCATGCTGTTGTCCAGTTTTCCCAACACCATTTGCTGAAGAGACTGTCCCAATTCCATTGTATTTTCTTGCCTGCTTTGTCAAAGATTAATTGACCAAAAGTTTCTCGGTTCATTTCTGCATTCTCTATTCTGTTCCTTTGGCTTACATGTCTGTTTTCCTACCAACACAGTGATGTCATGTTGACTGTAGCTCTATACTATTATCTGAATCGTTAGTGTAAATATATGCCACTGATTTTTCAACCTTAATCTTGTAACCTGCTACTTTGCTGAATTTTTCGATCAGCTCTAGAAGTTTTTGTCTGGATCTCGCAGGGTTTTCTATATATAATAACATATTATCTGTATATAGTGAGACTTTTACCTCTTCCTTTCCAATTTACATCCGTTTTAATTCTCTCTCTTCTTTGATTGCCGTGGCTAGGACTTCCAAGATTATATTGAGCTGGAGTGGTGATTGTGTGAATCCTTGTCTTGTCCCAGATTTTAGTTGGAAAATTTTGACTTTCTCACCATTGAGTACTATGTTGGCTGTAGGTTTGTTTTCTATAGTTTTCATGATGCTGATATATATTCCTTCTATGTCCACTTTGGTGAGAAATTTTATCATACGTTGATGTTGAATTTTAACAAATGCTTTTCCTGCATCTATTGAGATGATCATGTGGTTTTGATCCTTTCTCTTATTGATGTGCTGTATTACACTGATTGATTTGCTTATGTTGAACCACACCTGTGTCCCTGGCATGATCACCAGTTGGTCATGATGTATAATCTTTTATCTGTGTTGTTGGATTCTATTTGCTACTATTTTGGTGAGGATTTTGGCGTCTGTGTTCATAAGTGATATTGGCCTATAATTCTATTTTTGGTAGTGTCTTTGCCTGGTTGTGGTATCAGGGTGATTGTGGCTTCATCTTTGACTTTGGGAGTATTCCTTCCTTTTCAATCTTCTGGAAGAGTTTGAGAAAGACTCGTATGAGTTCTTCTTTGTATCTTTTGTAGAATTCCTCCATGAATCCGTCCGGTCCTAGACTGCTTTTTGTAAGGAAATTTTATATTGCTATTTTGATTTCATTTTAGTGCTCTGCTTGTTCAAGGGATCAGTTTCTTCTTGATTCTGGTGGACAGTATGTTTCCAGAAACTTATCCATCTCCTCTAGGTTTTCCAGTTTATTTCCATATACTTTTAATAATATTTTTGTATGATATTCTGTATTTCTTTTTAATTAGTCTTAATTTCTCCATTCTCCTTCCTTATTTTGCTCTTAGTGCTCTCTGTCTTTTCTTTTATTTGAGTTTGGACAGAGGTTTGTTGATTTTACATACTTCTTAGAGAAACCAGCATTTGGTTTTGTTGAATTATTCCCTATGGTGTTTTTAATATCTGTTTTATTTATTTCCTCCCCAATATTTATGATTTCCTTTATTTTGCTGCCTTTTGTGGTTTTTTGTTCTTCTTTTTCTAGTGCATTCTGCTGGTGGGTTAAATTGTTTATTTGTGATTGTTCTTCTTTTTTGAGGAAGGCCTGTATCACTATAAACTACCCTCTCAGCACTGCTTCTGCTGTGTCCCAGAAATTTTGTGTGGTTTTGCTTTCATTTTATTTTGTCTCAAGGTACTTTTTCATTTCAGCTTTGATTTCTTCATTGAACCATTGGTTTTTTAATAACATATTGTTTAATCTCCATGTTTTCCTTTTGTTCTCCTTTGTTTCTCTGTTGTTCATTTCTAGCTTAATGGCATTGTGTTCAGTAAAGTTGCTTGAGGTAATTGAAAAATTCTAAAAATTGCTAAGGTTTCTTTTGTGCCCAAGTACATCATGAATCCTGGAAAATATTCCACGTGCACTTCAAAAGAATGTATATCCTATTTTGGGGGTTGCAATGCTCTGAAAATATCCACCAAGTGTAATATTTGTGTTGTGTTATTTAACTTCTTTTTTGCCTAATTTATTTTCTGTATTGATGATCTGTCCAGTGATGTTAATGCAGTGTTGAAGTCTCCAAATATAAATCCCCCTTTATATCTGTTAGTAATTATTTTATGTACTTAAGTGCTCCTGTATTTGGTGCGTATGTAGTAACGTGTGTGCTATCCTCATATTGTATCACTGCTTCAATCATCATAAAATGTCCTTCTTTATCTTACTTTATGGCCTTTGTTTAAAAAACTATTTTGTCTGCAATCAGTACTGCAACACCTGCTTTTTTGGCTTTTCCAATTGTATGGAAAACCTTTTTCTATCCTTTCACTCTCAATTTACATGTGTCCTTTTCTCTGAAGTGGGTCTCTTTTATGCAGCATATTGAAGGTTCTTGCTTTCTTATCCAGCATGCCACTCTATGACTTTCGACTGGAGCATTTAGTCAATTAGCATTTACATTAATCGATGATAGATGTGAGTTTATTGCCATTTTCACCTCATTTATTTTATTTAGTTTTAGTGACTCTCTGATAACTTTTTGTCTTCTTGTTACCCTTTTTTATGTCTTTTAGACCATTATTATAACTGCTTTTATTAAAACCATAGTGACAATCTCTCAAACCCATCCTACCAATAACAAAAAATTTTAAAATGAAAGACCAAAAAAAAATTCTCTATTTTCCTGCCTCCCTCTCCCACTCTCAACGATTTGTATGTCTTCTTTTAAAATTAAGTGATTTTTTAATTTGAAGTTCATGAGTTATCACCTTTCCAGCTGTGAGTTTCATATTTCTGTAGCATCCTGTTTCTATTCTTTTTAGACAAAACCTTTCAATATTTCTTTAAGCATGAGTCTAGTGTTGCTAAACTCTTGAAGCTTTTTCTAGTCTGTGAAATTCTTATGTCTCCTTCTAACATAAAGGATAGCCTTGCTGGTCATAATATCCTATGGCATATCATTTGTTTCATTCAGGACATTGAATATATCTTGCCACTCCCTTCTGACCTGTAGTATTTGTGTAGTGAAATCAGCTGTGAGCCTTACAGGGATTCCCTTGTAACTCACTCTTTGCTATGCTCTTGTTGCCTTTAGGATGATTATTTTATCCTTGACTCTGACCATCTTAATTATATAATTTTGGTAGTTATATTTGCATTCTTCTTGTTTGGGACACTCTGAGCTTACTGTACTTGGATATCTGATTCCTTCTTTAAGTTTGGGAAGTTGTCAGTCATGATATCTTCAAACAACTTTGCAATCCCCTTTGATCTTTCCTCCCTTTCTGGGACTGACTTCTATCACGCCAAGATTGGCATGCTTTCTATTATCCCATAGGTCCCTTATGCTTTTTTCATTTGTTTCTCATTGTTTCTCTTGTAGCTCTTCTGATTGGGTGTTTTCCATTGTCCTGTGTTCTAAGTTAGTAATTCGTTCATATTTGTTATCTAGTCAGCTTTGTGATGCCTTTAGATCATTATTCATCTCAGTGCACGTGTTTATCTATACTATTCGGCTCTTCTTTAAAGCTTCCATTTCATTTTTGACATATTTTATATCTCTAAACACTATCTCTTTTATTTCCATCAGTACTTTGATCACTCCTTTTTTGAAATCTTGATCTAGTAGGATATCACTGTCTATTTCACTGATCATTCTTTCAGGGGATTTCTCCTGTGCATTTAATTGGGAATGGTTTCTCTGTTCCTTCCTCTTTCTCCTACCTCTCAGGCACTGTGGTTTTTGGAGTATCAGTTATCTACTGTGGTCCTAAAGGAGTTTATCTACCTAATGCTTAAGTAGTAATACAACATAGAAAAGAGAAAAGGGAGTGAGAGGTGAAGAATTTTAAAGAAGGGATAAAAAAAGTTTGAAGACATTGTATAATGAATAATAGAAAAGCAAATTGAAGCAGAGTTTTGAAAAATAATAATAATAAAAATATTTTTAAAAATTTCAAAGGGATTAAAATTAGGGTTTATATAATTGCATAAGAAGTAGAAATTAGGGGGATAATAGAAAATGGAACTGGTAAAAACAGATTAAAACATGGGGGTGGTCAGTGTCCTCCTGGAAACTGTGTACTTTTAATGTGAACTCTTTCTGTATTCTTCCTGTTTTGGAAGCTCAGCTTACTGTTTCCAGAAGCCCTCCATGGGAGCCATCATCTATGCTACTCCTAGGGCATGTCAGCAAGCAGATCGTTCCTACATCCAACACTGGGTCAGGTGCAGCTCTCTTTACTCTGGGCTGGCTTGTCACTGCCCTGCCCGATGCTGCAGTCTGATGTTGCAGACTGACCAGGCAGGATTGGGCATCATGCCTTTTCCCAGCACCATGGTCAGTGGCTGCATTCCAGCCCAAAATGTGGGGGGCCACATGGCCCCTCAGTGTGCCTATCACTCTGCTGCTCTGTGCCACTTTACACTCTGCCTCGGGTTTGCACACCAGCAGTGGTGTCAGGGAATACTGAGGAACAGCCCTGTCCCTGGACTGGGCCAAAATCAAGCTCCATGTTTGTCTTCACGGACAAGTTCCCTGAGGAATCATTACAGTAGGATCCTATCTGCCTCAGGCTATAGACAAGTCTCCGTCTGGCCCTTGAGGCTGCTAAGTCCTTAGGTGTAGATGCAGTTTTTGCCCACACTGCCACCTGGATGCAAAGCACCAGAGGGTATGGTGGCTGTGTCTGAGCCCCAGCTCTCTTCACCTAGAAACTTTTGTGGATTTTCAGAGATGGGGAATGCACACTTCCCCCCACAGGGCACATCTGCCCTGTTGTTTTATGTAGGGCCCAGGTTGTTCTGCCCTGTGCACCGACAGCCATCGTACAAAGACCACTCAATTCCCCCAGGCTGACAATGTGCAGCCATCCCCATTTACCACCCAGCTAGGGCAGCATGGCCCTCCCCCACCTTCCAGGCTGCATCATTTGCTGTGTCTCACAGGGATCCTTTGTACCTGTTTAACTTAGTTCTGTCAGTCAACTTATACTTTGTACAGGTCCAAGCCTTGGAGGCTCTCCCTCCCTCCTGTCAGACTCTTAGTTGGAGAGGGTAGACACAGTGAATGAGCACCAGTCCTTCTTTGCTGCTCCTTCCCCTTGGTACCTGCCCCACTCTGTTTTGCCTTTTCTTCATCTTCTTCCCTTTCTACTACCAGATTTCTCGTATCTTTTTCTATTGTAGAGGACAAGGTTCTGTCACAGTTCTGCAGGTTCTCTGGTTAGCTGAGTGTCTCTGTGGATGTGAGACTTTATGCATTCATGGGAAAGGTTGAGCTATGAGCATCATTATTCTCCACTCTCTTTGCTTCCCCCCAAAAAAGGCTCAGTTTATGGTGAAAGAAAACATAGTCTGGAAATAAATGGAAAAGTTATTCCACGGAAATGATAAGAAAGTGCAGATTGCAAAGCTCAACTCATACAAAATACGTTTGAAAATAAGGGCCAAAATGAAAGAAATATGAGATTATATAAAGGAAAAGAGATCGATAAAATAAAAGTGGGAATTACACTCATTAAATTATATATGGTGCAACATCATAGATCCTAAATATAAAAAGAAATTTTAGTAGACATGAAAGAATTAATTTATTATGAAACAATAATAGTAGGTGAGTATAACACCACACTATTGTGATGATCAGATCATCCAGAAAGAATATCTGTAAGGAAACAGAGGTCTTAATAGCATGTTAGATCATTTGAACCTAAGTGAAATATTGGACACTGCATTAGAAAAGCAGAACACATAAACTATTCAAGTGTGCACAGGATGTTAACTAAGGAATTAACCACATATTATGTCATGAAATAAGCCTCAGGAACTTTAAGCAAATATAGATTTTAGCAAGTATTTTCCATACACAAAAGTATGAAACTATGCATCAACTCCTGAAAGAAGAATAGGAAAAGCACGAACATGAGGTCAAACCACATCTTTTAAAAAAATACAGTAAAACAAGGTCAATGATGAAATCAAAGAGGTAATAAAATCATACCTGGAGACAAATTACAATGTAAACACAGCTTCATAAAATGTATGGGATGCATGAAAGACAAATCTACAAGGTAAGTTTAGAACAATTAACGCCTTCTACAAGGAACAAGAAAAACCTAACACAAAGGACCAAGCATACCACCCAAAATAACAAGAAATAAGAACAAACAAAACCCATGGCAGTAGAATGAGAAATCTTTAATGATTAGGTTGAAAATAAGTAAAATAAATTTGAAAATTAAATTGCAAATCATAAAATCAAAAGCTTTAATTTTTCTTAAAATAGTAACAAACAGGAAAGCATTTAGCCAGGCTTATAAAGAAATACAGAGACTGGACCCAAACGAAATATGAAATGAAACAGTAGAAATAATATCTGATATTACAGAAATACAATAAAAGATTATGAAAGCACTCTGAGCTGTTACATGACAACCAACTGGACGACCTGAAAGAAATGGACAAATTTCTAAAAATGTACATCCTGCCAAGACTGAATAAAGATAAAACTGAGAACTTGAATAGTGCAATCAGTATAAGTTAAATAAAATGTACAATTTTAAAAACACCCCTTGAACAAAATGACTAGATTCCTATATTGAAACCTCTTTACCCCCAACTATTTTAAAAAATGAAGGAGGAAGGAAAATTCTCAAAGTTATTCCATGAGGCCACCATTACCATTATAACAAAACCAGTCAAAGACACTACCAAAAAAAAAGAAATGTAAATGAAAATCCAATATCCTTGTTGAATATAGATTCAAAAATTCTCGAAGAACTTCAACAAATTAATCCAGCAATACATAGAAAGGATTATACACGATGATCAGTTGGATTCCTTCCAGAGTTACAAGGATGGTTCAAAATACAGAAGTCAAGCAGCTTGACACATATCTAATAAAGGAAGGACAAAATTCAAAGACCATGTCTATACACAAAGAAAAAGCATTTGACAAAATTCAATATACTTTCATCATCAGAACTCTCATGAAAGTGAGTAAAATGGGAACATCTCTCAACATACTAAAGGCCATTTATAACAATTTATAATACTCAAGGGAAAGGCTGAAAGTCTTTTGGGTAAAATCGGGAACAAGTCAAGGATTCCTAATCTCACCACTTCTGTTCAATAGTATTAGAAGAAAGGAAAAGGAAAAGAAAATGATGTAAAAGAAACACAAATGGAAAGAAAGAGGCAAAATTGTCACTAGTAATGAAGGAATAAAAATCTACACAGAGAGTCCTAAGGGCTCCACACTGACTATTATGAACAATAAATAATTTCATCAAAGGAGCAGGGTACAAGTTCAATGTAAAGATGTCTCTTGCATTTGTACACATTAATCATGAGATATCGTATAATGGACATTGAAAGCAATAATATTTAAAACCCCATTCCCCCAAATATTTAGGAACAAATGTAACCACATATGTGAAATATCTACACACTGAAAATAAAAAAAAATTGACAAAGAAATTAAAAATGATTCAAAGAAATGGAAAGATGTCTTGTGGTCTTGGATTGAAGGATTTCATATTGTTAACATGGCCACACTGCACAAAGAAACCTAAGGATTTAGTGAAATTCCTTTTATGAAGCTGAAATATTTTCCACAGAACCAGAAAATAAATAACTCTAAGTTTTACATGAAACCATTAAAAATTACCAAAATGGCCTTGAGAAAAAACAACAAATCTGGAGGTATAACCCTCCTGGATAACTTACTATACTACAAACCTACAGTAATAAAAAGAGTATGGCATTGTCACAGAGATATAATAAAAAAAACAGATAGAGAGCCTAGAAAAACTTCCACACCCCTATGAGCAATGAATCTATAATAAAAGAGGCAAGAGTTTACATTAGGGAAAAGACAGTCTCGTCAATCGATGGTGTTGGGGAAGCTGAACATCTACATGTAAAACAGTGAAATGAGAGCATTCCTTGACATCATATACAAAAAAAGAAAAAACTCCAAGTGTATTAAGGACATAAATGTAAGACCTGATACTATAAAACTGCTAGAAGGGAATATAGATGATACAATATTGGATATACATAATAGGAATATTTTCTTATATCAGTCTCCTAAAGCAAAAGAAATAAAAGCAAAAATAAGCAAGTGGGACCTAAACAAACTTGAAAATTTCTGCACAGCTAAGGACACTACCAATGAAATGAAAACACTGCCTGTGTAATTGGAGGACATATTTGCAAACAATGCAAGTGACCAGGGGTTAATAGATGTAGGTTAATACATTTAACATGGATATAGGTTACACAACTCAATGTGAAAAACAAAAAACCCAATCAAAAACAACAGCAGAGTACCTGAGTTAATATTTTTCCAAAGAAAATATTCAGATGAGTAACAGGAAAGTGATAAAATTTCTCAACATTACTAATTATTAGGTAATTGCAAATCAAAACCACAATGATGTATCACTTCACAATGGTCAAATGGCTATTATCAATTAGCCTACAAATAGTAAGAGTGGAGATGATGTGGAGGTAAGAATTCTCTTGTATACTCTTGGTAGGGATGTAAATTGGTACAATTTCTAAGGAAAAGAGTATTCAGATTTGTTTAAAAACTAAAAAGTTAACTACCTTATAACACAGTAATACCTCTCCTAGGAAAAATCTGGGGAAAACACCCTAAATTGAGAAGAGCAAATAATCACAAAACCACTGTTTATAATATGCAAGATATGGGAGCAATCCAAGAGTCCACAGTAGACTATGGACTTCAGAAGATATGATGTTTCTATAAATAAAAAATGGAATATTACTCAACCATGAAAAAGTATAACACATTGCTATTTCAGCATCATGAAAGACTAAGAAAATATTGTGCTTAGTGAAGGAACTTAGACAAAGACAAAGTATATAGTATAATTTATATGTGGAATATAAAGAATAAAAAATATCTGTGTACATCTATGTATAGCTATCTTTTGATTGATGACAGATAAATAAATAGAAGGGTAGATATATACATACATGATATATCAATAGATAGATCAATAAATAGATAGATAGATAGATAGATAGATAGATAGATAGAGACATGATGGAGAGGTAAAGAGATTAGATAGACAAGACTTAAGCAGACTCAAAGATTTGGGAAAAAATTTATGTTTACCAAAGTGGAAGGGAAAGAGAATTTAATGGTAGGACATTAACAGATACAAAGTAGTATACATTATGTAAAGAAGCAACAAGGATTATCTGTATAGATTAGGGAATTATACACAATAGCTTAAAATAATTGTATGTTACAATTATTGTAATAATTCATAATGCAACATAATCTACAAAGTAGTTGGAATCACTATGATGTACATCTGAAACTGCACAATATTGCACATCTACTGTACTTCAATAAAAAATAAAACATATGTATAATTTAGTCCTTTTTCTGCTGATAGCATCTTTCTTAAATATTGTTTTATTTTACTCTTTACTTTTTATGATTACTGTTTCAAATTATTTCTGTTACTCTTGTGAACACGATACCAGTTTGAAGTATCTATATTTATTGCCCCTGATTTCCTATTTTTCTCTCTTTAATCCATAAAGCATAGTAGCATATAAGAACATACACAAAAAAACTGTTGCATCTTTCTCGTGGTCTCTCCTAAGCATTTTGTTCAATGTTTTGCTTATGTTTACAATTTTATATTTCTTAGAAGACTTCTTTTCTACACCTCTTACAAGGTGTCTCGGTTTTGTTTTTTCATCTCATTCAGGTTTCATTTTTCTGTTAATGTCCTTACTTTCACTTTATATCTAAGTGATAACATTGTAAGTATTATTGGGTGAGTGATTTCTTATTTCAGAAGTTTGAAAATATAATTTTATTTACCCTTGGTGTATGTTTTTGGCTCAGAAATCTGCTGAGAGCCTAATGGGGGTTCCTTTGCAGATTATCATAACTATTTTTGGCTGCCTTTAAAATTTTACTCTGTCATTGACATGCTAATTTGCATATGACGTATCTTGAAGGAGGTCACTTAGTCTTAAATTTATTGGTGTTTTGTTGGCTCACAGAATTGTATATCAGTTCCTTACAAAGGTTTGGGAATTTATCGACTATTACTTCTTTAAATAAACCATCAGCTGCCTTCTAACTGTCTTCTCCCTCAAGGATTCCACTCTAATGTGCAGTTTCTGTGGAAGTCCAATGGCTACTGTTGAATTACCTCACTTTTTAATATCTTGTATCTCTGCCCTCTCATATCATATCTAGTTTTGTATTGGTGAGTTTGCTAATCTCTCTTCCACAAAGACGCTCTACTTCCAATGCTTTCTGTTGCATTCTTCATCTCATTTATTAAGTTCTCCTGGTCCTCCAATATTTGGTTATTTTATAGTTTCAGCCTCTTCAGTAATGTATTTCTTATCATCATTTATTTTATTCCTGAGCTCACTAAACTGCTTTCTTAGTGTTGTTTTTTGTATTGAGTTTCTGTATGACACCTATTTGGATTCTCTATTAGTTATATGGCAATATACCATGACTTTAAGTTTGTTTGCTGCAGGGTTGACATTGTGTGCGTGTGTCTGCAGGTGCGTTTGCGTGTGTGTCTGTGTCTGTGTTGGTGTCTGTGTGTGTCTATCTGTGTGTGTGCGTGCTCTATAATGTTACTGTGATTGATCATGATCTTGAAATATTATTGCTCTTATGATACTAAATAACACAATGGGAGTTGGAGTCCTTGCTTTTGTTTTCTGGTAACTTGCATTATTGCACAATATTTGGTTTTACTTACCTGAGATACCTCTGATAATATTTCAAAATGGCACTTTCCAGTCGCTAATATCTGGATAAAAGATGTGCTTTCATAGTCACTTCTTAGACTTCTCTGGTATTTAATGCCACTCTTGTCACTGGGAGAGCGAACCCTTCTTTTTTTCTTATATCCATTGAGAATCAGTGTACACACTGAAGAAATGTGTAAAGGCAGGTGGGTATTTGTAATCAGGCAAGTGCCTTTGCCATGTCCAGTGTTGCAAGGTAGCTTGTTTTCACCACTGTGAAAGGGGAGTAGGGACAGTTTCATGAATGCCTGAGTGTCGGAAGGATGGAATTTCTGACTCCACTGTAGCTCCCTCCTAGTTACCTGTGATTATGAGTACTGGTGCAGTTGGGGGCGGAAACTGTGTGAACCACTGAGACCCTGTTTCTTCTGGGTTCTCTGAAATTGTGGACTCAGATATCCTTTTCAGGGGACCTTGGTTGCAGACACCAACTCTGCTCTTCCCTCAGTTCAGCCTCCTTTGTGTGTTTTATTCCACTGAACTTCACCTGTTCACATGCGTTCTGGAGTATTGTTTTGTGTTGTAGTTATTTTTGTTGAGATGTGAAAGTTTTACTGACTGTAGATGTAAGGGGAGAGACAAAAATAGTTTAAAATTTTGTCACTTTTAAAAGTATATACTTTTTCAATTAAAAGCTTAAATTCTACTAAGGACATAAGAACACTAAAGAAAGTGAACAAATCACCTCCCTTTTTATCATAGTACTACAAAATATTTTGATTTTCAAGAGTTCTTTTCTTCAATGTTTTCCCAGCTACATGCACATTTTACTAAAATATATCCCTATACTCTCTTTAAAATCAATTAAATTATTAAAATAATTCTCTGTGCTGTAAATATAGCCCTGTTGGTTCTCTAATTTATTACTAGTAACTTGCACATTTCTGTCTTCTCCATCCTTCTTCCCTTTCCCCACAGGTAACCACTACTTGGTACAGTACACATATATATGTGATTCTTTTTCTGTTTTTTTATGATTATTTCGCTTATATCTTTATTTTCCTCATTTAAGTGACAATGTAGAGTGGTTTTTCTCTGTATGACTTATTTTCCTATGTGCAACACACTCTGTGTCCAGTCACATTGTTCCAAGTGGCAGAAATTTATTTTTTAATATACAATGACTTTGTATTTATTATGTTATCTATATCTCACATCTACTTCAGCCAATCATCTGTTGATGGGCAGTTGATTCGTGCTTCAACCCTTGGCTACTGTAAATAATGATGTTATGAACATTGGGGGTAATATGTCCTTTAAGATAATCTTTTCTTTGTTTCAGATTTATACCAGAAACTGGAATTGCTGCAACATATAATGCTTCTATTTCTAGTTTTCTGAGCACTGTCCACACTTTTATAATAGTGGATGCATCAGTTTATTTTTCCACCAACAGTATACCTGGGTTCCCTCTTATCGAAATTCTTATTAATATTTGTCATTGGTAGACATTTTGTTAATAGCCATTTTGGTCACTATAAGTTTATATTTCATTCTGGTTTTGATTTATGTTTTCATAATATATAGCAACGTTATGGTTCTTTTCAAGTGCATGAAAATCTTCCACATGTCTGTTTTTGAAAAGTTTCCATGAAGATCCTTCAACTGGTTTTAAGTTGGGGTCTTTATTTTTTAAATATTGAGTCTAATATGCTATATATATATATTATGGATATTAATTTCTTGTTGGTCTCATTGTTTGAAATTTTTCCTTCTATTCTGTCTGTTATCATATGTCTTGTTGAAGGTTTCCTTTGCTCTGAGAAAGTTTTGCACTTCACACTTATACAAGAAATAAAATCCCTGTATCACATATAACATCTACATTTTCTTAAGTAAAGTAAAAACAGTAATTGTTAGTTTTCCCTTTTTTCTAATTTGGAGAGAGAAAAAAATAAAGATTGCTATGATTTATCTCAAAGTCAGTTCTGCTTCTGTTCTTGGTCAGAAATTGTATAGTTTCAGGCTTTATATTTAGGAAATTAATCCATTTTTATCTCATTTTTTATACTAAGGAAAGAAGTGCTTTTACATCTTCCTTTTACATGTACTGTCCTGTTTTCTCAGAACTACTTGTTGAAGAGACTGCCTTTTTTTCATTGTATACTCTTGCCTCCTTCTTTGTAGACTAATTGACCATATGTGTGTAGGTTTATTTTTGGAATCTTTATTTTGTTCCATTGATCTATGTGTTTCTTTAAGTGCCATATTTTGATGTATTGATTACTGCAGCTTTGTAGTATGTTCTAAACTCAGGGAGGATAATACCCTCAGCTTTTTACATTTTTCATAATAATTTTAGAAAATTTGGGTCTTTCAGATGTATGTATAAATTGTATTATTTTTCTCCTTGTTTTGTGAAGAAACATGGATTCTGTGAAAAGAGAAATTTACTAAACAAAAAAACCTGTAAAAAATAATAAATTGTGGATGAGAAAACATACAGTATTAACAACAAATGGTTTGCTGTATAAATCAAAAAAATATAGAAAGAATAATGACAAAAAAATCAATGAGGTATAACAAAAGCAGTATTAATAGGGATGCTTATAGCAAAATAATCCCACTTATAAAAATAAGAAACATTTCTCTCATAACATATTCTTACTACCAAAAATGTAAAAAATAATAAAAAAATCTTAGTAGAAGGAAAGACAGCTGAAAGACAGAACATATTTAAATAAAATAAGGATTAAAAATATAAACATTTAATCAAACTAAATAATGGCTTTTGAAAGATAAATACAGTTGATAAACTTTAACCAGACACATGAGCAAAAAAGAGAGTTACAGATTACTAAGCTCAGAAATAAATGCGAAGTTGCAGCTTATATCAAAGAAATACAATGCATCATAAGATGATACAACAAATTATATGCCAATAAATTGGAAACCCTAGAAGAAATGGACCATTTCTTAGAAAGAATTAATCTCCAGAATGGAATGTGAAAGATAATATGAATAGATTATCACAAATGAAATTGAATAAGTATTTAAAGAAGTCTCCCAAGAAACAGAATTCCAGGCCTAGAGAGCTTCACAGGTGATTTCTACCAAACATTTAGAGAAGAGCTATCACCTATACTTCTCAGCATATTCCAAAAGTTTCGAGAGGAATGGAGACTTACTACCCCACATTACTGTATCCGACTACTACTAAAACTGGAAGAAATACCTCAAAAAATTACTACTGATAAGCATAGATGCAAAAATAACCACTAAATTGTTAACAAATCCAACAATACATTAAGAGGATTATACAATATGGTTAAGTCCATTTTATTCCAGGGATGCAAATGTGATTCAATACCCACAAATTAATCAGTATGATACATCACACAAACAACCTGAAGAATAAAAATTATATGGTCACCTCAATAGAGTCATAAAATATTTTGAGAAATTCAGCATCTATTTATGAATATATTTCTCCTCAAAGTGGGCATGATCAAACATATCTCAAAATAGTTACAGTCATATATGACAAGAACTCAGCTAACATGACACTCACTGATTAAAAGCTGAAAGTATCTCAAATAAGAGCAGGAAGAAGAAAAGAATGCTCACTCTTACCACTTTTATTCAGTATAACCTGGAAATTTTAGCCATAGCTATCCAAAATAAAAGGAAACAAAATATAGCTAATTAAGAAAAGGAGTAAAAGTATCTGTTTTCAGATGACATAATTCAAACAGATATCCTAAAAATGGTGCCACAAAAGAACTAGGGCTTATCAATGCATTTGGTAAAATTTCAGAATGTAAAATTAACATACAGAAATCTTGCATTTCTACACACTAACAACAAGCTAACACATAGAGAAAGTGAGGGAACTGTCACATTTACAGTAGCATTACAAAAAAAAAAAATCAAGAAATGTATCCAACCAAGGAGGTTAAAGACCTGTACTCAGAAAACTATAAAATATTTATAACAGAAATTAAAGTTAATGCAAACAGATGAAAGGGTATACTTTGTTCATAGATGAGGAATAAAATATTGTTTAAATGACAGTATTAGCCAACAAAATACACAAATTAAATTCAGTGATTTCAAAATACCAAGGGCATTTTCAGACACTTACAATAAATAATTCTAAAATTTACATGTAAACACAAAAGAGATGGAATCACTAAAAAAAAAAGAAAGGAAAGAATACAAACAAACTAAAAACACAAACAACTTTAACAAAGAAAAAAGAGGATGTATCACTGTCCTTGGTTTTAAACGAATACAAAGCTACAGTATTAAAAAGAATACGATAGTGGCACAGAACAAACAGAATAAAGAAACACAGCAGAATGTGAAAATAAAATCAGATATGGTCATTAAGCCCATTACAAAAAATGATGATACAGTGCGTGAAAGGTAACCACCAGGAACATGAAACCGATGAACCTCACTACCATCAGAAAAATGCAAGTCCCACTATCACCACTCTTATTCAATATAGTCCTGGAAGTCCTAGGCACAGCAATCAGGCAAGAGAAAGAAATAAAAGGGATCCAAATTGGAAAAGAAGAGGTAAAAGTGTCATTACATGCTGATGACATGTTACTATATATAGAAAACCCTAAAAGGTCCACAAAAAAGCTACTAGAGCTGATTGAAGAATTCAGCAAGGTAGCAGGTTACAAAATTAATGTTCAAAAATCAGTTGCCTTTCTTTACACTAACGATAAATCAACAGAAAAAGAAAGTAAACAATCCCCTTTAAAATAGCACCCAAAGTAATAAAATATCTGGGAATAAATCTAACCAAGGAGGCGAAAGAATTATACACAGAAACTATAAACCATTGATGAAGGAAATTAAAGAAGACTTTAAAAAATGGAAAGATATTCCACGCTCTTGGATTGGAAGAATCAATATTGTTAAAATGGTCACACTGCCCAAGGCAATCTACAGATTTAATGCAATCCCTATCCAATTAACCAGGACATATTTCACAGAACTAGAACAAATCATAATAAAATTGATATGGAACAATCAAAAACTTAGAATTGCTAAAGCATTACTGAAGAGAAAAAAAGAGGCTGGAGGAATAACTCTCCCAGACTTCAGACAATACTAAAGAGCTACAGTCATCAAGACAGCATGGTATTGGTAACAAAACAGACATATAGACCAATGGAACAGAATAGAGAGCCCAGATATGAACCCACAAACTTTTGGTCAACTCATCTTCGACAAAGGAGGCAAGAATATACAGTGGAATAAAGACAGTCTCTTCAGCAAATGGTGTTGGGAAAACTGGACAGCAGCATGTAAAACAATGAAGCTAGAACACACCCTTACACCATATACAAAAATCAACTCAAAA
This sequence comes from Vicugna pacos, assembly GCF_048564905.1. NCBI lineage: Eukaryota > Metazoa > Chordata > Mammalia > Artiodactyla > Camelidae > Vicugna > Vicugna pacos. The sequence goes on from NW_027328734.1 coordinate 3,329,446, forward strand.
TGGATTAAAGTCTTAAACATAAGACAAGATACAATAAACCTCCTAGAGGAAAACATAGGCAAAACATAATCTGACATATATTTCAAAAATTTTCTCCTAGAAGAAATAAAAGCAAGAATAAACAAATGGGACCTAATGAAACTTACAAGCTTCCGCAGAGCAAAGGAAACCAGAAATAAAACAAGAAGAAAACCTACGGAATGGGAGAAAATTTTTGTAAGTGAAACTGACAAAGGCTTGATCTCCAGAATATATAAGCAGCACATACGACTCAATAAGAAAAAAATAAACAACCCAATCCAAAAATGGGCAGAAGAAATAAACAAGCAACTCTCCAAGGAAGACATACAAATGACCAAAAAGCACATGAAAAAATGTTGAATATCACGAATTATCAGAGAAATGCAAATCAAAACTACAATGAGGTATCACCTCACACCAGTCAGAATGGCCGTCATTCAAAAATCCACAAATGACAAATGCTGGAGAGGCTGTGGAGAAAGGGGAACCCTCCTACACTGCTGGTGGGAATGCAGTTTGCTGCAGCCACTATGGAAAACAGTGTGGAGATTCCTCAAAAGACTAGGAATAGACTTACCATTTGACCCAGGAATCCCACTCCTGGGCTTGAACCCAGAAGGAAATCTACTTCAGGATGACACCTGCACTCCAATTTTCATAGTAGCACTATTTAAAATAGCCAAAACATGGAAACAACCTAAATGTCCATCAACGGGTGACTGGATAAAGAAGATGTGTTATATTTATACAGTGGAATACTACTGAGCCATAAAACCGATAACATAATGCCATTTGCAGCAACATTGATGCTCCTAGAGAATGTCATTCTAAGTGAAGTAAGCCAGAAAGAGAAAGAAAAATACTATATGATATCGCTCATATGTGGAATCTAAAAACAAAAACAAACAAACAAACAAAAACAAAGCATAAATACAGGACAGAAATAGACTCATGGACAGAGAATACAGACTTGTGGTAACCGGGGGGTGGTAGAGGGTGGGAAGGGATAGACTGGGATTTCAAAATTGTAGATTAGATAAACAAGATTACACTGCATAGCACAGGAAAATATACACAAAATGTTATGATAAATCACAGAGAAAAAATGTGACAATGAGTTTGTATATGTCCATGAATGACTGAAAAATTGTGCTGAACACTGGAATTTGACACAACACTGTAAAATGATTATGAATCAATAAAAAATGTAAAAAAAAAAGAAAAATGCAAGTCCAAAAAACAATGAGATTTTATGTCACTCCTGTTAGAATGAGTATTATCAAAAAGATAACAAACATAACTGTTGGTTAGGATGTAAGAAAAACAACCCTGATCAACTGCTGGAGTGAATGTAAATATGTGATGCCACTGTAGAAAACAACATGGAGTTTTATCTTAAAATTAAAAATGAAATATAACCCAACATATACATATCGGGATACTTATTTCAAGAAACTAAAAACACTAATTAGAAAAGATAAATTCAACCCTATATTCAGTGCAGCATTATCCACAATAGACAGGATATAGAAGCAAATTAATTGCTCATCAATAGACGATGGATAAAGATGTTTGTTTATAGTTTATATACCTACACATCTTATGTACAGACTTATGAATATATATATATACACATATATTTTATATATATATGCACTATATATATATATATATATATATATATATATATATGCACACACACACATAAAAATGCAATGGGTTATTACTCAGCTCTAAAAAGAATAAGTTCTTGCCATTTGCAAAAATGGGTTGACCAAGAGGGTAATTTGCTAAGTGAAATAATTAAGAAAGTGAATGACAAATGCTGAATTATTTTACTCATATTTAGAATATATAACAAATTAACATAACAACACAGAAAAGTATTTATACATATAGAAAGAAACAGGTTGTTCACAAGAAGGAGGGAAATGTGGTGAGGAAAAGAAAAAGTTGAGGATATTAAGAGAGAAAATTTTCCAGTTGCAATTTAAATGAGTCAGGGACAGGAAATGTACTTATGGGGAATAGCCAATAACTATTAAATATTTTTAAATAGCAACATATCATAAATAGATATATTCTGGTGACCAGTTTGAAATGTATTAAAAACAGCAAACAGTATGTTGTGTAACAGAAACTAACACAGTGTTATATATAAAAGTACACTTCAAAAACAAGCAAACATACATATAGAAAAAAATTAGATTTTTAGTTACATAGGGAGGGGTCGGGAATGGAGAATTTGATTAATGCACTCAAAAGCCAGAAATCTCCAGCCATAAGATAATCGTGTCCCAGGGATGCCCCATAGAAACATGAAAATTAAAATTAATACTGCTTTATGTTCTATATCAATGTTGTTAAGAGAGTAGACCATATTATTTCTCAAAAAAACCAAAAGACAAATTGTATTTGTTTACAATTTTATCTAAATGAAATAATGAATTCTCCCTTAAGTTGCAATGGTATTTATTTCATGATACTAGTAAATCAAATCACTATCCTGTGCACCTAAAATTACACAGTGTTTTATGCCAATTATATCTCAATAAAATTGGAAGAAAAAATGGAAAGTCAATGGTCACTCTTTCCCATGACATTTCTCATGATTGTTTTTGCAGCAAGTAAACTTCAGTCATGATATACTTATCCTAGATAAAGAAACAAATAAATAAGTGATTCTAATAAATTATACATAAAGATACAAATAAAATTAGTGTTTATTCATGCCTTAAACTTTCTTCATGTTAACAGCCCACTGCTTCTGTAGGCATCAAAATTTCACTTTGTGTATTCATCCGAGATTAGGGAATGGATACAAATTTTAATCCTGGCTGCTTTTCCTGTGAGTGATAAAGTTCACTGTCTCAGAACGAAAGTCTCATTTCCACGAGAGCATTTGTAAAAATGAAACAGGTTGCTAACAATTTCAGAATGGTAAAATCTCAGAAATCCTACAATTCTTAACTGTTTTACAATGGGAATGCAATACTAACAAAGACTTGATTTTGGGTAACAATGTGGTGTTTTCTCATGATTGAATTATGGGATGTGAGGATAATTCCTGACATCCAGAACAAACATTCTCTCTCAAGTGCTGGGCAAAGAACTGTAAAGCTTCTGCATTTTTAGGACTGAAGACTGTTTTCAAAATGATGATATGCTCACTCTATTCCAGGTAGTCCAAGGAAAGAAAGGTTATTGCAATTTGTAAATTAAAGGGAATAAATCAGCAGTTCAGTCCCTATAAATTAGTCAAGGGATGTTCAAAGACAAAATAAGTTGTTTTAACAATGAGAATTAAAAGAAAAAAATTAGACATAAGCTTATATTAAAAAGGAGACACAGTTCTGTGCTGGACTCTTGGGACTGGAGAATGTATATGCCTCTGTCCAATTCAAGGGTTCAGTGGCTTTGCCCTAGCATTAGCTTGGGATTCAATGAAAAGGTAACAAGTAGTATACTGGGAAAAATATAATCTACCTCTCCCTGATCGGAAGAAAATCTGGTGGCTAAGTGAAACTCTTAATTCACAGAGATTCTGCCAGATGCAGAGGAATAATTCACTATTGACTCAACTAAGACAAACTTAGTTACTGCTTAACAAACCATTTTCACACACACACACAGTGGTAGAGAGATTTGTAGTATTTAGTGGGAAGAATTCATTGGGCAGAGCTCAGAGAACAGTTTTCAAACACCAGCTAACTTTTCTACTTTGCCAGTAATCTAGATTTTGCCAGGTAGAAAACTACAGATGGACAAACAAACAATATAATTCTTTAGGATTTCTAATTTTGAATTTAAAGTGTAGATTTTGACTTATCAGTATAGAACCTTGTTATGATGATCACAGTAAGACCCAGTGTGTGATAATAGAGCTGGAAGCTAGCCGCTGAACCAGCCCATCTGAACCCCAGACTGCTAATGTAAGCAACAAAATAGTCACCATCATAGTTGATCTGACAAATTTAAAAGCTTGATATTTTTGTTTTAGGAAATCAACTGCTGTCCAGACACAGATCACCTGCTGCAAGTGGGCTCTTTTTTTCTCTTGGTAAAGGTCATATTGGTGGGATTTTGCTAGAGCTTACCCTGACCCATTAACCCATTCTCCAGATTATCAAAGGCTTTCTTCACAACAGGTGACACATTTTCAGGACTCAGTGTTGCCATTCCAGTCTTACCAACTGACACTGGCTGCATGATTGTGAGCAGAAGCCTTAGGCTCCCTGATTTTGCCTACAATTTTCCAGCATTTCAGGGCATTTCACATTCTGAAAATGCTTCACCTTTTATTTTAAATTAATGGGAAGTAGTCAAAGTCTTCCATGAATATTTTATATTTCCTAATATCTGCAGAAATTTGGTATTCTTGCAGTTGGACAAATTTTTAATTCTACCAACCTCACTTCTTTTTAGTCCACACAATTGATTGCAGTTTGGTTACTGAATACGACCACCCCAAACATGGGTCTATTACCTCTAAGATGCTTCCTTTGTGAAGGTTAGAAAGGGCACAATTTTTATGGAGTGTATAATCCTACATTAAATGTTTGTAATGACACTGTCTCTTCAGGATAAAGCTCTGATTCTAAGAAGTAAATTAATTAGAAGTCAGTATATTTATTGTTATGGGGAAGAGAATCAACTATTTTGGGGTTTGTGGGTGATGAAGAGACAGGAAAAAAATAAGCAAATGAGAATGGAATGCTTTAGGCCTCCGGAGGCATGAATAAAGAAGAAAATAATACTTTGTCTCCTGTACCTACCTCCAATTACTGTCTTGAGTGACTAGACCTTGGGCTATGAAAGAGCTAGTCTGTGGTGAAGAGTAAAGACCATAACGAAATAGTTTGAAAACCATGAGAGTTCTGTCGTTTCAGGAAAGCAGATTTTGCTTAAAGTCATCATGTATTTTTCATTCACTCAATAATAAAATGCATCCTGTGGCATGTGATTTGCTTGCTGTGTTTGTATTCAAGTTAAACAAGGAAAGGGGGATAGACAGAAAATATCTGTAGGATGTGGTTTCTGTGCTGAGACTGGGAAAATGTATTTAGGTAAAAGGAGGTCATCCTAAGTCCAAGGATGAGATGGAGCAAAAGTTGTGAGGATGGAGCTAACATAGTTGAAAAGCATTTGCCTGGATATATCTCCAGATACAGTGAATCATAAATATATGCCAAGGTAATCAGATGCCAGATCTAAAAAGTAATGACTATACTATGTTGAGTTTGTGGGCTTAGAGTTGGAAAGGCATTAAATGCCACCCTGAGGATGTAAGCTTGACTTTGGCTGGAATATAAAAGTAACATTAAGTATTGACAAGAAAATATAGTGTAGAATATTGAGGGGAGGAAAAAAAGCACCAATTGGAATGCTTTGAGAACAGCACAAAGAAGATCATAGACAAAATTAATTCTTAAATTCCTCCACATGCTTAATATGCCATCTGAGACTACATCATGTGATCTTTATGATTCCAGGGATGACATAATAGAGACCATGATCCCTGGGCCGGTTCCTGCATTTATCTTCTGTTCCAAAATATCCTAACTTAACACTTTTAATACTTTCCTGGATGAACCAGAAACCATTTAGTACTTTTCCCTCACTCTATGTTTTAGTATTCTTCCAAATTCTTCCATTTTCTCTCCTTCCTTCCAAGAAATTATATAAATTTTCACCCATATTTTTCCATCAAATGATCATATCAATTAAATATCTCTTTTTCCTTTAAATGGTAATTTTGTTCCCGTTTAACTCTTTACTCTTTTTTAAAAAAAGTAACTAATATACAGGTACAAATCAATGTTTATTTAAAAAAGAAAATTGGAGTTAGTTGTCGACATTTGCAAACATCAATATTAATCTTTGTTTTCCTTCATAATCTGGAAGTCCTCTGGTATATCAGTTGTAATAAGGATGACGTTCATAAACTGAAGATGACTGATGAGTTGGCCTTGAAAGAGAGGTAGCTGATGTATCAGCTATCACTTTCACTGGAAACCGTGGGTTGCTCCCAGGTGGAAGTTTAGATAAACGACCTTCATGGGCACATATGCTGTGATATTTATTTGTAAAATTTGAAGGCTCCACCATTACTCCAAAATAATTGCTCTGTATGGGAGAAAAGTTGCTGTACTGAGAAGTAGAAGTTGTAGTTGTAATGAAGTTCACAACACGGAGATTTGCTACAGTGTAGCTGCTTTGAGAGTGCTCGTGGACAGTGGTCAACTGATTTAAAACAACACGTTGATCTACTGCAATTTGTTTTGGTGTTCTAACTGACATTGATGATGGAAGAGAAAAATCACCTCTGATCGGGGTAGTTGTATCACCAATTATGTGGCTAGTTGAGGGCTTTCTTATTAGAGGCATGTTTAAATTTGCAGAAGGTAAAAATGCACTTTCTCCACTAGTGTCAGCCACAAAATCAGAATTATGATTTTGCACATTCCCCCCTGCTTTAAAGTGCTTCTTTTTGAAACCTTCAGCCAATGAATATACCAGAGAGGCATTTCTAATCCCAACTCTTCTTTTTATTGTCACTAAAAGCTGGGGACTTCCCCGTTTAAGATTTGGATTATGGCAAAACTGCAGCTACAACTATAGGAGAAAGATTTTAGTAATATTTTAAAACAAAATACAAGACTACAATAAGCCTAACCTATAAAACCTCAGATTTCATGATTAATATGCAAAGATAATATCATCAAAATATGAACATTGTTGACTGTGTTTTGAAATTCCTTATTTGGTATATACACATTTAATTAGTATAGTCATGAAATTTAAGAAGTTAGCATTTGCAGTATCGGTGAAAGTGACTTTTTAAAAGCAGCTTTAATACCTTTATTTAGATTTCTTGTAAGATTCATAGTTGCTAGGAATGTTTCTCATAATCTTGAATACATAAGGCACTGTCCTCATTTTTAGAAAAAATTAAGAATTTTAGCCTTTTTAGTTTTATACAATTTTCAAAATCTATCTTTATATTTATATTACCATAGTTTGATGTACAAAATAAAATTTTATATATACGTTACCAAGTCGTAACTACAATTACTGAATACCTTGCTTAAAACAGAGACTACTTTTTCTTCTGCCAGAAAGTCAGCTAGACAAGTAGATCTTTGAAAATTCTGCCGCACTCTACTAAACACATTAATGTTAAGCTGTCTAAGTAAACTTCATACTTCAAGTTTCAAATATTCTGAAAGGGTCCTTTCTTTCCAATACTTCCTTCTTAAACACATTTTCATCAATCACTATGGAAGTTCCATTATCATCCCACCAGATGGATTTAAATTGGTCATTCCCAGCCATTTTCCAGAGTATTCTTGGAAATATCCGAAAACGAAAATCATTATCTTCATCTGGTTCACAGACACCATGTGTGTAGCATGGTCTTTTTATCAAGGATTCTTCAGACAAATTCTGAAAATCATTTTCTTCCATCATACACCTCAAGTCCAAGTCCCCAGAGAATGTTCGATCACACAATAGAAATCTACCGGAGTTTCCTGAATCAGTTGGTCCATCTTTACAAGACACATCTTGAATTTCTGAAGAAACAGGTGCCATCTCAAATAACTTTTTCCACTGCTACTTTTATAATCTGCATGTTTTTGAGCACTGCAGCTACAAATGCTGTTCTGGCAGGCCTGCACAGATAAACTGCTAGGCCATCACAATGGTTCTAAACTTGAGTAGATGTGACATCACCTAATGACTGGTCCCCTGGTAACTCAAGTGTAACATTCAGCCTGTGTTTACTCCTCATTCATCCAGTTAAACTGAAATATATAGGGTGCTTATTTTTATAGTGTGATCTGCAAATATTATCCCCACAAAATCTTTTAAAATAATTTAATTTTGAGGTCTATGAAATAAAACCAATCTCCATACTTTTGTACACAAATTTATACCACATTTGTGAACAGAGTATAAATAATGAACAAAATATATAAAATCATTTTAAAGTTATGTAATTTAAGTGAAATTTGTGTAAAACCTGTACAGATAAGGTATACTTATTTCATTATAGTTTGTAATTAAAGTGAAACAATTTGATTTGGAAATGGAGGTAGTTATTTATCTGTTTAATTTACAATAAGTAGCTCTATAATTTAAACATGAGCAGAATAATTATCAGTGTATTTGTTATGTTTATAAATATTGGTAAATATTTATGAAATAAAACTAGATTAAAATAATGAATCAAGTTTAAGAAATCCCAAAGGGGATAATTTTTGTTTTAAATAGTAATTCAGTGCTATAAGTAAAACAAATATAATTTAGTATTCTACTTTAAAATTACAAAAGAGAATATTTTATAATATACTTATAAAAGTTTACTTTTGCCATTCTTTTACTCAGAGGATTTTCAGTCCCTAGAAGGAATAAATTTTCTTGTCATCTTTATAATCAATACTCTTGGGGCTTCTGTTAAGTGTTCCAAAATGATGTTGATAAATACACTTATACACTGGATCCTGGGTTCAGTAAACAGTGCCTCCATTAAGGGGAAAACAAACAATGAAAAACAAAGAAATAACAGTATATGTGGGTTGCGGTGGAAAAGACCAGGTAATGCATCTTAGGAAGCAATATGTTTCTCAGTCCTGAAACAGTTGGCATTTTTTGTATAATGCAGCATTTTAAGGCAAGTGCTTTGTACACTAATTGTTAATAATAGCTAGGTTCTGTATCACTAAACTGTAGTAAATCAATTTCTACCAAAATTTGTATTATTTATTTAGACATAAATTCCATTAAACATAAGCCAAATTCAAAATGATAGATAAAATCTTTAAATAAATAAATGTTCACTCAAGCTACAATGTAATTTTTTCCTTCAGTATGTGTATATTCCATTCTAAGTAAATATTAGCTACTGAATTCATGGTATATTATATGTATTTTAAACTGTAGTTAAGTTGGATTTAGTCCTGATTCATAAATTTTATTTAACATACGGAAATGAATAAATGTGATACCATCCCTTAAATAACAAAGTATTCAAAAATAACAATCTCAAAATATGTAGGAAAATTATTCACAGATCTGATCTTAACTTGTTTATAAAAAAATTTCTTAACAAATTTGCTCTAGATGGAATATGACTAAACATAATAAAAGCCGTATATGAAAAACCCATGACTAACATCAAGTTAATGTTAACATACAGGAAGTTTTTCCTCTGTTCCAGTAATAAGAAAAAGTAGCTCATTTTCACAAGACCTACCTAAATTACACTACTAGATATTCTAGCCAGAAGAACTAGTCAAGAAATAATATAAAAGACATTCAACTTGTAAGCAAGCAGTAAGATTTTACAGATGACATAATTATACATACACAGAAAACTCCATACACTCCTACAGTGACTGTTAGAAATAATGAACCAACTTAGCAAACTTGCAGAATACAAAATTAATATAAAAATATCCATTGCATTTTTATATAATAACAACACATTATCAGAAACAGAAATTAGGAAAACAATTTTGTGTAAATTTATACCAAAAAGAATAAAATAGGAATACATTTGATAAGTGAAATAAAAAATCTAACTCATAGATCTATAAATTACAGGTGCAAGAAATATAAGTAAATAAATTAAGTATAAAGATATTCTGTGCTTAATGATTGTATAAAATGTGAGGAAATACTCTAATCTATCTTTCACATGTTCAATCTCTCCTGCACTACTCATTGAGGAGAAACTCTTTTCTTCATTTCATATTCTTGCTTCGGTTTTCATGGGTTAATTGATCATATGTGTGAGGGATTATATCTGGTCGCTCTATTTTCTTCTACTAATAGGTGTCAGTTTTTGAACCAGTATAATGTTGTTCAAATTACTAAAGCTTTGTAGGACTGTTTAACATCAGAGAACTTTACACTATTATATTTAATACTCTATTTCAAGATTATTTTGGCCACTCAAGATTTTTGTGGTTACATATAAATTTTGAATATATTTCTTCTATTTAATGGAAAAATCTCATGGGTATTTTGTCTTGAATCACACTAAATGTAGATTCCTTTGGGTAGTATGGTTGTTTCAAACACATTGTTTCACATCATTAACAAGATATATTTTCATTTCTTTGGATCAATTTCAATTTCCTTCATCAATGCTTTTTATTTTTTAATGTGTAAGTTTTCTCCTTATTTGTTAACTTCATTTGTAGATATCCTTTACATATATATAATTATATGCATTATATTTCTAAACACGTTTCCCACACAAAAACAAAAGGCAGAAGGCAGTGGCAAGACATATTGAAAGTCCAGAATGAAAGAAAACTGTTATCTAAGATAATATATCATGTAAGGCTATCCTCTAGAATACAAGGAGAGATAAATAAACTCCACAGAAGCAAATACTAAAAGTATTTCTCAACAGATAGAGAAATAATTAAACATCTACTCTAAAAATAAAGAAGCAGGATGCCATAGAAAGGAGAAAATCATAATTAGGAAGGCAATATCTACGATGATAGACAACAGAATAAACATGATGTTGTAAAACAGGACATCAAAATTTTTGAGGATCACAGAGTGAAACAGGACAATACAGAATATTTTCTTCTTGTTTCTGTTCTCTGTATGATGCGTTTGAGTTTGTATTCCTTTCAGTTAATATAAACATATATATTAATGGGTCAATATACATACAAAACAGGGTAATCATAAGTCAAAATCTTACAATGAAGTCACAAAGCCAGAAAAAAACCGTTAATAAAAGAAAACTTATAAAGCCACAAAAAGAAAAAGAAATGTACAAAAAGGAAATACCAAATCAAGTGGAAAATAAATTTCAAAATGGAAATAAACACCAGTTTATAAAAAATTGTTACAAATGGTAATGGACTTAGTGCTTCTATCAAAAGATATATATTGTCAGATTGGATAATATAACAAGACCCTACGTTATGAAGTATACAAGAGACCCACTTTAGAAAGAGGAACACACATCAATTCAAAGTCAGAAGATGGAAAAACTTACTCCATGCAAGTGCACATGACAAGGAAAGAGGACTAGCAGTACTGACTTCACACAAAATAGACTTTACAAGAAAAGCCATAGAGAAAGATAAACAAGGACATGATATAATGATTAAAGGAGCAATACAAAATGAGGGTATTATACTAATTAATATATATGCATTGAATATAGAAGCACCTAAATATATAAAGAAAATACTAACAGATAAAAGGGACAACTCGATGGGAACACAATAACAGAAGGAGAATATAACTCCCCATTATCATCACTAGACTGGTCTTTCAGACAGAAAATTAATAAGGGAACAAAGATACTAAAAGATATGATAAAATAATTGGATTTGGTTGATTTTTCAAAACACTACTTCTCCCCAAAACAGAATATGCATTCTTTTCCAGTACACATGGAACATTTTCTAGGAAAGTTTAAGTACTGAGGCACAGAAGAAGCCTCAATAAATTTAAGAAAATAAAAATTATTTCAAGCAGCTTTTCTGAGTATAATACCATGAAACAAGAAATCAATTACAGTAAAACAGGGAGAAAACATGACAGCATGTAAATTAAAAGCATGGTAGTAAAACAACGGGGGGAGGTGATGAATTAAAAGAAGAAATTAAAAAATATCTTGAGAAATTTGACACAACACTACACAAAGTCTATGGAATACAGTTAAAGTAGGCTTAAGAGGGATGTTCATAGTGTCAAGGTCCGTTTCAAAGTAGAAGAAAAATTTCAAATAAATAATCTAACGTTCTATGTAAACTAATCATGAAGAGAGGAGCAAACAAAACCAAAAGTCAGCATAAAGCGGGAAAATAAAGGTCAAGGGAGAAAGAATTGAAATAAAGATTAAAAAATAGAAAAAATTAATCAAACAGTTTCTTGAAATATTCAACAACACTAACAAATCTCAGGACAGACTCACCAACATGAAAAGAGAGAGAACAAAAATAACATAAGAAATGAAATTGGGGAAACTGCAAAGAGTATATCAAATTTGCAAAATATCATAAGGGATTACCTTAAGCAACTGCATGGAAACAAACTGGATAATCTAGAAGAAATGGAGAAGTTTCTGGAAACATTCAGCCCACCATTATTTCATCAAGAAGAAATTTACCATTTGAACAGACAGATCACCAGAAATGGAATAGAATTATCAATAAAATAAAAATCTGCAAACAAAAATCCAGACCCAAATAGATTCACTGGGAAATTTGACCAAACATACAAAGAAAAGTCCATACCAGTCCTCCTCAAACACTACCAAAATATTGATATGGAATGAGTACACACAAACTCACACCACAAGGCCAACATCAACCAGATAACAAAACCAAAGACACTATCTAAAAAGAAAACTATAGGCCAATGTCATTGATAAACATAGATGTAAATGTGCTTAAGAAATTATTAACAAACAGAATCCAACAGCATTTAGAAAAAGATCATACACCATTATCAATTTAGGTTCATCCCCGGAACACAAGGATGGTGTAACATATGGAAATCAATCAATCAATTGTGATAAACCATATCAACAAAAGAGAGGACAAAAATCCACATGATAATCTCAGTAGATGCAGAAAAACATTTGATAACATTTAACACCTTACTGCTAAAAATGTTCTTATCACAGTGGGTACAGAGGGACCATATCTCAACATAATAATAGCTATTTATGACATATAGCCAGCAAAATACTCAATGAAAACTGAAAACCTTCTCACAAAAACCTGTGACAAGACAAGGTGGCCCATTCTCACAATTTCAATTCAATATAGTCTTGGAAGTCCTAGCCACAATGATCAGGCAAGAAAATTTGATTTCCTATCAAATTATGAAAAACATTTCTTTTTAGGACTGAAACACACGATCCAAAGATTTACATACAGTCATAAAAAATCCATAGTTTCCTAAGCAATATTGAAGTAAAAGAAAGAGGATGGAGGAATAACCCACCAGGTCTCCATACACTATAGCAGAGCTACCATAATCAAAATTACATGATATTGGTACAGAAAAAGGCATATGGACCAATGGAGCAGAATAGAGAGCCTAGGAATAAATCTACAGGCCTATGTTCAATTAATTTTTGACAGAGTAGCCAGGAATATGACAGAGAAAAGACCATCTCTTCTCCAACTGGTGTTGGGAAAACTGGATAGCAGCATGCAGAGCAATGGAGTTAGAACATTCCTTCAATGCATACACAAGAAGAAACCCAAAATGGCTTGAAGACTTAAATATAAGCAAGACACAGTAAATCTCCTAGGAGAAAATATATGGAAAACACTGTGAGGTAAATCTCAGCAATGATCTCCAAGAATAGACTACCTAGGTAATGGATGTAAGAGCAAAATTATTAAATGGGACCTAATAAAACTTATAAGATTTTGCACAGCAAAGGGAATCATAAACAAAGCAAAATGACAACCTACAGGCTTAAGGAAAATATTTAGAAGTGATGCAACTGACAAAGTCTTAATTTCCAAAATATAAAGATTCATGCAACCTAATAATAATAAAAAAACAAGAAACCCAATCTGAAAATGGGCAGAAGCCCTAAACATGAAATTCTCCAATAGAGACATTCAAATGACACACAGATATATGAAAAAACAACAACAAAAAATTGCTCACTATCATTATTAGAGAAAGGCAATTCAAAAGTATAATGAAGTATCACTTCACAGTAGTCACAATGGTCATCATTCAAAAGTCCACAAACAATAAATGCTGGGGAAGCTGAGGAGAAAGGGAACATTCCTACACTGTTGGTAGGAATATAGTTTGGTGCAGTGATTTTGGAAACCAGGATGGGGATTCCTCTAATGGATAAAAATAAACTTAACATACGATCCAGCAATCCCACTTCTGGGTATATATCAAAGGGAACCCTATTTCAAATAGACACCTGCATCTCAATGTCCTTAGCAGTGCTATATACAACAGCCACAACATGGAAGCAACCTAATTGTCCAACAACAGATGACAGTATTCAGAAATTATGCCATATTTACACAATGGAATAATATTCTACAATAAAAAATGATAAAACAATGACATTTGCAGCAAAATGGATGTCCCCAAAAAGTGTCATTCTAATTGAAGTAAGCCAGAAAAAGAAAGAAATATAATACATGACATTACATATGAAGAAGCTTAAAAATATATTTGGTTGAGAACTCTACGATTTCATCTACAAAACTGAAACACACTCGCAGATCTACTAAACAATTTTATGATTACTGTGGAAAGGGGCTGCAAGAGGATATATTTGGGAGCTGTAGATTTATAAATGTTATCCACTATATATAAAAACAGATGTTTCCAAAATTTCTTTTGTATGACACAGGGCAGTATGTTAAATAACGTGAAGTAATATTTTATAGCCACAGAAATATATGCATGTACGGGGACACTATGCAATACACCACAGATTGACACATTGTAAATGGCATATTTCAATGATAAATAAATGAATAAATATGTAAACAAACAAACAAACAAATAAATAAATAAATAAGTAATATTTAATAATTAAAGAAATACAAAGATTCGCACTACTTAACTTTACACGTCAAGAATCTAGGAGAAAAGAGAAAGAATAAAGTAGAAAATTGAATCAATGACAGTAAGGCAAATAACAAGAAAAACAATTGAAAAGATAAAAAAAACCAAAGTCTGTTTTTTTTAAACATAACGTGGGCAAAAGTTTAGGTTGGCTAAGAAAATAAAAACTCAAATAAAATTAGAAATTATAGTGAAGATATTACCACTGATGTTGTAGACATGCATTGCAGCATAAGAAATTAACACTACCCAACGATTTGAATGACCTAGAACAAAAGACAAATTCCCAGAAGCATATGTCTTCCAATAATGAATCAAGAAGAAATTAGAAAGTTCAATACAGCAAAAGTGTATATGAGTAAATCATAATCCAAACCTACCAAACCAGAAAAAATTTACAAGGTGACTTTTCTGGTGAATTCTGTCATATATTTGAAGACAATTTTTCACCAATTCTTAGAAAAATCTTCCAAGAATTTGAACGGGGTGAAAGATTCCAAAATGCTTTTTATGATTCCAGCTTTATTTGCATAACAAATCTAGAAAGGACATCAGATGCAAAATATAGAACATTATCCCTGATAAACATATGTGCCAAAATTCTCAACAAAACACAAGCAAAATGAATTCAACAACACATTTAATATATCATACACATACATGAGTAAAGGGATTTATCCCTGGATTTAAGGATACTTCAAAATATTCAGATCAATAAAGGTGAAATGCCACAGTAATAGAATGAGAATTAAAACTCACATAATCATTTCAATAGGTGCAAAAAAAGCATTGTATATAATGCAACATACTTTAAAATACTCCCAACTAATTAAATTAACCCTGTCAGCGGCACAATATCATATACACATAAAAAGCTGTGTGGAGAGAAGTGGAGAAGTTCTCTTTTTATTAATTCTTAGAAAAAGGGTTTATATAACATGCACAATACCTCACATATAATCTAAGTGATTACAATGTTAATAATCTTAAGCTATTTATGTCCCCAAGCTCCAGCAGTAAGCACAGAATGTTAAATGATCAAGGATTATTTTAAAGTTCATCACGGAACTTCATTAAATAGGCCATCTCTTATCCAGCCGGCTGTGCCTGTCTTAGGTTGTCCTCCTCTGAGTATCTTACCCGGTATTGTCTATACAGCCATCCATACTGGATACAATGAGCAGGCCATTTCTTATCCAGCCTGGATATGTGACATTCCTCACAGCTTGTTTATCAGTTCAGACCATGGGCTTATTCTCTACAGCCTTCAGACAGGAGATCACAAACCCAATATTCCTTGACAGAAAAATGGATGAAGAAAATTTGATGTATATATGCAATGGAATCAATACTTTGCATTCCTATCAACATTGTCCACGTTGCTCATTTTTCTCCACAATCTCACCAACATTTATTTCTTTTCTTTTTGATGAGAAGTTCTGACAATTGTGAGGACTTGTCTCATTTTTGGTTTATGATTTTCCTAATAATTTATAACTCTGAACATATTTTCATGTGTCATTTATCCAACTGTATGTTTTCTACCGATAATTGATTCAAATCTATATATTCATTTCCTATGGACTTTTTTTAAATTTGATTGTTTGGTCTTTTTTGTTGTTTTTATGGGGTAAGAGTTTGCCATAAAATTGGATATTAACACTTGATTGGAAAATATCACTTACAAATATATTCTCCCTATGTGTTGGTTGAATTTTCAATTTAATGATCATGTCTTCTGCAGTGTAAAACTGTTTAGAGTGATACAATCATATTTTGTTAGTTTTGCTTCTGCTTCCCTTGTCAGAGTAGACAAATGTAGAATCAATTTAAGTCCAATGTCAGAGTGTACTTCATATGTTTTACCCTAGGATACTTTGTTGTCAGGTTTTATGCTTTAAATGCCCAGGAGTGGGATTGCTGGGTCATAAGATAGGTCTATCTTAATTATTTAAAGGAACTTCCATACTGTTTCCAAAGTGCTTGCACCAATTTTCATTCCCACCCACAGCGTTGGAGAGTCCCTTTTTCTACACAAATTCCCCAGTCTTTATTGTTTGTAGACATTTTTATGACAGCCCTTCTCAGTAGTGTGAGGTAAAACATGATTTAATTTTTGTCTTGCATTTGTATAATGATTAGCTATGTGAGCATGTTTTTAAGTTTCTGATTGACATCTGTGTGTCTTCTTCAGAGAATTGTCTTCTGCTAATTTTCTGGCTGAGTTGTTTGTAGATTTTTGAAATGGAGTTGTATGAACGAAGTGTGTATTTTAGAAATTAGCCTCTTGTTGATAGCATTGTTTCCTAATGTTTTCTCCCATTTGGAATTTCATCTTTTCATATTGTTTATTTTGCTGTGTAGAAGGTTTTAAGTTTAACTAGGACCTATTTGATTATTTTACTTTTATTGTTTTCAGCTTGGGAGATTGACATAAGAAAATTTCGTTGCAATTTATGTCTTGTTTTGCCTATGTTAATTTCCAGGATTTTTATTGTGTCATGTATTAGATTCAGATATTTAAAACATTTTGAGTTTATTTCTGTATAGTGTGATGGAGTGTTCTAATTCCATTGATTAACATGTAGCTGTCTAGCTTTCTCAACATCACTTTCTGAATACTGTCTTTTAGGCTTTGTATATTTTTGTTTCCTTTGTCATAGTTTTGTTGACCATAGGTGTAATGTTTTATTTCTGCCTCTGTGTTCTGTTCCAGTGATATAGATGTTTGTTCGTTCTCCAGTATTGTGCTGATTTGATTACTGTTTTTGTAATATAGTCTGAGATCTGGGAGGGTTATGGGTAATGACTCCAACTTTGTTCTTTTTCCTCATTGGTTCTTTTGCAGTTCTGGTGCTTTTGCAGTTCCATACAAATCTTAGGACTGATTTAATTTCTGTGGAAAATACCATGTAGTTCGATCTGAATCACTTTATATCTGTAGACATCTTTTGTATTATGTATATTTTAACAATATTAATTCCTCTAAACTAAGACCTTGAGATTTCTTTCCATTTCTTTTCATCATCTTCAAATTTTTTATCAGTCTCCTATTGATTTTATTATATTGGATTTTTCATTAGTTTTTCATTTTTGATCTGATATCATATGGATTTTTTAAAATTATGGAATATTTCATTGTTAGTGTAAAGAAATGTAACAGATTTTGTATATTAATCATGAATCATGCTGCTTTGCTAAATGTCTTTTTTAGTTTTAGTTGTTTTGGTGTGGAGAATCTTTAGGGTTCTCTATATAGATTATCATGTCATCTAAAATAATAACAGTTTTACTTCATTCAATCCAACTTCAATAAGTTATTTTCTTGTCTGATTGTTGTTGCTAGGACTTCCCGTACTGTGTTTAATAGAAATGGTGAGAGGGGGCATCCTTTCCTTATTCCTTAATTTGGCTTTCAGTTATTCACTTTTGCATATTATGTTCTCTGTCTGTCAGTTATTAAAGACTTTATTTATGTTGAGATATATTCCCTGAATCCTAATTTGGTAAGAGGTTTCTGTTGTTGGTTTTTCTGCTTTATTTTTGTTGCTGTTGTTGCTGCTACTGTAATGAATAAAAGTTGAAATTTCTGAAATGCTTTTTATGGATATATTGGGATGACCACGTCATTTTCCCTTTTACTTTTGTTAATGTGGTGTATCAAACTGATTGATTTCATGTATGTTCCACCACTCTTATGACCCTGCAATGAATTTAATTTGATCATAGCATATAATTCATTTTAAGTATTGCTGGATTTAGTTTGCTAATAATAATTTTTAGAATATTTGCATCTTTTTCAATCAAAGATTTTGGCTTGAAATTCTCTTTGCTTCTACTTTGTTGGCTTTGCTATCAGGGTGATAAAATCTTCATAGAATTAATTTGGGATTTTCCAACATCTTCACTATGTTTGAATAGTTTGAAGAGTATAAGTTCTGCTTTGTGTTTTTTACAGTTTTCCAAGGGAGCTTTTTAAATCAGCACTAACTTTTAAAGATTTTTTTAAATGCAGATTTTTTCTTTCTTCTAGTAGACAGTTTGTTCAAATTATTTGTTTCTC
The DNA here is from genome assembly GCF_048564905.1 of Vicugna pacos. Classification (NCBI taxonomy): domain Eukaryota; kingdom Metazoa; phylum Chordata; class Mammalia; order Artiodactyla; family Camelidae; genus Vicugna; species Vicugna pacos. Next base: position 3,348,134 of record NW_027328734.1, read on the forward strand.
CTTATCTCTTTCTCTTTCTAGACATTTGTTTGTTTCTTCTAAGTTGTCCAGTTTATTGGCATGTAAGTATAGACATAATGATCTCTTTTTTGTATATCTGAGGGAAGAATTGTTATTTCTCCACATTTATTTCTGACTCTATTTCTTTGGAGCTTCCTTCTTTTCTTCATGATGCACCTGGCTAGAGTTTTTTTGATTATGCTTATATTAAAAAGAAAACAAAAACAAAATCTTTGGTTTTACTACTCTTTGCATATTTGGTTTTCTCTCTAATTTATATTTAAACCTGTAATATTTAGGTTTTTTCTTTCTTTTTTAATTTCTTTATTTATTTTTAATCCTTTTACAAGGTTTCCTCAAATTCAAATGTACAGCACAATTTTTTAGTTACAATGAACATATATACATTTGTTATCCAATTTTTTCCCCTGTGAGCTGCCGTAGATTATTTATATATTTCCCTGTGCTATTCAGTACAATCCTGTTTATCTATTCTACAGTTTTGACCTCACAGCCTATCTCTTCCCACACCCCACCCACTTGGCAACCAAAATTTTGTATTCTCTGACTGCGAGTCTTTTTCTGTTTTGTATTTCTGCATTTTTTGTTTGGTTTGGTATGGTTTTTAGATTCCACACATGAGCCTTCTCATATGGTATTTTTCTTTCTCTTTCTCTCTTACTTCACTTAGACTGATTTTCTCCAGGAGCATCCATGTTCCTGAATATGGCATTATGTTGTCAGTTTATAAGACTGACTACTAATCCATTGAATAAATATACCACCTCTTCTTTATCTAGTCAAATGTCGATGGGCATTTAGTCTGTTTCCATGTCTTGGCTATTGTACATACTGCTGGCTATGATCATTGGTGTGCAGGTGTCATCCTGAAGTAGGGTTCCTTCTGGATTTATGCCCAGGAGCGGGATTCCTAGGTCATATGATAAGTCTATTCCTTGGCTTTTGAGGAATCTCCATCCTGTTTTCCACAGTGGCTGCACCAAACTGCATTGCCACGAGCAGTGAAGGACGGTTCCCTTTACTCCACAGCCTCTCCAGCATTTGTCATTTGTGGATTTTTGAATGATGGCCATTCTGACTGGTGTGAAGTGATACCTCATTGCAGTTTTCATTTGTATTTCTCTAATAATCAGTGATATTGAGCATTTTCTTATGTGCCTTTTGATCATTTGTATGTCTTCCTTGGAGAATTGCTTAATTAGGTCTTCTGCCCAATTTTGGATTGGGTTGTTTATTTTTTCTTATTCTTTGGATGAGCTGTTTATATACTCTGGAGATCAAGTCTTTGACGATTTCATATGCAAATTTTTTTCCCATTCCGTAGGTTGTCTTTTTGTTTTACTTCCGGTTTCTTTACTGTGCAGAAGCTTGTAAGTTTCATTAGGTCTCATTTGTTTATTCTTGCTTTTATTTCTTCCACGAGGAAATTTTCGAGACATATCAGAAAACATTTTGCCTATATTTTCCTCTTGGTGGTTTATTCTATCTTAACTTATGTTTAAGTCTTTGATCCATTCTGAGTTTATTTTTGTGTATGGTGTTCTAGCTTCATTGGGAATGTTCTAGCTGCATTGAATTACATGCTGCTCTCCAGTATTCCAAACACCAGTTGCTGAAGAGACTTTCTCTTTTCCATTGTAATTTCTTGCCTCCTTTTATCGAAGATTAATTGACCAAACGTTTTGGGTTAATTTCTTGTCTCTCTATGCTGTGCCATTGGCCTATATGAATTTTTGTCTACCAATAAAGTGCTGTCATGTTGACTTTAGCTCTATAGTATTATCTGAATTGTTAGCATAAAGAAATTCCACTGATATTTGTATCTTAATCTGGTAACCTGCTACCTTGCTGAATTCTTTGATCAGCTGTAGAAAATTCATTGTGGATCTTGTAGGGTTTTCTATAAACAGTAACATATTACCTGCATATAGTTACACTTTTATCTCTTCCTTTCCAATTTACATCCCTTTTACTTCTCTCTCTTGTTTGATTGCTGTGGCTAGGACTTCCAAGACTATCTTGAGTAGGAGTTGTGTTAGTGTGCATCCTTTTACTGTCCCAGATTTTAGTAGGAAGAATTTGACTTTCTCATCTTTGAGTACTATGGTGTCTGTAGGTTTGTTATCTATTGCTTTCATGATGCTGAAATCCCTCTATGCCCACATTGGTGAGAGTTCTTATTATACGTGGGTGTTGATTTTTATCAAATGCTTTTCCTGCATCTATTGAGATGATCATGTGGTTTTGGTACTTTCACTTGTTGATGTGCTGTTTTACATTGATTAATTTGCATAAGTTGAGCCACCCCTGTGTCACTGGCATGATCCCCACTTTGTCATGGTATATAATGTTTTTTCTGTGTTGTTGGATTCTATTTGTTACTATTTTGGTGAGGATTTTGGCGTCTGTGTTCATCAGTGATATTGGTCTATAATCTTTTTTTGGCAGTGTCTTTGCCTGGTTGTGATATCAGGGTGATTGTGGCTTCATAGAATGTCTTTGGGAGTATTCCTTCCTTTTCAATATTCTGGAAGAGTTTGAGAAGGCCTGTTATGAGTTCTTCTGTGTTTGTTTGGTAGAATTCTGCTGTGTATCCATCCAAACCTGGACTGTTATTTGTAGGAAGGTTTCATATTGCTATTTTGATTTCATTTCTAGTGCTCTGTTTCTTCAAGTGGTCAGTTCCTTCTTGATTCAATCTTGGTGGACAGTATGTTTCCAGAAACTTGTTCATCTCTTCCAGGTTATACAATTTGTATCCAAATATTCTTCATAATATTCTCGTATGATATTCTGTATTTCTATTATTTTGTTGTAATTTCTCCATTCTCCTTTCTTATTTTGCTAATTTGTGCTCTCTCTCTTTTCTTCTTATTTAGTTTGGCCAGAGGATTTTCGATTTTACTTACTTTTTGGAAAAACTAGATTTTGGATTGGTTAACTTTTTTCCTAAGTTCTTTTTAATCTCAATTTTATTTATTTCCTCCGTAATATTTATGATTCCCTTCCTTCCGCTGCCTTTTGGGATTTTTTGGTCTTGTTTCTCTAGTTCATTCTTCTGGTCGGTTAAATTGTTTATTTGTCATTGTTCTTCTTTTTTGAGGAACGCCTGTATCGCTATAAACTCCCCTCTCAGCACTGCTTTTGCTGTGTCCCATAAATTTTGTGGTGTTTTGCTTTCATTTTCTTTTTTCTCAAGGTACGTTTTCATTTCTGCTTTGATTTCTCATTGACCAATTGGTTTTTTAATAACATATTGTTTAATCCCCATGTTTTCCTTTGTTTCTCTGTTGTTGATTTCAAGCTTTATGGCATTGTGGTCAGTAAAAATGCTTGAGGTAATTTCTATCATCTTAAAATTGCTGAGGTTTCTTTTGTGCCCAAGTACATCATGAATCCTGGGAAATGTCCCACGTGCACTTGAAAAGAATGTACATCCTATTTTGGGGGGTTACAATGCTCTGAAAATATCCACCAAGTGTAGTATTTCTATCGTATTATTTAATTTTTCTGTTGCCTACTTTTTTTCTGTCTCAATGATCTGTCCAGTTATGTTAATACATTGTTGAAATCTACAAATATGATTCCCCCTTTATATCAGTTAGTATTTATTTTTATGTACTTAGGTGCTCCTGTATTTGGTGCATATGTATTAACGAGTGTGCTATCCTCATATTGTATCACTCCTTCAATCATTATAAAATGTCCTTCTTTATCTTTCTTTATGGCCTTTGTTTTAAAGAGTATTTTGTCTGAAATCAGTAATGCAACACCTGTTTTTGCTTTTCCAATTGTATGAAATACTCTTTACCATCCTTTCACTCTCAATCTATATGTGTCCTTCTCTCTGAAGTGGGTCTTTTGTATGCAGAATATTGAAGGTTCATGCTTTATTATTCAGCCTGCCACTCTACGACTTTTGACTGGAGCATTTAGTCCATTAACATTTACAATAATTGATGATAGGCTTGTGTTTATTGCCAAATTGACCTTATATGTGTAGTTGATTTGGAATTTCCTCTTTTTTCCTTTCATCTTCCTTTTATGGTTGGTCATTTTCCTTTGTATTATCATTAATTTTATTTAGTTTTAGTGACTCCCTGATAAGTTATCGTCTTTTTGTTAACCTTTTTTATGTCCATCAGACCATTAATATAACTGCATTTTTTAAAGTGATAGAAACATGATCTCACACCCATCCTACCGAGAACAAAATATTTTTAAATGAAAGACCAAAAAAAAAAATTCTCTATTTTCCTGCCTCCCTCTCCCACTCTCAATTATTTGTATGTCTTGTTTTAAAATTTTGTGTTTATTTTATTTGTAATTCATGAGTTATCAACTTTCCAGCTGTGAGTTTCACATTTCTGTAGCATCCTGCTGCTTTTTTTGTAGAGAAAACCTTTCAATTCTTCTTTTAGCATGGGTCTAGTGTTGCTAATTCTTAAAGATTTTTCTTGTCAGTGAAATCCATTATTTCTACATCAGCCAAAAAGGATAGCATTGTTGGTCAATGTATCCTACAGTATATAATTTTTTCCATTCAGGACTATTAATATATCTTGCCAATCCCTTCTGGGCTGTAGTATTTGTGTAGAGAAATCCGCTGGTATCCTTATGGGGATTCTCTTGTAACTCACGATTTACTATTCTCTTGTTGTCTTTAGGATAATTTCTTTTTCCTTGACTCTGACCATCTTAATTATATATCTTAGTGTGGGTGTATTTCTGTTCTTCTTGTTTGGGACACTCTGAGCTTCCTGTACTTGGATATCTGATTCCTTATTTAAGTTTTGGAAGTTCTCAGTCATGATATCTACAAAAAACCTTTGCAATCCCCTTTGGTCATTCTTCCCCTTCTGGGACTTCTATCATGCCAAGATTGTCATGCTTTCTATTATCTAATAGGTCCCTTATGCTTTTTTCATTTGTTTCTCATTGTTTCTCTTGTAGCTCTTATGATTGGGACCTTTCTATTTTCCTGTCTTCTAAGTCACTAATTCATTCCTCTGCGTTATCTAGTCAGCTTTTCTACACCTTTAAATCATTCCTCATCTCAGTCAACGTGTTTACCTATTCTACTCGACACTTCCTTATAGTTTCAATTTCATTTTTGACATATTTTGTATCTCTAAGCACTATCTCTTTAATTTCCTTCTGTAATTTGATCACTCCGTTTTTGAAATCTTGATCTAGTTGGATATTGATGTCTATTTCACTGATCATTCTTTCATGGGATTTCTCTTGTTCGTTTAATTGGGGATGGTTTCTCTGCTTCTTCAACTTTCTACTACCTCTCTGGCACTGTGGTTTATGGAGTATCAGTTATCTAATTTGGACCTAAAGAGTTTATCTACCTAAAGCCTATGTAGTTATACAACTTCAAAAAGAGAAAAAAGTGAGAGAGAGTTAAAGAATTTTAAAGATGAGAGAAATAAAGGTTTGAAGACATTGTTGAATGAATAATAGAAAAAGAATTTGAAGCAGTGTTTTGAAAAATAATAATAATAAAAATATTTTTAAAAATTTCAAAGGAATTAAAATGGGGCTATACATAATTCAATAAGAAGTAAAAATTAAGAGGGTAATAAAAATGGAACAGGTAGAAACACATTAATACAAGGGTGTGGTCATTGTCCTCCTGGAGACTGTGTACTTTTAATGTGAATTCTTTCTTTATTCATCCTGATTTGGAAGCTCAGCTTGTTGTTTCCAGAGGTCCTCCACTGGAGCCCTCATCTGTGCTGCTCCCAGGACATGTCGGCAAGCAGATCGCTCCTAAACCCTACACTGGGTATGATGAAGCTCTCTTCTCTATGGGCTGTCTTGACATTGCCCTGACCGATGCTGCAGTCAGATGTTGCAGAATGACCAGGCATGATAGGGCATCACGCCCTCTCCCAGCACCACTGTAAGGGGCTGTAATCTAGCCCAAAATTTGAGGGGCCAACCGTCCTTCCAGATTGCTGATCACTCTGCTGCTCTGTGCCTCTGTACGCTCTGCCTCAGGTTTGCACACTGGAAGTGGGCTCAGGGAAGACTGAGGAGCAGCCCTGTCCCTGGTCTGGCCCAAAATCCAGCTCCTTGTTTGTCTTGTCAGACAAGTTCTCTGAGGAACCAGACAGTAGGATCCTATATGCCTCAGGATTTAGACAAGTCTCGGTCTGACCCTTGAGGCTGCTAAGTCCTTAGGTGTAGATGCAGGTATTTCCCCCACTGCCACATTGGTGTAAAGCACCAGAGGGTATGGTGGCTGTGTCTGAGCCCCAGCTCTCTTAACCTAGAAAATCTTGTGGATTTTCAGAGATGGGTAATACACCCTTCCACCCACAGGGCGCATCTGCCCTGTTGTTTTATGGAGGGCCCAGGCTGTTCTGCCCTGTCCACCCACAGCCATGACACAATGCCAAATCCATTCCCCTGGGCAGCCACAGTGCAGCCATTCCCATCTACCACCCAGCTCGGGCAGCATGACCCTGCCCCCAGCTTCTGGGCTGCATCTTCAGCTGAGTGTCACAGGGATCCTCTGTGCCTGTTTAACTTAGTTCTGTCAGTCAACTTATACAATGTACATGTCAAAGCCTTGGAGGCTCCCCTTCTTCCTGCCAATCACACAGCTGGAGAGGGGAGACACAGTGAATGAGCACCAGTCCTTCTTTGCTGCTCCCTCCCTGTTGGAACTGTCCAATTCTGTTTTGCCTTTTCTTCTTTCTTTCTTCCTTTCCTCTTACCGGATTTTTCACATCTTTATCTATTGAAGAGTACAATCTAATGTCATAGAACTGCAGGTTCTCTGGTTAGCTGAGTGGGTCTTTGTATGAGGATCTGGTGCATTTGCGGCAAAGTGTGAGCTACGAGCATCTTCCTACTCCACCATCTTTGCCTCCCCCCAAAAGCCTCATTTTATGGTGGAAGATAAACATAGTCTGGAAATAAATGGAAAAGATATTCCATGGAATTGACAAGAAAGTGCACATTGCAATGCTTAACTCATGCAAAATACGTATTAAAATAGGGGCCAAAATATAACAAATATGACATTATATAAAGAAAAAGGGATCAATAAAAAAAGGGCATTACACTCATTAAATTATATATGGACCCAACACCATAGATCCTAAGTATAAAAAGAAATTTTAGCAGACATGACGGAATTAATTCATTATAAAACAATAATAGTAGATGAGATGAACACCCCACTATTCTGATAGCCAGATCATCCAGAAAGAATATCTGTAAGAAAACAGAGACTTAATAGCATATTAGATCATTTGAACCTAAGTGAGATATTGGACACTGCATCAGAAAAGCAAAACACATAAACTTTTCAAGTGTGCACAGGATGTTATCTAAGGAATTAACCACACATTATGTCATGAAATGAGCCTCAGGAACTTTAAGCAAATATAGATTACAGCAAGTATTTTTCCATACACAAAGTAAGAACCTGTGCATCAACTCTAGAAAGAAGAATAGGAAAAGCACAAACATGAGGTCAAACCACATCCTTTAAAAAATAAAATAAAACAAGTTCAATGATGAAATCAAAGAGGTAATAAAATCATACGTGGAGAGAAATTACAATGAAAACACAGCTTCATAAAACATATGGGATACAGCAAATACAAATCTAAGAGGGAAGTTGAGAATAAATCATGACTTCTACAAGGAACAGGAAAAACCTCATAGAAAGGACCAAGTATACCACACAAAATACCAAGAAATAAGAACAAACAAAATCCAAAGGCAGTAGAATGAAAAATCTTTAATAATTATGCTGAAAATAAATAAAATAATAGTTGAAAAATAAATTACAATTCATAAAATCAACACCTTTAAATTTTTTAAAAAATATTAACAAACAGGTAAACATTTAGCCAGGCTTATTAAGAAATACAGAGACTGGACACAAACAAAATAAGAAATTAAACAGAAAAAATAATATCAGATATTGCAGAAATACAAAAAAAGATTATGAAAGCACAATGAGCTGTTACGTGACAACCAACTGGATGACCTAAAAGAAATGGACAATTTTCTTGAAACTTACAGCCTGCCAACACTGAATAAAGAGAAATCTGAGAACATGAATTGAACAATCCGTATAAATTAAATACAATGTATAATTTTAAGAACACCCCTTGAACAAAATATCTGGATGCCTTCACTAAAATATCTTTACCTCAACTATTTTAAAAAATGAAGGAGGAAGGAAAATTCCCAAAGTCATTCTATGAAGCCACCATTACCCTGATAATAAAATCAGTCAAAGGCACTACCAAAAAAAAATGGAAATGGAAATCCTATATCATTGACGAATGATGATATACATTCAAAAATCCTCGAAAAATATCAACAAATGAATCCAGCAATACTTAGAAATTTTTATACATGATGATCAGTTGGATTACTTCCTGAGTCACAAGGATGGTTCAACATACACAAATCAATCAGCATGACACATATCTAACAAAGGAAGGACAAATTTCACAAGAACATGTCAATACACAAATTATAAGCATTTGACAAAATTCAACATGCATTCATCATCCGAATTCTCATGAAATTGAGTACAATGGGAACATCTCTCAACATACTAAAGGCCATTTATAACAATTTATAATTCTCAGGGGAAAGGCTGAAAGCCTTCTGGGTAAATTCATGAACAAGACAAGAATTCCTACCCTCACCACTTCACTTCAACAGTAATAGAAGAAAGGAAAAGGAAAAGAAAAAGAAGAAAAAGAAATGCAAAATGGACAGAAAAAGGCAAAATTGTCACCAGTACTGATGGCATAACAATCTACATAGAGAATCCTAAGAGCTCCACACTATTATGAACAATAAATAATTTCATCAAGGGAGCAGGGTACAAGATTAATGTAAAGAAGTCTCTTGCATTTCTATGCATTAATCATGAGATATGATAAAATGGACGTTGAAAGCAATAATATTTATTACCCCATAACCCTGAATATATTGGAATGAAAGTAACCACATATGTGAAAGATCTACACACTGAAAATTATAAAACATTGACAAAGAAATTAAAAATGATTCAAAGAAACGGAAAGATGTCTTGTACTCTTGGATTGAAAGAGTTCATATTGTTAACATGGCCGTACTACAAAAAGAAACCTACCTATTTAGTGCGAGTACTGTTACGAAGCTGTAGTATTTTCCACAGAACCAGAAAATTAACAAATCTAAGTTTTACATGAAACCATTAAAAATTGCCAAAATGATCTTGAGAAAAAACAACAAATCTGGAGGTATAACACTCCCAGATACCATACTATACTACAATCCTACAGTGATAAAAACAATTTGGCATTGGCACAGAGATACAATTAATAAAAACAGATAGAGAGCCTAGAAATAATTCCACAAACCTATGAGCAATGAATCTATGATAAAAGAGTCAAGAGTACGCAATGTAAAAGGAGAGTCACGTCATTGGATGGTGTGGGGAAAGCTGAACATCTACATTTAAAACAGTGAAATGAGAGCATTTCCTGACATCATATACAAAAATAAACTCCAAGTTTATTAAGGACATAAATGTAAGACCTGATACTATAAAACTGCTAGAAGGAAATATAGGTGATACACTATTGGATATATATCATAGGAATATTTTCTTATATCAGTCTTCTAAGGCAAAAAGAAGTAAAAGCAAAAATTAGCAAGTGGGACCTAAATAAACTTGAAAATTTCTGCACAGCTTAGGACACAATCAATGAAATGAAACGACTGCCTGTATAATTGGAGAACATAATTGCAAACAATGCAAGTTACCAGGGGTTAATAGATGTAGGTTAATAAATGTAACATGGATTTAGGTTAAACAACTCAAGGTGAAAAACAAAAACCCAACCAAAAACAAGAGCAAAGTACCTGAGTTAATATTTTTCCGAAAAAACATACAGATGAGTAACACGCAAGTGATAAAATTGCTCAACATTACTAATTATTAGGTAATTGCAAATCAAAACCACAAGGAGGTATTACTTCACACTGGTCAAACGGCTATTATGAAAAAGTCTACAAATAGAAACTGTTGGAGACGATGTGGAGGTAAGAAATCTCTTGTATACTCTTGGTAGGAACGTAAATTGATACAACTTCTAAGAAAAAGAGTATTCAGATTTGTTTAAAAACTAAAAAATTAACTACCATATGACCCAGTAATACCTCTCCTAGGAAAAATCTGTGGAAAAAAACCCTAAATTGAGAAGAACCAATGTTCACAGAAGCACTGTTTATAATATGAAAGAAAGGGAAGCAATCCAAGAGTCCACAGTAGACTATGGACTTAAGAAGGTATGATGTTTCAATAAATATGCAATGGAATAATACTCAGTCATGAAAATGAATAACACATTGCTAGTTCAGCATCCTGAATAGACCTAGTAAATAATATGCATAGTGAAGAAAATTAGACAAAGACAAACGTATACAGTTTAATTTATATTTAGAATCTAAAGAATAACAAATATCTTTGTATATCTCACTATAGCTATTGATAGATGATAAATAGATAGAAGGACAATACATGATAGAGAGATAGAAAGATAGATAGATAGATAGATAGTTATATAGATAGATAGAAAGATAGATAGATAGATAGATAGATAGATAGATAGATAGATAGATAGATAGATAGATATGTTGGAAATGTAAATAGATTAGTTAGACAAGACTTAAGCAGACTCAAAGATATGGGAAAAAATTTATGTTTACCAAAGTAGAAGGGAAAGAGATTTTAGTGGTAGAAAATTGACAGATAGAAAGTAGTATACATAAAGGAGAGAAGCAAGGATAATCTGTATAGATCATGGAACTATACACAATTGCTTAAAATAATTGTATGTTAAAATTATTGTAATATTTCATAATGCAATATAATCTACAAAGTGATTAGAATAACTATGTGTACATCTGAAAGTACACAATATAGTACATCTACTCTACTTCAATTAAAAATAAAACATCTCATGTATAATTTAGTCATTTTTCTGCTGAAAGAATCTTCCTTTAATATTGTTTTATTTTTACTCTTTACCTTTTATGATTACTGTTTCAAATTATTTCTTTTATGGTTGTGAACAAGATACCAGTTTGAATTATCTGTATTTAATGCTCCTGAATTCCTATTTTTCTCTCTTTAATACATATGGTATAGTAGCATTTAAAAACATACCCAAAGAAACAGATGTAAATTTCTCGTGGTCTCTCCTTAGCACTTAAGTCAATGTTTTGCACATTTTGCGAATTTATATTTCTTAGAAGACTTCTTCTCTGCACCTCTTACAAGGTGTCTCGGTTTTGTTTTTTCATCACATTCAGGCTTGTTTCTGGTATAGTCTTTATTTTCACTTTATATCTAAGTGATAAATGTGTATTACTGGGTGAGTGATTTCTTATTTCAGTAGTTTGAAATGTTATTTTATTTACCCTTGACCTATGTTTTCCGCTCAGAAATCTGCTGATAGCCTAATGAGGGTTCCTTTGTAGATTATCATAACTATTTTTGGCTGCCTTTAAAATATTACTCTGTCATTGACTTGCCAATTTGCATATGACGTATCTTGAAGGAGGTCACTTTGTCTTAAAGTTATTGGTGTTTTGTTGGCTCACCGACTTGTATATCAGTTCATTACACAGGTTCGGGAAGTTATTAACTATTTTTTCTTTGAATAAACCATCAGCTGCCTTCTAACTTTCTTCTACCTCCAGGATTCCATTCTAATGTGCAGTTTCTGAGGAAGTCTGATGGCTACTGTAGAGTTTCCTCACTTTTTAAAATCTTGACTCTCTGCCCTCTCCTATCATTTCAAGTTTTGTATTGGTGAGTTTGCTAATTTCTCTTCCACAAAGACACTCTACTTCAAATGCTTTCTGTTGCATTTTTCATCTCATTTATTAAATTCTCCTGGTCCTCCAATAACTTTTGTTTATTTTATAGTTTCAGTCTCTTTGGTAATGTATTCCTTATAAACATTTCATTTATTCCTGAGCTCACTAAACTGCTTTTGTAGTTTTGTATTTTGTATTGAGTTTCTGTATGATATCTATTTGGATTCTCCATTAGTTATATGGCAATATACCATGACTTTAAGTTTGTTTGGTGCATGGTTGTCATTGTACGTGTGTGTGTGTGTGTGCAGGTGCGTGTGCATGTGTGTCTGTGTCTGTGTTGGTGTCTGTATGTGTGTGTGCTTGCCCTGTAATGTTACTGTGATTGGTCATGATCTTGATAAATTATTGCTCTGATGACACTAAATAACAGATTGGGAGTTGGAGTCCTTGCTTTGTATGCTGGTAGTTTGCAATATTGCACAATTTTTGGTTTTACTTACCTCAGCTACCTCTGATAATATTTCAAAATGGCACTTTCCAGTCACTACTGTCTGGATAAAAGATGTGCTTTCATTGTCACTTCTTACACTTCTCTGGTAGTTAATGCCACTTTTGTCACTGGTATGGTGAACCCTTCCTTTTATCTGATATCCCTTGAGACTCAGTGTACACATTGAGGAAAGGTGCAAAGACTGGTGGGTATTTGGAATCAGGCAAGTGTCTTAGCCATGTCCAGTGTTGCGTGGTATCTTGTCTCCACCACTGTGAATGGGGAGTAGGGAGAGTGTCATGAATGTCTGAGTGTCTGAAGGATGGAAATTCTGTCTCCATTTTAGCTCCCCCCTAGTTAATGTGACCATGAGTACTGGTGCAGTTGGAGGCCGAAGCTGTGTGAACCACTGAGAACCTGATTCTACTGGGTACTCTGAACTTGAGTATTCATATATCCTAGTCAGGTGGCCTTGGTTGCAGACACCAAATTTGCTCTTCCCATAGTTCAGTCTCTTTTGTGTATTTTAGTCCACCAAACTTTACCTGTTCTCATGCATTCCAGAGTATTATTTTGTGTTGTAGTTATTTTTGTTGAGATGTGAACATCTTATTGTCTATAGATGTAAGGGGAGAGACAAAAATTGTTTAAACTTATGTCACTTTTAAAAGTATATACTTTTTCAATTAAAAGCTTAAATTCTACTAATGACATTATTAAGATAGAAAAGAAATTGAATAAATCACCTCTCTTAATATCAGAGTACTACAAAATATTTTGATTTTTCTGGGTTTCTTTTTAACGTTATTCTCACTTACATGCACATTTTACTATAATATATCCCTATAATGTCTTTAAAATCAATTAAATTATTAAAATATATCTCTGTGCTGCCAATATAGCCCTGTTGGTTCACTAATTTATTACTAGTAGCTTGCACATTTCTGTCTTCTCCATCCTTCTTCCCTGTCCATACAGGAAACCACTTCCTGGTTCACTACACATATATATGTCATTCTGTTCCTGTTTTTTTATGATTATTTCTCTTATATCTTTATTTTCCTCATTTAAGTGACAACATAGAGTGTATTTCTCTGTATGACTTATTTTCCTATGTGCAACACTCTCTGGGTCCAGTCACATTATTCCAAATGGCAGAATTTTATTTTTCAATATGAGAGAGACTAAATATTTATTATGTTATCTATATCTCACATCTACTTCAGCCAATCATCTGTTGATGGGCATTTGAGTTGTGCTTCAAACCTTGGCTACTATAAATGATGATGTTAAGGAAATTTGGGGTAATATATTCTTTAAATTAATGTTTTCATTTTTTTCAGATTTATACCAAAAACTGGAATTGCTGCAATGTACAATGCTTCTATTTCTAGTTTTCTGGGCACTGTCCACTCTTTTCTAATAGTGGATGCATCAATTTATATTTCCACCAGCAGTGTACCTGGGGTCCCTCTTCTCAAAATTCTTATTAATGTTTGCCATTTGTAGACCTTTGTTAATAGCCATTTTGATTGCTGTGAGGTTATATTTAATTCTGGTTTTGATTTACATTTTTCTAATGAATAGCAACGTTATGTTCCTTTGTATGTGCATGAAAATCATCCATATGTCTGAATTTGAAAAGTTTCCATGAAGATGTTTGAACTGTTTTAAAGTTGGGGTTTTGTTTTTTTAAATATTGAGTCTAAAATGATATATATATATATATTATGGATTTTAAAATCTTGTTGGTTTCATTGTCTGAAATTTTCCCTTCTATTCTTTCTGTTATCATATCTCTTCTTGAAGGTTTCCATTGCTCAGCAAAAGGTTTTGCACTTCACACTTATAAAAGAAGTAAAATCCCTGTATTGCATAGTACATCTATTTTTTCTTCAGTAAACTAAAAACTGTAATTGTTACTTTTCTTTTTTTTAATTTTGAGACAGATCAAAAATAAACATTGCTATGATTTATCTCAAAGTCAGTTCTGCTCCTGTTCTTTGTCAGAAATTGCATAGTTTCAGGCTTTACATTTAGGAAATCCATCCATTTTTATCTTATGTTGTACACTATGGAAGGAAGTGCTCTTACATCTTCTTTTTACTTGTACTGTCCAGTTTTCACACAACTACTTGTGGAAGAGATTGCCTTTTTTCAATTGTATACTCTTGTTCCTTCCTTGTAGACTAATTGACCGTATGTGTGTGGGTTTATTTTAGGACTCTTTATATTGTTCCATTGATCTATGTGTTTCATTAAGTATTATATTTTGAAGAATTTATTACTGTAGCTTTGTTGTATGTTATAAAGTCAGGGAGGATAATTCCCACAGCTTTGCCCATTTTTAAAAAGAATTTCAGAAAATTTGGGTCTTTCAGATTTTTGTATAAATTTTATCATTTTTCTCCTGGTATTGTGAAGAAATTTATTCTGTGAGAATAGAAATTTACTAAAAGGAAAAACCTGAGAAAAATTCTAAAGTGTGGAATATAAATCATGCAATATTAACAACTACTGGATTGCTGTATAAGTCAAAGAAAAAACATATAAAGAAAAATGAAAACAAAAACAAAATCCATAGGGTATAACAAAAGCAGTATTAATAGGGATGCTTATAGCAAAATAATCCCACTTATACAAATAAGAAACATCACTCTCATAACATAATCTTGCAAACAAAAGATGTAGTAAAATAAGAAAATAATTGTTAGTATAAGGAAAGAGGTGAATAGACATAACATAAATAAATAAAATAATGATTAAAAATAGAACCATTCAATCAAACTAAATAATGGCTTTTGAAATATAAAGAAAATTGATAAACTTTAAACAGACTCATGAGAAAAAAGAGTACAGATTTATAAACAGAATTCCAGGCCTAGAGAGCTTCATCGGTGATTTCTGCCAAACAGGGAAGAGCTATCACCTATACTTCTCAGCATATTCCAAAAATTTCGAGAGGAAGGGAGGCTTCCTACCCCAAATTTCTGTATCACACTACTGCTAAAACTGGAACAAATACCTCAAAAATTACAGGTTACATACTTCTGATAAGCATAGATGAAAAAATCATCACTAAATTGTTAACAAATCAAACAATACATTAAGAGGATAATACATTATGATTAAGTCCATTTTATTCCAGGGATGCAAAAGTGATTCAATACCCACAAATTAATCATTATGATACACCACACTAACAACCTGAAGAATAAAATATATATGGTCACCTCAATAGAGTCATAAAATATTTTGACAATTTCAGTATCTATTTATGAATAGATTTCTCCTCAAAGTGGGCAAGAGGAAATATACCTCCACACAGTTAAGGTCTTATATGACAAGAACTCAGCTAACATGACACTCACTGATTAAAAGCTGAATTCATCTCCAATAAGAGCAGAAATAAGACAAGAGTGCTCACTCTGACCACTTTTATTCAGTATAGTATGGAAATTTTAGCCATAGCTATCCAAAATTAAAGTAAGTAAAATATAGCTAATTAAGAAAAGGAGTAAAAGTATCTGTTTGCAGATGATATAATTTAAACCGAAATCCTAAAAATGGTGCCACAAAAGTAATAGGGCTTATCAATGCATTTGGTAAAATTTACGAATGTAAAATTAACATACAGAAGTGTTGCATTTCTACACACTAACAAGAAGCTAACTGATACAGAAAGTGAGGGAACTGTCTCATTTACAGTCGCATTACAAAAAAAATCAATAAATATATCCAAACAAGGAGGTAAAAGACCTGTACTCAGAAAACTATAAAATATTTACAACAGAAATTGAAGATAATGCAAACAGATGAAAGGATATTCTGTGTTCATAGATGAGGAAAAATATATTGTTTCAATGACAGCATAAGCCAAGAAATTACACAAATTAAATTCAGTGCCTATCAAAATACCAAGGGCATTTTCAGACACTTACAGTAAATAATTCTAAAATTTACATGTAAACACAAAAGAATTGAAACCACTAAAAAGAAAAAAAAGAAAAGAATACAAACTAACTAAAAACACAAACAACTTTGACAAAGTACATAGAGGATGTATCACTGTCCCACAATTTAAACTATAAAACAAAGCTACAGTAATAAAAAGAATATGGTATTGGCCCAGAGGAAACAGAATAATGGAACACAAAGAATGCCTGAAAATGAAATCAGGCAGTTATGGTCATTTAGCCCATTACAAAAAATGAATATACAGTGGGGGAAAGGTAATCAACAGGCAAATGAAACCAATCAACATGAGTAACCATCAGAAAATTGCAAGACCATAACACAATGAGATTTTATGTCACTCCTGTCAGAATGACTATTATCAAAAAGATAACAAACATAAATGTTGATGAGGATGTAAGAAAAACAACCCTGATGCACTGCTGGAGTGAATGGAAATATGTGCTGCCACTGTGGAAAAGAGTATGAAGATTTAACTAAAAATTAAAAATGAAATATAATCCAGCATTTCCATATCTGGATACTAATTCCATGAAAATAAATACACTAAGTAGAAAAGATAAATTCAACCCTATATTCACTGCAGTATTATTCACAATAGGCAGGATATACAAGCAAATTAAATGCTCATCAATAAATGATGGATAAACAAGATGTGTGTTTATAATATATATATCTACCCACCTTAACTACATATTTATCTATATTTATTTTTATATATATATATATATATATATACACACACACACATAAAAATACAATGGGTTATTATTCAGCTCTAAATAGAATGTTTTTCTTATTTGCAACAAATGGGTAGAACAAGAGTGTAATATACTAAGTGAAATAAATCAGGAAGAGAATGACAATTGCTGAATGATTTTACTCACATTTGGAATTTTAAACAAATGAACATAACAACACAGAAAAGGAGATGTACATATAGAAGGAAACATATTGTTCACAAGAAGGAGGGAAATGGGGATAGTAAAAGAAAAAGTTGAGGAAAATTAAGAGAGAAAATTTTCCAGTTGCAAAGTAAATGAATCAGGGACAAGAAATGTACTGTATGGGGAATAGTCAATAACTATGAAATATCTTTACAAAGTGACATATCATAACTAGATATATTCTGGTGAACAGTATGAAATGAATTAAAAATTGTGAACATAATGTTGTGTAGGAGAAACTAACACAGTGTTATAGATTAAAGTTCACTTCAAAAACAAACAATCATACTTATATTAAAAGAAACTAGGTTTCTAATTAACAGAGGCAGGGGTTGGAAAAGGAGAATTTGATTAATGCACTCAAAAGCTACAAATCGCCAGCTGTAAAATAAAAGTGTTCAAGGGATGCCCAGTAAAAACATGAAAATTATAGTTAATACCGCTTTATGTTCTATATTAATGATGTTAAGAGAGTAGACCTTAAGGTTTATCATCACAACCAAAAGACAAATTGTATTTCTTTAAAATTGTATCTAAGTGAGATAATGAAATCTCCCTAAAGTTGCTATGATATTTATTTCATGATAGTTGTAAATCAAATCACTATCCTATGCACCTAAACTTTCACAAAGTTTTATGCCAATTATATCTCAAAAAAAGAGGAAGGAAAAATGTAAAGTCAATGGTCATTTTTTCCCATGTCATTTCTCATGATTGTTTTTGCAGCAAGTAAACTTGAGTCATGATATACTTATCCTTGGCAAAGTTACTAATAAATAAGTGATTCTAATAAATTATACATAAAGATACTAATAAAATTAATGTTTTACCATGCTTAAACATTCTTCATGTTAATAGTCCACTGTTTCTGTAGACATCAAAATTTCACTCTGTGTATTCATTTGAGATTAGAGAATGGATACAAATTTCAAACTGGCTGCTCTTGCTGCGAGTGATAAAGTTCACTGTCTCTGAACGATAGTCTCAACTCCCAGACAGCATCTGTAAGAAAAGAACATGCTAGGTTGCTAAATATCTCAGCATTGTAAAATCTCAGAAATTCTACAATTCTTAACTGTTTTGCAATGGGAATGCAATAGTGACAAAGACCTGATTTTGGAGAACAATGTGGTGTTTTCTCATGGTTGCATTATAGGATGTGAGGATAATCCCTGAGATCCACAAAAAAAAATTCACGCTCAAGTGCTGGGCAAAGAAGTGTAAAGCTTCTGAATTATTAGATCTGAGGACTGCTTTTAAAATGAAGACTATGCTCACTCTATTCCAGGTAGTCCAAGGGAAGAAAGGTTATTGCAATTTCTATGTGAACGAGAATAAGTCAGTGGTTCAGACACTATAAATTAGTCAAAGGGTGTTCAAAGCCAAAATAAGTTGTGTCAACAATGAGAACTAAAAGAAAAATAATTAGACATAAGCTTAAATAAAAAAGGTGATACAGTCCTGTGCTGTGGTCTGGGGACTGGAGAATGTATATGTCTCAGTCACATTCAAGGGTTCAGAGGCTTCACCCTAGCATCAGCTCGGGATTCATTGAGCAGGTAACAATTAGTATACAGGGAGAAATATAATCAATCTCTCCCTGATCGGAAGATAATCTGGTGACCCAATGAAACTCTTAATTCACAGAGATTCTGACAGATGCAGAGGAATAATTCACTGATGATTCAACTAAGACAAACTTAGTTACAGCTTAACAATCCATTTTCATACACACACACACACTGGTAGACAGATTTGTAGTATTTAATGGGAAGAATTCAGTGGGTAGAGCTCAGAGAATAGTTTTCAAAGCACCAGCCAACTTTTGTGCTTTTGCCAATAGTCTAGATTTTCCCAGGTAGAAAACTACAGATGGACAAACAAACAATATCCTTCTTTAGGATTTCTAATTTTGAAAGTAAACTGTAACTTTTGATTTATCAGTATAGAACCTTGTTAAAATGATCACGGTAAGACCCACTGTCTGATAAGAGAGCTGGAAACTAGCTGCTGGAACAGCCCATCTGAACCCCAGACTGCTAATGTAAGCAACAACATAGCCATCATCAGATTCAGCTGACAAACATAAAAGCTTGATGTTTCTGTTGTAGGATAAACCACTGCTGTCCAGACACAGTTCTCATGCTGCAAGTGGTCTCTGTTCTTCTCTTGGTAAAGGTCACATTGGTAGGATGCTGCTAGAGTTCACCCTGGCCCATTTGCCCATTCTCCAGATTATCAAAGACTTTCTTCACAACAGGTGACACATTTTCAGTACTCAATTCTGCCATTCCAGTCTTATCAGCTGACACTGGCGGCATCATTGTGAGCAGAAGACTTAGGCTCCCTGAACTTGCATATAATTATTTCAGCATTTCAGATAATTTCACATTATGAAAATGCTTCACCTTTTATTTTAAATTAATGGGAAATTGTCAAAGACTTCCACGAATATTTTATATTTCCTAATATCTGTATAAATTTGGTATTCTTGCAGTTGGACTAATTTTTAATTCTACCACCCCCACCTC
Organism: Vicugna pacos; assembly: GCF_048564905.1. Lineage (NCBI taxonomy): Eukaryota > Metazoa > Chordata > Mammalia > Artiodactyla > Camelidae > Vicugna > Vicugna pacos. Next base: position 3,367,960 of record NW_027328734.1, read on the forward strand.
CAACTAGTCCACACATTTTAGATTGCAATTTGGTTACTTAATGCCACCACCCCACCCAAAGGGCAAGCACCTCATAGATACTTCCTGTGTGAAAGTTAGAAGGGGCTCAAATTATGTGGGGTTTATAAACCGACATTAAATGTTTGCAATGGCACTGTCTCTTCTGGACAAAGCTCTGTTTCTAAGAAGTAAATTAATTAGAAGGCAGTATAGTTCTTGGTATGGGGAAGAGAATCAGCTATTTTAGTATTGGTGGGTGATGAAGAGACAGGAAAATATCCAGCAAATGGGAATGGAATGCTTTATGCCTCTGGAGGCATGAATTAAGAAGAAAATAATATTTTGTCTCCTGTAACTACCTCCAATTACTGTCTTGAGTGACTAGTCCCTGGGCTATTGAAAGAGCTAGTTTGTGATGAGGATTATAGATCATAACGAAATAGTTTGAAAACCATGAGAGTTTTGTTGTTTCAGGAAAGTAGATTTTGCTTAAAGTCAACATTTATTTTTCATTCACTAAATAGTAAAATGCATCCTGTGGCATGTGCTGTGATTACTGTGCTGGTATCCAAGTTAGACATGGAAAGGGGGATAGACAGAAAACATCTGGAGGAGGTGGTTTCTGTGCTTAGATGGGGATAGTCTAGGTACGTAAATGGAAGACACCGAAAGCCAAGGATGAGCTAGAGTAAAAATGGTGAGGTTGCAGCTAACATAGTTGACAAGCATTTGCCTGGATTAACCTCCAGAAACAGTGAAACATAAAGAAATGCCAAGGTAGTCAGATGCCAGATTTATAAAGAAATGACTAAACTAATTTGAGTTCGTGTGCTTAGAGTTGGAAAGGCATTAAGTGCCACCCTGAAGACGTAAACTTGTCTTTGGCTGGAACAGAAAAGCAACATAAAGTATATACTAGAAAATATAGTGTAGACTCTTGAGGGCAGGTAATGAAAGCAACAATTGGAATGCTTTGAGAACAGCACAAGAAGACAATAGATAATATTACTTCTCAAATTCTACTACATGATGAATATGCCATCTAAGACAACATCATGTGACTGTTTCACACCAGGGATGCCATAATAGAGACCATGATCCCTGGGCCGGTTCCTGCATTTATCTCCTCTTCCAAACTATCCTAACTTAACACTTTCCCTACTTTCCAGGATGAACCAGAAACCACTTAGTACTTTTTCCTCTCTCCATGTTTTAGACTTTTTCCAAATTCTTCCATTTATTCTTCTTCCTTACAAGAAATTATTTTAATTTACTCCCATATTTTTCCATCAAAAGATCATATCAATCAAATATCTCTTTTTTTCTTTAAATGGCAACTTAGTCTCCCGTTTAACCCTAAACTCTAATTTAAAAAAATAAAGAAAATACAGATACACATCTATTTTTATTGTTCAAATAAGAAAATTGCAGATATTTGTCGACATTTGCCAACATCAATTGTAATCTTTGTTATCCTGCATAATCTGGTAGTCCTGTGGAAGTTCAGTTGTAATTAAGATGACGTTCATAAACTGAAGATGGCTGATGAGTTGGCCTTGAAATAGATGTAGCTGATGTATCAGCGATCACTGGCACTGGAAAGCGTGGGTTGCTCCCTGCTTGAAGTTTAGGAAAACGACCTTCACTGGCGGATATGTTGTGATAAATATTTGGAAAAGTAGAAGTCTCCACCATCAGTCCAAAATAATTGCTTTGTATGGGAGAGAAGATGCTGTACTGAGAAATAGAATGTGTAGTTGGATTGGAGTTCACAACACCATCATTTGTTTTATTGTAGCTGCTTTGAGAGTGCCCAGGGACAGTGGTCAACTGATTTAAAATAGCTCGTTGATCCACTGAAATTTGTTCTGGTGGTCTAAATGACATTGATGATGGAGGAGAAAAAACACCTCTGATCGGGTTAGTTGTATCACCAATTATGTGGCAAGTAGAGGGCTTTCTTATAAGAGGCATGTTTAAATTTGCAGAATGTAAAAATGCACTTTCTCCGCAAGAGTCAGCCAGAAAACGAGAATTATTATTATCCACATTACCCGATGCTTTAAAGTGCTTTTGGTTGAAATCTTCAGAAAATGAAGACACCAGAGAAGAATTTCCAATCCCAACTCTTCTTTTTATTCTCACTTAAAGCTGGGGACAGCCTCGTTTAACATTTGGATTATGATAGAACTACAGCTACAACCAAAGAAGAAAATTTTATTAATATTTTAAACCAAAATACAAGGCTACAATAAGCCTAACCTATAAAACCTCAGTTTCCACGTTTACTATGCAAAGATAATAACATCAAAATATAAACATTGCTAACAATATTTTGAAGTTCCTAATTTGGAAAATATACATTTAAATAGTATATTCATCAAATTTAAAAAGTTAGCATTTGCAGTAACGGTGAATGCCGCTTTTTAAAAGCAGCTTTAACACCTTTTTTTAGATTTCTGGAAAGATTCATAGTTGCAAACAAAGTTTCTCATAATCTTGACTACTTAAGGCACTCTCCTCATTTTTTAGAAAAAATAAAGGATTTTAGCCTTAGTAGTTTTATACAATTTTCAAAATCTAGCTTTACAATTATATAACAATTGATTGACATACAAAATAAAATTTTATATGTAAGTTTCCTTGTGGTAACTAAAATTTTTGAATACCTTTCTTAAAACAGAGGCTTCTTTTACTTCTGCCAGAAAGTCAGGTAGACAAGCAGACATTTGAAAATTCTGCCGCAGTTTCCTAAACTCATAAAGGTTAAGCTATCTAACTAAACTTTTCTTACTTCCAGTTTCAGATATTCTGAAAGGGTCCTTTCTTTCCAAAACTTCCTTTTTAAAAACATTTTCATCAATCACTATGGAAGATCCATTATCACCCCACCAGATGGATTTAAACTGGTGACACCAAGCCATTTTTCCAGAGTTTCCTTGGAAATGTTCGAGAATGAAAATCATTATCTTCATCTGGTTCAGAGACACAATGTGTATATCATGGTCTTTTTATCAAGGATTCTTCAAAGTCTGAAAAGCATTTTCTTCATCATAGACCTCAAGTCCAAGTCCCCAGAGAATGTTTGATCACACAATAGATATCTACCAGAGTTTTCTGAACCAGTTGGTCCATCTTTACGAGACACATTTTCAATTTCTGAAGAAACATGTGCCATCACAAATAAATTTTTCTACAGCCACTTTTCTAATCTGCATGATTTTTAGCACTGTGACTTCAAATGCTACTTTGGCAGGCCTGAACATATAAACTGCTAGGCCTTCACAATGGTTCTCAACTTGAGTAGCTGTGACATCACAAAACGACTGGTCTCCCAGCAAGTCAATTTTAACATTCAGCCAGTGTTTACTTCTCATTCATCCAGTTAAAATGAAACTTATATGATGCTTTTTTTATAGTGTGATCTGCAGATATTATCCCCACAAAATCTTTTTAAACAATATAATTGTGGGGTCTATGAAATAAAACCAATCTCCATTCTTTTGTACAGATATTTATAACAGATTTGTGAACAGAGTATAAATAATGAACAAAATATATAAAATAATTATAAGGTTTTGGTATTTAAAATGAAATTTTTGTAAAATCTGTACAGAAAATGTATATCTATTTCAATAACATTTGCAATTAAAGTGAAACTTAATTTGATTTGGAAATGGAAGTAGGTATTTATCTGTGTGCTCTATAATAAGTAGCTCTATATTCAAAACCTGAGCAGAATAAATATCATTTTATATGTATTGTATATAAATAAATGGTAAATAATTATGAAATAAAATTAGATAAATATAATGAATCAAATTTAAGAAATCCCAAAGGGCATAATTTTTGTTTTAAATTGTAATTCAGTGCTATAAGTAAAAAAATGTAATTTAATATTCTACTCTAAAATTACAAAAGAGAAAATCTCATTTTATATTTACAAATGTTTATTTTTGCCATTCTTTCACTCAGAGGTTTTTCAGTCCCTAGAAGGAATAAATTTTCTTGTCATCTTTATAATCCATACCCTTGTGGCTTCTTTTAAGAGTTCCAAAATGATGTTGATAAGTACACTTATTCACATGACCCTGGGTTCAATAAGCAGTGCCTTCATTAAGGGGCAAACAAAAAATCAAAAAACAAAAAAATAACAGTATATTTGTGTTGGGGTTGAAAAGAACTTGTAATGCATTTTAGGAAGCAATATGTATCTCAGGTCTGAAAAAGTTGACATTGTTAGTAAAATACAGCATTTTAAGGCATGTGTTTCGTCCACTAAATGTAAATAATAGCTATGTGCTGTATCAGTAAACTGTAGTAAATCCAGTTCTACCAAAAATTATATTCTTTATTTAGAAATAAATTCCATTAAACATAAGACAAATTCAAAATGAGGGGAAAAATTTATAAATAAATACATGTACACTCAAGCTAAAATGAATTTTTTTTCAGTATGTGCACATTGCATTCTAAATAAATATTAGCAACCTGAATTCATTGCATATTACAAGTATTATAAACTATAATTAAGAGGGATTTAGTCCTGATTCATAAATATTACTTATCATATGCAAATCAATATATGTGATACAATCCTTTAAATAGCAGAGTGTTCAAAATAACAATCTCAAAATATGTAGGAAAATTATTCACAGATCTGATCTTTACTTTTTTATAAAAATATTCTTAACAAATTAAATTTAAATAGAATGTAACTAAGCATAATAAAAGCCATATATGAAAAACCCATGACTAACATCAAGTTCAATGTTAACATACAGGGATGTTTTCGTCTGGTCCAGTAATAAGGAAATGTAGCTTATTCTCACAAGTACTAAGTTACACTACTTGAAGACCTAGCCAGAACAACTAGTAAAAAAAAATATAAAAGGCATCCAATTTGTAAAAAAGCAGTAAAATTTTTACAGATGACATTATTATGCATAGATAGAAAACTCCATATAATCCTCCAGTGACTATTGCACATAATGAACATACTTAGTAAACTTGCAGAATACAAAATCAATATACAAATATCCTTTGCATTTTCATATAAAAACAACAAACCATCAGAAATGGAAATTAGGAAAACAATTGTGTGTATATTTATACCAAAAAGAATAACTAGTAATATATTTGTTAAGTGAAATAAAAGATCTAAACATAGATCTATAAATTATATGTGCAAGAAATATAAGTAAACAAAATAAATAGAAAGATATTCCCTTCTTATGTATTGCATACAATGTGAGGAACTATTCTAATCTATCTTTTACATGTTCAATCTCCCCTGCACTACTTATTGAGGAGAAAGTCTATTCTTCATTTTATACTCTTGCTTTCATTTTCATGGGTTAATTGATCATAGTTGTGAGGGATTATATCTGGTTGCTCAATTCTCTTATATTGATTGGTGTCTGTTTTTGAGCCAGTATCATGTTGTTTAAATTACTAAACTTTGTTGGACTGTTTAACATCAGAGAACTTTACACTATTAGATTTAATAGACTTTTTCAAGGTTATTTGGCAACTCATGATCTTTGTGGTTACATATAAATTTTGAAATTATCTGTTCTATTAAATTGGAAAATCTCATGCGTACTTTGACATGAATCACACTAAATGTAGATTGCTTTGGGCAGTATGGTTGTTTCAACCACATTGTTTCACATCATTAACATAAGAGATCTTCTCATTTCTTTGTATCAGTTTTAATTTCCTTCATCAATGTTCTCAATTTTTTAACGTATATGTTTTCTCCTTATTTGTTAACTTCATTTCTATATATTCTATTCATATATATATATAATTATATATATTATATTTATAAACATGTTTCCTTCACAAATACAACAGGCAGAAGGCAGTGGCAAGTCATATTCAAAGTCCTGAATGAAAGAAAGCTGTAATCTAAGATAATTTATCAAGCAAGGCTATCCTTTAGAATAGAAGGAGAGATAAATAACTTCCACAAAAGCAAATACTAAAACAATTTAGCAAAAGAAAAGAAATAATGAATGATCTACTCTGAATAATAAAGAAGCAGGATGCTATAGAAAGGAGAAAGGCATAATTAGAAAGGCAATAGTTACAATGTCTTACAAAAGAATAAACATGATGTTGTAAAACAGGACATCAAAAGTTTTAAGGATCAGAGAGTGAAACACGGCAATACAGAGTATTTTCTTCTTGTTTCTGTTCTCCAAAGGAGGGGTTAGAATTTGTTTTCCTATCAGTTAAAAAAAAATATATAGTAATGTGTCAATATACATAGAAAACAGGGAAACCATAAGTCAAAAGCTTTCAATGAAGTCACAAAGACAAAAAGAAACCAAGATAATAAAAGAAAACATATCACGCCACAAAAAGAAAATGAAATGAACAAAAAGGAAAGACCAAATTAACTGGAAAATGAAGTTCAAAATGGAAATAAACAACAGTCAATAAATAATTATCACAAATATTAATGGACTCAGTGCTTCAATTAAAAGATATATATTGTCAGATGGGACAATATAACAAGACCCTTCATTATGAAGCATACAAGAGTCCCACTTTAGTAAGAGGAACACATATTAATTGAAAGTCAGAAGGTGGAAAAATATATTCCATTCTAATGGACATGATAAGAAAGCAGGACTAGCAGTACTGACTACACACAAAATAGACTTTACAACAAAGGCCATAGAGAAAGATAAACAAGGACATGATATAATGATTAAAGGAGCAATAAAAAATGAGGGTATTAAACTCATTAAGATATATGCACTCAATATAGGAGCACCTAAATACATCAAGCAAATACTAATAGATAAAAAGGGAGAAACGGATGCGAACACAATAAAAGTAGGAGACTATAACTCCCCATTACCATCACTAGACGGGCCTTTCAGATTGAAAATTAATAAGGGAAGAAATATACAAAAAGATATGATAAAATAATTAGAGTTTGTTGATATTTTCAAACAGTACCCTTCCCCAAAACAGAATATACATTCTTTTCTAGTTCACATGGAATATTTTCTAGGAAAGATTATGTACTCATTCACAGAAGAATCTTCAATAAATTTAAGAAGATAAAACTTATTTCAAGCATCTTTTCTGGGTATAATAACATGAAACAAAATTTCTTCACAGAAAAAGAGGGAGAGAAAATTACAGCATATAATTTAAATACCATGGTACTATAAAAAGTGGGGGAGGTGAAGAAGCAAAAGGAGAAATTAAAAAATATCTTGAGAAATATGTCAAAACACTACACAAAGTCTATGGAATACAGTTAAAGCAGGCTTAAGAGGGAAGTTCATAGTGAGAAGGCCCTCCTCAAAGTAGAAGAGCAACTTCAAATAAATAATCTAACATTCTATGTAAACTAATCATGAACGAAGAGCAAACAAAACCAAAAGTCAGCAGAAAGTGAGATATAAGAAAGACCAAGGAAGAAATATTTGAAATACACATTAAAAAAGAGAAAAAAATCAATCAAACTCTTTTTTGAAATAGTAAACATAATTGACAAAACTATGGACAGGCTCACCAACAAGAAAAGAGAGAGAACACAATAATCTATAAAATGAAAATGGATAAACTAAAAAGAGTAACACAAATTTGCATAATATCATAAGAGAATACAATGAGGAACTGTATGGAAACAAACTGGATAACCAGGAAGTAATGGAGAAGTTTTTGGAAACATTCAGCCCACCAATATTGCATCAAGAAGGAATTAACCATTTGAACAGACAGATCACCAGAAGTGGAATAGAATTATGAATAAAATAAAAATTCTCTGCAAACAAAAATTCAGACTCAAATAGCTTCAATGGGGTAATGACAAAACATACAAAGAAAAATCCATACCAGTCCTCCTCAAACTCTTCCAAAAGGTTGATATGGAGAGAGTACTCCAAAACTCACACTGTAAGGCCAACATTAACCTGATACCAAAACTAGACAAAGACACTACCTCAAGAGAAAACTATAAGCCAATATCATTGTTAAACATAGATGTAAATGTCCTTAAGAAAATATTGACAAACAGAATCCAACAGCATGGAAAAAAGATCATACACCATGGTCAAGTAAGGTTCATCCCAGGAACACAAGGATGGTTTCACTTATGCAAATCAAACAATAAATTGTGATACAACATACCAATAACAGAGAGGACAAAAAAACCACATGATCATCTCAGTAGATGCAGAGAAAGCATTTGATAAAAATTAACACCTATTTGCAATAAAAGTTCTTATCACAGTGGGCATAGAGGGACCATATCTCAACATAATTAAAGCTATTCATGACAAACATATAGCCAGCAAAATGCTCAATGGTGAAAAACTGAAACGCTTCCCACAAAAACCTGAGACAAAACAAGGTTACTCATTCTCACAATTTCAATTCAATATAGTATTGGAAATCCTAGCCACAACGATCAGGCAAGGAAAAGAAATAAAAGGATTCATACTGGAAAAGAAGAGATAAAATTGTCATGGTATGCAGATATGACACTATATATAGAAAACTATAAAAGCTTCACAAAAAATTACTCAGGCTGAAAAAGGAACTGGGCAATATAGAGAGACTAATGTACAAAAAAAATGCATTTCTTTACATTAACATTGAATCAACAGGAAAACAAAGTATAGAGTCAACCACTTTTATAACTGCAGCCAAAATTATAAAATACTTAATAATACATCTGACAAAGGAGGTGGATGGATTATATATGGAGAACTAGAAAACATTGATTGAGGAATTCAAAAAAGATTTGAAGAATTGAAAAGATACCCAATGGTCTCGTAATGGAAGCAACAAATTGCTTAAAATGGTCATACTGCCCAAGGAAATCCCCAGGCTTAATGTGATTTACTATCAAATTATGCAAAAATTTTCTTTTTGGAACTGAAGCAAATGATCCTAAGATTTACAAAGAGTCAAAATAGATCCATAATACCCAAAGCAATATTAACGAAAAAGAAAGAGGCTGGAGGAATAAACAACCAGGTCTCCATAAAATATTGAAGACCTACAATAATCAAAATGACATGATATTGGTACAGAAACAGGCATATGGAACAATGAAACAGAATAGAGGGCCTAGGAATAAATCTACAGGCCTATGTCCTATTAATCTTTGACAGAGTAGCCAAGAATATGACAGAGAAAAGTCCATCTCTTTACCAACTGGTGTTGGGAAAAGTGGATAGCAGCATCAGGGCAATGGAATTAGAACAATCCTTCACTCCATACACAAGAATAAACTCAAAATGACTTGAAGACTTAAATGTAAGGCAAGACAAAGTAAATCTCCTAGAAGTAAACATAGGCAAAACACTCTGAGATAAATCTTAGCAATGATCTCCTAGAACAGCCTACCCAGGTAATGGATGTGAGAGCAAAATTAATAAATGGGACCTAATTAAACTTATAAGCTTTTGCACAGCAAAGGGAACCATAAACAAAGCAAAATGACAACCTATAGGATTAAAGAAAATATTTAGAAGTGATGCAACTGACAAAGTCTTAATTTCTAAAATATAAAGACTTCATACAATGTAATAATAATAAAAAAAAACCCAAGAAACCCAATCTGAAAATGGGCAGAAGCCCTAAACAAGCAATTCTCCAATAAAGAAATACAAATACCACATAAATATATGAAAAAAAAATGTGCTCACTATCATTATCTGAGAAGGGCTATACAAAACTATAATGAAGTATCACCTCACAATAGTCACAATGGCAATCATTCAAAATTCCACAAACATTAAGTGCTGGGGTAGCTGTGGAGAAAGCGGACTCTCCTTCACTGTTGGAAGGAAAGTAGTTTGGTGCAGTCATTGTGGAAACCAGGATGGGGATTTCTCAAAAGAAAAAAAATAAACTTAACTTACGATCCAATAATCACACTTCTGGGTATATATCAAAGGGAACCTTCATTCAAAATGTCACCTGTACCCCAATGGTATTAGCAGTGCTATATACAACAGCCACGACATGGAAGCACCCTAATTGTCCAACAACAGATGAGAGTATTCAGAAGTTATGCCATATTTACACAATGGAATAATATTCTGCAATAAAAAATGATAAAACAATGACATTTTCAGCAAAATTGTTGTCCCCAAAAAGTATCATTCTAATTGAAGAAAGCCAGAAATAGAAAGAAAAATAATATATGACATGACAGATGAGAAACTTCAAAAAAAAATTTGGATGTGAACACTATGATTTCCTCTACAAAACTGAAACACACTCACAGATCTACTAAACAATTTTATGATTATTGCAGAAAGGGGCTATGAGAGGATATATTTGGGATCTGTATATTCATAAATTTTTTTCACTATACATAAAAACAAAATTTTTCTAAATTTCTCCTTTATGACAGAGGGCAGTAAGTTAAATATTGTGAAGTAATGTTTAATAGGCACACAAATATATGCATGCACGGGGACAATGTGTAATACACCACAGATTGACACATTGTAAACGGCAGTACTTCAATGATAAATAAATGAATAAATATGCAAATAAATAAATAAATAAAATAATAACTAAATAAAAATATTTAATAATAAATGAAATACAAATATTCACACTACTTAACTTCACACCTCAAGGATCTAGGAGAAAACAGAAAGAACAAAGAAGAAAACTGAATGAATGAGAGTAAGGCAAATAAGCAGAGAAACAATTGAAAAGATAAAAGAAAAACCTAAGTCTGTTTCTTTTAAACATAAACTGGACAAACGTTTAGGTTGGCAAAGAAAATAAAGACTCAAATAAAATTAGAAATAACAGAGAAGATATTACCACTGATGTTGTAGAGATGCAAAGCATCTTAAGAAATTACCACTAGCCAAAGAATTGAATGACCTAGAACAAAAGACAAATTCCCAGAAACATATGTCTTTGAATACTGAATCAAGAAGAAATCAGAAAGATAATAGAGCAAAAGTGTGTTTGGGTAAGTCAATAATCCAAACTTCCAAAACCAGAAACAAATTTACAAGACGACATTACTGGTGAATTCTCTCATACATTTGAAGACAAGTTTTCACCAATTCTTACCCAAATCTTCCAAGAATTTGAAGGGGGTGAAAGATTCCAAAAATGTTTTTTGATGTGAGTTTTATTTGACTAGCAAGCAAGAAAGGACATTATATGCAAAATATAGAATATTATCCCTGATGAAATTATGTGCCAAAATTCTCAACAAAACACAAGCAAAATGAATTTAACAACACATTTAATGTATCATAAACATACATGAGTAAAGGGATAAATCCCTTGGTTTAAGGATACTTCAAAATATTCAAATCAATAAAGGTGACATGCCACACTAATAGAATAAGTTAAAGAATTCACATAAACATCTCAACACGTGCAGAAAGTGCATTATATATAATGCAACATCCTTTTAAGATACTCCCAACAAATTAAATTAACCCTGTCAGTGGCACGATATCATATACACACAAACACTGTGTGGAGAGCAGTGGAGCAGTTCTCTTTGTATTGATTCTTAGAGAAAGGGTTTATATAGGACATGCACAATGCCTCACATATAATCTAAGTTATAACAATGTTAATAATCTTTAGCTATTTATGTTCCCATGCTCCTGCAGTAAGCGCAGGTTATTAAATGATCAAGGATTGTTTTAAAGTTCATCACGGAACTTCATTGATTAGGCCATCTCTTAACCAGACGGCTCTGCTTGACTTAGGATGTCCTCCTGTGAGGATCTTACCCAGCATAAGCTATCCAGCCACCCATACTGGATACATTGAGTAGGCCATTTCTTATCCAGCCTGGATATGTGACATTCCTCAAAGCTTGTATTCTCTAGAGCTTTCAGACAGGGGCCTACAAACCCAACATCCCTTGACAGAAAAATGGATGAAAAAATTTGATGTATATATGCAATGGAATCAATACTTTGCATTCCTATCAACAGTGTCCACGGTGTTACATTTTCTCCACAAGTTCACCAAGATTTATTTCTTTTCTTTTTCATGAGAGCTTTCTGACAAGTGTGAGGACTTGTCTCATTTTTGGTTTATGACTTTCCTAATAATTTATAACTCTGAACACATTTTCATGTGTCATATAGCCAACTGTATGTTTTCTACAGAAAATTAATTCAGATCTACCTATTCAGCTCCTATGGACTTTTTTTTAATTGGATTGTTTGCTTTTTTTGTTGTTTTTTTGGGGTAAGAGTTTGCCCTATATTTTGGATATTAACACTTGATTGGAAATTATCACTTGGAAATATGTTCTACCATTGTGTTGGTTGACTGTTCATTTTATTGATCATTTCTTCTGCAGAGTAAATCTGTTTATTGTGACACAATCATATTTTCTTAGTTTTACTGCTGCTTCCCATGCCAGAGGAAACATTTGCAGAATCAAATTAAGTCCAATATCAGAGTTTACTTCTTATATTTTACCCTAGGATTCTCTAATTTCCGGTTTTATGTTTTATATGCCCAGGAGTGGGATTGCTGTGTCATATGATAAGTCTATTTTTATTATTTAAAGGAACTTCCATACTGTTTCCAAAGTTGTTTCACCAAATTTGATTCCCACAAAAGTGTTGGAGAGTCCCTTTTTCTCCACAATCTTCCCAGTTTTTATTATTTTTAGACATTTGGATGACAGCCCTTCTCACTACTGTGAGGTAAATCATTATTTTATTTTTGTCTTGCCTTTGTATAATGATTATCAATGTGAAAATATTTTTATGTTTTTGTTTGTCATCTGTGTGTCTTTTTTAGGGAATTGTCTTCTGCTCATTTTCTGGCTGAGTTGTTTTTAGATTTTTGAAATGGTGTTGTATGAACTATTTGTGTATTTTAGAAATTAGCCACTTTTTGATTACATTGTTACTTAATGGTTTCTCCCATTTGGAAGTTCATCTTTTCATTTTGTTTATTTTGCTGTTTAGAAGCTTTTAAGTTTAATTAGGACCTATTTGTTTATTTTACCTTTATTGTTTTCAGCTCAGGAGTGTGACATAAGAAAATTTTGCTACAATTATTGTTTTGTTTTGCCTATGTTATATTCCAGAAGTTTTATTGTGTCATGTATTAGATTCTGATATTTAAAACATTTTGAATTTATTCTTGTACAATGTGAGGGATTTTTCTAATTTCATTGATTTACATGTACCTGTCTAGCTTTCTCAACATCACTTGCTGAAATCTGTCTTTAAGGCATTGTATATTTTTGTTTCCTTTGTCGTGGTTTAGTTGACCATATTTGTGATGTTTTATTTCCGCCTCAGTGCTCTGTTCCAGTGATATAGGTGTTTGTTTGTTTTCCAGTATTGTGCTGTTTTGATTACTGTATTTTTTTCATATATTCTGAGATCTGGGAGAGTTATGGGTTATGCTTCCAACATTGTTCTTTTTCCTCATTCTTCCTTTTCAGTACTAGTTCTTTTGCAGTTCCATACAAATCATAGAACTGATTTAGTTCTGTGGAAAATATCATGTATTTCGATCTGAATCACTTTATATCTGTAGACATATTTTGTAGCATGTATAATTTAACAATATTAATTCCTCTAAACTAAGACCTTGAGATTTCTTTCCATTTCTTTGCATCATCTTCAAATTTCTTTATCAGTGTCCTATAGATTTTATCATCTTGGATTTTCCATAAGTTTTTCATTTTTTGATCTGATTTCATATAGATATTTTATAATTATGGAATATTTCATTGTTAGTGTACTAAAATGTAACTGTTTTTGTATATTAATCATGAATCATGCTACTTTGCTAAATGTCTTTATTAGTTTTAGTTGTTCTGGTGTGGAGAATCTTTAGGGATCTCTATATAGATTATCATGTCACCTATAATAGTAACAGTTTTACTTCATTCAATCCAAATTGAATAAATTTTTTTATTCTCCGATTGCTGTTGCTAGGACTTCCCATACTGTGTATAACAGAAATGGTGAAATTGGGCATCCTTGTCTTATTACTTAATTTGGCTTTCAGTTATTCACTTTTGCGTATTATACTGTCTGTGTGTTTGTAAGTAATGACTTTAGTTATGTTGAGATATATTTCCTGAATCCTACTTTGGTAAGAGTTTTCTGTTGTTGTTGCTGTTGTTGTTGTTGTTGTTGTTGTTGCTGTTGTTGCTGTTTTAATGAATAAATGTTGAATTATTTGAAATACTTTTTATGAATTTATAGGGATGACCACGTCGTTTTCTCTTTTCCTTTTGTTAATGTGGTTTATCAAATTGATTGATTTGTGTATGTTGAAATCCTCTTGTGACCCTACAATTAATCCAAGTTGATCATGGTGTATCATTCATTTTTGGTATTGCTGGATTTAGTTTGCTAATAATACTTCGTAGAATTTTTGCATCTTAATCTATCAAATTTATTGGCTTGAAGTTTCCTTTGCCTGTAGTTTGTTTGTTGACTATGCTATTAAGGTGATGAATTCTTCATAGAATTAATTTGGGAGTTTCCCTCATCTTCATTATTTTTGAATAGTTTCAGAGTATAAGTTCTGCTTTGTATTTTTGTACAGTTTTCCATGGTATTTGTTTAAATCTGCACTTCTTTTAACGATTATTTTAAAAGCAGTTACTTTCTTCTAGTAAACATTTTTTTCAAATTATTTTTTTCTCCTGATTTCTGTCTCTTTCTAGACATTTGTCTATATCTTCTAAGTTCCCCAGTTTATTCGAATCTAAGTGTTGACAAAATGATCCCTTTGTTGTATATCTGCGGTAACAATAGTTATTTCTCTTCTTTTATTTCTTACTTTATTTCTTTGGAGCATCTCTCTTTTCTTCATGATGCACCTGGCAAGAAGTTTCTTTGATTTTGCTTATCTTAAAAAGAAAACAAAAAAAATCTTTGGTTTTACTGCTCTTTTGCATAGTTTTCTTTTTCTCTCTAATGTATATTTACACCTGTAATATTTAGGTTAATGTTTTTTATTTTTTTTAAAGTTTCCTTTTTGATTTACAGTCATTTTGCAAAGTTGTCTCCAATCCCTGTGTTAGCAAAATTTTACTGTTCCAATGAAAAAATATACATTTGTTGTCCCATTTTTTCCACTGTGGGCTTCTGTAAGAACTTTTATATTCTTCCCTTTGCTATACAGTACAATCCTGTTTATCTATTCTACAATTTAGACCTCCCAGTCTATCTTTTCCTACCCCCAGCCCCCTTGGCTAACAAAACCTTGTATTCTATATCTGTGAGTCTATTTCTGTTTTGTATTTGTGCTTTTTTTGTTTTGTTTTTAGATTTCACTGATGTGCCATCTAATATGGTATTTTTCTTTCTCTTTCTGGCTTACTTAACTTAGACTGATTTTCTCCTGGACCATCCATGTTGCTGAAAATGGCGTTATGTTGTCACTTTATATGGCTGAACAGCATTCCATTGTATAAATATACCACCTCTTCTTTATCCAGGAAACTGTCGATGGACATTTAGGCTTTTTCCATGTCTTGGCTATTGTAAATACTGCTGGCTATAAATATTCGGGTGCAGGTGTCATCCAGAAGTAGGGTTCCTTCATGATTTATGGCCAGGACCGGGATTCCTGGGTCATATGATAAGTCTATACCTAGGCTTTTGAGGAATCTCCATCCTGTTTTCCACAGTGGCTGCACCAAACTGCTTTGCCACCAGCAGTGAAGGACGGTTCCCTTTTCTCCATGGCCTCTCCAGCATTTGCCATTTGTGGATTTTTGAATGATGGCCATTCAGATTGGTGTGAGTTGATACCTCATAGTAGTTTTGATTTGCATTTCTCTGATAATCAGATATTGAGCATTTTCTGATGTGCCTTTTGATCATTTGTATGTCTTCCTTGGAAAATTTCTTGTTTAGGCCTTTGCCAATTTTTGCATTGGGTGATCTATTTGTTCTTATTCAGTTGGATGCCCTGCTTATATACTGTGGAGATCAAGCCTTTGTCGGTTTCATATTAAGATTTTTTCCCATTCCGTAAGTTGTCTTTTTGTTTTACTTTTCATTTCTTTACTGTGCAGAAGCTTGTAAGTTTCATTAGGTCTCATTTGTTTATTCTTGCTTTTATTTCTTCTACGAGAAAATTTACGAGACTTATGTCAGATACTGTTTTGCCTATAGTTTCCACCAGGAAGTTTACTCCATCTTGTCTTATGCATAAGTCTTTGGTCCTTTCTGAGTTTACTTTTGTGTATGGTGTTCTAGCTTCATTGGGAGTGTTCTAGCTTCATTGATTTACATGCTGCTGTCCAGTTTTCCCAACACCAGTTGCTGAAGAGACTGTCTGTCATCCATTGTAATTTCTTTCCTCCTATTTCTAAGATTAATTGACCTAAAGTTTGTGAGTTTATTTCTGGGCTCTCTATTCTGTTCCATTGGCCTATATGTATCTTTTCCTACCAATACAGTGCTGTCATGTTGACTGTAGCTCTGCAGTATTATCTGAATCATTAGCGTTAAGAATTGCCACTGATTTTTAAACCTTAATCTTATAACCTGCTACATTGCTAAATTCTTTGATCAGCTGTAGTATTTTTTGTCTGGATCCTGTATGGTTTTCTATATATAGTAACATATTATCTGCATATAGAAAGACTTTTACCTCTTCCTTTCCAATTTGCATCCCATTTACTTCTTTCCTTTCTTGGATTTCTGTGGCTAGGTCTTCCAAGACTATGTTGAGTAGGTGTGGTGATAGTGTGCATCCTTGCCTTGTCCAAGATTTTAGTGGTAAGACATTGGCTTTCTCAACATTCAGTACTATGCTGGCTGTAGGTTTGTAATCTATAGCTTTTATGATGCTGAGATATGTTTTTCTATGCCCAATATGTTGAGAGTTTTTATCATAAGTGTGTGTTGAATTTTATCAAATATTTTTCCTGCATCTATTGAGATGATCATGCGGTTTTGGTCCTTTGTCTTGTTGATGTGCTGTATTACATTGATTGATTTGCATATGTTGAACCACCCCTGTGTCTCTGGCATGATCCCCACTTGGTCATGATGTATAATCATTTTTCTGTATTTTTGGATTCTATTCACTACTATTTTGGTGAGAATATTGGCGCCTGTGTTAATCAGTGATATTGGCTTATAATTTTCTTGTTTGGTATTGTCTTTGCCTGTTTGTGGTATCAGGGTAATTGTGGCTTCATAGAATGACTTTGAGAGTATTCTTTCTTTTTCAGTCTTTGGAAGATTTTGAGAAGGTCTGGTATGAGTTCTTCTATGCATGTTTGGTGGAATTCCTTAGTGATGCCGCCCTGTCCTGGACTGTTATTTGTAGGGAGGTTTTATATTTCTATTTTGATAACATTTCTAGTGCTCTGTTTGTTCAAGGGTTCAGTTTATTCTTGATTCAGTCTTGGTGGACAGTATGTTTCCAGTAACTTGTCCATCTCCTCTAGGTTATCTAGTTTGGTTCAATATACTTGTCATAATAATCTCATACGATATTTCTGTATTTCTATTTTATTAGTTGTAATTTCTCCATTCTCCTATCTTACTGTGCTTATTTGTGCTCTCTCTTTTTTCTTCTTTTTGAGTTTGACCAGAGGTGTGTCGATTTTATTTACTTTTTGGAAATACCAGCGTTTGGATTGGTTGATTATTTTCCTATGGTATTTTAAACTCTATTTTATTTACTTCCTCCACAATATTTATGATTCCCTTCCTTCTGCTGCCTTTTGGGGTTTTTTGTTCTTCTTTACCTAGTTCATTCTCCTGATGGGATAAATTGTTTATTTGTGATTGTTCTTCTTCTTTGAGGAAGGCATGTACCACTATAAACTCCCCTCTCAACACAGCCCTTGCTGTGCCCCATAAATTTTGTGTGGTTTTGCTTTCATTTTCTTTTGTCTCAAGGTAATTTTTAATTTCAACTTTGATTTCTTCTTTGACCCATAGGTTTTTAAATAACATATTGTTTAATCCCCATGTTTTCCTTTTGTTCTCCTTTGTTTCTCTGATGTTGATTTCTAGCTTCATGGCATTGTGGTCAGTAAAGTTGCTTAAGGTAATTTCAATCTTCTTAACATTGCTGAGGTTTCTTTTGTGCCCAAGTATATCATGAATCCTGGAAAATGTCCCATGTGCACTTGAATAGAATGTATATACTATTTTGTAGGGGTACAATGCTCTGCAAACGTCCACCAAGTGTAATATTTTTCTTGTATTATTTAACTTCTCTGTTGCCTAATTTATTTTCTATCTCAATGATCTCTCCTGTGATGTTAATGCAGTTTTGAATTCTTCAACTAGGATTAGATTCCCATTACTATCCCCCTTTATATCTGTTACTAATTATTTCATGTACTTAGGTAGTCCTCTATTTGGTGCATATGTATTAACAATTGTGCTATCCTTAACTTTTATCACTCCTTCAATCATTATAAAATGTCCTTCTTTATCTTTATGGCCTTTGCTTTAAAGACTATTTTGTCTGAAGTCATAACTGCAACAACTGCTTTTTTGGCTTTTCCCATTGTATGGAATACCCTATTCCATCCTTTCACTCTCAATGTATATGTTTCCTTCTTGCTGAAGTGGGTCTCTTGTATGCAGCATATTGAAGGATCTAGCTTATTATCCAGTCTGCCACTCAATGACATTGACTGGAGCATTTAGTCCATTAACATTTACAATAATCCATGATATGTTTGTGTTTATTGCCATTTTGACCTTATTTTTGCAGTTGATTTGGTATTTCCTCTTTGTTCATTTGATCTTCCATTTTTGGCTTGGTCATTTTCCTTTGCATTGTCGTGAAATTTATTTAGTTTTAGTTACTCCCTGAATATGTTTTTGTCTTTTTTTTACCCTTTTATATAAGTCTATTAGACCATTAGTATAACTGATATTATTAAACTGATAGTAACATGATCTCAAAACCATCCTACTGAGAACAAAATATTTTAAAAAGAAAGAACCCCCAAAAATTCTCTATTTTCCTTCCTCCCTTTCCTACTCTCAATGATTTATATGTATTTTTTAAAAAAACTTTGTGTTAATTTTACATGTAGTTCACGAGTTATCATCTTTCCAGCTGTGAGTTTCACATTTCTGTAGCATCCTGCTGCTTTTGTTTTTAGAGTGGACCTTTCAATATTTCTTTAATCATGGGTCTAGTGTTGCTAAACTCTTGTAGCTTTTTCTTGTCTGTGAAATTATTTATGTCTCCTTCTACCATAGTAGATAGCCTTGCTGGTTAAAGTATCCTAGGGTATATCACTTTTTCATTCAGGACTTTGAATGTATCTTGTTACACCCTTCTCTTCTGTAGTATTTGTGTTGTGAAATCAGCTGTGAGCCTTATGGGGATTCCCTTGTAACTCACTCTTTGCTACTCTCTTGCTGCCTTTGGGATCATTTCTTTATCCTTGGCTCTGGCCATCTTATTTATATGCCTTGTTGTGGGTTTATTTGAGTTCTTCCTGTTTGGGACACACTGAGCTTCCTTTACTTGGATATCTGATTCCTTTTTTCAGTTTGGGTAGTTCTCAGGTATGATTTCTTCAAACACCTTTGCAATCCCCTTTGATCTTTCCTCCTCTTCTGGGAATTTAATCATGCCAAGATTGGCATGCTTTCTATTATTCCATAGGCCTCAATGATTTTTCATTTGTTTCTCGTTGTTTCTCTTGTAGCTTTTCTGATTGGGTGTTTTCTATTTTCCTGTCTTCTTAGTCACTAATTCATTCCTCTGCATTATCTAGTTGGCTTTGTGACCCCTTTAAGTCATTCCTCATTTCAGTCAATGGATTTACCTATTCTACTCGGCTCTTCTTTATAGCTTCCATTTCGTTTTTTACATATTTTATTTCTCTAAACTCTATCTTTTATTTCCTTCATTAATTTGATCACTCCTCTTTTGAAATCTTGATCTAGCAGGATATTGATGTCTATTTCACTGATTGTACTTTCAGGGGATTTCTCTTGTTCTTTTAATTGGGAATGGTTTGTCTGCTTCTTCATCTTGCTCCTACCTCTCTGGCACTGTGGTTTATGGATTATCAGTTATCTACTGTGGTCCTAAAGGAGTTTATCTACCTAATGCCTCTGTAGTAATACAGCTGAAAAAGAGAAAAAAGAGAGAGGGAGACAAAGAATTTTAAAGAAGGGGAAATAAGTGTTTGAAGACATTGTATAATACATAATAGAAGAGCAAGTTGAAGCAGAGTTTTGAAAAATAATAAAAATAAATATATTTTTAAAAAATTTCAATGGGATTTAAAAGGGGGTATATATAATTGCCTAAGAAGTAAAAATTAAGAGGGTATGAGAAAATGGAACAGGTTAAAACAGATTAAAACAAGGAGGTGGTCAGTGTGTCCTGGAGACTGTGTACTTTTAATGTGAAATATTTCTGTATTAATCCTGTTTTGGAAGCTCAGCTTGCTTTTTCCAGAGGCCCTCCATTGGATCCCTCATCTGTGCAGCTCCCAGTGCCTGTCAGCAAGCAGATCACTCCTACTCCCAAATCTGGTTTTGGAACAGCTCTCTTTACTGTGGGCTATCTTGTCACTGCCCTGACCGAAGCCCCAGTCACATGTTTCAGATTGACCAGGCAGGAGTGGGCATCAAGCCCTCTCCCAGCCACATGGTCAGGAGCTGTGTTCCAACCCAAAAGCTGGTGGGCCATCAGCAGTGTAAGTGTGCTATTCTCTCCACTGCTATATGCCCTGTCACTGGTCTGGGCCAAAACCCAGCTCCTAGTTTGCCTTGGCAGAGCAAGTTCTCTGAGGAAATAGGACAGAAATATCTTATCTGCCTCAGGCTGTAGACAAGTCCCCATCTGGCGATTGAGTCTGCTAAGTCCTTAGGAGTGAATGCAGGTTTTGCTCTCACTGCTGCCAGGGTGCAAAGTTCCAGTGGATATGGTGGCTGTGTCTGAGCCCCAGGTCTCTTGTCCTAGATAATTCTGTGGATTTTCAGAGATTCCGAATGCACCTTTCCCCTCCCAGAGCTAGTCTGCCCTGTTGTTTAATGAAGGGCCCTGGTTGTTCTGCCCTGTGTACCCACAGCAATGGTACAAAGCCCCCTCCATTCCCCCAGGCTGCCTCAGTGCAGCCGTCCTCATCTTCCACCCAGCTCAGGCAGCATTACCCTGCTCCCAGCTGCCAGGAAGCCAATTGGTCTGGGTGTCACAGGGATCCTCTGTGCCTGTTTAACTTAGTACTGTCAGTCAACTTATACTCTATAGAGGTCCAATTCTTGGAGTCTCCCACTCCATCCTGCTGAACTCACAATTGGAAAGGGGAGACCCAGTGAATGGGCACCAGTCCTTTTTGCTGCTCCCTTCCTGTGGTACCTGTCCCAAACTGTTTTGCCTTTTCTTCTTTCTGTCTTCATGTTCTTCTACCAGATTTTCTGCATCTTTATCTTTTGAGGAGGACAATGTTCTATCAGAGTTCTGCAGGTACTCTGGTTAGCTGAGTAGGTCTGTGGATGTGAGTCTTGGTGCATTTGTGGGAAAGGGTGAGCTATGAGCATCCTTCTGCTCCACTATCTTTGCTTCCCTCACAAAAAGTCTCACTTTATGGTGGAAGATTAACACAATCAGTAAAAAGATGGAAAAGATGTTTCATGGAAATTACAAGAAAGTCCAGTTTGCAATGCTCAAGTCATACAAAATACATTTTAAAATAAGGGCCACAATGAAAGATAAATATGAGATTACATAAAGAAAAAGAGATCAATATAAAAATAGAGTATTACAGTCATTAAATTATATATGGACCAAAAACCATACATATAAGTATAAAAAGAAATATTAGTAGACATGAAGGAATTAATTCATTATAAAAGAATAATAGTAGATGGGTTGAACACCTCACTATTCTGATGGCCATATCATCCCGAAATAATATCTGTAAGGAAACAGAGGTCTTAATGACATAATAGATCATTTGAACCTAACAGATCTAACGGACACTGCATCAGAAAAGGAGAACACATAAATTTCTCAAGTGTACACAGGATTTTATCTAAGGAATTAACCACATATTACTTCATGAAATGAGCCTCAGGAACTTTAAGCAAATATAGATTACAGCAAGTATTTTTCCATAAACACAATTATGAAACTATGCATCAACTCTAGAAAGAAGAACAGGAAAAGCACAAACATGAATTTAAACCTCATTCTTTAAAAAAATAAAATAAAACAAGAACAATGATGAAATCAAAGTGGTAACAAAATCATACCTGGATACAAATTACAATGAAAACACAGCTTCATCAAATGTATGGGACGCAGCAAAGGCAAATCTCAGAGGGAAGTTTAGAACAATTGAGGCCTTACACAAGGAAAAATAAACCCTCACCCAAAGGATAAACTTACCACCCAAAATTACTAGATATTAAAACAAACAAAACACAAAGGCAGTAGAATGAGAAATCTTTAATTATTAGGTTGAATATAAATAAAATAAAAATTAAAAATAAATTAAAATTCATAAAATCAACAGCTATTTTTTCTTAAAAATATTAACAAATTGATAAGCATTTAGCCAGGCTTCTCAAGAAATACAGACTCGACCCAGTAAAGTAATAAATGAAATATTAGAAATAATTTCTGAGAGTACAGTAATACAAAGATTATGAAAGCACTCTGAACAGTTACATGACAACCAACTGGACGACCTTAAAGAAATGGACAAATTTCTTGAAACGTACAGCGTGCCAGCACTGAATAAAATGAAAACTGAAAACTTGAAAAGAGCAATCAGTCTAATTTAAAAAAAATCTATAGTTTTATAAACACCCCTTGAACAAAATGCCTGGATGCCTTCACTAAAACCTCTTTCCTCTCAGCTATTTCAAAAAATGTATTAGGAAGAAAAATTCCCCAATTTATTCTATGAGTACACCAATACCATGATAACAAAAACAGAAAAAGACACTACCAAAAAAAAGAAATTAAAATGTAAAGCCAATATCCTTGATGAATATACATTTAAAAATCCTCAACAGAACATCAACAAATTAATCCAGCAATACATAGAAAGGATTATACATGATGATAAGTTGGATTCCTTCCAGAGTCACAGGGATGGTTCAACATATGCAAGGTAATCAGCATGACACATATTTAATAAAGGAAGGACAAAATTCACAGGACCATGTCAATACACACAGAAAAAGCATTAGACAAAATTCAAGATACATTCGTGATCAGAACTCTCATGAAAGAGAGTATAATGGAAACATCCCTCAGCATACTATAGGTCATTTATAACAATTTATAATACTTAGGGGAAAAGCTGAAAGCCTTCTGGGTAAATTCGGGAACAAGACAAGGATTCCTACCCTCAGCACTTCTGTTCCATAGTAAAAGAAGAAAAGAAAAGGAAAAAAAAGAAGAAAAAGAAAGGCAAAATGGAAAGAAAGAGGCAAAATGGAAAGAAAGAGGCAAAATTGGCACCAGTACTGATGACATAACAATCTACATAGAGTCCTTAGGGCTCCACACAGACTAATCTCAACAATAAATAATTTCAATGAGGGAGCAGGGTACAATATTAATGTAAAGTTGTCTCTTGCATTTCTACACGTTAATCATGAGATACCCTAAAATGGACGTTGAAAGCAATACTATTTAAAATCTCATTCCCCCGAATACCTTGGAATAAATGTAACCACATATATGAAAGATCTAAACACTGAAAATTAAAAAACATTGACAAAGAAATTAAAAATGTTTCAAAAAAATGGAATGATGTCTTGTGCTCTTGGATTGAAGGAGTTAATATTGTTAACATGGCCGAACAACACAAGGAAACCTACAGATTTAATGCAATTCCTGTTACGAAGCTGTAGTATTTCCCACAGAAACAGAAAATAAATAACTCTGTTTTAAATGAAACCATTATATATTGTGAAAATGATCTTGAGGTAAAACAACAAATCTGGAGGTATAAACCTCCCGGATTCCTTTCTATACTACAAAGCTACAGTAATAAAAACAGCATGGCATTGGCACAGAGATATAATCAATAAAATCAGATAGCCTAGAAATTATTCCACACACCTATGAGCAATAAATCAATTATAAAAGATGCAAGACTACACAATGGAGAAAAGACAGTCTTGTAAATGGATGGTGTTTGTAAAGCTGGACATCTAAATGTAAAACAGTGAAATGAGAGCATTCCCTGACATCATATAAAAAAATAAACTCCAAGTTTATTAAGGACCTAAATGTAAGACCTGATTCTATAAAACTGCTAGAAGTGTATATAGGTGATACACTGTTGGATATATATCATAGGAATAATTTCTTATATTAGTCTCCTAAGGCAAAAGAAATAAAAGCAAATTAAGCAAGTGAGACCTAAATAAACTTGAAAACTTCTGCACAGCTAAGGACACTTTGAATGAAATGAAAACACTGCCTGTGTAATTGGAAAACATATTTACAAATAATGCAAGTGACCAGGGGATAATAGATGTAAGTTAATAGATGTAACATGGATCTAGGTTACAGAACTCAATCTGAAAAACAAAAACCCAATCAAAAAAAGAGCAGAGTACCTGAGTTAATATTTTTCCAAAGAAAACATACAGATGAGTAACAGGCAAGTGATAAAAATTCTCAACATTACTAATTATTAGTTAATAGCAGTTCAAAACCACAATGAGGTATCACTTCACACTGGTCAAATGGCTATTATCAAAAAGTCTACAAATAGAAACTGTTGGAGATGTTGTGGAGGAAACAAATCCTTTGTATATCTTGGTAGGAATGTAAATTGGTACAATTTCTATGGAAAACAGTATTCAGATTTTTAAATCCTAAAACAGAACTACCATATGAAACAGTAACACCTCTCCTAGGAAAAATCTGGGGAAGAAACCCTAAATTGAGAAGAACCAATGTTCACAACAGCACTGTTTATAACATGCAATACAGGGAAGCAATCCAAAAGTCCACAGTAGACTATGGACTTAGGAAGATATGGAGAAGAGACAAGATGGCGGAGTAGAAGGGCGCTTGTAAGTCACCCTCTCCCACAAATACACCAAGACCCACATCTACAGACTCACTCAGCCAACCAGGGCTCCTGCGGAACTCCGACAGAACATCACCATCTTCAAAAGATAAAGACGCCAAAAATCTGGTAGGAGAAAAGGAAAAAAGAAATAACAAAAGGCAAAGCAGCGCGGGACGGTTTCGATGGGGAGGGAGCGGCAAAGGAGGACTGGCGCTCGCTCGCTGGGTCTCCCCTCTCCAACTGAGGGGCCAGTGGGACGGAGGGGGAGCCTCCGAGGCTCCGATCTGTACAGAGCAGCCCTTGTCTGACAGAACTAAGTTAAACGGGCACAGAGCATCCCCCGGACACCCAGCCTGTGACGAGGGCCGGCAGTGGTGGGCAGGGCCAGGCTGCACAAGGCGGGCGGAGGACGGTGGCGGCTGCATGGAGGCAGCCCTGGGGGACTGCAAGGGGCTGGGCGCCGTGGATGTGGGTGTACAGGACAGAGCAACCTGGGCCCTCCATAAAACAACAAGGTTGATATGCTCTCGGGGGAAGGGTGCATACCCCCATCTCTGAAAACCCGTGGAAATTTCAGGGGAAGAGAGGCGGGGCCCAGGCACAGCCGCCATATTCTCCGGTGCTTAGCACCCAGGCAGGGGCAGAGACGAAACCTGCATCTGCACTGAAGGGTTTAGCAGCCTCAAGGGCCAGTCTGAGACGGGTCTACAGCCCGGGGCAGATAGGATCCTTCCATCCTGGTCCCTCAGAGAACTTGCTACATAAAGACAAACAAGAAGCTGGGTCTTGGCTCAGAGCAGGGAAGAACTGCCCCTCGGTCTTCCCCGAGCCCACCCGTGGAGCGCGACCAGGGCGGAGCGCCGGCCAGGGCGGAGCGGGCAGCCGCACAGAGCAGCAGAGCTACCGGTGGCGCAGACAGAGGGAGAGCGGCCCCCCACCTGTTGGGCAGGACCACAGCCTCTGACCGAGGTGCTGGGAGGGGGCACGTCCCGCCCTTCTGCCTGGCCAGACTGCAACATCTGACTGCGGCATCCGGAGGGGCAGTGACCAGCCCGCCCACAGCAGAGGAGAGCTGCATCTGACCCCGTGTTAGGAGGAGGCGTGATCAGCTTGCCAACAGGTGCTGGGAGCAACACAGAAGAGGGCGTCAACGGACGGCCTATGAAAACAAGCTGATCTTCCAAAACAGGACGAAGACAGAAGGACTTCACATTAAAAGCACACAGACTCCAGTAGAACACCGACAACACTTTTTTTATTTTGTTTTGTTATTTGTTTTTGTTTTGTTTTGTTTTTTGTCTGTTTTGTTTTTAAATCTGTTTTTACCTGTTCTATTTTCAATTACTCCCTTAATTTTTACTTCTTAATTCATTTCTATTTCTCTTGGGTTTTGATGTCCTGCTATTGAATATACACAGGCTTCAAATACATCTACTAATCTCCCCACCCCTTTTTTTTTCTTTTTTCTTCTTTTTTTTAAAGGTTTTAAAAGGATGTCTCAACCCGATTAATACTCTGCTACAACTCGCTTTTCTATTATTCATTATACACTGTTTTCAAAACCTCTTTCTCCCTTCTTTTAAAAATCTTTCTCTCTCTCATTTTTTTTCTTTTTTTCTCCTGCTTTTTTTTTCCTAAGTTCTATTCCTAAATAGGCATCAGATAGATAAAATCCTTAAGATCCAAATTAGACAACTGATACTCCATAAACCACAGTGCCAGAGAGGTATGAGTAAGACGAAGAAGCAGAGAAGCCTTTCCCAATTAAAAGAACAAGAGGAATCCCCTGAAAGAAAGAGGAATGAATTAGACAGTGATAGCCTACTAGATCAAGATTTCAAAAAAGGAGTGATCAAATTGCTGAAGGAATTAAAAGAGATAGTGCTTAGAGATATAAAATATGTCAAAAATGAAATTGAAGCAATAAAGAAGAGCCAAGCAGAATGGTTAAACTCATTGACAGAGATGAGGAATGATCTAATAGCTGTGCAAAGCCGACTAGTTAATGCAGAGGAACGAATTAGTGATCTTTAAGACAGGGCAATAGAAAGCACCCATTCAAAAGAAATACAAGATAAGCAAATAAAAAGTAATGATAATAGCATAAGGGACCTATGGGATAATATAAAGCGTCCCAATCTTCACATAATAGGGGTCCCAGAAGGGGAAGAAAGATCAAAGGGGAGTGAAAAGGTTTTTGAAGAAATCATGACTGGAAACTTCCCAAATTTAAAGAAGGAATCAGATATCCAAGTACAGGAAGCTCAGAGGGTCCCAAACAGGAAGAATCCAAATAGACCCACACCAAGACATATCATAATCAAGATGGCCAGAGTCAAGGATAAAGAAATGATTCTAAAGGCAGCAAAAGGAAAGCAAAGAGTGAATTACAAGGGAACCCCCATAAGGCTCTCAGCTGATATTTCTACACAAACACTAAAGGCCAGAAGGGAGTGGCAATATATATTCAAAGCCCTGAATGAAAAAAAGGTGCAGCCTAGGGTACTTGATCCAGCAAGGCTATCCTTTAGGATAGAGGGAAAAATAAATAGTTTCCCGGCCAAAAAAAGCTGCAGGAGTTTAGCAACACTAAATCAAAGCTAAAAGAAATATTGAAAGGGCTATTCTAAATAGAAAAGCAGCAGGATGCTACAGAAATGAGAAACTCACAACTGGAAAGGTGATGACTCATGAATTATGAATGAAGAAACACGAAATTATAGAAGAAGACATACAAATCACTGAGAGTGGGAGAGGGTGGCAGGGAAATATAGAATTTTTTTCTTTCTTTTTTAAATTATCTTACCAGTAGGATGGGTTTGAGATCATGTTATTATCAGTATAATAAAAACAGGTATATGTCAATAGATTTACAAAAAAGGGTAACCACAAGTCAAAAACTTACAAGGGAGTCACAAAAATTAAATAAAATCCATGATAATACAAAGGAAATTTACCAAACCACAAAAGGAAGAAGAAAGGAACAAAGAGGATATACCAATTCAACTGCAAAGATAAGTTCAAAATGGCAATAAACACACATCTATCATTAATTACTGTAAATGTTAATGAACTAAATGCTCCAGTCAAAAGACATAGAGTGGCAGACTGGATAATAAAGCAAGAACCTTCAATATGCTGCATACAAGTGACCCACTTTAGGGAGAAAGACACATATAGATTTAGAGTGAAAGGATGGAAAAGGATATTCCATGCAAATGGAAAAGCCAAAAAAGCAGGTGTTGCAGTACTTATTTCAAACAAAATAGACTTTAAAACAAAGGCCATAAAGAAAGATAAATAAGGACATTTTATAATGATTAAAGGAGTGATACAAGATGAAGACATTACACACGTTAATATATATGCACCCAATATAGGAGCACCTAAGTACATACAAGAATTACTAACAGAGAAAAGGGCGATATTGATGGGAAAACAATCATAGTTGGAGATTTTAATACTGCATTAACATCACTAGACAGATCTTCCAGACAGAAAATAAACAAGGCAAAAGAGAAATTAAATACTACAATAGAAAAACTAGATTTGGTGGATATTTTCAGAGCATTACACCCCCAAAAAATAGAATATATATTCTTTTCAAGTGCACATGGAACATTTTCCAGGATCAATCATGTACTTGGACACAAAAGAAACCTCAACAAAATTAAGAAGATAGAAATTATCTCAAGCATCTTTACTGACCACAATGCCATGAAACTGGAAATCAACAACAGAGAAACAAAGGAGAAAAAAAGAAATGCATGGAGGTTAAACAAAATGTTATTGAAAAAACAATGGATCAATGAGGAAATCAAACCTGAAATTAAAAAATACTTTGGGGCAAAAGATAATGAAAGCCCAACCATGCAAAAACTATGGGACACAGCAAAGGCAGTGCTAAGAGGGAAGTTTATAGTGATACAGGCCTTCATCAAAAAAGAAGAACAATCTCAAATAAACAAGTTAACCCACCACCTGAATTAATTAGAAAAAGAAGAACAAAAAGCTCCAAAAAGCAGCAGAAGGAAGGAAATAATAAAGATCAGAGAGGAATAAAATACAATAGAGATTAACAAGACCATAGAAAAAATCAACCAAACCAAAAGCTGATTTTTTGAAAAAGTAAATAAAATCGACAAACTTCTAGCAAAACTCACAAAGAAGAAAAAAGAGAGAGCACAAATTAGCAAAATAAGAAAGGAAAATGGAGAAATTACAACAAACAAAATAGAAATACAGAATATCATACGAGAATATTATGAAAAAGTATATGGAACCAAACTGGATAACCTAGAGGAGATGGACAAGTTTCTGGAAACATACTGTCCACCAAAACTGAATCAAGAAAAAACCGAACTCTTGAACAATCCAATCACTAGAAAGGAATAGAAACAGCTATTAAAAACCTCCCTACAAATAAAAGTCCAGGACCGGACGGCTTCACCGGGGAATTCTACCAAACATACAAAGAAGAACTCATACCAGTCCTTCTCAAACTCTTCCAGATGATTGAAAAGGAGAGAAAAGTCCCAAACTCATTCTATGAAGCCACCATCACCCTGATACCAAAACCAGGCAAAGACACTACAAAAAGAAAAGAGAATTATAGGCCAATATCACTGATGATTATAGACGCCAAATTCTTCACAAAATTTTTAACAAATAGAATCCAACAACACATAAAAAAGATTATACATCATGACCAAGTGGGGCTCATCCCAGGGACACAAGGCTGGTTCAACATACGCAAATCAATCCATGTAATACGTCACATCAACAAGAGAAAGGACAAAAACCACATGATCATCCCAATCGATGCAGAAAAAGCATTTGATAAAATTCAACACCCACTTATGATAAAAACTCTCGCCAAAGTGGATATAGAGGGAACATATTTAAACATAATAAAAGTTATATATGACAAACCTATAGCCAGCATAGCTCTCAACGGTGAAAAACTCAAAAGCTTCCCACTAAAATCTGGGACAAGATAATGATGCCCACTATCACCACTCCTATTCAACATAGCCCTGGAAGTCCTAGTCACAGTAATCAGGCAAGAGAAAGAAAGAAAAGGGATCCAAATTGGAAAAGAAGAGGTAAAAGTGTCATTACATGCTGACGACATGTTACTATATATAGAAAACCCTAAAAAGTCCACACAAAAGCTACTGGAGCTGATTGAAGAATTCAGCAAGGTAGCAGGTTACAAAATTAATGTTCAAAAATCAGTTGCCTTTCTTTACACTAACGATAAATCAACAGAAATAGAAAGTAAGGAAACAATTCCCTCTGGGAATAAATCTAACCAAGGAAGTGAAAGAATTATACACAGAAAACTATAAACCATTGATGAAGGAAATTAAAGAAGACTTTAAAAAATGGAAAGATAGTCCATGCTCTTGGATTGGAAGAATCAATATTTATAAAATGGTCATATTGCCCAAGGCAATCTACAGATTTAATGCAATCCCTATCCAATTAACCAGGACATATTTCACAGAACTAGAACAAATCATAATAAAATTTATATGGAACCATCAAAGACCTAGAATTGCTAAAGCATTACTGAAGAGAAAGAAAGAGGCTGGAGGAATAACTCTCCCAGACTTCAGACAATACTATAGAGCTACAGTCATCAAGACAGCACGGTATTGGTACTAAAACAGACATATGGACCTATGGAACAGAATAGAGAGCCCAGAAATGAACCCACAAACCTTTTGTCAACTAATCATCGACAAAGGAGGCAAGAATATACAATGGAATAAAGACAGTCTCTTCAGCAAATGGTGTTGGGAAAACTGGACAGCAGCATGTAAAACAATGAAGCTAGAACACACCCTTACACCATATACAAAAATCAACTCAAAATGGATTAAAGTCTTAAACATAAGACAAGATACAATAAACCTCCTAGAAGATAACATAGGGAAAACATTATCTGACATACATTTCAAAAATTTTCTCCTAGAAGAAATAAAAGCAAGAATAAACAAATGAGAACTAATGAAACTTACAAGCTCCTGCAGAGCAAAGGAATCCAGAAATAAAACAAGAAGAAAACCTACTGAATGGGAGAAAATTTTTGAAAGTGAAACCGACAAAGGATTGATCTCCAAAATATATAAGCAGCTCATATGACTCAATATGAAAAAAATAAACAACCCAATCCAAAAATGGGCAGAAGACATAAACAAGCAATTCTCCAAGGAAGACATACAAATAATCAAAAAGCACATGAAAAAATGTTGAATATCACTAATTATCAGAGAAATGCAAATCAAAACTACAATGAGGTATCACCTCACACCAGGCAGAATGGCCGTCATTCAAAAATCCACAAATGACAAATGCTGGAGAGGCTGTGGAGAAAGGGGAACCCTCTTACATGCTGGTGGGAATGCAGTTTGCTGCAGCCACTATGGAAAACAGTGTGGAGATTCCTCAAAAGACTAGGAATAGACTTACCATATGACCCAGGAATCCCACTCCTGGGCTTATATCCAGAAGGAAATCTACTTCAAGTTGACACCTGCCCTCCAATGTTCATAGCAGCACTATTTACAATAGCCAAAACATGGAAACAGCCTAAATGTCCATCAACGGGTGACTGGATAAAGAAGATGTGGCATATTTATGCAATGGAATACTACTCAGCCATAAAACCCGACAAAATAATGCCATTTGCAGCAACATGGATGCTCCGAGAGAATGTCAGTCTAAGTGAAGTAAGCCAGAAATAGAAAGAAAAATAACATATGAGATCGCTCATATGTGGAATCTAAAGACTCATGGACAGAGAATACAGACTTGTGGTTACCAGTGGGGTAGAGGGTGGGAAGGGATAGACTGGGATTTCAAAACTGTAAAATAGATAAACAAGATTACACTGTATAGCACAGGGAAATATACATAAAATGTTATGATAAATCACAGAGAAAAAAATGCGACAATGAGTGTGTATATGTCCATGAATGACTGAAAAATTGTACTGAATACTGGAATTTGACACAATATTGTAAAATGATTATAAATGAATAAAAAATGTTAAAAAAAAGAAATGAGTGACCTTCAGCAGCACAATCCATTGATGAATTTTTTCAACATGAATTTGACTGAAAGAATACAAGACACAAATCACAGCATGGGATCTAATTCTTTTTATATGAATTTCAAGAACAGTAAAATCAATTTGTACTTTGTTAGTATATATTCACAGGTGATAAAATTATAAAGAATTGCAGAGAAGTGATGATTATAACAGTTAAGATAGTGGTTACATCTTGTGGAGAAAATCCTGTCTTTATTTAAAAATTTAATACTTTGTTCATCATGGATTCTTTTGCATTAACTTTTGTTTTTTTAAAATATTGCAATAAAAGCTTTCATTGAAATATTAAAAAAACTAAACATATCAAAACACACACAGAAAAAAATAAAATATGATGTTTCTATAAGTATGTAATGGAATATTACTCAGCAATGAAAAAGCATAACACATGGCTATTTCAGCATCATGAATGGACCTAGTAAATATTGCGCTTAGTGAAGTAACTTAGACAAAGACAAAAGTATATAATATAATTTTTATGTGGAATCTAAAGAATAACAAATATCTGTGTACATCTATCTACAGTTATCTATTGATAGATGAGAGATAAGTAGATACATAGAAGGATAGATACATAGACATACGATAGATATATAGATAGATAGATAGATAGATTGATAGATAGATAGATAAATTGATTGATTGATTGATTGAGACATGGTAGAGAGATAGAGACATTAGATAGACAAGACTGAAACAGGCTGAAAGATAAGGGAAAAAATTTATGTTTACCAAAGTGGAACGGAAAGACAATTTAAAGGTAGGACACTGACAGATTAAAAGTAGTTTACCTAATGGAGATAAGCAACAAGGTTAATCTGTATATACCAGGGAATTACACAAAATAACTTATAATAATTGTATGTTAACAATTATTGAAATAATTTATAATGCAACATAATCTAAAAAGTGGTTGGGATCACTATGCTGTACATCTGAAACTGCACAATATTGCACATCTACTGTACTTCAATTAAAAATAAAACATCTCATGTATAATTTAGTCCTTTTTCCACTGATAGCATCTTCCTTTAATATTGTTTTATTTTTACTCTTTACCTTTTATGATTGCTGACTCAAATTTTTTCTATTTTTTTGTGAACATGTTACCAGATTGATGTACCTATATTTATTGCAACTGAATTACTATTTTTCTCTCTTTAATTCATATAGAATAGTAGCATTTAACAACATACCCAAAGAAACAGTTGCAACTTTCTCGTGGTCTCTGCTTAGAATTTTGTTCAAAATTTTGCGTATATTTGCCATTTTATTTTTCTTAGAATAGCTCTTTTCTGAACCTCTTGTAAAGTGTCTCGGTTTTGTTTTTTACAACTCACTCAGGTTTGTTTGTCTGGTAAATTCTTTATTTTCACTTTACACCTAAGTGATAACTGTGCAAGGTGTAGTATTCTTGGGTGAGAGATTTCTTATTTCAGTAGTTTGAAAATGTCATTTTAATTACCCTTGGCATATGTTTTTTGCTCAGTAATCTGCTGATAGACTAATGGTGGTTCCTATGTAGATTAACATAACTTTTATTGACTGCCTTTAAAACTTTACTCTGGTATTGACTTGCCAATTTGCATATGACGTATCTTGAAAAGGTCTCATTGTCTTAAAGTTATTGGTGTTTTGTTGTCTCACGGAATTGTATGTCAGTTCCTTACCCAGGTCAGGAAGTTATCAACTATTACAACTTTAAATAAACCATCAGCTGCCTTGTAACATTCTTCTCCCTCCAGGATTTCACCCTAATGTACACTTCCTTAAGAAGTCTGATGGCTATTTTAGAATTTCCTCACTTTTTAATATCTTGAATCTCTCCCCTCTCCTATCATTTCTTGTTGTTTATTGGTGAGTTTGCTAATCTCTCTTCCACAAGACAGTCTTCTTCCAATGTTTTCTGTTGCATTCTTCATATCATTTATTAAGTTCAACTGGTCCTCCAATAATGTTTGATTGTTTCATAGTTTCAGACTCTTAGGTTATGTATACCTTATCATCATTTATTTTATTCCTGAGTTCACTAAACTGCTTTCTGAGTTTTTTTTTTTTGTATTGAGTTTCTGTATGACATCTTTTTCGATTCTCTATTAGTTATACAGCAATATTCCATGACTTTAAGCTTGTTTGCTGCAGGGTTGATATTGTGTGTGTGTGTGTGTGTGCGTGTGTGTGTGTGTTTGCCTGTGCATGTGTGTCTGTGTCTGTGTCGGAGTCTGTGTGTGTTTATCTGTGTGTGTGCTTGGCCTATAAATTTACTGTGACTGGTAATGATCCTGGTAAATTATTGCTGTGATGACACTAAAAAACAGATTGGGATTTGGAGTCCTTGCTTTTGTTTTCTGGTAGTTTGCAATATTGCACAATTTTTGGTTTTACTTATCTGAGCTACATCTGATAATATTTCAAAATGGCACTTTCCAGTCGCTACTGTCTGGATAAAAGATTGCTCACATTGTCACTTCTTAGACAAATTGGTAGTTAATGCCACTGTTGTCACTGGGCCTGTGAACCCTTCCTTTTATCTGATATCCCTTAAGAATCAGTGCACACATTGAGGAAAGTTGTGAAGACATGTGGGTATTCGGAATTAGGCAAGTGCCTTTCCCATGTCCAATGTTGCAAGGTACCTTGTCTCCATCACTGTGAATGGGGAGTAGGGCAATGTCATGAATGTCTGAGTGTCAAAAGAATGGAAATTCTGTATGTCTTGTGGCTCCCTCGTAGTTATCTGTGACCATGAGTACTGGTGCAGTTGGAGGCTGAAGCAGTGTGTACCACTGAGACCCTGTTTCTACTGAGTATTCTGAAAATGTGGTCTCAGTTAACCTTGCCAGTGGGCCATGGTCGCAGACACCAACTCTTCTCTTCCCTCAATTCAGCCATCTTTATGTGTTTTAGCCCACCAAAGGTCAGGTGTACACTTGTGTTCTGGAGTATTTTGTGTTGTAGTTATTTTTGTTGAGATGTGATCATTTCACTGACTGTAGATTTAAGGGGAGAGACAGAAATAGTTTAAACTTAAGTCACTTTTTTCAAAGCCTAAACTTTTTCATTTGAAAGCTTGAATTCTAATAAGGACATTATAAGAACAGTAAAGAAAGTGAACAAATCACCTTCATTAATATCAGAGTCCTACAAAATATTTTGATTTTCCTGGGTTCTTTTCTTCAATGTTTTTCCCACCTACATGCACATTTAAGTATAATATAGCCTATAATCTCTTTAAAATCATTTAAATCATTAAAATACTTCTCTGTGCTGTAAATATAGCCCTTTTGGTTCTCTAATTTATAACTAGTAGCTTGAATATTCCTGTTTTCCCCATCCTTCTTCCCTGTCACCAGTGGAAACCACTACTCGGTGCACTACAGATATATGTGATTTTGTTCCTTTTTTTATGATTATTTCTTTTATATATTTTGTTTCCTCATGGAAGTGGTAACATAGAGTGTTTTTCTCTGTATAACTTAATGTGATATGTGCAACACTACCTGGGTCCAGTCACATTTTTCCAAATGGCAGAATTTTATTTTTTGTTTTGACAATGACTAAGTACTTATTATGTTATCTATACCTCATATCTACTTCAGCCAATCATCTGTTGATGGGCAGTTGATTTGTGCTTCCATACTTGGCTATTATAAATGATGATGATAAGAACATTGGGGGTAATATATCCTTTGAAGTAAATGTTTTCATTATTTTCAGATTTATAACAAAAACTGGAATTGCTGCAACATATAATGTTTCTAATTCTAGTTTTCTTAGCACTATCCACACTTTTATAATTGTGGATGTCTCAATTTATATTTCCACCAACAGTGAACTTGGGTTCCATTTTATCGACATTCATATTAATGTTTGTCATTTGAAGACATTTTTAATAAACATTTTGGTTGCTGTGGAATTATATTTCATTCTGGTTTTGATTTAAGTTTTCCTAATGAATAGCAATGTTATGTTTTTTGTATGTGCATGAAAATATCCAAATGTCTGTTTTTGAAAAGTTTCCATGAAGATCCTTCAACTGATTTTAAGAAGGGTTCTTTGTATTTTAAATAATGAGTCTAATATGCTATATATACATTATGGATATTAACACCTTGTTGGATTCATAGTCTGAAACTCTTCCTTCTATTCTGTGTGTTGTAATAAATTTTGCTGAAGGTTTCCTTTGCTCTGCAAAAGGTTTTCCATTTCACACTTATAGATGAAGTGGAATCACTGTATCACATAGAACATCTATTTTCCCTCAGTATAAGTAAAAACTGTTGTTGTTAGTTTTCTTTTTTTTTAATTAGGAGATAGATCAAAAATAAATATTGCGATGATTTATCACAAAAGCAGTTCTGGTCCTGTTCTTGTTCAGAAATTGTATAGTTTCAGGTTTTACATTAAGGAAATTTATCGATTTCTATTTTATTTTGTATACTATGGAAGGAATGCTCTTACATCTAATTTTACATGTAATTACCAGTTTTTCCAGAACTGCTTTTTGAAAAGACTGCCTTTTTTCCATTGTATACTCTTGCCTCCTTCATTGTAGATGAATTGACCATATGTGTGTGTTTTTATTTTAGGACTCTTTATTTTGTTCCATTTATCTATGTGAATCTTTTAGTGACATATTTTGATGTTTTGATTATTGTAGCTTTGTAGTATGTTTTAAAGTCAGGGAGGATAATACCTACAGCTTTGTTCATTTTTCAAAGATAATTTAAAAAATTTGGGTCTTTCAGAATTTAGTATAAATTTTATTATTTTTCTCCTTGTTTTGTGAAGAAACATATGGATTCTGTGAGAATAGAAATTTACTAAAAGAAGAAAACGAGAAAAATTATAAAGTTTGGAGGATAAATCACACAATATTAAACAACCAATGGATTGCTGCATAAATCAAAGGAAAAATACATAAAGAAATATAACAACAAAAACAAAGTCCATGTGATATAGCAAAAGCAGTATTAATAAGGATGCTTATAGCAAAATAATCCCACTTAAACAAATAAGAAACATCTCTCTCTTATAACATAATCTTACAAACAAAAGATGTAGCAAAATAATAAACAAACTTGCTAGTAGAAAGAAAGACAGCTGAAAGATCAGAACATAAATACATAAAATAAAGATTAAAAATAGAAACATCAAAACAAACTACATAAAGACCTTTGAAAGATAAATAAAACTGATAAACTTTAACGAGACTCATGAGCAGAAAGAGAGTACATATTAAAAGCTCCAAAATAAATGAGAAGTTACAGCTTATATCAAAGTAACACAAAGCATCATAAGATAATACTACAAATTATATGCCAATTAAAATGGAATCCCTAGAAGAAATGGACAATTTCTTAGAAGGACCCAATCTCCAGAATAGAATGAGAAATAAAAAATATTAACAGATTATCATAATGAAATTAAATAAGTAATTTAACAAAATCTCCCAAGAAACAAAATTCCAGGCCTAGACAGGTTCACGGGTGACTTCTGCCAAACATTTAGAGAAGAGCTATCACCTATACTTCTCAGAGAATTACAAAAATTTGCAGAGGAAAGAAGGTTCCAACCCCCCTTTCTGTATTACACTACTACTAAAACAGGAACAAATACCTCATAAGATTACAGTTGAAATACTACTGATAAGCATCATGAAAATAAAATCAATAAATGTTAGCAAAGCAAACAATACATTAAAAGGATTATACAGTATGATTAAGTCCCTTTTATCCCAGGATGCAAAAGTTATTCATTTCCCAGAAATTAATCATTATGATACACCAAACTAACAAATTGTAAAATAAAATTTATATGGCCACCTCAAAAGACTCATAAAATTTATTGACAATTACAGTATCTATTTATGATTATATTTCTCCTCAAAATGCGTATGAGAAACATACCTCTACACATTTAAGGTCGCATATGACAAGAACTCAGCTAACATGACACTCACTGATTAAAAGCTGAAAGCATCTGCTGTAAGAGCAGGAAGAAGTCAAGAATGTTCACACTTACCACTGATATTCAGTATCGTATTGGAAATTCTAGCCATAGCTATCCAAAATAAAAGTAAATAAAATATAGCTATTTCAGAAAAGGAGTAAAAGAATGTGTTTGCAGATGAAATACTTTAAACAGAAATCCTAAAGGAGACGCCACAATGCTACGATGGCTTTTCAATGCATTTGGTAAAATTTCAGTATGTGAAAAAAACATACAGAAATCTTGCATTTCTACAAACTAACAACAAGCTAACAGATAGAGTAAGTGAGGGAACTGTTTCATTCACACTTGCATTACAAAAAAAAAATCAAGAAATTTATCCAACCAAGGAGGTAAAAGACCTGTTCTCAGAAAACTATAAAAGATGTATAACAGAAATTGAAGATAATGCAACCAGGTGAAAGTATATACTGTGTTCATAGATGAGTAAGAAAATATTGTTTAAATGACAGTACTAGCCAAGAAAATATACAAATTAAATTCAGTGCCTATCAAAATACAAATGGCATTTTCAGACACTTACAAAAAATAATTATTAAATTTATATGTAAACACAAATGATTTGAAATCACTAAAAACAAAGAAAAGAAAAGAAAATGAACAAACTACAAACACAAACAAGTTTGACAAAGAACAAAGAGGATGTATCACTGTTCCTGATTTTAAACTATAATACAATGCTACAGCAATGATTATGGTAGTGGCACAGAACAAAGAGAATAATGGAATACAACAGAATGCCTAAAAATGAAATCAGACAGTTATGGTCATTTAGCCCATTACAAAAAAATGAATATACAGTGGGGGAAAGGTAATCAGTATGCACATGAAAATAGTCGACATCACTAACCATCAGAAAAAAGCAAGTCCAAAACACAATGAGATATTATGTCATTCCTGTCAGAATGACTATGATCAAAAATGTAACAAATATAAATATTGGTGGGGATGTAAGAAAAAGCACACTGCTGCACTGCTTAAGTGAATATAAATTTGTGCTGCCACTGTGGAAAACAGTACGGAGATTTATCTATAAATTAAAAATAAAATATGATCCAACACTTCCATATCTACATTCTTATACCAAGAAAATAAAAACACAAATCAGAAAAGATAAATTCAACCCTATATTCACTGTGGCATTATATACAAAAGCCAGGCTATAGAAGCAAATTAATTGCTCATCAATAGATGATGGATAAAGAAGATTTACGTTTCTAGTGTATATATCTACCCATCTATTAAATACAGAAATATCTATATTTATATATATATACACACACTAAACATTATATATATATATATGTATATTTATATATATGCACACACACATAAAATTACAATGGGTTATTACTCAGCTATAAAAAAATAAGTTCTTGACATTTGCAAAAATGGGTAGACCAAGAGGGTAATATGCTAACTGAAATAAGTGAGACAGAGATTGACAAATGCAGAATGGTTTTATTCATATTTGGAATTTAAACAAATGAACAGAACAAAACAGAAAAGGGATATAGATATAGAAAGAAACAGGTTACTCACAAGAAGGAGGGAAATGTGGAGAAGAAAAACAAATAGTTGAGGAAAATTAAGAGAGAAAATTTTACAGTTGCAAATTAAATGAATCAGGGATAAGAAATGTAATGTGTGGGGAATAGTCAATAACTATGAAATATTTTTAAATAACAACATATCATAACTAGATTTATTTTTGTGATCAGTTTGAAATCTATTGAAATAGCAAACATTATGTTATGTAAGAGAAACTAACACAGAGTCATAGATTAATATACACTTCAAAAACAAACACACATATAGAAAAAAATTAGATTTGTAGTTAACAGAGGCAGGGGTTGGGAAAGGATAATTTGATTAATGCACTCAAAAGCTACAAACCTCCAAATGTAAAATAAACGTGTTCTAGGGATGCCCTGTAGTAACATGAAAATTGCAATTAACACTGCTTTATGTTCTATATGAATGTTGTTAAGAGAGTAGACAATAAGTTTTCTCATCAGAACAAAAAGACTAATTGTATTTCTTTAAAATTGTATCTAAATGAGATAATGAATTCTCCCTAAAGTTGCTGTGATATTTATTTCTTGATAATTATAACTCAAATCACTATCCTGTGCACCTAAAATTATGCAATGTTTTATGCCAATTATATGTAAATAAAAGTGGAAGTAACAATGGCAAATAAATGGTAATGTTTTCCCATGTCATTTATCATGACTGTTTTTGCAACAAGTAAACTTGGGTCATGATATAATTATCCTAGGTAAAGATACTAATAAATAAGGGATTCTAATAAATTATACATAAAGATACTAATAAAATTAGTATTTTACCATGCTTAAACTTTCTTAATGTTAACAGCCCACTGATTCTGTAGGCATCAAAATTTCACTCTGTGTATTCATCTGAGATTAGTTAATGGATACAGATTTAACACTGGCTGCTGTTGCTGTAAGTGGTAAAATTCACTGTCTCTGATCAATGGTCTCATGTCCCCGACATTATCTGTAAGAAATGCACATGCTAGGTTGCTAAAAATCTCACCATGGTGAAATCTCAGAACTCCTAAAATACTTAACTGTTTTGCAATGGGAATGCAATACTGACAAAGACTTGATTATAGATAACATTGTGGTGTGTTCTCATGGTTGCATTAGGGAATTTGATGGTAATCCCTGAGATCCACAACAAACATTCTTGCTCAAGTTCTGGGCAAAGAAGTGAAAATGTTCTGAATTATTAGGAATGAGGACTGCTTTCAAAATGATGACTATGCACACTCTATTCCAGGAAGTACAAGGAAGAAAGTCTATTGCAATTTCAAGGTGAATGGGAATAAGTCAGTGGTTCAGGCTCAATAAATTAGTCAACGGGTGTTCAAAGCCACAGTAAGTTGCGTCAACAATGAGAATTAAAAGAAAAAAAACCTTAGAAATAAGCTTAGATTAAAAGAGACACAGTCCTATGCTGGGCTCTGGGGACTGGAAAATATATATGCTTCAGTCCAATTCAAGGATTCAGTGGCTTGGCCCTATCATCAGCTCGGGATTCAGTGAACAGGTAACAATTAGTTTACAGGGAGAAATATAATCTACCTCTCCCTAATCTGAAGAAAATCTGGTGGCCCAATGAAACTCTTAATTCGCAGATATTCTGACAGATGCAGAGGAACAATTCACTGATGACTCAACTAAGACAAACTTAGTTACTGCTTAACAATCCATCTTCACACACACACACAGTGGTAGACAGATTTGTAGTATTTAGTGGGAAGAATTCAGGGGGCAGAGCTCAGAGAATAGTTTACAAACACCAGCCAACTTTTGTACTTTTGCCAATAGTCTAGCTTTTCCCAGGTAGAAAACTACAGATGGACAATCAAATAATATTCTTTCTTAGAATTTCTAATTTTGAAAGTAAACTGTAGCTTTTGACTTATCAGTATAGAACCTTGTTAAGATGATCACTGTAAGACCCACTGTCTGATAACAAAGCTGGAAACTAGCTACTGAAACAGTCCATATGAACCCCAAACTGCTAATGTAAGCAACAACATAGCCGCCATCAGAGTTCAGCGAAAAAACTTAAAAGCTTGATGTTTCTGTTGTAGGAATAACCACTGCTGTCCAGACACAGTTCTCATGCTCCAAGTGGGCTCTTTTCTTCTCTTGGTAAAGATCATATTGGTGGGATGTTGTTACAGCTTACCCTGGCAGATTTGCCCATTCTCCAGAATATCAAAGGCTTATCACAACTGG
The DNA here is from genome assembly GCF_048564905.1 of Vicugna pacos. Taxonomy (NCBI): domain Eukaryota; kingdom Metazoa; phylum Chordata; class Mammalia; order Artiodactyla; family Camelidae; genus Vicugna; species Vicugna pacos. Next base: position 3,409,883 of record NW_027328734.1, read on the forward strand.
TGACACATTTTCAGAACTCAATGTTGCCATTCCAATCTTTCCAGCTGACACTAGCTGCATCATTGCGAGCAGAAGCCTTAGGCTCCCTGACCTTGCCTACAATTTTTCCAGCATTTCAGGGCATTTCACATTCTGTAAATGCTTCACCTTTTATTTTAAATGAATGGGAAATTTTCAAACACTTCCATGAATATTTTATATTTCCTAATATCTGCAGAATTTTGGTATTCTTGCAGTTGGACAAATTTTTAATTCTACCACCCTCAACTTCTTCTTGTCCACAAGTTTTAGATTACAATTTGGTTACTGAATACCACCACCCCATCGAAGGGGAATGTACCACTTAGATACTTACTATGTGAAGGTTAGAAGGGGCACAAGTTATGTGGGGTGTATAAACCTACATTAAATATTTGCAATGGCACTGTCTCTATGGACAAAGCTCTGATTCTAAGAAGTAAATTAAACATAAGGCATTATAGTTCTTGGTATGGGGAAGAGAATCAGCTATTTTGGGGTGGGTGGGTGATGAAGGGACAGGAAAAAATCCAGCAAATGAGAATGGAAAGCTTTAGGCCTCTGGAGGAATGAATTAAGAAGAAAATACTACTTTGTCTCCTTTACCTAACTCCACTTACTGTCCTGAGTGACTACTCTTTGAGCAATGAAAGATCGAGTTTGTGGTGAAGAGAAAAGACTATAACGAAATAGTTTGAAAACCATGAGAGTTTTGTTGTTTCAGGAAAGTGGATTTTGCTTAAAGTCAACATGTATTTTTCATTCACTTAATACTAAAATGAATCCTGTGACATGGAAAGAGTAGATAATAACACTGATGTTGCAGAGATGCATACCATCATATGAAATTACCACTAGCCAATGAATTGAATGACCTAGAACAACAGACACATTCCCAGAAACATATGTCTCCCATTATTGAATCAAGAAGTAATTAGAAAATTAAATACAGCAAAGGTGTGTATGAGTAAATCAGTAATCCAAACCTCCCAAACCAGAAAAAATTTACAAGATGACTTTACGGGTGAATTATGTCATATATTTTAACACAATTTTTCACCAATTCTTCCCCAAACCTTTCAAGAATTTGAACGGGGTGAAAGATTCCAAAGTTGTTTTATGATGCCAGCTTTATTTGCATAACAAAGCAAGAAAGGACATTAGATGCAAAATATAGAACATTAACCCTGATGAACATGTGTGCCAAAATTCTCAACAAAAGACAAGCAAAATGAATTCAACAACACGTTTAACATATAATACACATACATGAGTACAGGGATTTATCCCTGGGTTTAAGGAGACTTCAAAATATTCAAATCAATAAAGGTGACATGCCACACTAATAGGATGAGAAATAAAACTCACATAATCATCTCAATAGGTGCAGAAAGAGCATTATATATAATGCAAGATCCTTTTAAGATACTCCCAACAAATTAAATTAACCCTGTCAGTGGCATGATATCATATACACACACTTTGTGGACAGAAGGGAAGCAGTTCACTTTGTATTGATTCTTAGAAAAAGGGTTTATATGGACATGCACTATGACTCACATATCATCTAAGTTATAACAATGTTAATAATCTTAAACTATTTATGTACCCATGCTCCTGCAGTAAGCACAGGATGTTAAATGATCAAGGATTGTTTTAAAGTTCATCACGGAACTTCATTATGTTGGTCATCTCTTATCCAGCCGACTGTGCCTGTCTTAGGTTGTCCTCCTCTGAGGATATTACCCAGCATAGGCTAGCCTGCCATCCATACTGGATATATTGAGTAGGCCATTTCTTATCCAGTCTGGATATGTGACATTCCTCACAGCTTGTTTATCAGTTCAGCCCATGGGCTTGTTCTCAAGAGCCTTCAGACAGGGGCTTACAAACACAAAAACCCTAGACAGAAAAGTGGATGAAGAAAATTTGGTGTATATATGCAATGGAATCAATGCTTTGCTTTCCTATCAACAGTGTCCACGGTGTTCATTTTTCTCTACAATCTCACTAACATCTATTTCTTTTCTTTTTGATGAGAGCCTTCTGACAATTGTGAGATCTTTTCTCATTTTTGGTTTATGAAGTCCCTAATAATTTATAACTCTGAACATAATTTCATGTGTCATTTAGCCAACTGTATGTTTTCTACAGAAAATTGATTCAGATCTATCTATTCAGTTCCTACAGACACTTTTTTTAATTAGATTGTTTGGTCTTTTTTGTTGTTGTTTGGTGTATGACTTAGCCTTATAGTTGCATATTAACACTTGATTGGAAAATATCACTTGCAAATATATTCTCCCATTGTGTTGGTTGACTTTTCATTTTATTGATCATTTTTTCTTTAGTGTAAATCTGTTTAGAGTGATACAATCATATTTTGTTAGTTTTGCTTCTGCTTCCCTTGCCAGAGAAGACATATGTAGAATCAAATTAAGTCCAATGTCAGAGTGTACTTCTTATATTTTACACTAGGATTCTTTGTTTTCAGGTTTTATGTTTTATATGCCCAGGAGTGGGAATGCTGGTTCATATGATAAGTTTATTTCTATTATTTTAAGGAACTTCCATAGAATTTCCAAAGTGGTTGCACCAATTTTTCATTCCCACCAACAGCGTTGGAGAGTTCCATTTTCTCCACAACCTTCCAAGAATTTATTTTTTGTAGACATTTGGATGACAGCACTTCTCAGTATTGTGAGGTAAAACATAATTTTATTTTTGTCTTGCATTTGTATAATGATTAGCAATGTGAGCACGTTTTTATAGTCCTGTTTGTCATCTGTTTGTCTTGTTTAGAGAATTGCCTTCTACTCATTTTCTGTCTGAGTTGTTTGCAGTTTTTGCAATGGAGTTGTATGAACGATTTTTATATTTTAGAAATTAGCCACTTGTTGATTGCATTATTTCCAAATGTTTTCTCCCATTTGGAAGTTCATCTTTTCATTATGTTTATTTTGCTATTTAGAAGCTTTTAAGTTTAATTTGGATCTATTTGATTATTTTGCTCTTAATGTTTTCAGCTTGGAAGAGTGACATAAGAAAATTTCGCTACAATTTATGTCTTGTTCTGCCTATGTTAGTTTCCAGGTGTTTTATTGTGTCATATATTAGATTCAGATATTTAAAGCATTTTGGGCTTATATTTGTACAGTGTGAGGGAGTATTCTAATTTCATTGATTTATATGTTGCTGTCTACCTTCCTCAACATCACTTGCTGAAGACTGTCTTTTATGTATTGTATATTTTTGTTATGTTTGTCATAGTTTAATTGACCATAGGTGTGATATTTTATTACTGCCTCTGTGCTCTGTTCCAGGGATATAGATGTTTTTTGTTTTCCAGCATTGTGCTGTTTTGATTTCTGTTTTTGTAATATATTCTGAGTTCTGAGAGGGATATGGTTTATGCCTCCAAAATTGTTCTTTTTCCTCATTGTTTCTTTTGCAGTTCTGGTTCTTTTGCAGTTCCATACAAATCTGAGGACTGTTTTAAGTTCTGTGGAAAATATCATTTAGTTCGATCTGAATCACTTTATATCTGTAGACATCATTTGTAGTATGTATATTTTTGCAATATTAATTCCTCTAAAGTAAGACCTTGAGATTTCTTTCCATTTTTTTGCATCATGTTCAAATTTCTTTATCAGTGCCCTATTAATTTTATTATCTTGGATTTTTCATAGGTTTTTCATTTTTTATCTGATTTCATATGGATTTTTTAGAATACTGGAATATTTCATTGTTAGTGTAAAGGAATGTGACAGTTTTTGTATATTAATCATGAAAAATCCTACTTTGCTAAATGTCTTTATTAGTTTTAGTTGTTTTGGTGTGAAGAATCTTTAGGGTTTTCTATATAGATTATCATGTCATCTAAAATAATAACAGTTTTACTTCATTCAATCCAAGTTGAATAATATTTTTTCTTGTGCGATTGCTGTTGCTAGGACTTCCCTTAATGTGTTTAATAGAAATGGTGAGAGTGGGCATCCTTGTTTTATTCCTTAATTTGGCTTTCATTTATTCACTTTTGCATATTATGTTGTCTGTGGGTCTGTAATTAATGACTTTAGTATTGTTGAGATATATTTCCTGAATCCTACTTTGGTAAGGGTTTTTTGTTTTTATTGACTCTGCTGTTCTTGTTGTTGTTGTTGTTGCTTCTGTATTAATGAATAAAATTTGAAGTTTGTGAAATTATTTTTATCGATTTATTGGGATGACCACATCATTTTCCCTTTTTCTTTTGTTAATGTGGTGTATCAAACTGATTGATTTCATGTAATTTCAACTTCTCTTATGACCCTGCAATGAATTAAAGTTGTTCATGTTGTATGATTCATTTTTTGTATTGCTGGACTTAGTTTTCTAATACTATTTTTTTGAATTTTTGTATGTATATCAATCAAAAATATATGTTTGAAATTCTCTTTGCTTGTACTTTGTTTGTTGGCTTTGCTATCTGGGTAATGAAAGCTTCATAAAATTAATATGGCAGTTTTCCACATCTTCACTATTTTTGAATAGTTTGAAGAGTAAAATTTCTTCTTTTTAGTTTTGTACAGTTTTCCACGGGAGCTGTTTAAATCTGTTCTAATATTTAATGATTTTTTTAAATGCAGATTCTATCTTTCTTCTAGTAATCAGTTTGTTCAAATTATTTATTTCTCCTTATCCCTGTCTATTTCCAGACATTTGTATATTTCTTCTAAGTTGTCCAGTTTATTGGCAAGTAAGTTTTGACAAAATGTTCCCTTTTTTGTATATATGAGGGAACAATTGTTATTTCTCCACTTTTATTTCTGAATTTATTTCTTTGAAGCATCACTGTTTTCTTCATGATGCACTTGGCTAGAGGTTTTTTGATTTTACTTATCTTAAAAAGAAAACAAAAAACAAAATCTTTTGTTTTACTACTCTTTTGCATAGTTGTTTTTTCTTTCTAATTTATATTTACACCTGTAGTATTTAGAATCATGTTTTTTCTTTTTTAACTTTTTTAATTGATTTTTAATAATTTTAAAAGCTGTCTCAAATTCCATTGTAGAGCACAATTTTTTAGGTTCAATGAACATATATACATGTCACATTTTTTCCCCTGTGAGCTCCCATAAGATCTTTTATATATTTCCTTGTACTATACAGTACAATCCTGATTATCTATTCTTCAATTTTGACCTCCCAGCCTATTTCTTCCCACACCCCACCCCTTGGCAACCTAAACTTTTTATTCTCGGCCTGCGAGTTTATTTCTGTTTTGTATTTATGCATTTTTGGTTGGTTTGGTTTTGTTTTTAGATTCCACACATGAGCCATCTCATATGGTATTTTTCTTTCTCTTTCTGGCTTACTTCACTTAGACTGATATTCTCCTGGACCATCCATGTTGCTGAAAATGGCATTATGTTGTCGGTTTATAAGAATGACTACTATTCCATTGTATAAATATAACACCTCTTCTTATCCAGTCAACTGTCAATGGACATTTAGGAAGTTTCCATGTCTTGGCTATTGTAAATAGTGCTGGATATGAACATTGGGGTGCAGGTGTCATCCTGAAGTAGGGTTCCTTCTGAATTTATGCCGAGGAGTGGGATTCTTGGGTTATATGGTAAGTCTATTCCAAGGCTTTTGAGGAATCTCCATCCTGTATTCCACAATGGCTGCACCAAACTGTATTGCCACCAGCAGTGAAGGATGGTTCCCTTTATTCCACAGCATCTCCAGCATTTGTCATTTGTGGATATTTGAATGATGGCCATTCTGACTGGTGTGAGGTGATACCTCACTGTAGTTTTGATTTCCAATTCTCTGATAATCGGTGATATTGAGCGTTTTCTGATGTGATTTTTGATCATTTGTATGTCTTCGGTGGAGAATTGCTTAATTAGGTCTTCTGCCCAATTTTGGATTAGGTAGTTTATTTTTTCTTATTCAGATGGATGAACTTCTTATATACTCTGGAGGTCATGCCTTTTTCGGTTTCATATGCAAATATTTTTCCCATTCCGTAGGTTGTCCTTTTGTTTTATTTCCGGTTCCTTTACTGTGCAGAAGCTTGTAAGTTTCATTAGGTCTAATTTGTTTATTCTTACTTTTATTTCTTCTATGAGAAAATTTTCGAGACGTATGTCAGATAACGTTTTGCCTATATTTTCCTCTTAGAGCTTTATTGTATCTTGTCTTATGTTTAAGAATTTTATCTATTTTGAGTTTTTTTTTTTGTATGGTGTTCTAGCTTCATTGGGAGTGTTCTAGCTTCATTGAATTACATCGTGCTGTCCAGTTTTCCCAACACCAGTTGCTGAATATTCTATCTCTCTTCCATTGTAATTTCTTGCCTCCTTTGTCTAAGATTAATTTGCCAAACGTTTTTGGGTTCATTTCTGGGCTCACTATTCTGTTCCATTGACCTATATGTATGTTTTTCTTCCATTACAGTGCTGTCTTGTTGACTATAGCTCTATTTTATTATCTGAATCATTAGCATAAATAAATGCCACTGATATTTGATGCATAATCTTGTAACCTGCTACCTTGCTGAATTCTTTGATCAGCTGTAGTAAATTTTGTCTGGATCTTGTAGGGTTTTCTGTTTATAGTAACATATTCTGTGCATATAGTGAGACTTTTACCTCTTCCTTTCTAATTTGCATCCCTTTTTCTTCTGTCTCTTGTTTGATTGCTGTGGATAGTACTTCCAAGACTATCTTGAGTAGGAGTCGTGATAGTGTGTATCCTTTTATTGTCCTTGATTTTAGTGGGAAGGATTTGACTTTCTCACCATTGAGTATTATGCTGGATGTAGGTTTGTTATCTATAGCTTTTATGATGTTGAGATATTTTCCCTCTATGCCCAATTGGTGGGAGTTTTTATCACACGTGTATGTTGAATTTTATCAAATGCTTTTCCTACATCAATTGAGATGATCATGTGGTTTTGGTTCTTTCTCTTGTTGATGTGCTGTATTACATTGATTGATTTGCATATGTTGAACCACCCCTGTGTACCTGGCATGATCCCCACTTGGTCATGGTTTATAATCATTTTTCTGTGTTGTTGGATTCTATTTGGTAATATTTTGGTGAGTATTTTTGCGTCTGTGTTCATCAGTGATATTGGCCTATAATTCTCTCTGTTGGTAGTGTCTTTGCGTGGTTGTTGTATCAGGGTGATTGTGGTTTCATGGAATGACTTTGGGAGTATTCCTTCCTTTTCAATCGTCTGGAGGAGTTTGTGAAGTACTGCTATGAGTTCTGCTTTTATGTTTGGTAGAATTCCACAGTGAATCCGTCTGGTCCTGGACTGTTATATGTAGGGAGGTTTTATTTTGCTATTTTGATTTCATTTAAAGTGCTCTGCTTTTTCCAGGGGTCAGTTATGTCTTGATTCTGTCTTGGTGGAGAGTATGATTCCAGAAGATTGTCCATCTCTTCTAGGTAATACAGTTTGGTTCAATATAATTTTCATAAATTTCTCATATGATATTTTGTATTTCTAATTTTTTGTGGTAATTTCTACACTGTCCTATCTTATTTTGGTAATTTGTGCTCTCTCGCTTTTCTTCTTTCTGAGTTTGGCCAGAGGTATGTCGATTTTACTTACTTTTTGGAAAAACCAGCTTTTGAAATTGTTGATTTTTTCCTATGGTCATTTAAATCTCTATTTTATTTATTTCCTCCCCAATATTTATGATTTCCTTCCTTCTGCTGCCTTTTGGTTTTTTTTGTTCTTCTTATTCTAATTCATTCTTCTGGTGAGATAAATTGTTTATTTGTGGTTGTATTTCTTTTTTGAGGATGGAGTGTATCACTATAAGCTCCCCTCTCAGCAATGCTTTCGCAGTGTCCCATAAATTTTGTGGGGTTTTGCTTTCATTTTCTTTTGTCTCAAGGTAGTTTTTCATTTCAGCTTTGATTTCTTCATTGACCCATTAGTTTTTTTGAAAACATATTGTTTAATCCCCATGTTTTCCTTTTGTTCTCCTCTGTTTCTCTGTTGTTGATTTCTAGCTTCATGGCATTATGGTCAGTAAAGATGCTTGGGGTAATTTCTAACTTTTAAATTTGCTGAGGTTTCTTTTGTGCCCAAGTTCATCATGAATCCTGGAAAATATTCCACGTGCACTTGAAAAGACTATATATCCTATATTGTAGGATGTGCAATGCTGTGAATTTATCCACCAAGTGCAATATTTCTACTGTATTATTTAACTTCTCTGTTGCCTAACTTATTTTCTGTCTCGATGATATGTCCAGTGATGTTAATGCAGTGTTGAAATCTCCAAATATGAATCCCCCTTTATATCTGTTAGTAATTATTTTATATACTTAGGTGCTCCTCTATTTGTTGCATGTGTATTAACGAGTGTGCTATCCCTATATTGTATCACTCCTTCAATCATTATAAAATGTCCTCCTTTATCAATATGGCCTTTGGTTTAAAGACTATTTTGTCTGAAATCAGTTCTGCAACACCTGCTTTTTGGCTTCTCAAATTATATGGAATACCCTTTTCCATCCTTTCACTCTCAATCTATATGTGTCCTACTCTCTGAAATGGGTCTCTTGTATGCAGCATATTGATGGTTCTTGCTTTATTATCCAGTCAGCCACTCTATGATTTTCAACTAGAGCATTTAGTCCAATAACATTTACAATAATTGATGATAAGCTAGTGTTTACTGCCAAATTGACCTTATATTTGCAGTTGATTTGGTATTTCCTCTTTGTTCCTTTCATCTTCCTTTTATGGTTTGGTCATTTTCCTTTGTATTATCATGAATTTTATTTAGATTTAGTGACACCCTGATAAGTTTTTGTCTTCTGGTTATCCGTTTTTATAAGTCCATTAGATCATTACTATAACTGCTTTTATTAAATGGATAGTAACATGATCTCAAACCCATCCTACTGAGAACAAAAAATTTTAAAAGGAAAGACCAAAAAAAAATTCTCTATTTTCCTGCCTCCCTCTCCCACTCTCAAAGATTTGTATGTCTTGTTTTAAAATTTTGTGTATATTTTATTTGTAACTCATGAGTTATCACCTTTCCAGCTGTGAGTTTCACATTTCTGTAGCATCCTGCTGCTTTTCTTTTCAGAGAAGACATATCAATTATTCTTTTAGCATAGGTCTAGTTTTGCTGAACTTTTGAAATTTTTCTTGTCTGTGAAATTCTTTATGAATCCTTCTACCAAAAACGATAGCTTTGCTGGTTAAAGCATCCTAGGTTATAATATTTTTTTCATTCAGGACTTTGAATATATCTTGCCACTCCCTTCTGGCCTGTAGTATTTGTGTAGTGAAATCAGCTGGGAACCTTATGAGGATTCCCTTGTAACTCACTCTTTGCTAGTCTCTTGTTGTTTTTAGGATAATTTATTTATCCTTGACTCTGGCCATCATAATTATATGTCTTGGTATGGTTATATTTGGGTTCTTGCTTTTTGGGACACTCTGAGTTTCCTATATTGGATATCTGATCCCTTTTCTATGTTTGGGAAGTTCTCAGTCATGATTTCTACACAAATCTTTGCAATCACCTTTGATCTTTCTTCCCCTTCTGGGAATTTTATCATGCCAAGTTTGGCATAAATTCTATTATCCCATAGGTCCCTTATGCTTTTTTCATTTGTTTCTCATTGTTTCTCTTGTAGCTCTACTGATTGGGTGCTTTCTATTGTCCTGTCTTCTAAGTCACTAATTTGTTCCTCTGCGTTATATAGTCAGCTTTGCTACACCTTTAAATCATTCCTCATTTAAGTCAACGGGTTTACCTATTCTACTCGGCTCTTCTTTATACCTTCCATTTCATTTTTGACATATTTTATATCTCTAAACTTTATCTCTTTTATTTCCTTCAATACTTAGATCACTCCGTTTTGAAATCTTCATCTAGTAGGATATCAATTTCTATTTCACTGATCGTTCTTTCAGAGGATTTCTCTTGTTCTTTAAATTGGGAATGGTTTCTCTGCTTCTTCATCTTTCTACTACCTCTCTGGCATGGTGGTTTATGGAGTATCAGATATCTACTGTGGTCCTAAAGGTGTATATCTACCCAATGCCAATGCAATATTACAACTTAGAAAATAGAAAAAAGACAGAGAGAGATAAAGAATTTTAAAGAAAGGAGAATAAAGGTTTGAAGACGTTGTATAATGAATAATATTTAAGCAAGTGGAAGCAGCATTTTGAAAAATAATGATAATAAATATATTTTAAAAAATTACCAAGGGATTAAAATGGGGGTATATATAATTGAATAAGAAGTAAAAATTAAGAGGGTAAGAGAAAATGGAACTGGTAAAAACAGATTAAAACAAGGGGGTGGTCTTTGTCCTCCTGGAGACTGTGTACTTATAATGTGAAGTCTTTCTTTATTCATTCTGTTTTGGGAGCTCAGCTTGCTGTTCCTTGAGGCCTTCCATTGGAGCCCTCATCTCTGTTGCTCCCTGGGCTTGTCATCAATCAGATCACTCCTACACCCAACACTGGTTCAGGTGCAGCTTTATTTACTCTGGGCTGGCTTGTCACTGCCCTGCCTGATGCTGCAGTCAGATGTTACAGACTGACCAGGCAGGATTGGGCATCACGCCCTCTCCCAGCACCATGGTCAGGGGCTGCATTCCAGCTCAAAATTTGAGGGGCCACCCGCCCCCTCAGGTTGCCGATCTCTCTGCTGCTCTGTGCCAATGTACTCTCTGCCTCAGTTTTGCACACAGGAAGGGGGCTCATGGAAGACTGAGGAACAGCCCTGTCCCTGGTCTGGGTCAAAATCCAGCTCCTTGTTTGTCTTGGCAGACAAGTTCTCTGAAGAACCAGGACAGTAGGATCATATTTGCCTCATGCAGTCGACAGTCTCAGTCTGGCCCATGATGCTGCTATGTCCTTAGGTGTAGATGCAGGGTTTGCCCCTACTGCTGCCTGGGGGCAAAGCACCAGTGGCTATGGTGGCTGTGTCTGAGCCCCAGCTCTCTTCACCTACAGACTTTTGTGGATTTTCATATATGGGGATTGCACCCTTCCCCCCACAGGGTACATCTGCCTGGTTGTTTTATGGAGGGCCAAGGTTGTTCTGCCCTGTGCACCCACAGCCATGGCACAAAGCCCACTCCATTTCCCAGGGCCGCCACAGTGCTGCAATTCCCATCTACAACCCAGCTCGAGCAGCACGGTCCTGCCCCCAGCTTCCGGGCTGCATCTTCAGCTGGGTGTCACAGGGATTCTGTGTGCCTGTTTAACTTAGTTCTGTCAGTCAACTTATACTCTGTAAAAGTCCAAGCCTTGGAGGCTCCCGCTCCATCCTGTTGAAATCTCAGTTGGAGAGGGGAGACACAGTGAATGAGCACCAATCCTTCTTAGCTGCTCCCTCCCCGTGGGATCTGTCCCACTCTGTTTTGCCTTTTCTTCTTTTTTCTTCCTTTTCTCATACCAGATTTTTTGCTTCTTTATCTATTGAAGAACACAATGTTCTGTCAGAGTTCTTCAGGTTCTCTGGTTAGCTGAGTGGGTCTATGGATGTGTGTCTTGGTGCATTTGTTTGAAAGGGCGAGCTACAAGCTTCTTTCTCCTCCACCATCTTTTCCTCTCCTAAAGAAAGTCTCACTTTATGGTGGAAGATAAACATAGTCTGAAAAAATGGAAAAGATATTCCATGGAATTTACAAGAAAGTGCAGACTGCAATGCTCAACTCATACAAAATATGTTTTAAAATAAGAGCCAAAATGAGAAAAATTATGAGATTATATAAAGAAAAAGAGATCAATATAAAAATACGGTATTACCTTCATTATATTATATATGGACCCAACACCATAGATCCTAAATATGAAAAGAAATTTTAGTAGACATGAAAGAATCAATTCATTATAAAACAATAAGAGTAGATGAGTTTAACACCTCTATATTCTGATGGCCAGATCATCCAGAAAGAATATCTGTAAGGAGACAGAGGTTTTAACACCATATTAGATCATTTGAACCTAAGTGAGCTATTGGACACTGCATCACAAAAGCAGAACACTTAAACATTTCAAGTGTGCCCAGGATGTTATCTAAGGAATTAACCACATATTATGTCATGAAATGAGCCTCAGGGACTTTAAGCAAATATAGGTTACAGCAAGTAGTTTTTCTTACACTAAAGTATGATACTGTGCATCAACTCTAGAAAGAAGAATAGGAAAAGAACAAACATGAAGTCCAAGAACATCCTTTAAATAAATAAATTTGAAAATTGTCAATGATGAAATAAAAGTGGTGATGAAATCAAAGAGGTAATAAAATCATACCTGGAGACAAATTACAATGAAAACACAGCTTCATAAAATGTATGGGATGAAGCAAATACAAATCTAAGAGGGAAGATGAGAACAAATCAGGACTCCTACAAGGAAGAAAAAAACCTCATAGAAAGGACCAAGCATACCACACAAAATAACAAGAAATAAGAACAAACAAAACCAAAAGGCAGTAGAATGAGAAATCTTTAATGATTATGTTGAAAATAAATAAAATAAAAGTTGAAAAATAAATTACAAATCATAAAATCAACAGCTTTAATTTTTCTTAAAAATATTAACAAACAGGTAAGCATTTAGCCAGGGTTATTAAGAAATACAGAGATTGGACCCTAACAATATAAGAAATGAAACAGTAGAAATAACATCTGATATTACAGAAACACAAAAAATGATTATGAAAGCACTATGAGCTGTTATATGCAACCAACTGGACGACCTGAAAGAAATGGACAAATTTCTTGAAATGTACAGTTGCCAACACACTGAATTAAAAGAAATCTGAAAACTTTTAAAGAGCTAACAGTATAAGTTAAATAAAATCTATAATTTAAAAACAACCCTATAATAAAATGCCTAGATGCCTTCATTAAAACCACTTTCCCCCAACTATTTCAAAAAATGAAGGGGGAAGGAAAATTCCCAAATTTATTCTATGAGGCCACCATTACCGTGATAACAAAACCAGTCAAAGACACTAAAAAAAAAGAAAATGAAAATGAAAATCCAATATTCTTGATGAATATACATTTAAAAATCCTCGAAATAGTCCAACAAATGAATCCAGCAATACATATAAAGGATTATACACGATGATCAGTTGGATTCCTTCCAGAGTCACAAGGTTGGTTCAACATACACAAGTCAATCAACATGACACATATCTAATAAAGGAAGGACAAAATTCACAAGACAATGTCAATACACAAAGAAAAATCATTTGAAACATTCAACATGCTTTCATCATCAGAACTCTCATGAAAGTGAGTACAATGGGAACATCTCTCAACATACTAAAGGCCATTTATAACTATTTATAATAGGGGAAATGCTGAAAGCCTTCTGGGTAAATTCGGGAAAAATACAAGGATTGCTACTCTCAGCACTTGTGTTCAATAGTAATAGAAGAAAGGAAAAGAAAAAGAAATAAAAGAAATGCAAAATGGAAAAAAGAGTCAAAATTGTCACCATTACAGATGGCATAACAATCTACATAGAGAGTCCTAAGGGCTCCACATTGACTATTATGAACAATAAATAATTTCATCAAAGAAGCAGGGTACAAGATAAATGTAAAGAAGTCTCTTGCATTTCTACATATTAATCATGAGATACTATACAATGGACGTTGAAAGCAATAATAATTAATACCCCATGCCCCCGTATATCTTGGAATAAATGTAACCACATATGTGAAAGACCTAAACACTGAAAATAATAAAACATTGACAAAGAAATTAAAAATGATTCAAAGAAATGGAAAGATGTCTTGTGCTCTTGGATTGAAAGAGTTTATGTTGTTAACATGGCCATACTACACAAAGAATCCTACAGATTTAGTGCAATTCCTGTTATGAAGTTGTAGTATTTTCCACACAACAAGAAAATAAATAATTCTAACTTTTACATGAAACTATTAAAAACTGCCTAAATGATCTTGAGAAAAAACAACAGTGCTGGAGGTATAACCCTCCCAGATACTTTACTATACTACAAAGCTACAGTAATAAAAACAGCATGGCATTGGCACAGAAATATAATCAATAAAAACAGATAGAGAGCCTAGTAGTAATTCCACACAACTATGAGCAATGAATCTATGATAAAAGAGGCATGAGTACACAATGGAGAAAAGACTGTCTCGTCAATGGATGGTGTTTTGAAAGCTGGACATCTACATGTAATACAGTGAAATGAGAGCATTCCCTGACATCATATACTGAAATAAACTCCAAGCGTATTAAGGACCTAAATTTAAGACCTGATACTATAAAACTGCTAGAAGGGATTATAGGTGATACGCTATTGGATATATATCATAGGAATATTTTCTTATTTCAGTCTCCTAAGGCAAACGAAACAAAAGCATAAATAAGCAAATGGGACCTAAAGAAACTTGAAAATTTCTGCACAGCTAAGGACACTATAAGTGAAATGGAAAGACTGCCCATGTAATTGGAGAACATATTTGCAAACAATGCAAGTGACCAGGGGTTAATAGATGTAGGTTAATAGATGTAACATGGATTTAGGTTACACAATGCAAGGTAAAAAACAAAAACAAGAGCAGAGTACCTGAGTTAATAATTTTCCAAAGAAAACATACATATGAGTAACAGGCAAGTGATAAAATTGCTCAACATTACTAATTATTAGATAATTGCAAATCAAAACCACAATGAGTTATGACTTAAAAGTGGTCAAATGGATATTATCAAAAAGTCTACAAATAGAAAGTATTGGAGACGATGTGGAGGTAACAAATCTCTTGTATACTCTTGGTAGGGATGTAAATTGTAAGAAATTGTATTGAAAGCAGTATTCAGATTTGTTTAAAAACTAAAAAGTTAACAACCATATGATCCAGTAATACCTCTCCTAGAAAAAATCTGGGGATAGTAACCTAAATTGAGAAGAATGAATATTCACACCAGCACTGTTTATAATATGCAAGACAGGGAAGCAATCCAAGGCTCCACAGTAGACTATGGACTTAAAAAGTTATGATGTTTCCATAAATATACAATGGAATATTACTCAGCCATGAAAAAGTATAACACATTGCTATTTCAGCATCATGGATGGACCTAGTAATTATTGTGCTTAATGAAGTAACATAAACAAAGACAAAATTATATAATATAATTTATATGTGGATTCTAAAGAATAACAAATATCTGTGTACATCTATATATAGCTGTCTATTGATAGATGACAGATAAATAGATAGAAGGATAATACATGATAGATAAATAGATAGATAGATAGATAGATAGATAGATAGATAGATAGATAGAAAAATAGATATAGACATGATGGAGAGGTAAAGAGATTAGATAGACAAGACTTAAGCCGACAAAAAGAAATGGGAAAAAAATTTATGTTTACCAAAGGGAAGGGAAAGAGAATTGAATAGTAGAACATTGACAGATACAAACTAGTATACATAAAGGAGAGAAGCAACAATGATAATCTGTATAGATCATGGAATTATACACAATAGCTTAAAATAAGTGTATGTTACAATCATTGCAATAATTCATAATGCAATATAATCTACAAAGTTGTTAGAATAACTATGCTGTACATCTGAAACTACACAATATAGTACATCTACTGTACTTCATTGAAAAAAATCTCATCTATAATTTAGTCCTTTTTCCACTGATAGCAGCTTCCTTTAAAATTGTTTTATTTTTACTCTTTACCTTTTATGATTACTGACTCAAATTATTTCTTTTACTGTTGTAAACAGGTCATCGGTTTGAAGTAGCTATATTTATTGCCCCTGATTTCCTATTTTTCACTCTTTAACTCATATAGTATAGAAGCATTTTTAAATACCCAAAGAAACAGTTGCAACTTTCTCGTGGTATCTCCTTAGCATTTTTTTCAATGTTTTGCATATATTTGTCATTTAATATTTCTAAGAAAATTTCTTTTCTACACCTCTTATTAGGTGTTTCTTTTTTTTTATCACATTGAGGATTTGTTTGTCAGGTAAATTCTTTATTTTCACTTTATAAATAAGACAGCTGAAATGTCAGAACATAAATAGATAAAATAATGATTAAAAATAGAAACATTCAATCAAAATAAATAATGGCTTTTGAAAGATAAATAAAATTGATAAACTTTAAACAGACTCATGAGAATAAAAGAGTACAGATTAATAAGCTCAGAAGTAAATGAAAAGTTACCTCTTATATCAAAGAAATCCAAAGCATCATATGAAGATACAACAAATTATATGTAAATAAAATGGAAACCCTAGAAGAAATATACAATTTCTGAGAAAGACATAATCTCTACGATGGAATGAAAAATAGAAAATAGGAACAGATTAGCACTAATGAAATTGAATAAGTAATTAAACAAATTCTCCCAAGAAACAACATTCCAAGCCTAGACAGCTTCACAGGTGAATTCTGCCAAACATTTAGAGAAGAGCTATCACCTATACTTCCCAGAGAATTCCAAAAATTTTCTGAGGATGGAAGGCTTCCTATCCCACATTTCTCTATCGCACTACTACTAAAACTGGAACAAAAACCTCAAATAATTTCAGGTTAAATACTACTGATAATCATAGATGCAAAAATCATCACTGAAATGTTAGCAAAAAAAATACATGAACAAGTTTATATATTATGATTAAGTCCATTTTAATCCAGGGATGCAAAAGTGATTCATTACCTACAAATTATTCAGTATGATACACCACAGTAACAAATTAAAGAATAAAAAATATATAGTCACATCAAAAGAGTCATAAAATGTTTTGACAATTCATTAACAATTTAAGATTAAATTTCTCCTCAAATTGTGCATGAGGAAACATACCTCAACACAGTTAAGGTCATATAAGACAAGAACTCAGCTAACATGACACTCACTGATTAAAAGCTGAAAGCATCTCCTGTAAGAGCAGGAAGAAGACAAGAATGCTCACTCTTACCACTTTTATTCAGTATAGTATAGGAATACCTAACCATAGCTATCCAAAATAAATGGAAATATATTATAGCTAATTAAGAATAGGAGTAAAAGTATCTGTTTGCAGATGGCATACTTTAAACAGAAATTCTATATATGTCACCTCAAAATTACTAGGGCTTATCAATGCATTTGGTAAAATTTCAGAATGTAAAATTAACATACAGAAATCTTGCATTTCTTCACACTAAATACAAGCTAACAGAGAAAGTGAGGGAACTGTCCATTTACAGTTGCATTACAGAAAATAAATCAAAAATTATATCAAACCAAGTAGGTAAAAGACCTGTACACAGAAAACTATAAAATATTTATAACAGAAATTGAAGATAATGCAAACAGATAAAAGGATATACTGTGTTCGTAGATGAGGAAAGTAATATTGTTTAAATGACAGTACTAGCCAAGAAAATACACAAGTTAAATTCAGTGCCTATCAAAATACCAAGTGTATTTTCAGAATTTACAGTAAATAATTGTAAAATTTACGTGTAAACACAAAAGAGTTGAAATCACTAAAGAAAAGCACAGAAAAGAAAAGAAACATAAACACAAACAACTTTGACAAAGAACAAAGAGGATGTATCAATTCCCCTGGTTTAAAACTATAATACAAAACTACAGTGATAAAAAGAATATGGTAGTCAGACAGAACAAAGAAAATAGTGGAACACAAAGAATGACTGAAAATGAAATCAGACAGTTATGGTCATTTTGTACATTACAAATATGAACATACAGTGGGGGAAAGGTAATAAACAGGCATATGAATCCAGTCAACATCACTAACCATCAGAAAAATGCAAGTCCAAAACACAATAAGATTTTATGTCAGTACTGTCAGAATGAATATTATCAAAAACATAACAAATAAAAGTGTTGGTGAGGATGTAAGAAAAACAACCCTGATGCACTGCTGGAGTGAATGCAAATTTGTGCTGCCACTGTGGAAATCAGTATGCAGTTTTATCTAAAAATTTAAAATGAAATATAATCCAACATTTCCATATCAGTATACTTATTCCAAGAAAATAAAGAGACAAACTAGAAAAGATAAATTCAAACCTATATTCACTGCAGCATTGTTTACAATAGAGAGGATATAGAAGCAAATTAATTGTTCATCAATAGATGATGGAAAAATAAAATGTGTGTTTATAGTATATATATCTACAAATCTATATTTTCTATTTTTATATTTCATTGATTTATCTGAATTTATATATTTATATATATGCACACACACAGATAAAAATACAATGGGTTATTACTCAGCTATAAGAAGAATAAGTTCTCCATTTGCAACAAAAGGGTAGCTCAAGAGGGTAATATGCTAAGTGAAAAGAGTCAGAAAGAGAATGACAAATGCTGCATGATTTTACTCATATTTGGAATTTAAAAGAAATGAACATAACACAACAGAAAAGGAGATACAGATATACAAAGAAAAAGGTTGTTCCCAATAAGGAGGGACTTGGTGTGAGGAAAAAGAAATATTTGACGAAAATTAAGAGAGAAAATTTTTCAGTTGCAAATTAAATGAATCAGGGGCAAGAAATGTGCTCTAAGGGGAATAGTAAATAACTATGAAATATCTTTAAGGAGCAACATATCATAACTAGATATATTCTGGTGATCAGTTTGAAATGTACTAAAAATAGCAAACAGTACATTGTGTAAGAGGAACTAACGCAGTTTATACATTAAAGTACAGTTCAAAAAGAAAAATAATTATAGAAAAAAATTAGATTTGTAGTTAACAGAGGCAGGGTTTGGAAAAGGAGAATTTGATTAATGCAGTCAAAAGCTACAAACCACCAGCCTTAAAATGAATGTATCCTTGGGATGCCCCATAGTAACATGAAAATTACAGTTAATACTACTTTATGTTATATATGAATGTTGTTAAGGGAGTATACCATAAGTTTTCTCATCACAACCAAAAGGCAAATTGTATCTCTTTAATATTGTATCTAAATTAGATAATGAATTCTCCCTAAAGTTGCTATGATATTTATTTCATGATAGTTGTAAATCAAATCACTATCCTGTGCACCTAAAATTACACAATATTCTACACAAATTATATCTCAATAGAAGCGGAAGGAAAAATGGAAATTCAATATTCACTTATTCCCATGTCATTTCTCATGATTGTTTCTGCAGCAAGTAAACTTGAGTCATGATATACTTATCCTAGGTAAACATACCAATAAATAAGTGATTCTAATAAATTATACATAAAGATACTAATAAAATTAGTGTTTTACCATGCCTTAAACTTTCTTCATGTTAACAGCCCACTGATTCTGTAGGCATCAAAATTTTACTCTGTGTATTCATCCGAGAATAGGGAATGGATACAAATTTAAAACTGGCTGCTCTTGCTGTGTGTGATAAAGTTCACTGTCTCTGACCGATGTTCTCATCTCCCCAACAGCATCTGTAAGTAATGAACATGCTAGGTTTCTAAAAATCTCAGCATGGTAAAATCTCATAACTCCTACAATTCTTAACTGTTTTGCAATGGGATTGCAATACTGACAAAGACTTGATTTTGGATAACAATGTGGTGTTTTCTCATGGTTGCATTAGGGGATGTGAGGATAATCCCTGAGATCCACAACAAACAATCTTGCTCAAGTACTGGGCAAAGAAGTGTAAAAGTTCTGCATCATCAGGACTGAGGACTGCTTTCAAAATGATGACTGTGCTCACTGTTCTCCAGGAAGTTCAATGGAAGGAAGTTTATTGCAATTTCTAGGTGAACGGGAATAATTCAGTGTGTCAGTCTCTATAACTTAGTCAAGGGGTGATAAAAGCCAAAATAAGTTGTGTCAACAATGAGAATTAGAAGAAAAAATATATTAGACATAAGCTTAAATTATAAAGGAGACACAGTGCTGTGCTGGGCTCTGGGGACTGGAGAATTTACATGCCTCAGTCCAATTCAAGGGTTCAGTGGCTTGGCCCTAACATCAGCTCGGAATTGAATGAACAGGTAACAATTAGTAAACTGGGAGAAATATAATTTACCTCTCCCTGATTGGAATAAAATCTGGTTGCTCAATGAAATTCTTAATTCACAGAGATTCGCCAGATGCAGAAAAATAATTCACAGATGACTCAACTAAAAAATTAGTTACTGCTTAACAATCCATCTTCACACACACACACAGAGGAAGAAAAATTTGTAGTATTTAGTGGGAAGAGTTCTGTGGACAGAGCTCAGAGAATAGTTTTCAAAGCACCAGCCAACTTTTGTACTTTTTCAAATAGTCTAGGTTTTCCCAGGTAGAAAACTACAGATGGACAAACAAACAATATTCTTCTTTAGGATATCTAATTTTAAAAGTAAACTGTAGCTTTTGACTTATCATAATAGAACCTTGTTAAGATGATCACGGTAAGACCTTTTGTCTGATAAGAGAGCTGGAAAATAGCTGCTGAACCAGCCCAACTGAACCCCAGACTGCTAATGTAAGCAGCAACATAGCCACCATCAGAGTTGAGCTGACAAATTTAAAACCTTGATATTTCTGTTGTAGGAACAACCACTAATGTCCAGACACAGATCTCCGTCTGCAACTGTTCTCGATTCTTCTCTTGGTAAAGCACATATTGATGGGATGTTGCAAGAGTTTATCCTGTCCCATTTGCCCTTTCTCCAGATTATCAAAGTCTTTCTTCACAACTGGTGATATATTTTCTGGACTCAATGTTGCCATTCCAGTCTTATCAGCTGACACTGGCTGCATGATTATGAGCAGAAGCCTTAAGCTTCCTGAACTTGCCTACAATTTTTCCAGCATTTCAGGGCATTTCACATTCTGTAAATTCTTTACATTTTATTTTCAATTAATGAGAAATAGTCAAAGAATTCCATGAATATTTTATATTTCCTAATATCTGCAGTAATTTGGTACTCATGCAGTTAGACAAATTTTAATTCCACCACCCTCACCTCTTTCTATTCCACACAATTTTGATTGCAATTTGGTTACTGAATACAATCACCCCAACCAAGGGTCTAGTACCTCTTAGATACTTCCTGTGTGAAGGTTACAAGGAGCACAAGTTATGGGGGGTGCATAAACCTACATTAAATGTTTGCAATAGCACTTTCTATTCTGGACAAAGCTCTGATTCTAAGAAGTTAATTAATTAGAAGGCAGTATAGTTATTATTATGGGGAAAAGAATCAGCTATTTTGGGGAGTGTGGGTGATGAAGAGAAAGGAATTTATCCAGCAATTGAGTATGGAATGCTTTAGGCATCTGGAGGCATGAATTAAGAAGAAAATTATACTTTGTCTCCTGTACCTACCTCCACTGTCTTGTGTGACTAGTACATGGGCTATTAAAAGAGCTAGTTTGTGGTGAAGAGTATAGACCATAACGAGATAGTTTGAAAGCCATGAGAGTTTTGTTGTTTCAGGAAAGTAGATTTTGCTTAAAGTCAACATGTATTTTTCATTCACTAAATAGTAAAATGCTTCCTGTGTCATGTGCTGTGCATACTATGCTGGTATCCAAGTTAGACAAGTGAAGGGGGATAGACAGAAAATATCTGGAGGAGGTGGTTTCTGTGCTGAGATGGGGATAGTCTAAATAGGTAAAAGGAGGACAACCAAAGTCCAAGTGTGAGCTGGGGTAAAAGTGTTGAGATTGGAGCTAACATTGTTGACAAGCATTTGCCTGGATGTATCCTCAGATACAGTGAAACATAAAGATATTCCAAGGTAGTCAAATGCCAGATTTATAAAGAAATGACTAAACTAAGTTGAGTTTGTGGGCTTAGATTTGGAAAGGCATTAAGTGCCACCCTGAGGACATAAGCTTGTCTTTGGCTGGAACATAAAAGCAACATAAAGTATTGACTAGAAAATATAGGGTAGACTCTTAGGACAGGAAATGAAAGCACCAATTGGAATGCTTTGACAACAGCACAAATAAGACCATAGATAAAATTACTTCTTAAATTCTACCACATCCTGAATGTGCCATCTGAGACTATATAACGTGATCTTTATGATTCCAGGGATGACATAATAGAGACCATGATCCCTGGGCCGGTTCCTACATTTATCTTCTGTTCCAACCAATGTTAACTTAACACTTTTAATACTTTCCAGGATGAACCAGAAACCACTTAAAACTATTCCATCTCTCCATGTTTTTGTCATTCTCCAAATTCTTCCATTTTCTCTTCTTCCTTACAAGAAATTATTTAAATTAACTCCCATATTGTTCCATCAAATGATCATATTAATCAAATATCTACTTTTTTCTAATAATGGTAACTTTGTCTCCCATTTAACTCTTAACTCTGTTTTAAAAAATAAGGTAAATACAGGTACAACACTATGTTTACTGTTCAAATAAGAAAATAGCAGATATTTGTCGACATTTGCCAACATCAATTGTAATCTTTGTTATCCTGTATAATCTGGTAGTCCTCTGGTAGATCAGTTGTAATTAAGATGACATTCATAAACTGAAGATGTCTGATGAGTTTGCCTTGAAAGAGAGGTAGCTGATGTATCAGCTATCACTTGCACTGGAAAATGTGGGTTCATCCCTGCTTGAAGTTTAGAAAAGTGACCTTCAATGGCAGATAGGTTGTGATATCTATTTGGAAAAACAGAAGGCTCCACCATCTGTCCAAATTAATTCCTTTTTGGGAGACAAGATGCTGTACTGAGAGGTAGAAGTTCTAGTTGAAATGAAGTTCACAACACGGCCATTTGCTTCAGTGTAGCTGCTTTGAGAGTGCCCGTGGGGAGTGGTCAACTGATTTAAAATACCACGTTGATACACTGCAATTTCTCCTGGTGGTCTAAATGAAATTGATGATGGAGGAGAAAAATCACATCTAAATGTGGTATTTGTATCACCAATTATGTGGCTAGTAGAGGGCTTTCTTATTAGAGTCATGTTTAAATTTGCAGAGGTAAAAATGCACTTTCTCCACTAGTGTCAGCCACAAAACCAGAATTATGAATACCCACATTACCCACTGCTATATATTGCTTCTTGTTGAAATCTTCAGCCTATTGAGATACCAGAGGGGTATGTTTAATCCCAACCCTTCTTTTTATTCTCACTAAAATCTGGGGACAGCCTCGTTTAAAATTTGGATTATGGTAGAACTGCAGTTACAACCAAAGGAGAAACATTTTAGTAATAATTTGAACCAAAATGCAACACTAAAAAAGCCTGAACTATATAACCTCAGATTTCACGTTTACACTGCAAAGATAATATCATCAAATATGAAGAATGCTGACGATATTTTGAAGTTCCTTATTTGGAAAATACACATTTACATATTATAGTCATTAAATTTAAAAAGTTAGCATTTACAGTAACGGTGAATGCCTCTTTTCAAAAACAGCTTTAATACCTTTATATAGATTTCTGGAAAGATTCATAGTTGCAAGCAAAGTTTCTTATAATCGGAACACTTAATGCACTGTCCTCATTCTTTAGAAAAATAAAGGATTTTAGCCTTAGTAGTTTTATACAATTTTCAAAATTAACTGTAAATTTATATTACCATAGATTGATGTACAAAATAAACTTTTATATATAAGTTACCAAGTGGTAACTAAAGTTTCTGAATACCTTGCTTAAAACAGAGACATTTTTTCCTTCTGCCAGAAAGTCTGCTAAACAAGCAGATCTTTGAAAATTCTGCCACACTTTACTAAACCCGTAAAGTTTAAGCTGTCTAACTGAACTTTTCATACTTCAAGTTTCAAATATTCTGAAAGGGGTCTTTCTTTCCAAAACTTCCTTCTTAAAGACATCTTCATCAATCACTATGGAAGTTCCATTATTATCCCACCAGATGGATTTAAACTGGTAACTCCCAGCCATTTTCCAGAATTTTCCTGGAAATGTCAGAGAACGAAAATAATTATCGTCATCTGGTCCAGAGAAACAATGTGTGTAACATGGCGTTTTTATCAAGGATTCTTCAGACAAATTCTGAGAAGCATTTTCTTCAATAATAGACCTCAAGTCCAAGTCCTCAGAGAATGTTTGATCACACAATAGAGATCTACCAGAATTTCCTGAACCAGTTGCTCCAAATTTATGAGACGCATCTTGAATTTCTGAGGAAACATGTGCCATTTAATATAACTTTTTCCACAGCTATTTTTCTAATCTGCATGATTTTGAACACTGCAGCTTCAAATGCTGCTTTGGCAGGCCTGCACAGATAAACTGCTAGGCCATCACTATGGTTCTCAACCTGAGTAACTGTGACATCACAAAACGACTGGTCTCTTAGCAACTCAATTTTAACATTCAGCCAGTGTTTATTCTCATTCATCCAGTTAAAATTAAACATATAGGATGCTTATTTTTATGGTGTGATCTGCAATTATTTTCCCCACAAAATCTTTTTAAACAATTTAATATTGGGGTCTATTAAATAAAACCAATCTCCATCATTTTGTACACAATTTTATAACAGATTGGTGAACAGAGTATAAGTAATGCACAAAATATATAAAATAATTTTAAAGTTTTGGAAATTAAAGAGAAATTTGTTTAAAACCTGTACAGAAAAGGTATAAAAATTTCATCATCATTTGTAATTAAAGTGAAACATAATTTGATTTGGAAATGGAAGTAGGTATTTATCTGTGTATTGTACAATAAGTAGCTCTATATTCAAAACATGAGAAGAATAAACATCACTTTATTTCTTATGTTAATATATAAATGGTTAGTATTTATGAAATAATTTTAAATAAAGATAATCAATCAAATTTAAGAAATCCCAAAGGGGGGATTTTTGTTTTAAATTGTAATTTAGTGCTATAATTGAAGCAAATATAATTTAATATTCTATATTAAAATTGCAAAAGAGACAATCTTATTGTATATTACAAATATTTATTTTTGCCATTCTTTCACTTAGAGGTTTATCAGTCCCTAGAAGTAATAAATTTTCTTGTCATCTTTATAATCCATATCCTTAGGGCTTCTGTTAAGTGTTCCAAAATGATGTTGATAAATAGACTTATGCACAAGATCCTGGGTTCAATAAGCAGTGCCTCAATTAAGGGGCAAACAAACAAAAAATCAAAAAACAAAGATATAACAGTATATGTCGGTTGGGGTGGAAAATATCAGGTAATGTATTTTAGGAAACAATATGTTTCTCAGTCCTGAAACTGTTGGCATTGTTAGTATAATACGGCATTTTAAGGCAAGTGTTTTGTGCACTAATTGTAAATAATAGCTATGTTCTGTATCAGTAAACTGTAGTAAATCCTGTTCTACCAAAACTTATATTATTTTTTTAGAAATGAATTCCATTAAACATAAGCTAAATTCAAAATGAGAGATAAAATTTTAAATAAATAAATGTACCCTCAAGCTGCAATGTAAATTTTTCCTTCACTATGTGTATATTCCATTCTAAATAAATATTAGCATTCTGAATACATGGCATATTATAAGTATTATAAACTATAGTTAAGTAGGATTTAGTCCTGATTCATAAATAATATTTAACATACACAAAATAAAATATGTGGTACAATCCCTTTAAAAAACAAAGAATTCAAAAATAACAATCTCAAAATATGTAGGAAAATTATTGACAGATCTGATCTTAACTTTTTATAAAAATATTCTTAAATTCACTCTAGATAGAATGTAACTAAGCATAATAAAAGCCATATATGAAAAACCCATGGCTAACATCAAGTGCAATGTTAACATACAGGAAGGTTTTCCTCTGGTCCATTAATAAGAAAAAGTAGCTCATTTTCACAACTCCTAAATAACACTACTAGATGTCCTAGCCATAACAACTAGTCAAGAAAAAATATAAAATTCATCCAACTTGTAATAAAGCAGTGAAGTTTTTACAGATGACATATTTATGCATAGATGGAAACCTCCATAGACTCCTTCAGTGGGTATTACAAATAATGAACAAATTTAGTAAACTTGCAGAATACAAAATCAATGTACACATATCCACTGCATTTTTGTATAGTAACAACATATTATCAGAAAGAGAAATTAGTAAAACTATTTGGTGTAAATTTATACCAAAAAGAATAAAATAGGAATAAATTTGATAAGTGAAACAAAACTTATGAACATACATCTATAAATTATAGGTGCAAGAAATATAAGTAAACAATATAAATCAAAAAATATTCTGTGCTCATGGATTGTATACAATGTGAGGAAATATTCTAATGTATCTTTTACATGTTAAAACTCCCCAGCAGTAATTATTGTGGAGAATGTCTTTTCTTAATTTTATACTCTTGCTTCCTTTTTCATGGGTTAATTGATAATAGGTTTGAGGGATTATATCAGGTTGCTCTATTCTCTTCTATTGATTGGTGTCTGTTTTTAAGCCAGTATCATGTTATTTTAATTATTAAATCTTGGTAGGACTGTTTAACATCAGAGAATATTACATCATTAGATTTAATACTCTTTTTCATGATTATTTTGACAACTCATGATTGTTGTGTTTACATACAAATTTTAAAATTATTTGTTTTATTTATTGGAAAAATCTCATGGGTATTTTCAAATCAATCACACTAAATGTAGATTCCTTTGGGTAGTATGGTTGTTTCAACCACATTTTTCACATCATTAACATAAGAGATCATTTCATTTCTTTGGATCAGTTTTAATTTCCTTTATCAATATTTTCTGTGTTTTAACATTTAGGTTTTCACCATATTTGTTAACTTCATTTATAGGTGTTCTTTACATATATATACAATTATATAAATAATAATTTTAAACTCGTTTTCTACACAAATACAGCAGGCAGAAGTCAGTGGCAAGACATATTCAAAGTCCGGAATGGAAGAAAGCTGTAATCTAAGATACTTTATCAAACAAGGCTATCTTTTAGAATAGAAGGATAGATAAATAACTTCCATACTAGCAAACACTTAAAGAATTTAGCAAGAGAAAAGGAAATAATGAAAGATCTACTCTAAATAAAAAAGAAGCAGGATGATATACAAAAGAGAAAGGCATAATTAGAAAGGCAACATCTACAATGATTTACACAAAATAAATATGAAGTTGTAAAAGAGGACATCAAAATTTTTAAGGGTCAGAGAGTGAAACAGGAAAATACAGAGTGTTTTCTTCTTGTTTCTGTTCTCTGAAGGATGGGTTTGAGTTTGTATTATTATCAGTTAAAATAAACAAATATAGTACAGGTGAAGATACATACAAAACAAGGTTACCCTAAGTCAAAAGCTTACAATGAAGTCACAAAGCCAAAAAGAAAACAAGATAATAAAAGAAAACTTATCAAGCCACAAAAACAAAAAGAAATGTACAAAAAGAAAATTCCAAATCCACTGGAGAATGAAGTTCAATATGGAAATAAACACCCATCTATCAATAATTATCACAAATGATAATGGACTTAGTTCTTCAATCAAAAGATATATATTGTCAAATGGGATAATATAACAAGACCCTACATTATAAAGCATAGAAGGCACCCACTTTAGTAAGAGGAACACACATCAATTGAAAGTCAGAAAGTGGAAAAATTTATTCCATGCAAATGCATATGACAAGAAAGCATGACTAGCAGTACCGACTTCACACAAAGAGACTTTACAAAAAAGGCCATAGAGACAGATAAACAAGGACATGATATAATATTAAAGGAGAAAATCAAAATGGGGGTATTATACACATTAAATATATGCACTCAATATAGGAGCACATAAATACAAAAAGCAAACACTAATAGATAAAAATAGAGAAATCCCTGGGAACACAAATAATGTAGGAGACTATAACTCCCCATTACCTTCCCTGGCCTGGTCTTTCACACAGAAAATTAATACGGGAACAAAGATATTAAAATACATTATAAATTAATTGGAGATGCTTGATATTTTCAAAATAGTACTTCTCCCCATAACAGAATATACATTCATTTCCTGTGCACAAGGAACATTTTCTATGAAAGATTATGTACTCAGGCACTCAAGAAGCCTCAACAAATTGAAGAAGATAAAAATTATTTCAAGCATCTTTTCTGAGTATAGTACCATGAAACTAGAAAACAATCACAGAAAAACAGGGAGAAAAAATGACAGCATCCAGATTAAAAAACATGGTACTAAAACAAGGGGGTGAATTGATGAAATAAAAGAAGAAATTAAAAAATATCTTGAGAAATATGACAAAACAGTGCACAAAGTCTTTGGAATACTGTTAAAGCAGGCTTAAGAGGGAAGTTCATAGTGACAAAGCTCTCCTCAAAGTAGAACAAAAATTTCAAATATATAATGTAACATTCTATGTAAACTAATCAAGAAAAGAAGAGCAAACAAAACCAAAAGTCAACAGAAAGAGGGAAAAAATAAAGATCAAGGAAGAAATAATTGAAATAGATTTTAAAAAATAGAAAGAAATCAATCAATGCTTTTTTGAAATACTAAATAAAAATTGACAAATCTCTGGACAGGATCACTAACAAGAAAAGAGAGAGAACACAAATAATATTAGAAATGAAAATGCAGAAACTACAAAGAGATAAAAAAAATTTACAATATATCATAAGGGAATACCATGAGCAACTGTATGGAAACAAACTGGATAACAAGGAAGAAATGGAGAAGTTTTTGGAAACATTCAGCCCACCAATATTGCATCAAGGAGAAGTTAGCCATTTGAACATACAGATCACCAGAAATCGAACAGACTTATCAATAAAATAAAAAATCTCTGCAAAAAAAATTCAAACCCAAATACCTTCACTGGGGAAATTGACCAAACATACTATGAAAAATCCAAACCAGTCCTCCTCAAACTCTTCCAAAAGATTGATATGGAGAGAGTATTCCCAAACTTACACCATAAGGCCAACGTCAACCTGATACAGTAACCAGACAAAGACACTACCCCAAAAAGAAAACTATAGCCCAATATCATTGATAAACATAGAAGTAAAAGTCCTTGAGAAATTATTAACAAACAGAATCCAAAAGCATGTAAAAAAAGATCATGAACCATGGACAAGTTAAGTTCACCCCAGGAACACAAGGACTGTTGAACATATGCAAATCAATCAATCAATTGTGATACACCATATCAACAAAAGAGAAGGCAAAAACAATATGATCATATCAGTAGTTGGAGAAAAAACATTTGATAAAATTTAACACCTATTTGCAATAAAAGTTCTTATCACAGTGGGCATAGAGGGACCATAACTCAACATAATGAAAGCAGTTAATGACAAACATATAGCCAGCATAATACTCAGTGGTGAACAACTGGAACCCTTCCCACAAAAACCTGAGAGAAGACAAGGATGCCCATTATCACAAATTAAATCACATATAGTCTTGGAATTCCTAGCTACAACGATCAGGCAAGAAAAAGAAATAAAATTATTCAGACTGGAAAAGAAGAGGTAAAATTGTCACAATATGCAGACATGACACTATATATAGAAAACTGTAAAAGCTTCACAAAAAATACTTAGGCTAAAAAGGGAACTGGGCAAGGTAGCCAGAGTAATGTACAAAAACCAATTACATTTCTTTACATAAACATTGAATCAACAGGAAAACAAATTACAGAAACTACCACTTTAATAACTGCACCCAAAATTTTAAAATGCTTAAGAGTAACTCTGACCAAGGAGGTGAATGACTTATACATTGAGAACAAGTAAACTTTGATTGAGGAAATCAAGAAAGATTTGAAGAATTGAAAGATACACAATGGTCTCGTAATGGAAGAAATAATACTGTTAAAATTGCCATACTACCCAAGGAAATCCACAGACTTAATCTGAGTTCCTATCAAATTATTCAAAATATTTTTTAGGACTGAAACAAATGATCATAAGGTTTATATAGATACAACAAAGATGCAAAATTTCCAAAACAATATTGAAGACAAAGAAAGAGGCTAGAAGAATAAACTGCCTGGTCTCCATACACTATTGCAGAGCTACAATAATCAAAACGTCATGATATTTGTACAGAAACAGGCATATGGACCAATGGAACTGAATAAAGAGCCTTGGAATAAATCTACAGGCCTATGTTAGATTAATATTTTACAGAGTAGCCAAGAATATGACAGAGAAAAGACCATCTCTTCACCAACTGGTGTTGGGAAAACTGGATAGCAGCATCAGGGCTATGGAGTTAGAACACTCCTTCACTCCATACACAAGAATAAACTCAAAGTGACTTGAAGACTTAAATGTAAGGCAATACACAGTAAATCTAGAAGAAAACATACACAAAGCACTCTGAGATAAATCGCAGCAATAATCTCCAAGAACAGCATACCCAGGTAATGGTGTAAGAGCAAAATTAATAAATGGGACCTAATTAAACTTATAAGTTTTTGCACAGCAGAGGGAAACATAAACAAAGCAAAATGACAACCAACAGGATTTAAGAAAATGTTTAGAATTGATGAAACTGACAAAGGCTAAATTTCCATATTTAAAGACTTCATACAACCTAATAATAATACTTTAAAAAAAACAAGAAACCCAATCTGAAAATGGGCAGAAGCCCTAAACAAGCAATTCTCCATTAGAGACATACAAATGCCACACAGATATATGGAAAAATAATTGCTCACTTTCATTATCAGAGAATGGCAATTCAAAACCATAATGAAGTATCACCTCTGAATAGTCATAATGGCCATCATTCAAAAGTCTACAGACAATAAATGCTTGGGAAGCTCTGGAGAAATGGAACCCTCCTACACTGTTGTCAGGAATGTAGTTTGGTGCAGTCATTGTGGAAAACAGGATGGCGATTCCTCTAAAGAATAAAAATAGTCTTAACATATGATCCAGCAAACCCACTTCTGGGTATATATCAAAGAGAAACCACAACACTGTAAAATGATTATGAATCATTAAAAAATGTAAAAAAAAAAAAGAGAAACCAAATTCAAAATGTCACCTGCACCCAAATGTTCTTAGCAGTGCTATATAAAAAAGCCACGACATGGAAGCACCATAATTGTTCACCGTCAGATAACAGAATACAGATTTTATGCCATATTTACACAATGGAATAATATTCTGCCATAAAAAATGATAAAACAAGACATTTGCAGCAAAATTGGTGTCCCCATAATGTGTCATTCTAATTGAAGTAACCCAGAAAGAGAAAGAAAAATAATACATGACATGATATATGTAGAACCTTAAAAAAAAATTTTGGATGAGAACACTATGCTTTCATCTACAAAACTGAAACAAACTTGCAGATCTAATTAATAATCTTTTGGTTACTGCTGAAAGGGGTAAGAGAGGATATATATGGGAGATGTAGATTTATAAATGTTATCTACTATATATAAAAATAGATTTTTCTAAATTGTCTTTTGTATGACACAGGGCAGTATGTTAAATATTGTGATGTTAACTTTAACAGGCACACAAATATATGCATGATGTGGGACACTCTGCTATACACCACAAATTAACACATTGTAAATGGCAGTATTTCAATGATAAATAAATGAATAAATAATAAATAAGTAGGTAAATACATAAATAAATAAATAAATAATATTTAATAATAAAAGAAATACAAAAATTCACATTACTTTAATTTGCACATCAAGAATTTAGGAGAAAACAGAAAGAAGAAGAAAATTGAATGAATGAGAATAAGTGAAATAACAAGAGAAACAATTGAAAATATAAAAAGTAAAACCTAAGTCTGATTGTTTTAACATAAAGTGGACAAACATTTAGGATGGCTAAGAAAATAAAGACTCATATCAACTAAGAAATAAAACAGAAGATATTACCACTGGTGTTGTAGAGATGCATAGCATCATAAGAAATTACCACTAGCCAACAATTTGAATGACCCTGAACAAAAGACAAATTCCCAGAAACATATGTCTTCCAATACTGATTCAAGAAGAAATTAGATAGTTAAATAGAGGAAAAGTGTGTTTGAGTAAATCAGTAATCCATACTTCCCAAACCAGAAAATATTTACAAGATGACTTTACTGGTGAATTCTGTGATATATTTGAAGAAAATTTCTCACCAATACTTGCCCAAACTATCCAAGAATTAGAACGGAATGTAAGTATCCAAACTTGTTTTACGATGCCAGCTTAATTTGCATAACAATGCTAGAAAGGACATTATATGCAAAATATAGAATATTATCCCTGATGTGCATATCTGCCAAATTTCTCAACAAAACACTAGCAAAATGAATTCAAAAACACATTTAACATATCATACACATACATGAGTAAAGGGATTTATCCCTGGGTTTAAGGATACTTCAAAATATTCAAATCAATAAAGGTGGCATGCCACACTAATAGAATGAGAAATAAAACACACATAATCATATCAATAGGTGCAGAAATAGCATTGTATATAATGCAACATCGTTTTAAGATACTCCCAAAAAATTAAATTAACCCTGTCAGAGGCACGATAACATATACACACAAACACTGTGTGGAGAGAAGCGAAGCAGTTCTCTGTTTATTGAGTCTTAGAAAAAGGGTATATATAGGACATGCAAAATGCCTCACATATCATCAAAGTTACAACAATGTTAATAATCTTAAGCTATTTATGTCCCCATTCTCCCGCAGTAAGCACAGGATGATAAATGATCAAGGATTGTTTTAAAGTTCATCACAGAAGTTCATTAAGTAGGCCATCTCTTATCCAGCCGGCTGTGCCTGTCTTAGGTTGTCCTCCTCTCAGGATCTTACCCAACATATGCTCTTCAGCCATCCATACTGTATACATTGAGTAGGGCATTTCTTATCCAGCCTGGATATGAGACATTCCTCACAGATTTTTTATCAGTTCAGCCCATGGGCTTATTCTCTAGAGCCTTCAGACAGGGGCCTACAAACACAACATCCCTTGACAGAAAACTGGATGAAGAAAATTTGATGTTTATATGCAAAGGAATCAATAATTTGCATAACTATCAACAGTGTCCACAGTGTTCCATTCTCTCCACAATCTTGCCAACATCTATTTCTTTTCCTTTTGATGAGAGCCTTCTGAAAAGTGTGAGGTCTTATCTCATTTTTGGTTTATGACTTTCCTAATAATTTATAACTCTGAAAACATTTTCATGAGTCATATAGCCAACTGTATGTTTCTACAGAAAATTGATTCATAACAATGTATTCAGTTCCTATGGACTTTTTTTTTAAATTGGATTGTTTAGTCTTTTTTGTTGTTGGGGTGTATGAGTTTGCCCTATATTTTGGATATTAACACTTGATTGGAAAATATCACTTGCAAATATATTCTCCCATTGTGTTGGTAGAGTTTTCATTTTATTGATCATTTCTTCTGCAATGTAAATCTGTTTAGACTGATACAATCTTCGTTTGTTAGTTTTGCTTTAACTTCCCTTGCCAGAGGAGACATATGAAGAATCAAATTAAGTGAAGTGTACTTCTTATGTTTTACCCTAGGATTCTTTGTTTTCAGGTTTTATGTTTTATATGCCCAGGGGTCGAATTGCTGGGTCATATGATAGGTCTTTTTTTATTATTAAAAGGAAATCCCATACTGTTTCCAAAGCGATTTCACCAATTTTCATTCACGCCAGCAGCGTTGGAGTGTCCCTTTTTCTCTACAACCTACACAGTATTTATTATTTGTAGACATTTTGATGACAACCCTTCTCACTAGTGTGAGGTAAAACATTATTTTATTTTTTCTTGCATTTGTATAATGATTAGCAATGTGAGCATGTTTTTATGTTCCTGATTGTCATCTGTGTGTCTTTTTTAGAGAATTGTCTTCTGCTCATTTTCTGACTGAGTTGTTTGTAGATTTTTGAAATGGAGTTGTATGAACGATGTGTGTATTTTACAAATTAGCCTCTTGTTGATTGCATTGTTTCCTAATGTTTTCTCCCATTTGGAAGCTCATCTGTTGATTCTGTTTATTTTGCTCTGTAGAAGTTTTAAGTTTAATAAGGAACTATTTGATTATTTTGCTTTTATTGTTTTCAGCTTGGAAGAGTGGCATAGGAAACTTTTACAAATATTTATCTTTTTTTTTTGCCTATGTTAGTTTCCAGGAGTTTTATTGTGTCATGTATTAGTTTCAGATATTTAAAACATTCTGAGTTTATTTTTGTACAGTGTGAGGGAGTGTTCTAATTTCATTGATTTATATGTAAATGTCTAGCTTTCTCCACATAACTTGCTGAAGACTGTCTTTTAGCTACTGTATATTTTTGTTTCCTTTGTCATAGTTTAATTGACCAAAGGTGTGATGTTTTATTTCTGCCTCTGTGTTCTGTTCCAGTGATATAGATGTTTGTTTGTTTTCCAGTATTGTGCTGTTTTGATTACTGTATTTTTATAATATAGTCTGAGATCTGGGTGGGATATAGGTTATGCCTCCAACTTTGTTCTTTTTCCTGATTGTTTCTTTTGTAGTTCTGGTTCTTTTGCAGTTCCATACAAATCTTAGGACTGTTTTTATTTCTGTGGAAAATATCATGTTGTTTGATCTGTATCACTTTATATCTGTAGACATTTTTTGTAGTATGTATATTTTAACAATATTACTTCCTCAAAACTAAGACATTGAGATTTCTTTCCATTTCTTTGCATCATCTTCAAATTTATTTATCAGTGTCGTTTTGATTTTATTGTCTTGGTTTTTTCATAGGTTTTTCATTTTTTGATCTGATTTCATATGGATTTTTTTAGAATTATGGAATATTTCATTGTTAGTGTAAAGAAATGTGACAGTTTTTGTATATTAATCATGAATCATGCAACTTTGTTAAATATCTTTATTAGATTTATTTGTTTGGGTGTGGAGAATCTTTTGGGTTCTCTGTATAGATTATTATGTCATCTAAAATAGTAACAGTTTTACTTCATTCATTCCAACTTGAATAAATTTTTTTCTATTCCGATTGCTTTTGATAGGACTTCCCATACTGTGTTTAATGGAAATGGTGAGAGTGGGCATCTTTTTCGTATTCCTTAATTTGGCTTTCAGTTTTTCACTTTTGCATATTATGTTGTCCGTTGTTGTGTAATAGATGACTTTAGTTATTTTGAGATATATTTCCTGAATCCTATTTTGGTAAGAGGTTTCTGTCGTTGTTGCTGTTGTTGTTGTTGTTGCTGCTATTGTTGCTGTTCTAATGAATAAGTGTTGAATTTTGTGAAATGCTTTGATGGATTTATTGGGATAACCATGTCATTTTCTCTTTTACTTTTGTTAATGTGGTGTCTCAAACTGATTGATTTGTGTATGTTGAACCTCTTGTGACACTGCAATGAATCCATGTTGAACATGGTGTATGATTCATTTTTGGTACTGCTGGATTTAGTTTGCTAATAATATTCAGTAGAATATTTGCATTAAAATCAATCAAATATGTTGGCTTGAAGTTTCCTTTGCCCGTACTTTGTTTGTTGGCTTTGCTATCAGGGTGATGAAGTCTTCATAGAATTAATTTGTGAGTTTCCCACTTCTTCAATATTTTTGAATTGTTTGAAGAGTATAAGTCCTGCTTTGTATTTTTGTACAGTTCTCTACGGGAGCTGTTTAAATCTGCACTAATATTTACCGATTTTTTTAAATGCAGATTCTATCTTTCTTCTAGTAATCAGTTTGTTCAAATTATTTGTTTCTCCTTATCTCAGTCTCTTTATGGACATTTGTCTATTCCTTCTAATTTGTCCAGTTTATTGGCATATAAGTGTTGACAAAATGAACCATTTTTGTATATGTGACTTAACAATTGTTATTTCTCTTCTTTTATTTCTGACTTTATTTCTTTTGAACATCTCTCTTTTCTTCATGAGATACCTGGCTAGAGATTTTCTGATTTTGCTTATCTTAAAAAGAAAACATAAAACAAAATCATTGGTTTTACTACACCTTTGCATAGTATTTTTTTCCTCTATAATTTATATTTGCACCTGTAATATTTAGGATCATGTTTTTTCCTTTTTTATACATTTTTTATTGGTTTAGAGTCATTTGACAAAGTTGTCTCCAATTGCAGCATAGAGCACAATTTTTCAGTTACAATGAACATATATACATTTGTTGTCCCATTTTTTTTCTGTGACCTGTCAAAGATCTTTTATATATTTCCCTGTCCTATAAAGTACAATCCTGTTTATCTATTCTACAATTTTGACCTCCAAGTCTATCTCTCCCCGCCCTCCACCCCCTTGGTAACCAAAACATTGTATTCTATATCTGCGAGTCTATTTCTGTTTTGAATTTGGGCTTTTTTATTTTTTTTTTAAATTCCACTGATGAGCCATCACATATTGTATTTTTCTTTCTCTTTCTGGCTTACTTCACTTAGACTTATTTTCTACAGGAGCATCCATGTTGCTGAAAATGGTGCTATGTTGTAGTTTTATATGGCTGACTAGTACTCCAATGTATAAATATACCACCTCTTCTTTTTCCAGTCAACTGTCGATGGACATTTAGGCTGTTTCCATGTCTTGGCTATTGTAAATAGTGCTGGCTCTGAACATTGGGTTTCAAGTGTCATCCTGAAATAGGGTTCCATCTTGATTTATGACCAGGAGCGGGATTCCTGGGTCATATGGTAAGTCTATTCCTAGGTTTTTGAAGTATCTCCATCCTGTTTTCCATAGTGGCTGCACCAAACTGCATTGCCACCAGCACTGAAGTACGGTTCCCTTTTCTCCACAGCCTCTCCAGCATTTGTCATTTGTAGATATTTGTATGATGGCCATTCTGACTAGTGTGAGATGATACCTCACTGTAGTTTTGATTTACATTTCTATGATAATCAGTGATATTGAGCATTTTCTGATGTATCTTTTGAACATTTGTATGTCTTCCATGAAGAATCACTTGTTTAGGTTTTCTGCCCATTTTTGGATTGCGTTGTTTATTTTTTCATATTCAATTGCATGAGCTGATTCTATACTCTTAAGATCAAGCCTTTGTCGGTTTCATATGCAAATTATTTTCCCATTCAGCAGGTTGTCTTTTTGTTTCAATTCTGGTTTCTGTACTTTGCAGAAGCTTGTAAGTTTCATTATGTCTCATTTGTTTATTCTTGTTTTATTTCTTCTACAAGAATATTTTCGAGACATATGTCAGATAACGTTTTACCTGTATTTTCCTGAAGGAGGTTTACTGTATCTTTTCTTATGTTTAAGTCTTTGATCCATTCTGAGTTTATTTTTGTGTATGGTGTTCTACTTTTATTTGGAGTGTTCTAGCTTCATTGATTTACATGCTGCTGTCCAGTTTTCCCAACACCAGTTGTTGAAGGGACTGTCTCAATTCCATTGTACTTTCTTGCCTCCTTTGTTGAAGATTAATTGACCAAAAGTTTGTGGGTTCATTTCTGGGCTCTCTGTCCTGTTCCATTGGCCTATATGTCTGATTTCCTACCAATACACTGCTGTCATTTTGACTGTAGCTCTATAGTATTATCTGAATCATTAGCGTAAAGATATGCCACAGATTTTTGAATCTTTATATTGTAACCTGCTACCTTGCTGAATTCTTCGATCAGCTGTAGAAGTTTTTGTCTAGATCTTGCAGGGTTTTCTATATATAGTAATATATTATCTGCATATAGTCAGACTTCTCCCTCTTCCTTTCCAACTTGCATCCCTTTTAATTCTCTCTCTTGTTTGATTGCTGTGGCTAGGACTTCCATGATTATATTGAGTTGGGGTGGTGATAGTGTGCATCCTTGTCTTGTCCCAGATTGTAGTTGAAAAATTTTGACTTTCTCACTTTTGAGTAATATGTTGGCTGTAGGTTTGTTTTCTATAGCTTTCATGATGCTGAAATATGTTCCCTCTATGCCCACTTTCATGAGAGTTTTTATCATACGTGGGTGTTGAATTTTATCAAATGCTATTCCTGCATCTATTGAGATGATCATGTGGTTTTGGTCCTTTCTCTTGTTGATGTGCTGTGTTACATTGATAGATTTGCATATGTTGAACCACCCCTGTGTCCCTGGCATGATCCCCAATTGGTCATGATGAATAATCTTTTATCTGTGCTGTTGGATTCTATTTGCTACTATTTTGGTGTGGATTTTGGAGTCTGTGTTCATAAGTGATATTGGCCTATAATTCTCTTTTTTGGTAGTGTCTTTGCCTGGTTGTGGTATCAGGGTAATTGTGGCTTCATAGAATGACTTTAGGAGTATTCCTTCCTTTTCAATCTTCTGGAAGAGTTTGAGAAGGACTGGTATGAGTTCTTCTCTGTATGTTTTGTAGAATTCCTCAGTGAATCCGTCCGATCTGGCACTGCTATTTTTAGGGAGGTTTTATATTGCTATTTTTATTTCATTTCTAGTGATCTGCTTGTTCAAGTGGTCAGTTTCTACTTGATTCATTCTTGGTGGGCAGTATGTTTCCAGAAATTTGTACATCTCCTCTAGTTATCCAGTTAATTTCCATATTCTTTTAATAATATTTTCATATGTTATTCTATATTTCTTTTTTATTTGTTGTAATTTCTCCTTTCTCCTTTTTATTTTGCTAATTTGTGTTCTCTCTCTTTTCTTTTATTTGAGTTTGGACAGTTGTTTGTTGATTTTACTTACTTTTTCGAAAAATCAGGTTTTGTATTCGTTGAATTTTTCCCTATGGTGTTATTAACCTCTATTTTATGTGTTTCCTCCTCAATATTTATGATTTTCTTCCTTCTGTTTCCTTTTGGGGTTTTTTGTTCTTCTTTTTCTAGTGCTTTCTGCTGGTGTGTTACATTGTTTATTTGTGATTTTTCTTCTCTTTTGATGAAGGCCTGTATCGCTATAAACTGCCCTTTTGATGTGTCCCATAAATT
Source organism: Vicugna pacos (assembly GCF_048564905.1). Taxonomy (NCBI): domain Eukaryota; kingdom Metazoa; phylum Chordata; class Mammalia; order Artiodactyla; family Camelidae; genus Vicugna; species Vicugna pacos. The sequence continues at coordinate 3,448,797 of NW_027328734.1, forward strand.
TTGTGTGGTTTTGCTTTCATTTTCTTTTGTCTCATGGTACATTTTTATTTCAGCTTTGATTTCTTAATTGAACCATTGTATTTCTAATAAAATATTGTTTAATCTCCATGTTTTCCTTGTGTTCTCCTTTCTTTCTCTGTTGTTGATTTCCAGCTTCATGGCATTATGTTCAGTAAAGATGCTTGTGGTAATTTCTATCTTCTTAAAATTGCTGAGGATTCTTTTGTGCCCAAGTACATCATTAATCCTGGAAAATATTCCACTGCACTTCAAAATTATGTATATCCTATTTTGGGTGTTGCAATGCTCTGAAATTATCCATCAAGTGTAATATTTCTATTGTATTATTTAACTTCTCTGTTGCCTAATTTATTTTCTGTCTCGATGATCTGTCCAGTGATGTTAATGCAGTGTTGAAATCTCCAAATATAAATCCCCCTTTATATCTGTAAGTAATTACTTTATGTACTGATGTGCTCCTGTATTTGGTGCATAAGTATTAACGAGGGTGCTATCCTCATATTGTGTCACTCCTTCATCATTATAAAATGTCCTTCTTTATCTTACTTTATGGCCTTTGTTTAAAGACTATTTTGTCTGCAATCAGTACAACACCTGCTTTTTTGGCTTTTCCAATTGTATGGAATACTCTTTTCCATCATTTCACTCTTAATCTATATGTGTCCTTCTCTCTGAAGTGGGTCTCTTGTATGCAACATATTGAAGGTTCTTGCTTTATTATCCAGCCTGCCACTCTATGACTTTCAATTGGAGCATTTAGTCCATTAACATTTACATTAATTGATAATATTTTTGAGTTTATTGCCATTTTCACCTTATTTTCCAGTTGCTTTAGTATTTCCTCTTTGTTAATTTCATCTTCCTTTTATTGTTTGGTAATTTTCCTTTGTATTATCATAAATTTAATTTAGTTTTAGTTACCCCTGATAAGATTTGTCTTCTTATTACCCTTTTTATAAGTCTTTTAGACCATTATTATAACAACTTTTATTAAACTGATAGTAACATGATCTCAAACCCATCCTACCAAGAACAAAAAAATTTAAATGAAAGACCAAAAAAAAATTCTCTATTTTCCTGCCTCCCTCTCCCACTCTCAATGATTTGTATGCTTGTTTTAAAATTTGGGGTTTATTTTATTTGTAATTCATGAGTTATCACATTTCCAGCTGTGAGTTTCAAATTTCTGTAGCACCCTGCTTCTTTTCTTTTAGAGAAGTCCTTTCAATATTTCTTTTAGCATGGGTCTAGTGTTGCTAAATTCTTGAAGCTTTTTTTTTCTGTGGAATTCTTTATGTCTCCTTCTACCATAAAGGATAGGCTTGCTGGTCAAAGTATCCTTCTGTATATCACTTTTTTATTCCAGACTTTCAATATACCTTGCCACTCCATTCTGCCCTGTAGTATTTGTGTAGTGAAATCAGCTGGGAGCCTTCTGGGGATTCCCTTGTAACTCACTCTTTGCTATGTTCTTGTTGCCTTTAGGATCATTTCTTTTTCTTTGATTCTGGCCATCTTAATTATATGTCTTTGTGTGAGTGTATTTGGGTTCTTCTGTTTGGGACACTCTGAGCTTCTTGTACTTGTATATCTGATTCCTTCTTTAAGTTTGGGAAGTTCTCAGTCATGAATTCTTCAAACACCTTTGCAATCCTCTTTGATCTTTCCTCCACTTCTGGGACTTCTACCATGCCAAGTTTGGCATTCATTCTATTATCCCATAAGTCCCTTATTCTTTTTTTATTTGTTTCTCATTGTTTCTCTTGTAGATATTCTAATTGGGTGCTTTCTATTGTCCTGTCATCTAAGTCACTAATTCGTTCCTCTGTGTTATCTAGTCAGCTTTGTGACACCTTTAGATCATTCCTCATCTCAGTGAATGAGTTTACCTATTCTACTTGGCACTTCCTTACAGCTTACATTTCATTTTTAACATATTTTATATTTCTAAACATTATCTCTTTTATTTTCTTCAGTAATTTGATCACACCATTTTTGAATTCTTGATCTATTAGGCCCTCGAAGTCTATCTCATTGATCATTCTTTCAGGGGATTTCTCTTCTGCTTTTGATTGGGAATGGTTTCTCTGTTCCTTCTTCTTGCTCCTACCTCTCTGGCACTGTGTTTTTTGGAGTATCAGTTATCTATTGTGGTCCTAAAATAGTTTATCAAACTATTGCCTGTGTAGTATTACAACTTATAAAAGACAAAAAGAGAGATATAAAGAATTTTTAAGAAGGGAGGAAAAAGGTTTGAAGACATTATATAGTGAATAATAGAAAAGCAAGTTGATGCAGAGTTATGAAAAATTACAATAATAAAAATATTTTTATAAATTTCAAAGTGATTAAAATGGGGGTATATATAATTGCAGAAGAAGTAGAAATTAGGAGGGTAATAGAAAATGGAACAGGTAAAAACAGATTATAACAAGGTGGTGGTCAGTGTCCTCCTGGTGACTGTGTACTTTAAATGCGAAATCTTTCTGTATTCATTCTGTTTTGGAAGCTCAGCTTGCTGTTTTCAGCGGCCCTCCATTTTCACCCACATCTGTGCTGCTTCCAGGGCATGTTGGTAAGCAGATGGCTCCTACACCCAACACTGGGTCAGGTGCAGCTCTCATTAGTCTGGGCTGGCTTGTCACTGCCCTGCCAGATGCTGCAGTCAGATATTGCAGACTGACAAGGCAGGATTGCACATCCCCGCCCTCTCCCAACCCCATGGTCAGGGGCTACATTTCAACCCAAAATGTGGGGGGCAACCCGATTCCTCAGTGTGCCGATCACTCTGCTGCTCTGTGCCACTGTACACTCTGCCTCAGGTATGCACACCTTAATTGGGCTCAGGGAAGACTGAGAAACTGCCCTCTCCCTGGTCTGGGCCAAAATCCAGCTCCTTGTTTGAATTGGCATACAAGTTTCCTGAGGAATCATTACATTAGGACCCTATCTGCCTCAGGCTGTAGAGAAGTCTCGGTCTGGCCCTTGATGTTGCTAAGTCCTTAGGTGTAGATGCAGTTTTTGCCCCCACTGTCACCTGGGTGCAAAGCACCAGAGTGTTTGGTGGCTGTGTCTGAGCCCCAGCTCTCTTCATCTAGAAACTTTTGTGGATTTTCAGAGATGGGGAATGCACCCTTCACCCCACAGGGCACATCTGCCTTGTTGCTTTATGGAGGGCCCAGGTTTTTCTGCCCTGCGCACCCACAGCCATGACACAAAGCCCACTCCATTCCCCCGGGCTGCCACTATGCAGCCATCCCCATCTAACACCCAGTTCGGGCAGCATGGCCCTGCCCCCAGCTTCCAGGCTGCATCATTTGCTGGGTCTCACAGGGATCCTCTGTGCCTGTTTAACTTAGTTTTGTCAGTCAACTGATACTTTGTACAGGTACAAGACTTGGAGGCTCCCCCTCTGTCCTGCTGAACTCTCAGTTGGAGAGGGGAGACACAGTGAATGAGCACCAGTCCTTCTTAGCTGCTCCCTCCCCATGGTACCTGTCCCACTCTGTTTTGCCTTTTCTTCTTTCTTCATTTTCTACTACCAGATTTTTCACATCTTTATAGATTGAAGAGGACAATGATCTGTCACAGTTCTGCAGGTTCTCTGGTTAGCTGAGTGGGTCTGTGAATGTGAGTGTTGGTGCATTTGTGGGAAAGGGTGAGCTACGAGCATCATTCTGCTCCACCATCTTTGTCTCCCCCCAAAAATGTCTCACTTTATGGTGGAAGATAATCATAATCTTGAAATAAATGGAAAAGTTACTCCATGGAAATGACAAGAAAATGCAGTTTGCAATGCTCAACTCATTCAAAATAGGTTTTAAAATAAGGGCCAAAATGAAAGAGATATGAGATTATATAGAAAACGACATCAATATAAAAATTGGGGATTACACTCATTAAATTATATATGTCCCAACACCATAGATCCTAATTATAAAATGAAATTTTAGTAGATATGAAATAATTAATTCATTTTAAAACAATAAGAGTAGATGAGTTTGACACCTCACCATTGTGATGATCAGATCATCCAGCAAGAAAATCTGTAAGGAAACAGAGGTCTTAATAACAAATTCGATCATTTGAACCTAACTGAGCTATTGGACACTGCATCAGAAAAGCAGAACATATAAACTTTTCAAGTGTGCACAGGATGTTATGTAAGGAAATAACCACATATTATGTCATGAAATAAGCCTCAGGAACTTTAAGCAAATATAGATAAGAGCAATTATTTTTCCATACACAAAATTATGAAACTATGCATCAACTCTTGAAAGAAGTATAGGAAAATCACAAACATGAGATCAAACAACTTCTTTTAAAAAAATACAATAAAACAAGGCCTATGATGAAATCAAAGAGGTAATAAAATCATACCTGGGGACAAATTACAGTGAAAACACAGCTTCACAAATGTATGGCATGCATCAAAGACAAATCTACGAAGTAATTTTGGAACAAATATGGCGTTCTACAAGGAACAAGAAAAAAATCATACAAAGGACCAAACATAACACCCAAAATAACAACAAATAAGATCAAACAAAACCCAAAGGCAGTAGAATGAGAAATCTTTAATGATTAGGTTGAAAATAAATTAAATAAAATTTGAAAAATAAATCATACATTTTACAAATCATAAAATCAACAGCTTAAATATTTCTTAAAATATTAACAATCAGGAAAGCATTTAGCTAGGCTTATCAAGAAATACTGAGACTGGACCCAAACAAAATAAGAAATGAAATACTAGTAATAATATCTGATATTACAGAAATCCAAAAAAAATTTTATGGAAGCACTGTGAGATGTTATGTGACAAACCAACTGGACGACCTAAATGAAATGGAGAAATTTATAAAAATGTACAGCCTGCCAAGACTGAAAAAGAGAAAACTGAGAACTTGAATGGAGCAATCAGTATAAGTTAAATGAAATGTATAATTTTAAATACACCCCTTGAACAAAATGTCTGGATTCCATGACTAAAACCCCTTTCCCCCTAACTAGTTTAACAAATGAAGGAGGGAGTACAATTCCCAAATTTATTCCATGAGGCCACAATTACCCTTACAACAAAACCAGTCAAAGACACTACCAAAAAATAAATGGAAATGAAAATCCAATATCCTTGATGAATACAGATTCAAAAATCCACGAAAAACTTCAACAATTAATCCAGCAATACATAGAAATTATTATAAATGATGATCAGTTGGAATCTTTCCAGAGTCATAAGAATGGTTCAACATACACAAGTCAAGCAGCATGACACATATCTAATAAACTAAGGACAAATTTCACAAGACCATGTCAATACACAAAGAAAAAGCATTTGCCAACATTCAACATACATTCATCATCAGAACTCTCATGAAAGTGAGTACAATTTGAACATTTCTCAACATACTAAAGGCTATTTATAACAATTTATAATACTCGGGGGAAAGGCTGAAAGCCTTCTGGGGAAATTCGGGGACAAGACAAAGATTGCTACTCTCACCACTTCTGTTCAATCGTAATAGAAGAAAGGAAAAGGAAAAGAAAAAGAAGTAAAAGAACCACAAAATGGAAAGAAAGAGGCAAAATTGTCACCAGTAGTGAAGGCATAAAAATCTACACAGAGTGTCCTAAGGGCTCCACCCTGACTATTATGAACAATAAATAATTTCATCAAGGGAGCAGGGTACAAGATTAATGTAAAGACGTCTCTTGCATTTGCCCAGATTAATCATGATATACCATAAAATGGACGTTGAAAGCAATAATATTTAAAACCCCATACCCCCGAATATCTTGGAAAATGTAACCATATATTTGAAAGAACTACACACTGAAAATTATAAAACATTGACAAAGAAATTAAAAATGGTTTCAAGAAATGGAAAGATGTCTTGTGGTCTTGGATAGAAAGAGTTCATATTGTTAACATGGCTGTACTACACAAAGATACCTAAGGATTTAGTGCAATTCCTCTTACAAAGCTGTAGTATTTTCCACAGAACCAGAAAATAAATAACTCTAAGTTTTACATGAAACCATTAAAAATTGCCAAAATGATCTTGAGAAAAAACAACAAATCTGGAGGTATAACCCTCCCGGATACCTTACTCTACTACAAACCTACAGTAATAAAAACACAATGGCATTGGCACAGAGATATAATCAATAAAAGCAGATAGAGAGCCTAGAAATAATTCCACACACTTATGAGCAATGAAACTATGATAAAAGAGGCAAGAGTTCACAATGGAGAAAGACAGTCTCGTCAATGGATGGTGTTGGGAAATCTATACATCTATATGTAAAACAGTGAAACAAGAGCATTCCCTGACATCATATACAAAAATAAACTCCAAGTGTATTAAGGACCTAAATGTAAGACCTGATACTATAAAACTGCTTGAAGGGAATATAGGTGATACACTATTGGATATACATCATAGGAATATTTTATTATTTCAGTCTCCTTAGGCAAAATAAATAGAAGGAAAAATAAACAAGTGGGACCTAAACAAAATTGAAAATTTCTGCACAGCTAAGGACACAATCAATGAAATTAAAAGACTGCCTGTGTAATTGGAGAACATATTTGCAAGCAATGCAAGTGACCAGGGGTTAATAGATGTAGGTTAATACATATAACATGGATTTAGGTTACACAACTCAATGTGAAAAAAAAAATCCAATCAAAAACAAAAGCAGAGTACCTGAGTAAATATTTTTCCAAAGAAAACATTCAGATGAGTAACAGGCAAATGATAAAATTTCACAACATTATTAACTATAAGGTAATTGCAAATTAACACCGCAATGAGGTATCACTTCACACTGGTCAAATGACTATTATCAAAAAGTCTACAAATAGTAAGAGTTGGAGACAATGTGGAGGTAAGAATTCTCTTGTATACTCTCGGTATTAATGGAAATTGGTAGACCTTCTAAGGAAAACAGTATTCAGATTTGTTTAACAACTTAAAAGTTAACTACCATATGAACCAGTAATAACTCTCCTCAGAAAAATCTGGGGAAAACACCCTAAATTGAGAAGAACCAATGTTCAAAACAGCACTGTTAATAATATGCAAGACAGGGAAGAAATCCAAGAGTCCACAGAAGACTATGGACTTAAGAAGAAATGATGTTTCTATTAATATGCAATGGAATATTACTCAGCCATGAAAAAGTATAACACATTGCTATTTCAGCATCGCGAAAGGACCTAGTAAATATTGTGCTTAGTGAAGTAACTTAGACAAAGACAAAAGTATATAATATAATTTATATGTGGAATCTAAAGAATAACATATCTGTGTACATCTATGTATAGCTATCTATTGATAGCTGACAGATAAATAGATAGAAGGATAGATACATACATACATGATAGATAGATAGATAGATAGATAGATAGATAGATAGATAGATAGATAGAGACATGATGGAGTGGTAAAGAGATTAGGTAGGGAAGACTTAAGCAGACACAAAGATATGGGAAAAAATTTATGTTTACCAAAGTGGAAGGGAAAGAGAATTTAAAGGTAGAACATTGACAGATAGAAAGTAGTATTTATTAAGTAGTGAAGCAACAAGGATAATCTGTATAGATTAGGGAACTATACACAATAGCTTAAAATAATTGTATGTTACAATTATTGAAATATTTCATAATGCAATATAATTTACAAAGTGGTTAGAATATCTAAGTTGTACATCTGAAACTGCACAATATTTTACATCTACTGTATTTCAATTAAAAATAAAACATATCATGTATAATTTAGTCGTTTTTACACTGATAGCATATTTCTTTAATATTGTTTTACTTTACTCTTTACTTTTTAGGATTACTCTTTCAAATTATTTCTTTTACTCTTGTGAACATACCAGTTTGAAGTATCTATATTTATTGCCCCTGATTTCCTATTTTTCTCTCTTTTATCCATATAGTATAGTAGCATTTAAGAACATACCCAAAGAAACAGTTGCAACTTTCTCGTGGTCTCTCCTTAGCATTTTGGTCAATGTTTTGCATATTATTGCCACTTTATATTTCTTAGAAGACTTCTTTTCTACACCTCTTATAAGGTGTCTCGGTTTTGTTTTTTCATCTCATTCAGCGTTTGTCTGTTAAAGTCTTTACTTACACTTTATATCTAAGTGATAACTGTGTAAGTATTATTTGGTGAGTGATTTCTTGTTTCAGTAGTTTGAAAATACAATTTTATTTACCTTAGGCGTATGTTTTCTGCTCAGAAATCTGCTGATAGCCTAATGGGGGTTCCTTTGTAGATTATCATAAATTTTTTTTGGCTGCCTTTAAAATTTTACTCTGTCATTGTCCTGTCAATTTGCACATGACTTATCTTGAAGGAGGTCCCTTTGTCTTAAATTTATTGGTGTTTTGTTGGCTCACGGACTTGTATAACAGTTCCTTACACAGGATCGGGAAGTTATTAACTATTACTTCTTTAAATAAACCATCAGCTGCCTTCTAACTGTCATCTCCCTCCAGGATTCCACTGTAATGTGCAGTTCCTGAGGAAGTCTGATGGCTACTGTAGAATTTCCCCACTTTTTAATATCTTGAATCTCTGCCCTCTCCTATCATTTCTAGTTTTGTATTGCTGAGTTTGCTAATCTCTCTTCCACAAAGACACTCTAGTTCCAATGCATTCTGTTGCATTATTCATCTCATTTATTAAATTCTCCTGGTCCTCCAATAATGTTTGGTTATTTTATAGTTTCAGTCTCTTTGGTAATGTATTCCTTCTCATCATTTCATTTATTCTTCATCTCTCTAATCTGCTTTCTTTGTTTTGTTTCTTGTATTGAGCTTCTGTATGACACCTATTTGAATTCTCTATTAGTTATCTGTCAATACACCATGACTTTAAGTTTGTCTGCTGCAGGGTTGATATTGTGTGTTTGTGTGTGTGCAGGTGCGTGTGCGTGTGTGTCTGTGTCTGTCTCGGTGTCTGTGTGTGTGTATCTGTGTGTGTGTGTGCCCTATAATGTTACTGTGGTTGATCATGATCTTGATAAATTATTGCTCTGATGATACTAAATAACAGATTTGAAGTTGGAGTCCTTGTTTTTGTTTTCTGGTAGCTTGCAATATTACACAATTTTTGGTTTTACTTACCTGAGCTACCTCTGATAATATTTCAAAATGGCACTTTCCAGTCGCTACTGTCTGGATAAAAGATGTGATTTCATTGTCACTTCTTAGACTTCTCTGGTAATTAATGCCACTGTTGTCACTGGGGCTTAGAACTCTTCTTTTATCTGATATCCCATGAGAATCAGTGTACACATTGAGAAAAAGTGTAAAGACAGTTGGGTATTTGGAATCAGGCAAGTGCCTTTGCCATGTCCAGTGTTGCAAGGTATCTTGTCTCCACCACTGTTAATGGGGAATAAGGGCATTTTCATGAATGTCTGAGTGTCTGAAGGGTGGAATTTCTGTCTCCATTTTGGCTCCCTCCTAGTTACCTGTGATCATGGGTACTGGTGCAGTTGGAGGCCGAAGCTGTGTGAACCACTGATACCCTGTTTCTACTGCGTTCTCTGAACTTGTGAACTCAGATCTCTTATTCAGGGGGCCTTGGTTGCAGACACCAACTCTGCTCTTCCCTCATTTCAGCCTCCTTTGTGTGTTTAACCCACCGGACTTTACCTGTTCACATGCGTTCTGGAGTATTGTTTTGTGTTCTAGTTATTTTTGTTCAGATGTGAAAGTTTCACTGACTGTAGATGTATGGGGAGAGACAAAAAGATTTTAAACTTATATCACTTTTAAAATATATACTTTTTCAATAAAAAGCTTAAATTCTACTAAGGACCTTATAAGAACACTAAAGAAAGTGAAAAAATCACCTCCCTTAATATCATAGTACTACAAAATATTTTGATTTTCCTGGGTTCTTTTCTTCAATGTTTTTCCCACATACACGCACATTTTACTAAAATATATCCCTATAATCTCTTTAAAATCAATTAAATTATTAAAATATTTCTCTATGCTGTAAATATAGCACTGTTGGTTCTCTAATTTATTACAAGTAGCTTGCACATTTCTGTCTTCTCCATCCTTCTTCCCTTTCCCCACTGGAAACCACTTCTTGGTACAGTACACATATACATGTGATTGCTTTTCTGTTTGTTTTATGATTATTTCTCTTATATCTTTATTTCCCTCATTTAAGTGACAACATAGAGTGTTTTTCTCTGTATGACTTATTTTCCTATGTGCAACACTCTCTGGGTCCAGTCACATTGTTCCAAATGGCAGAATTTTATTTTTTAATATACAATGACTAAGTATATATTATGTTATCTATATCTAACATTTACTTCAGCCAATCATCTGTTGATGGGCAGTTGATTTGTGCTTCTATCCTTGGCTACTATAAATGATGATGATAAGAACATTGGAGTAATATATTTTTAAGTTAATCTTTAATTTTTTTTCAGATTTATACCAAAAACTGGAATTGCTACAACATATAATGCTTCTATTTCTAGTTTTCTGGGCACTGTCCACACTTTTATAATAGTGGATACATCAATCTATGTTTCCACCAATAGTGTATGTGGGATCCCACTTATCGACATTTTTATTAATGTTTGTCATTTGTAGACTTTTTGTTAATAGCCATTTTGGTTGCTGTAAGATTATATTTCATTGTTATATGTTTTCCTAATGAATAGCAAAGTTATGTTTCTTTCTATGTGCATGAATACCACACACATGTCATTTTTCAAAAGTTTCCATGAAGATTCTTCAACTGTTTTTAATTTGGGGTCTTTAATTTTTAAATATTGAGTCTAATATGTTATATATATATTATGGATATTAACATCTTGTTAGTCTCATTGTCTGAAATTTTTCCTTCTATTCTGTCTGTTATCATACATCTTGTTGAAGGTTTCCTTTGCTCTGCAAAAGGTTTTGCACTTCACACTTATACAAGAAATAGAATCCCTGTATGGCATAGTACATCTATTTTTTCCTCAGTAAACTAAAAACTGTAATTGTTAGTTTTCCTTTTTTTTAATTTGGAGATAGATCAAAAATAATGATTGCTATGATTTATCTCAAAGTCAGTTCTGCTCCTGTTCTTGGTCAGAAATTGTATAGTTTCAGGCTTTACATTTAGGAAATTAATCCATTTTTATCTCATTTTTTATACTATGGAAGGAAGTGCTTTTACAACTTCCATAGTAACAAAACAACTGTCTTGTTTTGTCAGAACTAGTTGCTGAAGAGACTGTCTGTTTTCATTGTACACTCTTGCCTCCTTCTTTGTTGACTAATTGAACACATGTATGTGGGTTTATTTTTGGACTCTTCATTTTGTTCCATTGATCTATGTGCTTCTATAAGTGCCATATTTTTATGTATTGATTACTGTAGCTTTGCAGTATGTTCTAAACTCAGGGATGGTAATACTCACAGCTTTTTACATTTTTCAACATAATTTTAGAAAATTTGGGTCTTTCAGATATATGTATAAATTTTATAATTTTTCTCCTTGTTTTGTGAAGAAACTTAAGGATTTTGTGAAAATAGAAATTTACTGAAAGTAAAAACCTGAGAAAAATAATAAAGTTTGGAGGATAAATCATACAGTATTAACAACAAATGGATTACTGTATAAAGCATAGAAAAAATATATAAAGAGAAATGACAACAAAAACCAAATCCATGGAGTATAACAAAAGCAATATTAATAGGGGTGCTTATAGCAAAATAATCCCAGTTATACAAATAGGAAACATCTCTCTCTTATAATATATCCTTACAGCCCAAAGACATAGCAAAATAATTAAAAAAACTTGATAGTAGAAGGAAAGACATCTGAAAGGACAGAACATAAATAAAATAAGTATTAAAAATATAAACATTTAATCAAAATAATATTGGCTTTTGAAAGATAATTAAAGTTGATAAACTTTAACCAGACTCATGAACAAAATAGAGAGTTACAGATTAATAAGCTCAGAAATAAATGAGAAATTATAGCTTATATCAGAGAAATACAAAGCATCATAAGATGATACAACAAATTATATGCCAATCAAATGGTAACCCTAGAATAAAAGGACCAATTTTTAGAAAGACTTAATCCCCATAATGGAATGAGAAAGAAAATATGAACAGATTATCACTAATAATATTGAATAAGTATTTAAAAAAAAACTCCCAAGAAAAAAAATTCCAGGACTATATAGCTTCACAGGTGATTTCTGCAAAACATTTAGAGAAGACCTATCACCTATACTTCTCAGAGAATACCAAAAATTTCTAGAGGAAGGGAGACTTTCTACCCCACATTTCTGTATCACATTACTACTAGAACTGGAAAAAATACCTCAAAAAATTACAGGATAAATACTACTGATAAGCATAGATGCAGAACTAACCACTAAATTGTTAGCAAATCCAACAATACATTAAGAGGATTTTACATTATGATTAAGTATATTTCATTCCAGGGATGCAAAAGTGATTCAATACCCACAAATTAATCAGTATGATACACCACACAAACAACCTGAAGAATAAAAATTATATGGTCACTTCAATAGAGTCATAAAATATATTGACAAATTCAGCATCTATTTATGCTTATATTTCTCCTCAAAGTGGGCATGAGGAAACATACCTCAACACAGTCAAGGTCATACATGACAAGAACTCAGTTAATATGACACTCACTGATTAAAAGCTGAAAGCATCTCCAATAAGAGCAGGAAGAAGACAAGAATGCTCACTCTTACCACTGTTATTCAGTATAGTATGGAAATTCTAGCCATAGCTATCCAAAACAGAATTAAATAAAATATAGCTAATTAAGAAAAGGAGTAAAATTATCTGTTTGCAGATGACATACTTTAAACAGAAATCCTGAAAATGGTGCCACAAAACTACTAGGGCTTATCAATGCATTTGGTAAAATTTTTGAATGTAAAATTAACATACAGAAATCTTGCATTTCTACACACTAACAACAAGCTAACAGATCGAGAAAGTGAGGAAACTGTCACATTTACAGTTCTATTACAAAAAACAAATCAATAAATGTATCCAACCAAGGAGGTAAAAGACCTGTACTCAGAAAACTATGAAATATTTATAAGAGAAATTGAAGATAAAGCAAATATATGAAAGTGTATACTGTGTTCGTAGATGGGAAAAAATATTGTTTAAATGACAGTATTAGCCAACAAAATACACAAATTAAATACAGTGCCTATCAAAATACCAAGGGCATTTTCAGACACTTACAATAAATAATACTAAAATTTACATGTAAACAAAAAAAGATGAAATCACTAAAGAAAAAAAGGAAAGAAAACAAACTAAAAACACAAAAAACTAACAAAGAACAAAGAGGATGTATCACTGTCCCTGATTTTAAACTATAATACAAAGCTACTGTATTAAAAAGAATATGGTAGTGGTTCAGAAGGTACAGAATAATGGAACACATCAGAATGCCTGAATATGAAATCAGACAGTTATGGTCATTTAGCCCAGTACAAAAAATGAATATACAGTGGGGGAAAGGTAAACACCAGGCACATGAAACCGATCAACATCACGAACCATCAGAACAATGCAAGTCCAAAACACAATGAGACTTTATGTCACTCCTGTCAGAATGACTATTATCAAAAAGATAACAAACATAACTGTTGGTTAGGATGTAAGGAAAACCACCCTGATGCACTGCTGGAGTGAATGTAAATATGTGATGCCACTGTGGAAAACAACATGGAACTTTATATAAAAATTAAACATGAAATATAATCCAAAATATACATTTTGGGATACTTATTACAAGAAAATAAAAACACTATTTAGAAAATATAAATTCAACCCTATATTCACTGCAGCATTATCCACAATAGACAGGATATAGAAGCAAATTAATTGCTCATCAATAGATGATGGATAAAGAAGATGTGTCTTTATAGAATATATATCTATCCATCTTAAGTACAGAGTAATCTATATATATATATATATATACACACACACACTTTATATATATATGCACTATATATATATATATATATGCACAATCACACATAAAAATTCAATGGGTTATTACTCAGCTCTAAATAGAATAAGTTCTTGCCATTTGCAACAAAGGGAAGACTGAGAGGGAAATATGCTAAGTGAAATATGTCTAAAATTGAATGAGAAATGCCAAATGATTTTCTCATGTTTGGAATTTAAAACAAATGAACATAACAACACAGAAAATGAATTATTGATATAGAAAGAAACAGGTTGTTCACAAGAAGGAGGGAAATGGTGTGAGGAAAAGAAAATTTGAGGAAATTAAGAGGAAATTACATGACACTTGTAAATAATATCACTATTTCTTGTCTTCAGGGACAAGAAATGTACTGAATGGGGAATAGCCAATAAGTATTAAATATCTTTAAATAGCAACATATCATAACCAGAAATAAACTGGTGAACAGTTTGAAATATATTAAAAACGGAAAACAGTATGTTGTGTAAGAGAAACAAACAGTGTTATAGATAAATCTACACTTCAAAAACAAAAAAACATACATATAGAAAAAAATTAGATTCGTAGTTAACAGAGGCAGGGGTTGGTAAAGGAGAATTTGATTAATGCACTCAAAAGGTACAAACATCCAGCCGTAAAATAATCGTGTTCTAGAGATGCTCCATAGTAACATGAAAATTAAAATTAATACTGTTTTATGTTCTATATCAATGTTGTTAAGAGAGTAGACCATAATGTTTCTCATCACAACCAAAAGACAAATTGAATTTCTTTGCAATTTTATCTAAATGAGATAATGAATTCTCCCTAAAGTTGCTATGATATTTATTTCATGATACTTTAAATAATATCACTATCCTGTGCACCTAAACTTACACAATGTTTTATGCCAATTATATTTAAATAAAATCAGAAGAAAAAATGGAAATCAATTGTTGCTTTTTCCCATGTCATTTCTAATGATTTATTTGCAGCAAGAAACTTTATTCATGATATACTTATCCTGGGAAAAGATACTAATCAGTAAGTGATTCTAATAAATTTTACGTAAAGATACTAACAAAATTAGTGTTTTACCATGCCTTAAACTTTCTTCAAGTTAACAGCCCACTGGTTCTGTAGGCAACAAAATTTCACTTTGGGTATTCATCTGAGATTAGGGAATGGATACAAATTTCAAACTGGCTGCTCTTACTGTGAGTGATAAATTTCACTGTCTCAGACAGAAAGTCTCATTTCCACGAGAGCATCTCTAAGAAATGAACATGCTAGGTTGCTAAAAATCTCAGAATGTTAAAATATCAGAACTCCTACAATTCTTAACTGTTTTGCAATGGGAATGCAATAGTGATAAAGACTTAATTTTGGAAAACAATGTGCTGTTTTCTCATGTTTGCATTATGGGATGTGAAGATAATCCCTCAGATCCACAACAAATTTTATCGCTCAATTGCTGGGCATAGAACTGTAAAGGTTCTGCATTTTTAGGACTGAGGACTGCTTTCAAAATGATGACTAAGCTCACTCTAATCCAGGTAGCCCAAAGAAAGAAATGTTATTTCAATTTGTAGCTTAAAGGGAATAAATCAGCGGTTCAGTCTCTATATATTAGTCAAGGTGTGTTCAAAGACAAATTAAGTTGTGTCATCAATGATAATTAAAAGAAAAAAATTAGAGATAAGCTTAAATTAAAAAGGAGACACAGACCTGTGCTGGGCTCTGGGGACTGGAGAATGTTTATGCCTCTGTCCAATACAAGGGTTCAGTGGCTTGGCCCTAGCATTGGCTTGTGATTCAATGAACAGGTAACAATTAGTATACTGGGAGAAATATAATCTTCCTATCCCTGATCGGAAGAAAATCTGGTGGATCAATGAACCTCTTAATTCACAGAGATTCTGCCAGATGCAGAGGAATATTTCACTGATGACTCAACTAAGACAAACTTAGTTACAGCTTAACAATACATCTTCACATACACACACAGTGGAAGACAGATTTATACTATTTAGTGGTAAGAAATCATTGGGCTGAGCTCAGAGAATAGGTTTCAAACACCAGCCAATTTTTGTACTTTTGCCAGTAGTCTAGGTTTTCCCAGGTAGAAAATTAGAGATGGACAAACAATATTCTTCTTTAGGATTTCTAATTTTTAAAGTAAACTGTAGCTTTTGAATTATCAGTATAGAAACTTGTTATGATGATCACAGTAAGACCCACTGTGTGATAATAGAGCTGGAAACTAGCTGCTGAACCAGCACTTCAGAACCCCAGACTGCTAATGTAAGCAAAATCATATTCGCCATCATAGTTCAGCTGACAAACTTAAAAGCTCGATGTTTCAGTTTTAGGAAGAACCACTGCTGTCCAGACACAGAACTCCTGCTGCAAGTGGGCCCTTTTCTTCTCTTGGTAAAGGTCATATTGGTGGGATGTTGCTAGAGCTTACCCTGGTCCATTTGCCCATTCTCCAGATTATCAAAGTCTTTTTCACAAATGGTGACACATTTTCAGGACTCAATGTTGCCATTCCAGTCTTATCAGCTGACACTGGCTGCATGATTGTGAGCAGACGCCTTAGGCTCCCTGACCTTGCCTACTATTTTCCAGCATTTCAGGGCATTTCATATTCTGAAAATGCTTCAAATTTTAATTTAGATTAATGGCAAATATTAAAAGTCTTCCATGAATATTTATATTTCCTTATATCTGCAGAAATTTGGTATGTTTGCAGTTGGACAAATTTTTAATTCTACCACCCTCACCTATTTTTAGTCCACACATTTTAGATTGCAATTTGGTTACTGAATACGACCACCCCAACCAAGGGTCTAGTACCTCTTAGATACTTACTGTGTGAAGGTTAGAAAGGACATAATTTATGTGGGGTGTATAATCCTGCAGTAAATGCTTTTAATAACACTGTCTTTTCTGGACAAAGCTCTGATTCTAAGAAAAAAATTAATTAGAAGGCAGTATATTTATTGGTAAGTGGAAGAGTATCAGTTATTTTGGTGCGGGTGGGTGATGAAGAGACAGGAAAAAAAATCCGGCAAATGAGAATGGAATGCTTTAGGCCTCTGGAGGCATAAATTAAGAAGAAAATAATACTTTGTCTTCTGTACCTTCCTCAAATTACTGTCTTCAGTGACTAGTACCTGGGCAATGAAAATAGCTAGTTTGTGGTGAAGAGTAAAGACCATAACGAAATAGTTTGAAAACCATAAGAGTTTTGTTGTTTCAGGAAAGTAGATTTTGCTTAAAGTCAACATGTATTTTTCATTCTCTAAATAATAAAATGCATCCTGTCACATGTGCTGTGCTTACTGTTTTTGTATCCAAGTTAGACAAGTAAAGGGGGATAGACAGAAAACATCTGGAGGTGGTGGTTTCTGTGCTGAGACTGGGAAAATCTAAGTAGGTAAAAGGAGGACATCCTAAGTCCAAGGATGAGCTGGAGCAAAAGTTGTGCGGTTGGAGCTAAAATAGTTGACAAGCATTTGCCTTGATGTATCTCCAGAAACAGAGAAACATAAAGATATGCCAAGGCTGCCAGATGCCAGATCTATAAAAAATGACTAAACTATGTTGAGTTTGTGGGCTTAGAGTTGGAAAGGCATTAATTGCCACCCTGTGGATGTAAGCTTGTTATTGGCTGGAACATAAAAGCAACATAAATTATTGACTAAAAAATATAGCGTAGACCCTTGAGGGCAGGTTACGAAAGCACCAATTGGAATGCTTTGAGAACAGCACAAAGAAGACCATAGATAAAATTGCTTCTTAAATTCTACCACATGCTGAATGAGCCATCTGAGAATAGATCATGTGACATTTTTTATTCCAGGGATGACATAATAGAGACCATGATCCCTGGGCCGGTCCCTGCATTTATCTTCTGTTCCAACCAATCCTAACTTAACACCTTTAATACTTTTCAGGATGAACCAGAAACCACTTAGTACTTTTCCCTCTCTCCAAGTATTAGTCTTTTTCCAAATTCTTCCATTTTCTCTTGTTCCTTACAAGAAATTATTTAAATTTACACCGATATTGTTCCATCAAATGATCATGTCATTCAAATATCTCTTTTTTCTTTAAATGGTAACTTAGTCTCCCGTTTAACTCATTACACTATTTAAAAAAATATAAGGAAATTACAGGTACACATCTATGTTTGTTGCTCAAATAAGAAAATTGCAGATAGTTGTCGACTTTTGCCAACATCAATATCAATCTTTGTTATCCTGCATAATCTGGTAGTCCTCTGGAAGATCAGTTGTATTTAAGATGACGTTCATAAAGTGAAGATGGCTGATGATTTGGCCTTGATAGAGAGGTAGCTGATGTATCAGCTATCACTATCACTGGAAACCTTGGGTTGCTCCCTGGTTGAAGTTTAGAAATACGACCTTCATTGGCAGATAAGTTGTGATTTTTTTTGGAAAAGAAAAAGGTTCCACCATTAGTCCAAAATAATTGCTCTGTATGGGAGACAAGATGCTGTTCTAAGAAGTACAGGTTGTAATTGTAATGAAGTTCACAACACAACCATTTGCTTCAGTGTAGCTGTTTTGATAGTGCCCATGGACAGTGGTCAAATGATTTAAAATAGCACGTTGATCCACTGCAATTTGTTCTGGTGGTCTGACATTGATAATGGAGGAGAAATATCACCTCTGATCGGGGTAGTTGTATCACCAATTATGTGGTTAGTAGAGGGCTTTCTTATTAGAGGCATGTTTAAATGTGCAGAAAGTAAAAATTCACTTTCTCCACTAGTGTCAGGCACAAAAAATGAATTATGATTTTGCATATTACCCCCTGCTTTAAAGTGTTTCTTGTTGAAATCTTCAGTCAATGAAGACACTTGAGAGGAATTTTTAATCCCAACTCTTCTTTTTATTCTCACTAAACCTGGGGACAGCCTCGTTTAAAATTTGCATTATGGCAGAACTGCAGCTACAACAATAGGAGAAAAATTTTAGTAATATTTTAAGCCAAAATACAAGACTACAATAAGAATAACCTACAAAACCTCAGATTTCACGTTTACTATGCAAAGATAATACCATGAAAATTTGAAAACTGCTGACAATATTTTGAAATTCCTTATTTGGAATATACACATTTAAATAGTATAGTCATCAAATTTAAGAAATTAGAATTTGCAGTAATGGTGAAAGCCACTTTTAAAAGCAGCTTTAATACCTTTATTTAGATTTCTGATAAGATTCATAGTTGCAAGCAGAGTTTCTCATAATCTTGAATACTTAAGGCACTTTCCTCATTTTTAGGAAAAAAAAGAATTTAAGCCTTTGTAGTTTTATACAATTATCAAAATCTAGCTTTACATTTATATTACCATAGATGTACAAAGTAAACTTTATATATACATCACCAAGTCATAACTACAAATACTGAATTCCTTGCTTAAAACAGAGACTTCTTTTTCTTCCGTCAGAAAGTCAGCTAGACAAGCAGATCTTTGAAAATTCTGCCGGACTTTACTAAACCCACAAATGTTAAGCTGCCTAAGTAAACTTTTCATACTTCCAGTTTCAAATATTCTGAAAGGGGCCTTTCTATCCAAAACTTCCTTCTTAAAGACATCTTCATCAGTCACTATGGAAGATCCATTATCATTCCAACAGATAGATTTAAATTTCTCACTTCCAGACATTTTCCACAGTTTTCTTGGAAATGTCAAAGAACGAAATTCATTATCTTCATCTGGTTCACAGACACAATGTGTGTAACATGGTGTTTTTATCAAGGATTCTTCAGACAAATTCTGAAAAACATTTTCTTCAATCATAGACCTCAAGACAAGTTCCCAGGGAATGTTTGATCACACAGTAGAGATCTACCGGAGTTTCCTGAACCAGTTTGTCCAACTTTAGAAGACATAACTTGAATTTCTAAAGAAACATGTGCCATCTCAAATAACTTTTTCTACAGCTACTTTTCTAATCTGCATGATTTTGAGCACTGCAGCTTCAAATGCTGCTCTTGCAGGCCTGCACAGATAAACTGCTAGGCCATCACAATGGTTCTCAACTAGAGTAGATGTGGCATCACAAAAAGATTGGTCTCCTAGCAACTCAAATGTAACATTCAGGCAGTGTTTAATTATCATTTGTTCAGTTAGAGTGAAACATATAGGATGCTTATTTTTATAGTGTGATCTGCAAATATTATCCCCACAAAACCTTTTCAAATAATTTAATTTTGGGGTCTAAGAAATAAAACAAATCTCCATACTTTTGTACACAAATTTACACCACATTTGTGAACAGAGAATATATAACGCACAAAATATATAAAATAATTTTAAAGTTATGTAATTAAAGTGAGATTTATGTAAAACCTGTTCAGAAAAGGCATACCTATTTCATTATAATTTGTAATTAAAGTGAAACTTAATTTGATTTGGAAATGGAAGTAGTTATTTATCTGTTTACTTTAGAATAAGTAACTCTATATTCAAAACATGAGCAGAATAATTATCCGTGTATTTGTTATGTTTATAAATAAATGGTAAATATTTGTGAAATAAAACTAGATTCATATAATGAATCAAATTTAAGAAATCCCAAAGTGGATTCTTTTTGTTTTAAATTGTAATTCAGAGCTATATGTAAAAAAATATAATTTAGTATTCTGCTTTAGAATTACAAAAGAGAATATCTTATAGTATACTTGCAAAAGTTTACTTTTGCCATTCTTTCACTCAGAGGTTTTTCAGTACCTAGAAGGAATAAATTTTCTTGCCATCTTTATAATCCATACTCTTGGGGCTTCTGTTAAGTGTTCCAAAATGATGTTAATAAATACAATTATACACAAGATCCTGGGTTCATTTGACAGTGCCTCCATTAAGGGGAAAACAAACAATCAAAAACAAAGAAATAACAGTATATGTGGGTTGGGGTTGAAAAGACAAGCTAATGCATTTTAGAAAGCAATATGTTTCTCAATCCTGAAACAGTAGGCATTTTTAGTATAATGCGTCATTTTAAGGCAAGTGATTTTTACAGTAATTGTTAATAATAGCTAGGTACTGTATCATTAAACAGTAGTAAATGAAATTCTACCAAAAGTTGTATTCTTTATTTAGACATAAATTTCATTAAACATAAGCCAAATTCAAAAAGAGAGATAAAATTTTTAAATAAATAAATGTTCACTCAAACTACAATGTATATTTTTCCATCAGTATGTGTATATTCCATTCTAAGTAAATATTAGTAAGCTGAATTCATGGCATATTATACGTATATAAAATATAGTTATGTTGGATTTAGTCCTGATTCAGAAATTTTATTTAACATACACAAATCAATAAATGTGATACCATCCTTTAAATAACAAAGAATTCAAAAATAACAATCAAAAAATATGTAGGAAAATTATTCATAGATCTTAACTTTTTTAAAAAAAATTTTTAACAAATTCATTCTAGATAGAATATGACTAAACATAATAAAAGCCGTATATGAAAAACCCATGACTAACTTCAAGTTTAATGTTCACACACAGGAAGATTTTCCTCTGGTCCAGTAATAAGAGAAAGTAGCTCATTCTCACAAGTCCAAAATTACACTACTAGAAGTTCTAGCCAGAAAAACAAGGCAAGAAGAAATATAAAAAGCATTCAACTTGCAAGCAAGCAGTAAAATTTTTACAGATGACATAATTGTACATAGACAGAAAACTCCATACACTCCCCCAGTGACTGTTAGAATTAATGAACAAACTTAGTAAACTTGCAGAATACAAAATCTATATACAAATATCCATTGCATTTTTATATAGTAACAACACATAATCAGAAAGAGAAATTAGAAATTAGGAAAAAAATTATATAGTAACAACACATAATCAGAAAGAGAAATTAGGAAAACAATTAGGAAAACAATTTTATATAGTAACAACACATAATCAGAAAGAGAAATTAGGAAAACAATAGTAACAACACATAATCAGAAAGAGAAATTACGAAAATATACCAAAAAGAATACAATAGGAATACACTTGATAAGTGAAATAAAAGTTTTAAACATAGATCAATATATTACAGGTGTAAGAAATATAAGTAAATATACAAAATAAAACAAATTATGGGCTTACTTATTGTATACAATGTGAGGAAATACCCTAATCTATCTTTCACTTGTTCAAACTCCCCAGCACTACTTATTGAGGAGAGTCTCTTTTCTTCATTTCTTACCCTTGCTTCTGCTTTCATGGGTTAATTGATCATAAGTGTGAAGGATTATATCTGGTTGCTTTATTCTCTTCTACTGATTGGTGTCAGTTTTTGAGCCAGTATCATGTTGTTTAAGTTACTAAAGCTTTGTAGGACTGTTTAACATCAGAAAATTTTACACTATTATATTTAATACCATTTTTCAAGATTATTTTGGCATCTCAAGATCTTTGTGGTTACATATAAATTTTGAAATTATTTGTTCTATTTAATGGAAAAATCTCATGTGTATTTTGACATGAATCACACTAAATGTAGATTCCTTTGTGTAGTATGGTTGTTTCAACCACATTGTTTCACATCATTAACATAAGAGGTCTTTTCATTTCTTTGGATCAATTTTAATTTCCTTCATCAATGTTTTCTATTTTTTAATGTATAGGTTTTCTCCTTATTTGTTAACTTCAATTTAGTTATTCTTTACATATATATAATTATATACTTTATATTTTTAAATACGTTTCCCACAAAATACAAAAGTCAGAAGGCAGTGGCAAGACATATTCAAAGTCCAGAATGAAAGAAAGCTGTTATATAAGATAATATATCAAGCAAGTCTACCCTTTAGAATAGAAGGAGAGATAAATATTCTCCACAAAAGCAAATACTTAAAGGATTTAGCAACAGAAAAAGAAATAATGAAACATCTCTAAAAATAAAGAAGCAGGATGCTATTGAAAGGGGAAATGCATAACTAGAAAGGCAATAGCTAAAATGACTTACAACACAATAAGCATGTTGTTGTAAAACAGGACATCAAAATTTTTAAGTGTCAGAGAGTGAAACAGGGCAAAACAGAGAATATTCTCCTTGTTTCTGTTCTCTGTATGATGCGTTTGTATTTGTATTCCTTTCAGTTACTATAAACAGATATAGTAATGGGTGAATATACATACAAAACAGGGTAACCATAAGTCAAAATCTTACAATGAAGTCACAAAGACAGAAAAAAAGCAAGATAATAAAAGAAAACTTACAAAGCCACAAAAAGAAAAAGAAATGAACAAAAAGGAAATACCAAATCAAATGGAAAATGAAGTTCAAAATGGAAATAAACACCAGTTTAACAATAATTGTTACAATTGTTATTGGACTTAGTGCTTCAATCAAAAGATGTATATTGTCAGATGGGATAATATCGCAAGATCCTACATTATGAAGCATACAAGAGGCCCAATTTAGAAAGAGGAGCACACTTCAATTCAAAGCCAGAAGATGGAAAAATATATTCCATGCAAATGCACATGACAAGAAAACACGACTAGCAGTACTGACTTCACACAAAATAGACTTTACAGGAAGGCCATAGAGAAAGATAAACAAGGACATGATATAATGATTAAAGGAGCCATACAAAATGAGGGTAATATACTCATTAATATATATGCACTCAATATAGGAGCACCTAAATACATAAAGCAAATTCTAATAGATAAAAAGGGAAAAATCGATAGGAGCACAATCACAGTAGGTGAATATTACTCCCCATTACCATCACTAGACTGGTCTTTCAGACAGAAAATTAATATGGGAACAAAGATACTAAAAGATACGATAAAATAATTGGATTTGGTTGATAATTTCAAAACACTACTTCTCCCCAAAACAGAATATAAATTCTTTTCGAGTGCACATGGAACATTTTCTAGGAAAGTTTATGTACTGAGGCACAGAAGAAGCCTCAACAAATTTAAGAAGATAAAAATTATTTCAAGCATCTTTTCTGAGTATAAAACCATGAAATTGGAAATCAATCACAGAAAAATAGAGAGAAAAATGACAGCATGTAAATTAAAAAACATGGTACTAAAGTAAGGGGGAAATGTGATGAATTAAAAGAAAAAATTAAAAAATATCTTGAGAAATATGACACAACATTACACAAAATCTATGGAATAGAGTTAAAGCAGGCCTAAGAGGGAAGTTCATAGTGAAAAAGTCCGCCTCAAGTTAGAAGAGCAATTTCAAAAAATAAACTAACATTCTATTTAAACTAATCATGAAGAGAAGAGCAAACAAAACCAAAAAAAGCAGAAAGTGGGAAAATAAAGATCAAGGAAGAAAGAATTGAAGTAAAGATTAAAAAATAGAAAAAATCAATCAAACTGTTTCTTGAAATAGTCAACAAATCTGACAAAACTCAGTACAGGCTCACCAACAAGAAAAGAGAGAGAACACAAATAACATAAGAAATGAAAATGGGGAAAATACAAAGAGTACATGAAATTTGCAAAATATCTTAAGGGTATACCATGAACAACTGCATGGAAACCAACTGGAAAACCTAGAAGAAATGGAGAAGTTTCAGGAATTTTGCTGCAAATAAAATTCACATAATAATTTCAATAAGTGCAAAAAGAGCATTGTATATAATACAACATACTTTTAAGATACTCCCAACAAATTAAATTAACCCTGTCAGTGGCACGATATCATATACACAGAAATACGGTGTGGAGAGCAGCAGAGCAGTTCTCTTTTTATTGATTCTTAGAAAAAGAGTTTATATAGGACATTCACAATGACTCACATAACATCTAACTTATAACAATGTTAATAATCTTAAACTATTTATGTCCTCATGCTCCTGCAGTAAGCACAGGATGTTAAATGATCAAGGATTGTTTTAAAGTTCATCACGGAACTTCATTAAGTAGGCCATCTCTTAACCAGCTGTCTGTGCCTGTCTTAGGTTGTCCTCCTCTGAGGATCTTACCCAGCATAGGCCATACAGCCATCCATAATGGATACAATGAGCAGGCCATTTCTTATCCAGCCTCGATATGTGACATTCCTCACAGCTTGTTTATCAGTTCAGCCCATGGGCTCATTCTCTAGAGTCTTCAGACAGGAGCCTAAAAATCCAACATCCCTTGACAGAAAAATTGATGAAGAAAATTTGATGTTTATATGCAATTAAATCAATACTTTGCATTCTTATCAACAGTGTTCACGGTGTTACTTTTTCTCCACAATCTCACCAACATTTATTACTTTTCTTTTTGATGAGAACCTTCTGACAAGTGTGAGGTCTTGTCTCATTTTTGGTTTATGACTTTCCTTATAATTTATAACTCTGAACATATTTTCATATGTCATTTAGCCAACTCTTTGTTTTCTACAAATAATTGTTTCAGATATATCTATTCAGTTCCTAAGGACATTTTTTTTAATTGGATTCTTTGGCCTTTTTTGTTGTTGTTGTGGGGTAAGAGTTTGACATATATTTGGATATTAACACTTGATTGGAAAATATCACTTGCAAATATATTGTCCCAATATGTTGGTTGACTTTTCATTTTATTGATCGTTTCTTTTGCAGTGTAAATCTGTTCAGAGTGATACAATCAAATTTTGTTAGATTTGCTTCTGCTTCCCTTGCCAAAGGAGACATATGTAGAATCAACTTAAGTCCATTGTCAGAGTGTACTTCTTATGTTTTACACTAGATTCTTTGTTTTCAGGTTTTATGCTTTATATGCCGGGACTGGGATTACTTTGCCATATGATAGGTCTATTTTAATTATTTAAAGGAACTTCCATACTGTTTCTAAAGTGGTTGCACCAATTTCCATTTCCACCAACAGCGTTGGAATGTCCCTTTTTCTCCACAACTTCCCCAGTCTTTAGTATTTGTAGACACTTGGATGACAGCCCTTCTCACTAGTGTGAGGTAAACCATTAATTTTGTCTTGCATTTGTATAATGATTAGCTATGTAAGCATGTTTTTATGTTTCTGATTGTCATCTGTGTGTCTTCTTTACAGAATTGCCTTCTGCTCATTTTCTGGCTGAGTTTGCAGATTTTTGAAATGGAGTTGTATGAACGATGTGTGTATTTTACAAATTAGCCTCTTGTTGATTGCATAGTTTCCTAACTTTTTCTACCATTTGGAATTTTATGTTTCCATATTGTTTATTTTGGTGTGTAGAAGGTTTTAAGTTTAATTAGGATCTATTTGTTTATTTTGCTTTTATAGTTTTCAGCTTGGGAGTTTGAAATAAGAAAGTTTCGCTACAATTTATGTCTTGTTTTGACTTTTTGAGATTCCAGTAGTTTTATTGTGTCATGTATTACATTCAGATATTTAAAACATTTTGAGTTTATTTTTGTACAGTGTGAGGGACTATTCTAATTTCATTGATTTACATGTAGCTGTGAAGCTTTCTCAACATCACTTGCTTAAAACTTTCTTTTAGGCTTTGTATACTTTTTTTCCTTTTTCATAGTTTATTTGACCATAGATGTGATGTTTTATTTCTGCCTCTGTGTTCCATTCCAGTGATATAGATGTTTGTTTGTTTTCCAGTATTGTGCTGCTTTGATTGCTGTTTTTGTAATATAGTCTGAGATCTGGGAGGGTTATGGGTTATGACTCCATCTTTGTTGTTTTTCCTCAATGTTACTTTTGCAGTTCTGGTAATTTTTCAGTTCCATACAAATCTTAGAACTGTTTTAATTTCTGTGGAAAATATCATGTAGATCGATCTGAATCACTTTATATCTGAAGACATGTTTTGTAGTATGTATATTTTAACAATATTAATTCCTCTAAACTAAGACCTTGAGATTTCTTTCCATTTATTTGCATCATCTATAAATTTTTATCAGTGTCCTATAGATTTTATTATCTTGGTTTTTTCATAGGTTTTTCATTTTTGATCTGATATCATATGGATTTTTTTTAATTATGGAATATTTCATTGTTAGTGTAAAGAAATCTGACTGTTTTTGTATATTAATCATGAATCATACTACTTTGCTAAATGTCTTTATAAGTTTTAGTTGTTTTGGTGTGGAGAATCTGTAGGGATATCTATATAGATTATCATGTCATCAAAAATAATAACAGTTTTACTTCATTCAGTCCAAGTTGAATATCTTTTTTCTTGTCCATTGTTTTTGCTAGAGATTTCCCATACTGTGTTTAATAGAAATGGTGAGAGTGGGCATCCTTTTCTTATTCCTTAATTTGGCTTTCAGTTTTTCACTTTTGCATATTATGTTGTCTGTGTATCTGTTATTAATGACTTTAGTTATGTTGAGATATATTTCCTGAATCCTACTTTGGTAGGAGGTTTCTGTTTTTGCTTTTTTTTCTGTTGTTTTTTTGTTGCTGTTGTTGTTGCTATTTTAATTAATAAAAGTTGAAGTCTGTGAAATGATTTTTATGGATTTATTGGGATGATCACGTCAATTTCCCTGTTTCTTTTTTTAATGTGCTGAATGGAACTGATTGATTTCATGTATGTTCCACCTCTCTTATGACCCTGCAATGAATTAAAGTTGATCGTGCTGTATAATTCATTTTAGGTATGGCTGGATTTTGTTTGCTAATAATATTTCATAGAATTTTTGCATCTATATCAATCAAAGATTTTGGCTGGAAATTCTCTTTGCCTGTACTTTGTATGTTGGCTTTGCTATCAGGGTGATGAAAGCTTCAAAGAATTAATTTGTGAGTTTCCCACATCTTCACCAGTTTTGAATAGTTGGAAGGGTATAAGTTCTGCTTTGTATTTTTGTACAGTTTTCCACGGGAGGTGTTTAAATCTGCACTCCTATTTAACGATTTTTTAAATGCAGATTCTTTCTTTGTTCTAGTAAACAGTTTGTCAAATTATATGTTTCTCCTTATCCCTGTCTCTTTCTAGATATTTGTCTATTTCTTCAAAGTTGTCCAGTTTACTGGCATGTAAGTGTTGACAAAATAATCCCTTTTTTATATATTTGAGGGAACAATTGTTATTTCTCCACATTTATTTCTGACTTTTTTTCTTTGGAGCATCTCTCTTTTCTTCATGATGCACCTAGCTAGAGGCTTTTTGATTTTTCTTATCTTAAAAAGAAACCAAAACAAAATTTTTGGTTTGACTATTCTTTTGCATAGTTGTTATTCTCTCCAATATATATTAGCACGGTTAATGGATCATGTTTTTTTCTTTTTTAACTTTTTTTATTGATTTTTATTCATTTTAAAAGGTTGTCTCAAATTCCATTGTAAAGCACAATTTTTTAGTTACAATGAACATGTATACATTTGTTGTCCCATTTTTTCCCCTGTGAGCTGCCGTTAAGATCTTTTATATATTTCCCTGTGCTATACAGTACAATCCTGATTATCTATGTTACAATTTTGATCTCCCAGCCTATCTCTTCCCACACCCCACCCTCTTGGCAACCAAACTTTGTATACTCTGCCTAAGAGTCTATTTCTGTTTTGAAATCATGCTTTTTTTGTTTGGTTTGATTTTGTTTTTAAATTCCACTCATGAGCCTTCTCATATGGTATTTTTTTTTTTCTCTTTCTGGCTTACTTCACGTAGACTGATTTTCTCCAAGAGCATCCATATGGCTGAAAATGGCAATATGTTGTCTCTTGATAAGACTGACTACTATTCCATTGCATAAATATACCACCTCTTCTTTATCTAGTCAACTGTCGATGGACATTTAGACTGTTTCCATGTCTTGGCTATTGTAAATAATGTTGGCTATTACATTGGGGAGCAGGTGTCATCCTAAAGTAGGGTTTCTTCTGGATTTATTCCCAGGAGCGCGATTCTTGGGTTATATGTTAAGTCTATTCCTAGGCTTTTGAGGAATCTACATCCTGTTTTCCACAGTGGCTGCACCAAACTGCATTGCCACCAGCAGTGAAGGAGGGTTCCCTTTATTCCACAGCCTCTCCAGCATTTGTCATTTGTGGATATTTGAATGATGGCCATTCTGAATGGTGTGAGATGATACCTCATTGCAGTTTTGATTTGCATTTCTCTGATAATAAGTGTTATTGAGCATTTTCTGATGTGCCTTTTGATCATTTGTATGTCTTCCTTGGAGAATCGCTTGTTTGGGTCTTCTGCCCAGTTTTGGATTGGGTATATTTTTTCTTATTCAGTTGGATGAGCTGCTTATATACTCTGGAGATCAAGTCTTTGACGGTTTCATTTGCAAATATTTTTCCCATTCCGTAGGTTGTCTTTTTGTTTTACTTCCAGTTTCGTCACTGTGCAGAAGCTTGTAAGTTTCATTAGGTCTCATTGGTTTTTTCTTGCTTTTATTTCTTCCACGAGAAGTTTTTTGACACTTTTGTCAGAAAACATTTTCCGTATATTTTCCTCTTGGTGGTTTATTGTATCTTGTCTTATGTTTAAGTCTTTGATCCATACTGAGTTTATTTTTGTGTATGTTGTTTTAGCTTCATTGGGAGTGTTCTAGCTTCATTGAATTACATGCTGCTGTCCAGTTTTCCAAACACCAGTTGCTAAAGAGACTATCTCTTTTCTATTGTAATTTCTTGCCTCCTTTTTCTAAGATTAATTTACCAAACGTTTTTGGGTTCATATCTGGGCTCTCTATTCTGTGCCATTGGCTTATATGTATGTTTATCTTCCAATACAGTGCTGTTATGTTGACTGTTGCTCTATAGTATTATCTGAATCATTAGCGTTAAGAAATGCCACTGATATTTGCACCTTAATCTTGTAACATGCTACCTTGCTAAATTATATGATCAGCAGTAGAAAATTAATTCTGGATCTTGTAGGGAGTTTAATAAATAGTAAAATATTACCTGCATATAGTTAGACTTTTATTTCTTCCTTTCCAATTTGCATCCCTTTTTCATCTCTCTCTTATTTGATTGCTGTGTCCAGGACTTCCAAGTATATCTTGAGTATGATTCATGGTATTGTGCATCCTTTTACTGTCCCAGATTTTAGTAGGATGAATTTGACCTTCTCACCTTTGAGTACTATGCTGGCTGTATGTATGTTATCTATAGCTTTCATGATCCTGAGATATATTCCCTCTATGCCCACATGGTGAGAATTTTTATCATACGTGCGTGTTGAATTTTATCAAATGCTTTTCCTGCATCTATTGAGATGATCATGCGGTTTTGGTCCTTTCTCTTGTTGATGTGCTGTTTTACATTGATAGATTTTCATAAGTTGAACCACCCTTGTATCCCTGGCATGATCCCCACTTGGTCATGATATATAATCTTTTTTCTGTGTTGTTGGATATTATTTGTTACTATTTTGGTGAGGATTTTGGCGTCTGTGTTCATCAGTGATATTGGCCTATAATCCTCTTTTTTGGTAGTGCCTTTGCCTGGTTGTAGTATCAGGGTGATTGTGGCTTCATAGAATGTTTTTGGGAGTATTCCTTCCTTTTCAATCTTCTGGAAGAGTTTGAGAAGAACTGGTATGAGTTTTTCTTTGGTTGTTTGGTAGAATTCTTCCATGAATCAATCCGGTCCTGGACAGTTAATTGTAGGGAGGTTTTACATTGCTATTTTGATTTTATTTCTAGTGCTCTGTTTGTTCAAGGGGTCAGTTTCTTCTTGATTCAGTCTTGGTGGACAGTGTCTTTCCAGAAACTTGTCCATCTCTTCTAGGTTATACAGTTTGGTCCCATATACTCTTCATAATATTCTGATATGATATTCTGTATTTCTATTTTTTTTGTGCAATTTCTCCATTCTCCTTTCTTATTTTGCTAATTTGTGCTCTCTCTCTTTTCTTCTTTTTGAGTTTGGCCAGAGGATCATCGATTTTATTTACTTTTTGGAAAAACCAGCTTTTGGATTGGTTGACTTTTTTCCTATGGTCTTTTTAACCCATAGTTTATTTATTTCCTCCCCAATATTGATGATTTCCTTCCTTCTGCTGCCTTTTTGGGTTTTTTTTGTCTTGTTTTTCTAATTCATTCTGCTGGTGGGTTAAATTGTGCATTTGTGTTTGTTCTTCTTTTTTGAGGAAAGCCTGTATCGCTATAAACTCCCCTCTCAGCACTGCTTTTGCTGTGTCCCATAAATTTTGTGGGTTTTGCTATCATTATCTTTTGTCTCAAGGTACTTTTTCATTTCAGCTTTGATTTCTTATTTGACCCATTGGTTTTTTAATAACATATTGTTTAATCCCCATGTTTTCCTTTGTTCTCCTTTGTTTCTCTGTTTTTGATTTCTAGCTTCATGGCATTGTGGTCAGTAAAGATGCTTGAGGTAATTTCTACCTTCTTAAAATTGCTGAGGTTTCTATTTTGCCCAAGTACACCATGAATCCTGGTAAATATTCCACGTGCACTTGAAAAGAATGTGTATCCTGTTTTGGGGGGTTGCAATGCTCTGAAAAATCCACCAAGTGTAATATTTCTATTGTATTATTTGATTTTTCTGTTGCCTAATTTATTTTCTGTCTTAATGATCTTTCCAGTGATGTTAATGCAGTGTTGTTATCTACAAATATGACTCCCTTTTTATATGTGTTAGTAATTATTTTATGTACTTAGGTGCTCCTCTATTTGGTGCATATGTATTAACGAGTGTGCTATCCTCATATTGTATCACTCTTTCAATCATTATAAAATGTCCTTTATCTTTCTTTATGGCCTTTATTTTAAAGAATATTCTGTCTGAAATCAGTAATGCAACATCTGTTTTTTGGCTTTTCCTATTGTATGCAATACCATTTTCCATCTTTTCACTCTCAAACTATATGTGTCCTTCTCTCTGAAGTGGGTCTCTTGTGTGCATCCTATTGAAGATTCTTGCTTTATTATCCAGCCTGCCACTCTATGACTTTCGACTGGAGCATTTAGTCCATTAACATTTACAATAATTGATGATAGGCTTGTGCTTATTGCCAAATTGACCTTTTCTTTGTAGTTGAATTTTTATTTCCTCTTTGTTCCTTTCATCTTCCTTTTATGGTTTAGTCATTTTCCTTTGTATTATCATGAAATTTATTTTGTTTTTGTGACTCCCTGATAAGTTATTTTCTTCCTGTTACCCTTTTTATAAGTCCATTAGACCATTAGTATAACTGCTTTTATTAAACGGACAGCAACATGATCTCAAACCCATCCTACCAAGAACAAAAAATTTTAAAATGAAAGACCAAAAAAAAAAAAACTCTCTATTTTCCTGCCTCCCTTTCCCACTCTCAATGATTTGTATGTCTTGTTTTAAAATTTTGTGTTTATTTTCATTGTAATTCATGAGTTATCACATTTCCAGCTGTGATTTTCACATTTCTGTAGCATCTTGCTGCTTTTGTTTTTAGAGAAGACCTTTCAATAATTCTTATATCATGGGTTTAATGTTGCTAACTCTTGAAACGTCTTCTTGTCTGTGAAATCCTTTATTTCTACTTCTACCAAAGAGTATAGTATTGCTGGTCAAACTATCCTACAGTATATAATTTTTTTTCATTCAGGACTTTGAATATATCTTGTCACTCCCTCCTGGGCTGTAGTACTTGTGTAGAGAAATCAGCTGGTAGGCTTATGGGGATTCCATTGTAACACAGACTTTACTATTCTCTTGCTGTCTTTAGGATCATACATTTATCCTTTATTCTGGCCATTTTAATTGTATGTCTTGGTGTGGGTGTACTTGTGTTCTTCCTGTTTGGGACACTCTGAGCTTCCTGTACTTGGATATCTGATTCCTTCTTCAATTTTTGGAAGTTCTCAGTTGTGATTTCTACAAAAACCTTTGCAATCCCCTTTGATCACTCTTCCCATTCTGGGACTTCTCTTATGACAAGATTGGCATGCTATAATTTATCCCATAGGTCCCTTTTGCTTATCTTGTTTGTTTCTCTTTGTTTCTCTTATAGCTCTTCTGATTGGGTCCTTCCTATTGTCCTGTCTTCTAAGTCACTAATCCATTCCTCTGCATTATCTAGTCAGCATTGCTACACCTTTAAATCATTCCTCATCTCAGTCAACAGGTTTACCTATTTTACTCATCTCTTCTTTATAGCTTCTATTTCATTTTTGACATATTTTGTATCTCTAAACACTATCACTTTTATTTACTTCAGTACTTTGATCACTCCGTTTTTGGAATATTTATCTAGTTGGATATAAATGTCTGTTTCACTGATCGTTCTTTCAGGGGATTTCTCTTGATCTTAAATTGGGAATGGTTTCTATGCTTCTTCAATTTTCTACTAACTCTCTGGCACTGTGGTTTATGGAGTATCAGTTATCTACTGTGGTCCTAAAGTAGTTTATCTACCTAATGCCTATGTAGTTATACAACTTAGAAAAGAGAAAAAAGAGAGAGAAAGAATTTTTAAGAAGGGAGAAATGAATGTTTGAAGGCATTTTATACTGAATAAAAGAAAAGGAATTTGAAGCAGAGTCTGGAAAAATAATAATAATAAAAATATTTTAAAAAATTTCAAAGGGATTAAAATGGGGGTATATATAATGCAAGAAGAAGTAAAAATTATGAGGGTAATATAAAATGGAACAGTTAAAATCTGATTAATACAATGGGGTGGTCATTGTTCTCCTGGAGACTGTGAACTTTTAATGTGAAGTCTTTTTTTATTCACCCTGATTTGGAAGCCCAGCTTGTTATTCCCAGAGGCCCTCCATTGGAGCCCTCATCTGTGCTGCTCCCAGGGTATGTCAGCAATCAGATCGCTCCTACACCCAACACTGGTTCTGATGAAGCTCTCTTTACTCTGGGCGGAATTTTCAATGCCCTGCCCGATGCTGCAGTCTGATGTTGCAGACTGACCAGGCAGGACTGAGCACCATAACCTCTCCAGCACCATGGTCAGGGGCTGTATTCCTGCCCAAAATTAGACGGGCCACTCACCCCGTCAGGTTGCCGATCACTCTGCTGCTCTGTGCCACTATACGCTCTGCCTCGGGTTTGCACACAAGAAGTGGGCTCAGGGAAGACTGAGCCAAAATCCAGCTCCTTGTTTGTCTTGTCAAACAAGTTCTCTGGGGAAACAGCCAGTATGTTCCTATCTGCCTCAGTCTGTAGACAAGTCTCGGTCTTGCCCTTGAGGTTGCTATGTCCTTAGGTGTAGATGCAGGTTTTGTGTCCACTACCACCTCGATGTAAAGCACTAGAGGGTATGGTGGCTGTGCCTGAGCCCTAGCTCTCTTCACCTAGAAACATTTGTAAATTTCAGAGATGGGCAATGCACCCTTCACCCACAGGGCACATCTGCCCAGTTGTTTTATGGAGGGCCCAGGTTGTTCTGCCCTATGAACCCACAGTCATGACACAAAGTCAACTCCATTCCCCTGGGCTGCCACAGCGCAGCCATCCCCAACTACCTCCCTGCTTGGGCAGCTTGTCCCTGCCCCCAACTTCTGGGTTGCATCTTTGGCTGAGAACTACAGGGATCCTATGTGCCTGTTTAACTTAATTATGTCAGTCAACTTATACTATGTACATGTCCAAGCCTTGGAGGCTCCCCCTCCATCCTGCTGATCTCTCAGTTGTAGGAGGGAGACACAGTGAATGAGCAAAAGTCCTTCTTTGCTGCTCCCTCTCTGTCAGACCTGTCCCACTCTGTTTTGCCTTTTCTTCTTTCTTTCTTCCTTTTCTCCTACCAGATTATTCACATCTTTATCTATTGAAGAGGACAATATTCTGTCAGAGTTCTGCAGGTTCTCTGGTTAGCTGAGTGGGTCTGTGGATGTGATTGTTGGTGCATTTGTGGGAAAGGGTTAGCTACGAGCATCTTTCTACTCCAACATCTTTGCCTCGCCCTCCAAAAGTCTCACTTTATGGTGGAAGATAAACATACTCTGGAAATAAATGGAAAAGATATCCCATGGAAATGGAAAGAAATTGCAGATTGCAATGCTCTCCTCATACAAAATACGTTTTAAAAAAGGGGCCAAAATGAAAAATATGAGATTATATAAAGAAAAAGAGATGAATAAAAAATAGTGTATTACACTCATTAAATTGTATATGGACCCAACACCGTAGATCCTAATTATAAAATGAAATTTAGTAGACAGGAAAGAATTAATTCATTATAAAACAATAATAGTAGGTGAGTTTAACACTTCACTATTCTGATAGCCAGATTATCCAGAAAGAATATCTGTAAGGAAATAGAGATCTTAATAGCATATTAGATCATTTGAACCTAACTGAGCTATTGGACACTGCATCAGAAAAGCAGAACACATAAACATTTCAAGTGTGCACAGGATGTTATCTAAGGAATAAATGACAGATTATGTCATGAAATGAGCCTCAGGAACTTTAAGCAAATATAGATTACAGCAAGTATTTTTCCATACACAAAAGTAAGAAACTGTGCATCAACTTTAGAAAGAAGTATAGGAAAAGCACAAACATGAGGTCAAACCATATCCACAAATAAATAAAATAAAACCCGTTCAATGATGAAATCAAAGAGGTAATAAAATCAACTTGGAGACATATTACAATGAATACACATCTTCATAAAAGGTATGTGATGCAGCAAAGACAAACCTAAGAGGGAAGTTCACAACATATCAGGACTTCTACATAGAACAAGGAAAACCTGATAGAAAGGACCAAACATACCACCCAAAATAACAATAAGAACAAACAAAACCCTAAGGCAGTAGAATGAGAAATCTTTAATGATTATGTTGAAAATATATAAAATAATATTGAAAAATAAATTACAAATCATAAAATCAAAAGCTTTAATTTTTATTGAAAATATTAACAAACAGGTGAGCATTTAGCCAGGCTTATCAAGAAATACAGAGAGTGGACTGAAACAAAATAAGAAATAAAATAGTAGAAATAATATCTGATATTACGCAAATACAAAACAATTTAAGAAAGCACTATGAGCTGTTATGTGACAACAAACAGCACGACCTAAATGAAATGGACAAATTTCTAGAAATGTACAGCCCATCAACACTGAATAAAGAGAAAACTGAGAACATGAAAAGAGCAATCAGTATATGTTCAATAAAATGTGTAATTTTAGAAACACCCCTTGAACAAAATGCCTGGATACCTTCAGCAAAACAACTTTCCCCCAAACTATTTTAAAAAATGAAGTTGGAAGGAAAATCCCCAATGTTATTCTATGAGGCCAACATTACCCTGATAACAAAACCAGTCAAAGACATTACCAAAAAAAAAAAGAAAATGAAAATCCAAAATCCTTGATGAATGAGGATATACATTCAAAAATCCTCGAAAAACATCAACAAATGAATCCAGGAATACTTAGAAAGGATTATACACGATGATCAATTGGATTCCTTTCAGAGTCACAAGGATGGCTCAACATACACAAGTCAAGCAGCATGACACATATCTTATAATGGAAGGACAAAATTCACAAAACTATGTCAATACAAAAATAATAAGCATTTGACAAACTTCAACATACATTCATCATCAGAATTCTCATGAAAGTGAGTACAATGGGAACGTCTCTCAACATACTAAAGGCTATTTATAACAATTTATAATACTCAGGGGAAATGGTGAAATCCTTCTGGGTAAATTCGTGAACAAGACAATGATTCCTACTCTCACCATTTCTGTTCAATACTAAAAGAAGAAAGGAAAAGGAAAAGAAAAAGAAGAAAAAGAAACACAAAATGGAAAGAAAGAGGCAAAATTCTCACCATTACTGTAGGCATAACAATATACATACAGAGTCCTAAGGGCTCCAAACTGACTATTATGAACAATAAATAATTTCATCAAGGGAGCAGGGTACAAGATTAATGTAAAGAAGTCTCTTGAATTTCTACACATTAATCATGAGATACCATAAAATGGACGCTGAAATCAATAAAATTTAATACCACTTTCCCCCGAATATCTTGGAATAAATGTAACCACATATATGAAAGATCTACACACTGAAAATTAAAAAAACATTTAATTAGAAATTAAAAATGATTCAAAGAAATGGAAAGATGTCTTGTGCTCTTGGATTGAAAGGGTTAATATTGTTAACATGGCCGTACTACACAAAGAAACCTACAGATATAGTGCAATTCCTGTTAAGAAGCTGTAGTATTTTCCACAGAACCAGAAAATAAGTAACTCTAAGTATTACATGAAACCATTAAAAATTGCCAAAATGATCTTGAGAAAAAACAACAAATCTGGAGGTATAACCCTCCCAGATACCTTACTATACTATAAACCTACAGTAATAAAAAGATTATGGCATTGGCACAGATATATTATCAATAAAAACAGATAGTGAGCCTAGAAATATTTCCACACACCTATGAGCAATGAATCTATGATAAAAGAGGCAAGAGTACACAATGGAGAAAAGACAGTCACGTCAATGGATGGTGTTGGGAAATCTGGACATCTACACGTAAAACAGTGAAATGAGAGCATTCCCTGACATCATATACAAAAATAAACTCCAAGTGTATTAAGGAGCTAAATGTAAGACCTGATACTATAAAACTGCTAGAAGGGAATATAGGTGATACACTATTGGATATATATCATAGGAATATTTTCTTATATCAGTCTCCTAAGGCAAAAGAACAAAAGCAAAAATAAGCAAGTGGGACCTAAACAAACTTGAAAATTTCTGCACAGCTAAGGACACTCTCAATGAAATGAAAATACTGCCTGTGTAATTGGAGAACATATTTGCAAACAATGCAAGTGACCATTGGTTAATAGATGTAGGTTAATAGATGTAACATGGATTTAGGTTTCACAACTCAATGTGAAAAAAAAAAAACCCAGTCAAAAACAAGAGCAGAGTACCTGAGTTTGTTTTTCTCCAAAGAAAACTTACAGATGAGTAACAGGCAAGTAATAAATTTGCACAACCTTACTAATTATTAGGTAATTGCAAATCAAAACCACAATGAGTTATCACATCACACTGGTAAAATGGCTATTATCAAAAAGTCTACAAATATTAAGTGTTGGAGAAGTTGTGGAGGTATGAAATCTCTTGCATACTCTAAGTAGTAATGTAAATTGGTACAACTTCTTTGGAAAACAGTATTCAGATTTGTTTAAAGCCTAAAAAGTTAACTACAATATCACCCAGTAATAACTCTCCTAGGAAAAATCTGGGGAAAACACCCTAAGTTGAGAAGAACCAATGTTCACAAGAACACTGTTTATAATATGCAGACAGAAAAGCAATCCAAGTGTCCACAGTAGACTATGGACTTAAGAAGATATGATGTTTCTATAAATATGCAATGGAATAATACTCAGCCATGAAAATGTATAACACATTGTTTTTCAGCATCCTGAATGGACCTAGTAAATAATGTGCTTAATGAATTAACTTAGACAAAGACAAAAGTATATAATATAATTTATATGTGGAATTTAAAAAGTAACAAATATCTGTGTACATCTATCTATAGCTATCTAATGATAGATGGCAGATAAATAGATAGAAGGATAATGCATGATTGATAGAGAGATGGAGAGATAGATAGATGGTTAGATAGATAGATAGATAGATAGATAGATAGATAGATAGATAGATAGAGACATGTTATAGAGGTAAAGAGATAAGATAGACAAGACTTAAGCAGACTCAAAGATATGGGAAAAATTTATGTTTACCAAAGTGGAAGGGAAAGAGATTTTAATGGAAGTGTATTGACAGATACAAAGTAGTATCCATAAAATAGAGAAGCAACAAGGATAATCTGTATAGAGCATGGAATTGTACACAATAGCTTAAAATACTTGTATGTTAAAATTATTGTAATAATTCATTATGCAATATAATCTACAAAGTGATTAGAATAACTATGCTGTATATCTGAAACTACACAATATAGTACATCTACTGTACTTCAATTAAAAATAAAACATCTCATGTATAATTTAGTCCTTTTTCCACTGATAGAAGCTTCCTTTAATATTGTTTTAATTTTACTCTTTACCTTTTATGATTACTGTTTCAAATTATTTCTTTTATTGTTGTGAGCATGTAACCAGTTTGACTTATCTATATTTATTTCTCCTGAATTCCTATTTTTCTCTCTTTAATCCATATATTATAGTAGCATTTAAAAACATACCCAAATGAACAGATGAAAATTTCTCGTGGTCTCTCCTTAGCATTTTGGTCAATGTTTTACCCATTTTTGCCAATTTATATTTCTTAGAAGACTTCTATTCTGTACCTCTTATAAGGTGTCTCGGTTTTGTTTTTTTGTCACATTCAGGTTTGTTTGTCTGATAAAGTCTTTATTTTCACTTTATATCTAAGTGATAACTATCTAAATATTATTGGGTGAGTGACTTCTTATTTCAGTAGTTTGAAATGTAATTTTATTTACCCGTGGCCTATGTTTTCTGCTCAGAAATCTGCTGATAGCCTAATGGGGGATCCTTTGTAGATTATCATAACTATTTTTGGTTACCTTTAAAATATTACTCTGCCATTGACTTGCCAATTTTCATGTGACATATCCTAAAGGAGGTCCCTTTTTCATATAGTTATTGGTGTTTTGTTGGCTCATGGAATTGTATATCAGTTCCTTTCACAGATTCGGGAAGTTATAAACTATTATTTCTTTAAATAAACCATCAGCTGCCTTCTAACTTTCTACTCCCTCCAGGATTCCACTCTAATGTGCACTTCCTGAGGAAGTCTGATGGCTACTGTAGAATTTCCTCACTTTTTAATATCTTGAATATCTGCCCTCTCCTATCATTTCTAGTTTTGTATTAGTGAGTTTGTTAATCTCTCTTACAGAAAGACACTCTACTTCCAATGCTTTCTGTTGCATTCTTCATCTCAATTATTAAGTTCTCCTGGTCCTCCAATAATGTTTGGATATTTTATAGTTTCAGTCTCTTTGGTAATGTATTCCTTATCATCATTTCATTTATTCCTGAGCTAACTAAACTGCTTTCTTATTTTTGTTTCTTGTATTGAGATTGTGTATGGCACATATTTGGATTCTCTATTAGTTATGTGGCAATACACCATGACTTTAAGTTTGTTTGCTGCAGGGTTGACATTGTGTGTGTGTGTGTGTGTGCACGCAGGTGTGTGTGCATGTGTGTCTGTGACTGTGTCGGTGTCTGTGTGAGTTTATGTGTATGTGTGCGTGCCCTATAATGTTACTGTGACTGGTCATGATCTTGATAAATTATTGCTCTGATGACACATAAAAAATTGGGAGTTGGAGTCCTTGCTTTTGTTTTCTGGTAGTTTGCAATATTGCACAATCTTTTATTTTACTTACCTGAGCTACCTCTGATAATATTTCAAACTGGCACTTTGCAGTCTCTACTGTCTGGATAAAAGATGTGCTTTCATTGTCACTTCTTAGACTTCTTTGGTAGTTAAAGCCACTGTTGTCACTGGGACGGTGAACCCTTCCTTTTATCTGATACCACTTGAGACTCAGTGTACACATTGAGGAAATGTGTAAAGACTGGTGGGTATTTGGAATCAGACAAGTGCCTTTGATATCTCCAGTGTTGCAAGGTACCTTGTCTCCACCACTGTAAATGGGGAGTAGGGACATTTTCATGAATGTCTGAGTGTCTGAAGGATGGAATTTCTGTCTCCTTTGTGGCTCCCTCCAGTTACATGTGACCATGAGTACTGGTGCAGTTGGAGGCTGATGCAGTGTAATCCAATGAGACCCTGTTCCTACTGGGTTGTCTGAACTTGAGGACTCATATATCCTAGTCAGGGGACCTTGGTTTCACACATCAAATCTGCTCCTCCCTCAGTTCAGCTTCTTTTGTGTGTTTTAGTCCACCAAACTTTACCTGTTCACATACGTTCCGGATTATTGTTTTGTGTTGTATTATTTTTGGTTGAGATGTGAACGTTTTATTGACTGTAGATGAAAGGGGAGAGACAGAAATTGTTTAAACTTATGTCACTTTTAAAAGTATATACTTTTTCAGATAAAAGCTTAAATTCTACTAAGGACATTATGAAAAGAGTGAAGAAAGTGAATAAATCACCTCCCTTTATGTCAGAGTACTACAAAATATTTTGATTATCCTGGGTTGTTTTTTTTAAAGTTTTTCCCACCTACATGCACGTTTTACTGTAATATATCCCTATAATCTCTTTAAAATCAATTAAATTTTTAAAATAATTCTCACTGCTGTAAATATAGCCCTGTTGGTTCTCTAATTTATTACTAGTAGCTTGCACATTTCTGTCTTCTCCATCCTTCTTCCCTGTCCCCACAGGAAACCAAAACTTGGTACACTACACATTTATATGTGATTCTGTTCCTATTTTTTAATGATTATTTCTCTTATATCTTTATTTTCCTCATTTAAGTGACAACATAGAATGTTTTTCTCCTTATGACTTATTTTCCTTGTGCAACACTCTCTGGGTCCAGTCACATTGTTCCAAGTGGCAGAATTTTATTTTTTAATATGACAATGACTAAGTATTTATTATGTTATCTATATCTCACATCTACTTCAGCCAATCATCTGTTGATGGGCAGTTGAGTTGTGCTTCTTTCCTTGGCTACTATAAATGATGATGTTAAGAACATTGGGGGTAATATGTCCTTTAGTTTAATGTTTTCATATTTTTTCA
The DNA here is from genome assembly GCF_048564905.1 of Vicugna pacos. NCBI lineage: Eukaryota > Metazoa > Chordata > Mammalia > Artiodactyla > Camelidae > Vicugna > Vicugna pacos. The sequence continues at coordinate 3,490,494 of NW_027328734.1, forward strand.
GATTTATACCAGAAACTGGAATTGCTGCAACATATAATGCTTCTATTTCTAGTTTTCTGAGCACTGTCCACACTTTAATAATAGTGGATGCAACAATTTATATTTCCACCAACAATGTACCTGGGTTCCCTCTTCCCAAATTTCTTATTAATGTTTGTCATTTGTAGAATTTTGTTAATAGCTTTTTGGTTGCTGTGAGATTATATTTAATTCTGGTTTTGACTTATGTTTTCCTAATGGATAGCAACGTTATGTTTCTTTGTATGTGAAGAAAATCATCCACATGTCTGATTTTGAAAAGTTTCCATTAAGATCTTTCAACTGTTTTTAATTTGGGGTCTTTAATTTTTAAATATTGAGACTAATATGATATATATATCATATTATATATATATATTATGGATATTAACATTTTGTTGGTTTCATTGTCTGAAATTTTTCCTTATATTCTATCTGTTATCATATCTCTTGTTGAAGTTTTCCTTTGCTCTGCAAAAGATTTTGCATTTCACACTTATATAAGAAGCAGAGTCCATGTATCGCATAGTATAACTACTTTTTCCTCAGTAAACTAAAAACTGTAATTGTTACTTTTCCTTTTTTTTTAATTTGGGGACAGATCAAAAATAAACATTGCTATGATTTATCTCAAATTCATTTATGCTTCTGTTCTTTGTCAGTAAATATACATTTTCGGGTTTTACATTTAGGAAATCAATCCATTTTTATCTTATGTTGCATACTATGGAAGGAAGTGCTCTTACATCTTCCTTTTACATGTACTGTCCAGTTTTCTCAAAACTACTTGTTCAAGAGACTGCCTTTTTTCAGTTGTATACTCTTGCATCCTTCATTGTAGACTAATTGACCATATGTTTGTGTTGGTTTATTTTAGTACTCTTTATTTTGTTCCATTTATCTATGAGTTTCTTGAAGTGCCATATTTTGATGCATTCATAACTGTAGCTTTGTTGTATGTTATATACTCAGGGAGGATAATACCCACAGCTTTGCACATTTTTAAAAATAATTTTGGAAAATTTTTGTCTTCCAGGTTTTTGTATAAATTTTATTATTTTTCTCCTTGTTGTGAGAAGAAACTTATGGATTTTGTGAGAATAGAAATTTACTAAAAGAAAAAACCTGAGAAAAATTCTAAAGTGTGGAGGATAAATCATACATTATTAACAACAACTTATTGCTGTATAAATCAAAGAAAAAATATATAAAGAAAAATGACAACAACAAAAAAATCTATGGGGTATAACAAAAGCAATATTAATAGGGATACTTATAGCAAAATAATCATACTTATACAAATAAGAAACATGTATCTCTTACAACATATTCTTACAACCAAAAGTTGTAGCAAAATAATAAGCAAGTTTGTTAGTAGAAGGAAAAACAGCTGAAAGGTCAGAACATAATTAAATAAAATAAAGATTAAAAGCAGAATCATTTAATCAAACAAAGTAATTGCTTTTGAAAGATAAATATTGTTGATAAACTTTAGCCAGACACATGAGCAAAAAAGAGTACAGATTCATTAACTCTGAAATAAATGAGAAATTACAGCTTATATCAAAGAAATACAAAGCATCATATGAAGATACAACAAATTATTATATGCTAATAAAATGGAAACCCTGGAAGAAATGGACAACATCTAAGAAAGAAATAATCTCCAGGATGGAATGAGAAGTAGAAAATATTAACAGATTAACACTAATGAAATTGAATAAGTAAATAAACAAAATCTCCCAAGAATCAAAATTCCAGGCCTAGAGAGCTTCACGGGAGATTTCTGCCAAACATTTAGAGAAGAGCTATCACCTGTACTTCTCAGCATATTCCAAAAGTTTTGAGAGAAAGGAGGCTTCCTACCGCAAATTTCTGTATCACACTACTACTAAAACAGGAACAAATACCTCAAAAAATTACAGGTTACATACGAGCGATTAGCATAGATTCAAAAATTAATCACTAAATTGTTAGCATTTCAAACAATACATTAAGAGGATTATACATTATGATTAAGTATATTTCATTCCAGGGATACAAAAGTGATTCAATACCCACAAATTAATCAGTATGATACACCACAATAACAACCTGAAGAATAAAATTAATATGGTCACCTCAATAGAGTCATAAAATGTTTTGACAAATTCAGTATCTATTTATGAATATATTTCTCCTCAAATTGGGCATGAGGAAACATACCTCAAAACAGTTAAGGTCTTATATGACAAGAACTCAGCTAACATGACACTCACTGATTAAAAGCTTAAAGCATCTCCAATAAGAGCAGGAAGAAGACAAGAGTGCTCACTCTTACCACTTATATTCATTATAGTATTGGAAATTCTAGCCATAGCTATTCAAAATAAATGTAAATAAAATATAGCTGATTAAGAAAAAGAGTAAAAGTATCTGTTTGCAGATGACATAATTTAAACAGAAATCCTAAAAATGGTGCCACAGAACTACTAGGGCTTATCAATGCATTTGGTAAAATTTCCGAATGTAAAATTAACATACAGAAGTGTTGCATTTCTACACACTAACAAGAAGCTAACTGATACAGAAAGTGAGGGAACTGTCTCATTTACAGTTGCATTACAGAAAAAAAAATCAAGAAATATATGCAACCAAGGAGATAAAAGTCCTGTACTCAGAAAACTATAAAATATTTATAAAAGAAATTGAAGATAATGCAAACAGATGAAAGGATATACTGTGTTTGTAGATGAGGAAGTAAATATTATTTAAATGACAGTACAAGACAAGAAAATACACAAATTAAATTCAGTGCCTATCAAAATACCAAGGGCATTTTCAGACACTTAAAATAAATAATTCTAAAATTTACATGTAAACACAAAAGAATTGAAATCACTAAAAAAAAAAAAGAAAACAAAACAAACAAATTAGAAACACAAACAACTTTGACAAAGAACAAAGAGGATGTATCACTGACCCTCATTTGAAAATATACTACAAATCCACAGTAATAAAAATAATATGGTAGTGGCACAGAACAAACAGAATAATGGAACACAAAGAATGCCTAGAAATGAAATCAGACAGTTATGGTCATTTAGCCCATTACAAAAAATGAATATACAGTGGGGGAAAGATAACCAACAGGCACATGAAACTGATCAACATCACGAACCATCAGAAAAATGCAAGTCTAAAGCACAATGAGATTTTATGTCACACTAATCAGAATAACTATTATCAAAAAGATAACAAAAATAAATGTTGGTAGGATGTAGGATAAACAACCCTGATGCACTCCTGGAGTGAATGGAAATATGTGCTGCCATTGTAGAAAACAACATGGAGATTTATCTAAAAATAAAAATGAAATATAATTCTACATTTCCATATCTGGATACTAATTCCAAGAAAATAAAAACAGTAATTAGAAAAGATAAATTCAAACCTATATTCATTGCAGCATTATTCACAATAGACAGCATATACAAGCAAATTAATTGCTCATAAATACATGATGGAAAAAAGATGTGCGTTTATAATATATATATATATACCCATCTTAACTACAGATTTATCTATATTTACATAAATATATACACACACAGGAACTAAATATATATGCAGTATTTATATGTATATATATGTACACACACAGATAAAAATGCAATGGGTTTTTATTCAGTTCTAAGCAGAATAAGTTTTTGTCATTTGCAACAAATGGGCAGACCAAGAGGGTAATATGCTAAGTGAAATAACTCAGAAGGAGAATGATAAGTGCTGAATGATTTTACTCACATGTGGAATTTTAAACAAATGAAAATAACAACACAGAAAAGGAGTTAAACATAAAGTAAGAAACAGGATTTTCACAAGAAGGAGGGAAATGGGGTGAGGAAAAGAAAAATTTGAGGAAAATTAAGAGAGAAAATTTTCCAGTTGCAAATTAAATGAATCAGGGACAAGAAATGTAATGTATTGGGAATACTCAATAACTATGAAATACCTTTACATATCAACATAACATAACTAGATATATTCTGGTGAAAATATGAAATGTATTAAAAATAGCGAACATTATGTTGTGTAGGAGACACTAACACAGTGTTATAGATTAAAGTATACTTCAAGAACAAACATACATACTTATAGAAAAAGAAACTGGATTTGTAATTAACAGAGGCAGGGGTTGGAAAAGGAGTATTTGATTAATGCACTCAAAAGCTACAAACCTCCAGCCTTAAAATAAACGTGTTATAGTGATGCCCTGTAATAACATGAAAATTACAATTAAAACTGCTTTATGTTCTATATGAATGTTGTTAAGAGAGCTAACCATAAGTTTTCTCATCACAACCTAAAGACAAATTGTATTTCTTTAAAATTGTATCTAAATGAAATAATTAATTCTCCCTAGAGTTGCTATGATATTTATTTCATTATAGTTGTAAATCAAATCAATAGCCTATGCACCAATACTTAATGTTTTATGCTAATTCTATCTTATAAAAGCAGAAGGAAAAATGGAAATTCAATGGTCATTTATTCCCATGTCATTTCTCATGATTGTTTTGCAGCAAGTAAACTTGAGTCATGATATACTTATCCTAGGTAAAGATACTAATAAATAAGTGATTCTAATAAATTATACATAAAGATACTAATAAAATTAGTGTTTTACCATGCCTTAAACTTTCTTCATGGTAACAGCCCACTGCTTCTGTAGGCATCAAAATTTCACTCTGTGTATTCATCTGAGATTAGGGAATGGATACAAATTTAAAACTGACTGCTCTTGCTGTGAGTGATAAAGTTCAATGACTCTGACCGATGGTCTCAACTCCACAACAGCATCGGTAAGAAAAGAACATGCTAGGTTGCTTAAAATCTCAGCATGGTAAAATCTTAGAACTCCTACAATTCTTAACTGCAATGGGAATGCAATAGAGACAAAGACTTGATTTTGGATAAAAATGTGGTGTTTTCTCATGTTTGCATTCGGGAATGTGAGGATAATCCCTGAGATCCACAACAAAGATTCTTTCCCTAGTGCTGGGAAAAGAAGTGTAAAAGTTCTGCATTATTAGGAATGAGGACTGCTTTCAAAATGATGACTACGCTCACTCAATTCCAGGTAGTCAAAGGGAGGAAAGGATGTTGCAATTTCTAGGAGAACGGGAATAAGTCAGTGACTCAGACTCTATAAATTAGTAAAATGGTGTCCAAAGCCAAAATAAGTTGTGTAAACAATGAGAATTAAAAGAAAAAAACACAGACATAAGCTTAAATTAAAAAGGTGATACAGTCCTGTTCTGGGCTCTGGGGACTGGAGAATGTATATGACTCAGTCCCATTCAAGGGTTGAGACGCTTGGCCCAAGCATCAGCTCGGGATTCAATGAGCAGGTAGCAATTAGTACACTGGGAGAAATATAATCTATCTCTCCCTGATCGGAAGAAAATCTGGTGGCTCAATGAAACTCTTAATTCACAGAGATTCTGCCAGATGCAGAGGAATAATTCAATGATGACTCAACTAAGACAAACTTAGTTACTGCTTAACAATCCAACTTCAAACACACACAGAGTGATAGAGAGATTTGTGGTATTTAGTGGGAAGAATTCAGTGGGCAGGGCTCAGAGAATAGTTTTCAAACACCAGCCAACTTTTGTACCTTTGCCAATAGTCTAGATTTTCCCAGGTAGAAATCTACAGATGGACAAACATACAATATTTTTCTTTAGGATTTCTAATTTTGAAAGTAAACTGTTGCTTTAGACTTAACATTATTGAACCTTGTTAAGATGATCACGGTAAGACCCACTCTCTGATAAGAGAGATGGAAACTAGCTGTTGAACCAGCCCATTTTTACCCCAGACTGCTAATGTAAACAACAATATAGCCACCATCAGTGTTCAGCTGACAAACATAAAAGCTTGATTTTTCTGTTGTAGGAAGAACCAATGCTGTCCAGACACAGTTCTCCATCTGCAAGTGGTCTCTATTCTGCTCTTGGTAAAGGTCATATTGTTGGGATGTTTCTAGAGTTCACCCTGGCCCATGTGCCCATTCTCCAGATTATCAAATGCTTTCATCAATACTGGTAACAAATTTTCAGTACTCAATTCTGCCATTCCAGTCTTATCAGCTGACACTGGCTACATCATTGTGAGCAGTAGCCTTAGGCTCCCTGACCTTGCCTACAATTTTTCCAACATTTCAGGGCATTTCACACTATGAAAGTGCTTCACCTTTTATTTTAAATTAATGGGAAATTGTCAAAGACGTCCGTGAATATTTTATATTTCCTAATATCTGTATAAATTCAGTATTCTTGCAGTTGGACAAATTTTTAATTCTACCACCCTCACCTCCTTCTAGTCCACACATCTTAGATTACATTTAGGTTACTGAACACCACCACCCCAACCAAGGGGCAAGTACCTCCTAGATACTTTCTGCATGAAGGTTAGAAGGGGCACAATTTATGTGGGGTGTAAAAACCTACATTAACTCTTTGCAATGTCACTGTCTCTTGTGGACAAAGCTCTGATTCTAAGAAGTAAATTAATTAGAAGGCAGTATAGTTATTGGTATGCGGAAGAGAATCAGCTATTTTGGGATGGGTGGGTGATGAAGAGACAGGAAAATATCCATCAAATGAGAATGAAATGCCTTAGGCCTCTGGAGGTATGAATTAAGAAGGAAATAATACTTTGTCTCCTGTATCTACCTCCAATAACTGTCTTGATTGACTAGTCCTTGGGCTATGAAAAGAGCTAGTTTGTGGTGAAGAGTAAAGACCATAATGAAATAGTTAGAAAACCATGAGAGTTTTGCTGTTTCAGGAAAGTAGATTTTGCTTAAAGTCAACATGAATTTTTCATTCACTGAATACAAAAATGCATCCTGTGGCATGTGCTGTTTTCTGTGCTGGTATCCAAGAAAGACGAGGAAAAGGGGATAGACAGAAAACACCTGTAGGAGTTTGTTTCTGTGCTGAGGTGGGGATAGTCTAAGTAGGTAAAAGGAGGACACCCAAAGTCCAAGGATAAGCTGGGTTAAAAGTGTTGAGTGTGGAGCTAACATTGTTGACAATCATTTGCCTGGATGTATCTCCAGATACAGTGAAACATAAAGATCTGCCAAGGTAGTCAGATGCCAGATTTATAAAGTAATAACTAAACTAAGTTGTGTTTGTTTGCTTAAATTTGAAAAGGCATTAAGTGCCACCCTGAGGACGTAAGCTTGTCTTTGGCTGGAACATAAAAGCAAGATAAAGTATTGACTAGAAAATATAGTGTAGACACTTGAGGGCAGGAAATGAAACCACTAATTGTAATGCTTTGAGAACAGCACAAAGAAGATGATAGATAAAATTACGTCTTAAATTCTACCACATGCTGAATGTGCCATCAGAGACTACATCATGTGTCATTTTTGATTCCAGGGATGACATAATTGAGACCATGATCCCTGGGCCGGTTCCTGCATTTATCTCCTGTTCCAACCTATCTTAATTTAACAATTTTCATACTTGCCAGGATGAACCAGAAACCACTTAGTACTTTTCCCTCTCTACATGTTTTATTCCTTTTCCAAATTCTTCCATTTTTTCTTCTTCCTTTCAAGAAATTATTTAAATTTACTCCCATATTGTTCCATCAAAAGATCATATCAATCAAGTATCTATTTTTTTCTTTAAATGGCAACTTAGTCTCTTGTTTAACTCTTTACTCTACTTGAAAAAAAATAAAGAAATTTCGGGTGCACATCTATTTTTATTGTCCCCCCAAAAAATTGCAGATATTTGTCGACGTTTGCCAACATCAGTTTTAATCTTTGTTATCCTGCATAATCTGGTAGTCCTCTGGTACATCAGCTGTAATTAGGATGACGTTGATAAACTGAAAATTGCTGATGAGTTGGTCTTGAAAGAGATGTAGCTGATGTATCTGATATCATTGGCACTGGAAAGTGTGGGTTGATCCCTGGTTGTAGTTTAGGAAAATGACCTTCATTGGCAGATATGTCATGATATCTGTTTGGAAAAGCAGAAGGTTCACCATCAGTCCAAAATAATTGCTCTATATGAGAGAGAAGATGCTGTACTGAGAAGTAGAAATTGAAGTTGTAATGGAGTTCACATCATGGCCATTTGCTTCATTGTAGCTACTTTGAGAGTGCCCGAGGACAATGTTGAACTGATTTAAATTACCTCATTGATACACTGCAATTTGTTCTGGTGGTCTAAGTGACATTGATGATGGAGGAGAGAAATCACCTCTGATCGGGATAGTTGTATCACCAATTATGAGACTACTAGAGGGCTTTCTTATTAGAGTCATATTTAAATTTGCAGAAGGTAAAAATGAACTTTCTCCACTAGTGTCAGTCACAAAACCAGAAATATGATAATCCATATTACCCCCTGCTTTATAGTGCTTCTTGTTGAAATCTTCAGCCAATGAAGACACCAGAGAGGAATTTTTAATCCCAACTCTTCTTTTTATTCTCACAAAAAGCTGGGGACAGCACCATTTAAAATTTGGATTATGATACAACTGCAGCTACAACCAAAGGAGAAACATTTTTGTAATACATTAATCAAACTACAAGACTACAAAAAGGCTAACCTATTAAGCCTCAGATTCCACGTTTACTATGCATAGATAATATTATCAAAATATGAACATTGCTAACGATAGTGTGAAGTTTCTTAATTGGAATATACACATTTAAATAGTATGCTCATCAAATTTACTGACTTAGCATTTGCAGTAATGGTGAATGCCACTTTTTAAAAGCAGCTTTAATAGCTTTATTTAGATTTCTGGAAAGATTCATAGTTGCAAGCAAAGTTTCACTTAATCTTGACTACTTAAGGCACTGTCCTCATTTTTTAGAGAAAATAAAGTATTCTAACCTTAGTAGTTTTACAATTTTCAAAATCTAGCTTTACATTTATATTACCATTGATTGATATACAAAATAAATTTTTATATATAAGTTACCAAGTGGTAATTAAAATTTGTCAATTCCTTTCTTAAAACAGAGGCTACATTTTCTTCTGCCAGAAAGTCAGCTAGACAAGGAGTCCTTTGAAAATTCTGCCACACTTTCCTAAACCCATAAAGTTTAAGATGTCTAAATAAACTTTTCATACTTCCAGTTTCAAATATTCTGAAAGGGGCCTTTCTTTCCAAAACTTCCTTCTTGAAGACATCTTCAACAATCACTATGGAAGATCCATTATCACCCCACCAGATGGATTTCAATTGGTCATCCCCAGCCATTTTCCAGAGTTTTCTTGGAAATTTCAGAGAATGAAATTCATTATCTTCATCTGGTACAGAGACAGAATGTGTGTAACATGGTGTTTTTATTAAGGATTCTTCAGACAAAATCTGAAAAGCATTTTATTCAATCATAGACCTCAAGTCCAAGTCCCCAGAGAATGTTTGGTCACACAATAGAGATCTTCCGGAATTTCCTGAACCAGTTTGTCCAACTTTAGGAGACACACCTTGAATTTCTGAAGAAATATGTGGCATCTCAAATAACTTTTTCTACAGCTACTTTTCTAATCTGCATGGTTTTGAGCACTGCAGCTTCAAATGCTGCTTTGGCAGGGCTGCACAGGTAAACTGCTAGGCCTTCGCCATGGTTCTCAACTTGAGTAGCTGTGACATCACAAAACGACTGGTCTCCCAGCAACTCAAGTGTAACATTCAGCCAGTGTTTATTTCTCATTCATCCAGTTAAAATGATACAGATAGGATGCTTATTTTTATAGTCTGATCTGCAAATATTATCCCAACAATATCTTTTTAAATAATTTAATTTTGGGGTCTATAAAATAAAACCAATCTCCAAACTTTTGTAAAAAAATTTATACCAGATTTGTAAACAGAGTACAAATAATGCACAAAATATATAAAATAATTTTAAAGTTTTGGAATTTAAAGTGAAATTTTTGTAAAACCTGTACAGAAAATATATATCAATTTCAAAATCATTTGTAATTAAAGTGAAACATAATTTGATTTGGAAATGGAAGTAGGTATTTATCTGTGTACTTTATAATAAGTAGCTCTATATTCATAACATGAGCAGAATAAATATAAGTTTATTTGTTTTGTATAAAAATAAATGGTAAGTAATTATGAAATAAAATTAGAAAGAAATAATGAATCAAATTTAAGAAATCCCAAAGGGTGGAATTTTGTTTTTAATTGTAATTCAGTTCTATAAGTTAAACAAATGTAATTTAATAATCTACATTAAAATTAGAAAAGAGAAAATCTTATTGTATATTTACCAATGTTTATCTTTGACTTTCTTTCACTCAGAGGTTTTTCAGTCCCTAGAAGGAATAAATTTTCTTGTCATCTTTATAATCCATAACCTTGTGGCTTCTGTTAATTGTTCCAAAATGATGTTGATAAATACACTTATGTACAAGATCCTGGGTTCAATAGGCACTGCCTCCATTAAGGGGCAAACAAAGAAACAATCAAAAAACAAAGAAATAACACTATATGTGTGTTGGGTGGAAAAGACCAGGTAATGCATTTTAGGAAGCAATATGTATCTCAGTCCTGAAACAGTTGATATTGTTAGCAAAATATGGCATTTTAAGGCAAGTGTTTTGTTCCCTAATTGTAAATAGCTATGTTCTGTATCAGTAAACTGTAGTAAATCCAGTTCTACCAAAGGTTATATTATTTTTTAGATATAAATTCCATTAAACATAAGCCAAATTCAAAATGAGAGATAGAATTTTTAAATAAATAAATGTGCACTCAAGCTAGAATGTAAATTTATTTTTCAGTATGTGTTCATTCCATTCTAAATAAACATTAGCAACCTGAATTCATTGCATATTATAAGTATTATAAAATATAGTTATGTATGATTTAGTCCTGATTCATAAATATTACTTATCATATGCAAATCTACATATGTGATACAATCCCTTAAAAAGCTGAGAATTCAAAAACAATAATCTCAATAAATGTAGGAAAATTGTTCACAGGTCTGATCTTTACATTTTTATAAAAATATTGTTTACAAATACACTTTAAACAGAATGTAACTAAAGATAATAAAAGCCATATATGAAAAACCAATGACAAACATCAAGTTCAATGTTAACATACAGGAAGGTTTTCCTCTGGTCCAGTAATAAGAAAAGGTAGCTCATTCTCACAAATACTAAATTACACAACTTGAAGTCCTAGCCAGAACAACTAGTCAAGAAAAAATATAAAAGGCATTCAACTTGTAAAAAAACAGTAAAATTTTTACAGATGACTTAATTATGCATAGATAGAAAACTCCATAGACACCTCCAGTGAATGTAACAAATAATGAACAAACTTAGTAAACTTGCAGAATACAAAATCAATATACAAATATCCATTACTTTTTTATATAGTAACAACAAATTATCAGAAAGAGAAATCAGGAAAACAATTGTGCGTATATTTATACAAAATAGAATAAACTAGGAATACATTTGATAAGTGAAATAAAAGATCTAAACATAGATCTATAAATTACAGTTTCAAGAAATATAAGTAAACAAATTAAATAGAAAGATATTCTCTGCTTATGGATTGTATACAACGTGAGAAACTATTCTAATATATAATTTACATTTTCAATCTCCCTTGCACTACTTATTGAGGAGAATGTCTATTCTTCATTTTATACTCTTGCTTCCTTTTTCATGGGTAAATTGATCATAAGTGTGAAGGATTATATCTGGGTGCTCTATTCTCTTCTATTTATTGCTGTCTGTTTTTGAGCCAGTATCATGTTGTTTAAATTCTAAAGCTTTGTTGGGCTGTTTAACATCAGAGAACTTTACACTATTAGATTTAATACACTTTTTCAAGATTATTTTGGCAACTCATGATCTATGTGTTTACATATAAATTTTGAAATTAACTGTTCTATTAAATGGAAAAGTCTCATGGGTACTATGACATGAATCACACTAAATGTAGATTGCTTTGTGTAGTATGGTTGTTTCAACCACATTGTTTCACGTCATTAACATAAGAGATCTTTTCATTTCTTTGGATCAGTTTTAATTTCCTTCATCAATGTTTTCTATTTTTTAATGTATAGGTTTTCTTCTTATTTGTTAACTTCATTTCTACACATTCTATTCATATATATATAATTATATATATTATATTTCTAAACACATTTCCTACACAAATACAACAGGCAGAAGGCAGTGGCAAGACATATTCAAAGTCCTGAATGAAAGAAAGCTGAAATCTAAGATAATTTATCAAGCAAGGCTATACTTTAGAAGGAGAGATAAATAATTTCCAGACAAGCAAATACTGAAAGAATTTAGAACAGAAAAATAAATAACGAAAGATATACTCTAAAAAAAAAAGATGCAGGATGCTATAGAAAAGAGAAAGGCATAATTAGAAAGGCAATAGCTACAATGTCTGACAATAGAATAAACATGATGTTGTAAAACAGGACATCAAAAATTTAAGGGTCACAGAGTGAAACAGGAAAATAGAGTATTTTCTTCTTGTTTCTGTTCTCTATAGGAGGGGTAAGAGTTTTATTCCTTTCAGTTAAAATAAAAATATATAATAATGGGACAATATACATACGAAACAGGGTAACCATATGTCAAAAGCTTACAATGAAGTCACAAAGCCAAAAGAAACAAAGATAATAAAAGAAAACTTATCAAGCCACACGAAGAAAATGAAATGAACAAAAAGGAAATACTGAATCAACTGGAAAATGACATTCAATATGGAAATAAACCCAGTCAATCAATAATTATCACAAATGTTAATGGACTTAGTGTTTCAATCAAAAGATATATATTGTCAGATGGGATAATATAACAAGTCCCTACATTATGAAGCATAGAAGAGACTCACTTTAGTAAGAGGAACACACATTATTTGAAAGTCAGAAGATGAAAAAGCATATTCCATCCAAATGAACATGACAAGAAAGCAGGAATATCAGTTCTGACTTCACACAAAATAGACTTTACATGAAAGACCTAAAGATAAACAAGGACATGATATAATGCTTAAAGGAGCAATAAAAAATGAGCGTATTAAACTAATTAAGATATATGCACTCAATATAGGAGCACATAAATACATAAAGCAAATATTAAAAGATAAAAAGGGAGAAATGGATGGGAACACAATCACAGTAGAAGACTATAACCCCCATTACCATCACTAGAATTGTCTTTCAGACAGAAATTTAAAAAGGGAACAAAGATACAAAAAGGTACAATAAAATAATTGGAGTTGGTTGCTATTTCCAAAACAGTTTTCCTCCCCAAGCAGAGTATACATTCTTTTCCAGTTCAAATGGAATATTTTCGAAGAAAGATTATGTATTCAGGCACAGAAGAAGCCTGAACAAATTTAAGAAGATAAAAATTATTTCAAGCATCTTTTCTGAGTATAATACCATGAAACTAGAAATCCTTCAAGGAAAAACACGGAGAAAAATGACTGCATGTAAATTAAACACCATGGTACTAAGACAAGTGGGGCAGGTAAAGAAGTAAAAGGAGAAATTAAAAAATATCTTGAGAAATATGTCAAAACACTACACAAAGTCTATGGAATACACTTAAAGCAGGCTTAAGAGGGAAGTTCATAGTGACAAGGCACTCCTCAAAGTAGAACAGCAATTTCAAATAAATAATGTAATGTTCTATGTAAACTAATCATGAAAGAAGAGCAAACAAAACCAAAAGTCAGCAGAAAGAGAGAAATAAGAAAGATCAAGGAAGAAATAATTGAAATACACATTAAAAAATAGAAAAAAACAAACAAAATCTTTTTTGAAATAGTAAACATAATTGACAAAACTCTGGACAGGCTCACCAACAAGAAAAGAGAGAGAACACAAATAATATAAAAATGAAAATGGAGAAACTACAAAGAGTACAACAAATTTACAATATACCATAAGGGAATAACATGAGCAACTGTATGGAAACAAACTGGATAACCAGGAAGAAAAGGAGAAGATTTTGGAAACATTCAGCCCACCAATATTGCATCAATGAGAATTTAACCATTTGAACAGACAGATCACCAGAAATGGAATAGAATTATCAGTAAAATAAAAAATATCTGCTAAAAAAAATTCAGACCCAAATTGCTTCACTGGGGAATTTGACCAAACATACAAAGAAAAATCCATACCAGTCCTCTTCAAACTCTTCCAAAATATTGATATGGAGAGAGTACACACAAACTCACATGGTAGGCCAACATCAACCTGATACGAAAACCAGACAAAGGCCCTACCGCAAGAGAAAACTATAGGCCAATATCATTGATAAACATTGATGTAAATATCCTTAAGAAAGTATTAACAAACAGAATTCAATAGCATGTAAAAAAAGATCATACACCATGGTCAAGTAAGGCTCATCCCAGGAACACAAGGATGGTTTCACTTATGCAAATCAATCAATCAATTGTGATACACCATATCAATAACAGAGAGGACAAAAAACCACAGATCATCTCAGTAGATGCAGAGAAAGCATTTGATACAAATTAACACCTATTTGCAATAAAAGTTCTTATCACAGTGGGCATAGAGGGAAAATATCCTAACATAATGAAAGCTATTTATGACAAACATATAGCCAGCAAAATACTCAATGGTGAAAAATGGAAAGCCTTCCCACAAAAACCTGAGACAAGACAAGGTTGCCCATTGTCACAATTTCAATTCAATATAGTCTTGAAATTCCTATCCACAACGATCAGGCGGGGAAAATAATAAAAGTATTGAGACTGGAAAAGAAAAGTTAAAATTGTCATGATATGCAGAAATGACACTATATAGAGAAAACTGTAAAAGCTTCACAAAAAATACTTAGGCTAGAAAAGGAAGTGGGCAAGGTACCCAGATTAATGTACAAATACCAATTGCATTTCTTTACACTACCATTGAATCAAAAGGAAAACAAAATATAGAGACAACCGTTTTTATAACTGCACCCAAAACTATAAAATGCTTACAAATAAATCTGACCAAGGAGGTGAATGAATTATACATGAAGAACTAGAAAACATTGATTGAGGAATTCAAGATATATTTGAAGTTTGAAAAGATACCCAATGGTCTCATAATGGAAGAAAAAAATGGTTAAAATGGTCATACAGCCCAAGGCAATCCCCAGGCTTAATGTGATTTCCTATCAAATTATGCAAAACTTTTCTTTTTGGGACTGAAACAAATGATCCTAAGATTTACATAGAGTCATAAAACATCCATAATTTCCAAAGAAATATTAAGGAAAAAGAAAGAGGCTGGAGAAATAAACCACCATTTCTCCATACACTACTGCAGAGCTACAATAATCAAAGTGACATGATATTCGTACAGAAACAGGCATATGGACCAATGGAACAGAATAGAGGGTATAGGAATAAATCTACAGGCCTATGTTCTATTAATCTTTGACAGAGTAGCCAGGAATATGACAGAGAAAATAACATCTCTTCACCAAATGTTGGAAAAATTGGATAGCAGCATCAGAGCAATGAGTTAGAACAATCCTTCACTCCATACACAAGAATAAACTCAAAATGGGTTGAAGATTTAAATGTAAGGCAAGGCACAGTATATCTCCTAGAAGAAAACATATGCAAAACACTCTGATATAAATCTCAGCAATGATCTCCTAGAACAGCCTACCCAGGTAATGGATGTAAGAGCAAAATTAATAAATGGGACCTAATAAAACATAAGCTTTTGCACAGCAAAGGGAACCATAAACAATGCCAAATGACAAGCTAATATATTAAAGAAAATATTTAGAATTCATGCAAATGACAGTCTTATTATCCAAAATATAAAAACGTCATACAACGTAATAATAATAATAATAAAAAAAAGAAACCCAATCTGGGCAGAAGCCCTAAACAAGCAATTCTCCAATAGAGACATACAAATGCCACATAAATATGTG
Organism: Vicugna pacos; assembly: GCF_048564905.1. NCBI lineage: Eukaryota > Metazoa > Chordata > Mammalia > Artiodactyla > Camelidae > Vicugna > Vicugna pacos. Next base: position 3,506,510 of record NW_027328734.1, read on the forward strand.
AAAAATAATATTGCTCCATATCATTATCAGAGAAAGGCAATTCAAAACTGTAATGAAGTATCACCTCACAATAGTCACAATGGCCATTATTCAAAATTCCACAAATATTAAATGCTGGCATTCCTGTGGAGAAAGGGGACCCTCCTACACTGCTGGAAGGAATGTAGTTTGGTGCAATCATTGTGGAAACCAGGATGGGGATTCCTCAAAAGAATAAAAATAGACTTAACATACGATCCAGCAATCCCACTTCTGGGTATACATCAAAGGGAACCATAATTCAACAAGACACTTGCAACCCAATGTTCTTAGCAGTGCTATATACAACAGCCATGACATGGAAGCAACCTAATTGTCCAACAACATATGACAGTATTCAGAAATTATGCTGTATTTACACAATGGAATAATATTCTGCAATAAAAAATGATAAAACAATGACATTTGCAGCAAAATGGATGTCCCCAAAAGTTGTCATTCGAATTGAAGTAAGCCAGAAAGAGAAAGAAAATTAATACATGGTATGATATATGTGGAATCTTCAAAAAAATTTGGATGAGGACACTGTGATTTCATCTACAAAATTGAAACACAGTCAGAGATCTACTAAACAATTTTATGAATACTGCGGAAAGGGGCTCTGAGATGATATATTTGGGAGCTGTAGATTCATAAATTATTTTCACTATATATAAAAATAGATTTTTTTCAAAATTTCTCTTGTATGACACAGGGCAGTAAGTCAAATATTGTGAAGTAATGTTTAATAGGCACAAAAATATATGCATGTAAGAGGACACTGTGCTATACACCACAGATTGACACATTGTAAATGGCAGTACTTCATTGATAAATAAATGAATAAATATGTACATAGGTAAATTAATTATATAAATAAATAATAACAAAATAAAAATATTTAAAAATAAATGAAATACAAATATTCACACTACTTAACTTTACACATCAAGGATCAAGGAGAAAACAGAAACAATAAAGAAGAAAATTGAATGAATGTGAGTAAGGCAAATAACCAGAGAAAAAATTTAAAAGACAAAAAAAATACATAAGTATGTTTTTTTAAACAAAAATTGGGCAAATGTTTAGGTTGGCTAAGAAAATAAAGACTCAAATATAATTAGAAATAAAACAGAAGATATTACCACTGATGTTGTAGAGATGCAAAGCATCATAAGAAATTACCACTAGCCAACGATTTGAATGACCTAGAACAAAAGACCAATTCCCAGAAACATATGTCTTCCAATATTGAATCAAGAAGAAATTGGAAAGATAATAGGGCAAAAGTGTGTTTGAGTAAGTCAAAAATCAATCTTCCAAAACCAGAAAAAATTTACAGGACAACATTACTGGTGAATTCTGTCATACAGTTGAAAACAATTTTCACCAATTCTTCCCCAAATCTTCCAAGAATTTGAAGAGTGTGAAAGATTCCAAACATGTTCATGATGCGAGCTTTATTTGCTTAACAGGCTAGAAAGGACATTACATGCAAAATATAGAATATTATCCCTGATGTACATATGTACCAAAATTCTCAACAAAACACAAGCAAAATGAATCCAACAACACATTTAATGTATCATAAACATACATGAGTAAAGAGATTTATCCCTGGGTTTAAGGATACGTCAAACTATTCAAATCAATAAAGGTGACATGCCACACTAATAGAATGAGTAAAAGAACTCACATAATCATTTCAATAGGTTCAGAAATAGCATTGTATATAATGCAACATACTTTTAAGATACTCCCAACCAATAAATTAACCCTGTCAGTGGCACGATATCATTTACGCACAATATGTGGAGAGAAACGAAGCAGTTCTCCGTTTTTTGATTCTTAGAAGAAGGGTTTATATAGGACTTGCACAATGCCTCACATATAATCTAAGTTATAACAATGTTAATAATCTTAAGTATTTATGTTCCCATGCTCCTGCAGTAAGCACAGGATGTTAAATGATCAAGGATTGTTTTAAAATTCATCACGGAACTTCATTAAGCAGGCCATCTCTTATCCAGCCACCTGTGCCTGTCTTAGGTTGTCCTCCTCTGAGGATCTTACCCAGCATAGGCTATCCAGCCATCCATACTGGATACATTGAGTAGGGCATTTCTTATCCAGCCTCGATATGTGACATTCCTCACAGCTTGTTTATCAGTTCAGCCCATGGGCTCATTCTCTAGAGTCTTCAGACAGGAGCCTAAAAATCCAACATCCCTTGACAGAAAAATGGATGAAGAAAATTTGATGTTTGTATGCAATGGAATCAATACTTTGCATTCTTATCAACAGTGTCCACGGTGTTACTTTTTCTCCACAATCTCACCAACATTTATTACTTTTCTTTTTGATGAGAATCTTCTGACAAGTGTGAGGTCTTGTCTCATTTTTGGTTTATGACATTGCTAATAATTTATAACTCTGAACACGTTTTCATGTATTTTATAGCCAACTGTATGTGTTCTGAAGAAAATTGATTCAGATCTTTCTATTCAGTTCCTATGGACATCTTTTTTAATTGGATTGTTTGCTATTTTTTTGTTCTTGTTTTGGGGTAAGACTTTGCCATATATTTTGGATATTAACACTTGATTAGAAATTATCACTTGCAAACATATTCTCCCGTTGTGTTTGTTGACTGTTCATTTTATTGATCATTACTTCTGCAGTGTAAATCTGTTCAGTGTGACACAATCATATTTTGTTAGTTTTACTTCTGGTTCCCTTGCCAGAGGAGACATATGTAGAATCAAATTAAGTCCAAATCAGAGTGTACTTGTTATGTTTTACCGTAGGATTCTTTGTTTTCAGGATTTACGTTTCTTATGCCCAGGAGTGGGATTGCTGTGTCATATGATAGGTCTATTTTTATTATTTAAAGGAACTTACATACTGTTTCCAAAGTGGTTTCACCAATTTTGATTCCCACCAACAGCGTTGGAGAGTCCCTTTTTCTCCACAATCTCCCCAGTCTTTATTATTTGTAAGCATTTGGATGACAGCCCTTCTCACTAGTGTGAAGTAAAATATTATTTTATTTTTGTCTTGCCTTTGTATAATGATTAGCAAAGTGAGCACTTTTTTATGTTCCTGTTTGTCATCTGTGTGTCTTTTTTAGAGAATTGTCTTCTGCTCATATTCTGGCTGAGTTTTTTGTAGATTTTTGAAATGGTGTTGTATGAATGATTTTTTCATTTTAGAAATTAGCCTCTTGTTGATTGCTTTGTTTCCTAATGTTTTCTCCCATTTGGAAGTTCATCTTTTCATTTTGTTTATTTTGCTGTGTTGAAATTTTTAAGTTTATTTAGGACCTATTTGTTTATTTTACTTTTATTGTTTTCAGCTTGGGAGTGTGATATATGAAAATTTTGCTACAATTTTTTTTTGTTTTGCTTATGTTAGATTCCAGAAGTTATATTGTGTCATGTATTAGATTCAGATATTTAAAACATTTTCAATTTATTCTTGTACATTGAGAGGGATTGTTCTAATTTCATTGATTTACAGGTAGCTGTCTAGCTTTCTCAACATCACTTGCTGAAGACTGTCTTTAAGGCATTGCATATATTTGTTTCCTTTGTCAGAGTTTAGTTGACCATTGTTGAGATGTTTTATTTCTGCCTCTGTGTTCTGTTCCAGTGATATTGATGTTTGTTTATTTTCCAGTATTGTGCTGTTTTGATTACTGTAATCTTGTAATATAGTCTGAGATGTGGGAGGGTTATCGGTTATGCTTCCAACTCTGTTCTTTTTCCTCATTGTTTCTTTAGCAGTTCTGGTTCTTTTGCAGTTCCATCCGATTCATAGGAATGTTTTCAGTTATGTGAAAATATCATGTTGTTTGATATGAATCAATTTATATCTATAGACATGTTTTGTATTATGTATATTTTAACAGTATTAATTCCTCTAAACTAAGACCTTGAGATTTCTTTCCATTATCTTCATATTTCTTTTTCAGTGTCCTATAGATTTTAGTATCTTGGATTTTCCATAGGTTTTTCTTTTTTTGATCTGATTTCATCTGGATTTTTTTTTAAATTATGGAATATTTCATTGTTAGTTTATAGAAATGTGACAGTTTTTGTATATTAATCATGAATCATGCTAGTTTTCTAAATGTCTTTATTAGTTTTAGTTGTTCTGGTGTGGAGAATCCTTAGGGATCTCTATATATATTATCATGTCATCTAAAAAATAGCAATTTTACTTCATTAAGTCCAACTTGAATACATTTTTTTCTTGTCCGATTGCTGTTGCTAGGACTTACCATACTGTGTTTAACAGAAATTTTGAGATTGAGCATCCTTGTCTTATTCCTTAAATTGTCTTTCAGTTATTCATTTTTGCATATTATTTTGTCTGTGGGTTTGTAAGTAATGACTTTAGTTATGTTGAGATATATTTCCTGAATCTTACTTTGGTAAGAGGTTTCTGTTGTTGTTGCTGTTGTTGTTGTTGCTGTTATTGCTGTTGTTGCTGCTTCAATGAATAAATGTTGAATTTTGTGAAATACTTTTTATGGATTTATTGGGATGACCTCGTCTTTTTCTCTTTTCCTTTTGTTAATATGGTGTATCAAACTGATGGATTTGTGTAAGTTGAACTTCTCTTGTGACCCTGCAATGAATCCAAGTTGATCATGGTGTATGATTCATTTTTGGTATTGCTGGATTTAGTTTGCTAATAATATTTTGTAGAATTTTTGCATCTAAATCTATCAAATTTATTGGCTTGAAGTTCCCTTTGCCTGTGGTTTGTTTGTTGGCTTTGCTCTCAGGGTGATGAATTCTTCATAGAATTAATTTGGGAGTTTCCCACATCTTCAATATTTTTGAATAATTTGAAGAGTATAAGTTCTGCTTTGTATTTTTGTACAGTTCTCCACATGATTTGTTTAAATCTGCACTTCTATTTAACGAATTTTTAAAATGCAGATTTTTCTTCTAGTAAACAGTTTGTTCAAATTATTTGTTTCTCCTTATCTCTGTCTCTTTCTAGACATTTGTCTGTTTCTTCTAAGTTGTCCACTTTATTCGAATGTAAGTGTTGAATAAATGATCCCTTTTTTGTATATCTGAGGTAACTATTGTAATTTCTCTTATTTTATTCCTTACTTTACTTCTTTGCACCATCTCTCGTTTCTTCATGATGCACCTGGCTATAATTTTTTTTGATTTTGCTTATTTTAAAAAGAAAACAAAAAAAATCTATGGTTTTACTGCTCTTTTTGAGAGTTTTCTTTTCCTCTCTAATGTATATTTCACTTCTAATATTTAGGATCATGCTTTTAATTTTTTTTAAGTTTTATTTATTGATTTACAGTCATTTTACAAAGTTGTCTCCAATGCCAGCTTAGAGCACATTTTGCTGTTACATTGAGTAAATATACATTTGTTGTCCCATTTTTTCCACTGTGGGCTTCCTTAAGAACTTTTATATATTTCTCTGTGCTATACAGTGCAATCCTGTTTATCTATACTACAATTTAAATCTACCAGTCTATCTCTTCCCACCCATCGCCCCCTTGGCTAATAAAACCTTGTATTCTATGTCTGCGAGTCTATTTCTGTTTTGTATTTGTGCTTTTATTGTTTTATTTTGTTTTGTTTTTAGATTCCACTGATGAGCCATCTTATATGGTATTTTTCTTTCTCTTTCTGGCTTACTTCACTTAGACTGATTTTCTCCTGGACCATCCGTGTTGCTGAAAATGGCATTATGTTTTCTCTTTATATGGCTTACCTGTATTCCATTGTATAAATATACCAACTCTTCTTTATCCAGTCAACTGTCGATGGATATTTAGGCTGTTTCCATGTCTTGGCTATTGTAAATAATGCTGGATATAAATATTGGGGTGCAGGTGTCATCCAGAAGTAGGGTTCCTTCATTATTTATGGCCATGAGCGGGATTCCTGGGTCATGAGGTAAGTCTATTCCTAGGCTTTTGAGGAATTTTCATCCTGTTTTCCACAGTAGCTGCACCAAACTGCATTACCACCAACAGTGAAGACGGTTCCCTTTTCTCCACAGCCTCTCCAGCATTTGTCATTTGTGGATTTTTGAATAATGGCCATTCTGACTTGTGTGAGGTGACTCCTCATTGTAGTTTTGATTTGTATTTCTGTGATAATCAGTGATATTGAGCATTTTCTGATGTGCCTTTTGATCATTTGTATGTCTTCCTTGGAGAAATGGAGAAATTCTTCTTTAGGTCTTCTGCCAATTTTTGCATTAGGTGATCTATTTTTTCTTATTCAGTTGGATGCATTGCTCATATACTCTGGAGCTCAAGCCTTTGTCAGTTTCATATTCAGATACTTTCCCATTCCGCAGGTTGTATTTTTGTTTTACTTCTGGTTTCTTTACTGTGCAGAAGGTTGTATGTTTCATTAAGTCTCATTTGTTTATTCTTGCTTTTATTTTTTCTACAAAAAAATTTACAAGACATATATCAGATACTGTTTTGCCTATATTTTCCACTTGGAAGTTTATTGTATCTTCTTTTATGTATAAGTCTTTGATCTATTCTGAGTTTATTTTTGTGTATGGTGTTCTAGCTTCATTGGGAGTGTTCTAGTTTCATTGATTTACATGCTGCTGTCCAGTTTTCCCAACACCAGTTGCTGAAGTGACTGTCTCTCTTCCATTGTATTTTCTTGCCTCCTTTGTCTAAGATTAATTGACCAAAAGTTTTTGGGTTTATTTCTGGGCTCTCTATTCTGTTGCATTGGCTTTATGTATCTTTTCCTACCAATACAGGGCTGCCATGTGGACTGTAACTCTTTAGTATTATCTGAATCGTTAGTGTTAAAAAATGCCACTGATTTTTGAACCTTAATCTTTTAACCTGCTTCATTGCTGAATTCTTCAATCAGCTCTAGTAGTTTTTGTCTGGATCTTGTAGGGTTTTCTCTATATAGTAACATATTATCTGCATATAGTGAGACTTTTACCTCTTCATTTCCAATTTGCATCCCTTTTACTTCTTTCTCTTGATTGCTGTGGCCTGGATTTCCAAGACTATGTTGAGTAGGAGTGGTGATAGTGTGCATCCTTGTCTTGTCCCAGATTTTAGTGGGAAGATTTTGTCTTTCTCACCTTTGAGTACTAAGCTGGCTGTAGGTTTGCAATCTATAGCTTTTATGATGCTGGGATATGTAGCCTCTATGCCCAATTTGGTGAGAGTTTTTATCATAAGTGGGTGCTGAATTTTATGAAATGCTTTTCCTGCATCTATTGAGATGATCATGCGATTTTGGTCCTTTCTCATGTTGATGTGCTGTATTACATTGATTGATTTGCATATGTTGAACCACCCCTGTGTCCCTATCATGATACTCACTTGGTCATGAATATAATCTTTTTTCTCTACTTTTGGATTCTATTCGCTACTATTTTTGTGAAGATATTGGCATATGTGTTCATCAGGGATATTGGCTTATAATTGTCTTGTTAGGTATTGTCTATGCCTGGTTGTGGTTTCAGGGTAAATGGGGTTTCATTGAATGACTTTGGGAGTGTTCCTTCCTTTTTAGTCTTCTGGAAGAGTTTGAGAAGGACTGGTATGAGTTCTTCTTTGCATGTTTGGTAGAATTCCGTATTAAAGCCTTCCGGTCCTGGACTGTTATTTGTAGGGAGGTTTTATATTGCTATTTTGATTTCATTTCTAGTGCTCTGTATGTTCAAGGGGTCAGTTTCTTCTTGATTCAGTCTTGGTGGACAGTATGTTTCCAGTAACTTGTCCATCTCCTCTAGGTTATCCAGTTTGGTTCAATATACTTTTCATAATATTCTCGTATGATATTCTGCATTTCTATTTTATTAGTTGCATATTCTCCATTCTCATATCTTATTTTGCTAATTTGTGCTCTCTCACTTTTCTTCCTTTTGAGTTTGTCCAGAGGTATACTATTTTACTTACTTTTTCAAAAAATCAGCGTTTGATTGGTTGATTTTTTTTCCTATGATCTTTTTAAACTCTATTTTACTTATATCCTCCCCAATATTTATAATTTCCTTCCTTCTGCTGCCTTTTGGGGTTTTTTGTTCTTCTTTTTCTAGTTCATTCTACTGATGGGTTAAATTGTATATTTGTGATTGTTCTTTTTTGAGGAAGGCCTGTATCACTATAAACTCCCCTCTCAACCCTGCTTTTACTGTGTCCCATAAATTTTGTGTGGTTTGGCTTTCATTTTTTGTCTCAAGGTGCATTTTCATTTCAGCTTTGATTTCTTCTTTGACCCATAGGTTTTTTAATAACATATTGTTTATTCCCCATGTTTTCCATTTGTTCTCCTTTGTTTCTCTGTTGATGATTTCTAGCTTGATGGCATTGTGTTCAATAAAGACGCTTGAGGTAATTCCTATCTTCTTAATGTTGCTGAGGTTTCTTTTGGGCCCAAGAATTTCATGAATCCTGGAAAATATCCCATGTGCACTTGAAAAGAATGTATATGTTATTTTGTGGGGGTGCAATGCTCTGAAAATTTCCACCAAGTGTAATATTTCTATTGTATTATTTAACTTCTTTGTTGCCTAATTTATTTTCTATCTCGATGATTTTCCAGTGTTGTTAATGCAGTGTTGAAATCTCCAACTATGATTACATTCCCATCACTATCCCCTTTTTTATCTGTTAGTAATAATTTCATGTACTTAGGTAGTCCTCTATTTGGTGCATATGTACTAACGTTTGTGCTATCCTGGTCTTTTATCACTCATTCAATCATTATAAAATGTCCTTCCTTATCTTTCTTTATGGCCTTTGGTTTAAAGACTATTTTCTATGAAGTCAGTTCTGCAACACCTGATTTTTTGGCTTTTCCATTTGTATGGAATACCCTTTTCCAACCTTTCACTCTCAATCTATATGTTTCCTTCCCGCTGAAGAGGGTCTCTTGTATGCAGCATGTTGAAGTTTCTTGCTTTATTATCCAGCCTGCCACTAAATGACATTGACTGGAGCATTTAGTCCATTAACATTTACAATAATCGATGATATGTTTGTGTTTATTGCCATTTTGACCTTATCTTTGCAGTTGATTTGCTATCCCCTCTTTGTTCATTTCATCTTCCTTTTTTGGTTTGGTCATTTTCCTTTGTATTATCATGAAATTTATTTAGATTTAGTGACTCCCTGAATATGTTTTTGTCTTGTTTTTACCCTTTAAAATAAGTCAATTAGACTATTAGTACAACTGATTATATTAAACTGATATTAACATGATCTCAAAACCATCCTACTGAGAACAAAATACTTTAAAAAGAAAGACCCTCCCAAAAAATTTCCTATTTTCCTGCCTCCATTTCCCACTCTCAATGTATTGTATGTCTTGTTTTCAAATTTTGTGTTTATTTTATTTCTAGTTCATGAGTTATCACCTTTCCAGCTGTGAGATTCACTATTCTGTAGCATCCTACTGCTTTTCTTTTTAGAGTAGACTTTTCAATATTTCTTTTAGCATGGGTCTACTGTTGCTAAACTCTTGTAGTTTTTTCTTGTCTGTGAAATTTTTTATGTCTCCTTAAACTGTAGAGGATAGCCTTTCTGTTTAAAGTATCCTAGCGTATATCATTTATTTCATTCAGGACTTTGAATATATCTTTCCACTCCCTTCTGTTCTGTAGTATTTGTGTTGTGAAATCAGCTGTGAGCCTCATGGGGATTCACTTCTAACTCACTCTTTGCTATTCTCTTGCTGCCTTTAGGATCATTTCTTTATCTTTGACTCTGGCCATCTTAATTATATGTCTTGGTGTGGGTTTATTTGAATTCTTCCTGTTGGGACATTCTGAGCTTCCTGTAATTAGATATCTGATTCCTTCTTTAAGTTTGGAAGTTCTCAGTCATGATTTCTCCAAACACCTTTGCAATCACCTTTGATATTTCCTCCCCTTCTTGGAATTTTATCATGCCAATTTTGGCATGTTTTCTATTATCCCATAGGTCTCTTATGCTTTTTCCATTTGTTTCCCGTTGTTTCTCTTGTAGCTCTTCTGATTGGTTGCTTTCTATTGTCCTGTCTTCTAGGTCACTAATTCATACTCTGCCTTATCTAGTCAGCTTTGTGACCACTTTAGATCATTCCTCATCTCAGTCAATGGGTTTACCTATTCTACTCGGTTCTTCTTTAGAGCTTCCATATCATTTTTAATATATTTTATATCTCTGAACAGTATCTTTTATTTCCTTCAGTAATTTGATCACTCCTCTTTTGAAATCTGGATCTAATATGCAATTGATATCTATTTCACTGATCATTCTTTCAGGGGGTTTCTCTTATTCTTTTAATTGGGAATGGTTTGTCTGCTTCTTCATCTTGCTCCTACCTCTCTGGCACTGTGGTTTATGGAGTATCAGTTATCTACTGTGGTCCTAAAGGAGTTTATCTACCTAATTCCTTTGTAGTATTACAACTTAAATAGAGAAAAAAGAGAGAGTGAGACAAAGAATTTTTAAGAAGTGGAAATAATTGTTTGAAGACATTGTATAATATATAATAGAAGATCAAGTTGAAGCAGAGATTTGAAAAATAATAATGATAAAAATATTTTTAAAAAATTTCAATTCAATTTAAAACGGGGTATATATAATTCCCTAAGAAGTAAAAATTAAAAGGCTAATAGAAAATGAAACAGGTAAAAACAGATTAAAACAAAGTGGTGGTCAGTTTGTCCTGGAGACTGTGTACTTTTAATGTGAACTCTTCCTGTATTCATCCTGTTTTGGAATCTCAGCTTGCTTTTTCCAGAGGCCCTCTATTGGAGCCCTCATTTGTGCAGCTCCCAGGGCCTGTCGGCAAGCAGATCACTCCTACTCCCAACACTGGTTCTGGAGCAGCTCTCTTTACTGTGGGCTGTCTTGTCACTGCCCTGACTGATGCCTCAGTCACATGTTTCAGACTAACCAAGCACAAGTGGGCATCAAGCCCTCTCCCAGCCACATGGTCAGGGGCTGCGTTCCAGCCCAAAATTTGGCAGGCCATCAGCCCCCTTAGGGTGCTGGTCTCTCCAATTCTATGTGCCGTGTCACTGGTCTGGGCCAAAACCCAGATCCTTGTTTGCCTTGGCAGAGCAAGTTCTCTGAGAAAAAAGGACAGAAAGATCTTATCAGCCTCAGGCTGTAGACAAGTCCCCATCTGGCTCTTGACGCTGCTAAGTCCTTAGGAGTGAATGCAGGTTTTGCTCTCACTGCTGCCAGGGTGCAAAGCACCAGAGGCTATGGTAGCTGTGTCTGAGTCCCAGCTCTCTTGTCCTAGATACTTTTGTGGATTTTCAGAGATTCGGAATATTCCTTTCCCCTCCAGGGCTAGTCTGCCCTGTTGTTTAATGGAGGGCCCAGGTTGTTCTGCCCTGTGCACCCACAGCAACGGCACACAGCCTGCTCCATTCCCCTGGGCTGCCTCAGTGCAACCGTCCTCATCTTCCAACCAGTTCGGGCAGCATGGCCCTGCCCCTAGCTGCCAGGATGCCTCTTGGGCTGGGTGTCACAGGGATCCTCTGTGCCTGTTTAGCTTAGTACTGTCACTCAACTTACACTCTATAGGGTTCCAATTATTGAAGGCTCCCCCACCATCCTGCCAAACTCGCAGTTGTAGAGGGGAGACGCAGTGAATGAGCACAAGGCCTTCTTTGCTGCTCCCTCCCTGTGGGACCTGTCCCAATCTGTTTTGCCTTTTAGTCTTTCTTTCTTCATTTTCTTTTACCAGATTATTTGCATGGTTATCTTTTGAAGAGGACAATGTACTATCAGAGTTCTGCAGTTTCTCTGGTTAGCTGAGTAGGTCTGTGGATATGAGTCTTGGTACATTTGTGGGAAAGGGTGAACTACGAGCATCCTTCTGCTCCAACATCTTTGTTTCCCCCACAAAAAGTCTCACTTTATGGTGGAAGATAAGCACAACCAGTAAATAGATGGAAAAGATGTTTCATGGAAATGACAAGAAAGTGCAGTTTGCAATGCTCAACTCATACAAAATACGTTTTAAAATAAGGGCCACAATGAAAGATAAATATGAGATTATGTAAAGAAGAAGAGCTCAATATAAAAATTGAGTATTACACTCATTAAATTATATATGCACCCAAAAACGTGCATCCTAATTATAAAAAGAAATATTAATAGACATGAAGGAATTAATTCATCATAAAACAATAATAGTAGATGAGTTGAACACCTCACTATTCTGATGGCCATATCATCTCAAAAGAATATCTGTAAGGAAACAGAGGTTTTAATGACATATTAAATCATTTGAATCTAACTGAGACTTTGGACACTGCATCAGAAAAGGAGAATACATAAACTTCTCAAGTGTGCACAGGATTTTATCTAAGGAATTAACCACATATTATGTCATGAAATGAGCCTCAGGAACTTTAAGCAAATACAGATTACAGCAAGTATTTTTCCATACACAAAATTATGAAACTATGCATCAGCTCTAGAAAGAAGAACAGGAAATGCACAAACATGAGATTAAACCTCATCCTTTAAAAAATAAAATAAAACGAGGTCAGTGATGAAATCAAAGAGGTAATAAAATCATACATGGAGACAAATTACAATGAAAACACAGCTTCATCAAATGTATGGGATGCAGTAAAGGGAAATATAAGAGGGAAGTTTACAACAATTGAGGCCTTCTACAAGGAAAAAGAAAAACCTCACACAAAGGATAAAGCTTATCACCCAAAATAACTTGAAATAAGAGCAAACAATATGCAAAAGCAGTAGAATTATAAATCTTTAATGATTAGGTTGAAACTAAATAAAATAAAAATTAAAAATTAAATTAAAATTCATAAAATCAAAAGCTTATTTTTCTTAAAAATATTAACAAATTGATAAGCATTTAGCCAGGCTTATCAAGAAAAACAGGGTCAACCCATACAAAATGAGAAATGAAATATTAGAAATAGTTTCTGATTGTACAGAAATGCAAACAAAGATTATGTAAGCACTCTGAGCAGTTACATGACAACCAACTGGCAGACCTTAAAGCAATGGACAAATTTCTTGAAACATACAGCCGGGCAACCCTGAATAAAAAGAAAACTGAAAACTTGAAAAGAGAAATCACTATAATTTAAATAATATTTATAATCTTAAAAACACCCCTTGAACAAAATGCCTGGAAGCCTTCACTAATACCTATTTCCTCTCATCTATTTCAAAAAATGTATTAGGAAGGAAAATTCCCAAAGTTATTCTATGAGGCCTCAAATACTATGATAACAAAACCAGTCAAAGACACTACCAAAAAAAGAAATGAAATTGTAAAGCCAATATCCTTGATGAATATACATTAAAAAACCCCAACAGAACATCAACAAATTAATCCAGCAATTCATAGAAAGATTATAATTGATGATCAGTTGGATTACTTCCAGGGTCATAGGAATGGTTCAACATACACAAGTTAATCAGCATGACACATATTTAAAAAAGGAAGGACAAAATTCACATGAGCATGTCAATACACACAGAAAAATCATTAGATCAAAACTCTCCTGAAATAGAGTATAATGGGAACATCTCTCAACATACTAAAGGCCATTTATAACAATTTATAATAGGGGAAATGCTGAAAGACTTCTGGGTAAATTTGGGAACAAGATAAAGATTCCCACTCTCAGCACTTCTGTTCATAATAAAAGAAGAAAGGAAAAAGGAAGAAAAAGAAGAAAAAGAAATGCAAAATTGAAAGAAAGAGGCAAAATTGGCACCAGTACTGATGTCATAACAATCTACATAGAGTCCTAATGGCTCCACACAGACTAATATCAACAATAAATAATTTCAAAAAGGGAGCAGAGTGCAAGATTAATGTAAAGTTGTCTCTTGCATTTCCACACGTTAATCATGAGATACTCTAAAATGGACATTGAAAGCAATACTATTTAAAATCCCATTCCCCCGAATATCTTGGAATAAATGTAACCACATATATGAAAGGTCTAAAAAATGAAAATAAAATAACATTGACAAAGAAATTAAAAATGATTCAAAAAATTGAAAGATGTCTTGTGGTCTTGTTTTGAAGGAATTAATATTGTTAACATGGCCGAACTACACAAAGAAACATACAGATTTAGTGCAAATCCTGTTATGAAGCTGTACTATTTCCCACATAACTTGAAAATAAATAACTAAGTTCTACATGAAACCATTAAAAATTGTCAAAATGATACTGAGAAAAAACAACATATATGGGGTATAAACCTCCCGGATTCTTTACTATACTACGAAGCTACAGTAATAAAAACAGCATGGCATTGGCCCAGAGATATAATCAATAAAATCAGATAGAGAGCCTAGAAATAATTCCACACACCTATGAGCAATGAATCAATGATAAAAGAGGCAAGAGTACACAATGGAAAAAGACAGTCTTGTCAATGGATGGTGTTGGGAAAACTATACATCTATTTGTAAAACAGTGAAATGAGAGCATTCCCTGACATCATATACAAAAATAAAGTCCAAGTGTATTAAGGACCTAAATGTAAGACCTGATACTCTAAAACTGCTAGAAGGGTATATAGGTGATACACTATTGGATATATATCATAGGAATAATTACTTGTATCACTCTCCTAAGGCAAAGAAATAAAAGCAAAAATAAACAAGTGAGACATAAGTAAACTTGAACGTTTCTGCACAGCTAAGGATACTTTGAATGAAATGAAAACACTGCCTGTGTAATTGGAGAACATATTTGCAAATAATGCAAGTGACCAAGGGATAATAGATGTAAGTTAATAGATGTAACATGGATTTAGGTTACACAACTCAATGTGAAAAACAAAAACCCAATCAAAAAAAGAGCAGAGTACCTTAGTTAATATTCTTCCAAAGAAAACATACAGATGAGTAACAGGCAAGTGATAAAAATGCTCAACATTACTAAGTATTAGTTTATAGCAGTTCAAAACCACAATGAATTATCACTTCACACTGGTCAAATGGCTATTATCAAAAAGTCTACAAATAGAAACTATTGGAGACAATGTGGAGGAAACAAATTTATTGTATACTCTTGGTAAATATGCAAATTGGTACAACTTCTATGGAAAACAGTATTCAGATTTGTTTAAAAACTAAAACAGGACTACCATATGAAACAGTAATACCTGACCTAGGAAAAATCCGAGGAAGAAACTCTAAATTGAGAAGAACCAATGTTCACAACAGCACTTTTTGTAATATGCAAGACAGGAAAGCAATCCAAGTGTCCACAGTAGACTATGGACTTAAGATGATATGACGTTGCTATAAATATGCAATGGAATAATACTCAGCAATGAAAAATTATGACACATGGCTATTTCGGCATCATGAATGGACTTAGTAAATATTGTGCTTAGTGAAGTAACTTAGACAAAGACAAAAGAATATAATATAATCTATATGTGGAATCTTAAGCATAACAAATATCTGTGTATATCTATCTATAGCTATCTATTGATAGATGACAGATAAATAGATATATGGAAGGATAGATGCATAGATACATAATTGATGATTGATAGATAGATAGATGGATAGATAGATAGAGAGATAGATACATAGATAGATATATAAATAGATAGATAGATTGATAGAGACATGGTAGAGAGATAGAGAGATTAGTTAGACAAGACTGAAGCAGACTGAAAGATATGGGAAAAAATTTATGTTTACCAAAGAGGAAGGGAAAGACAACTTAATGGTATGACGCTGACAGGTAAAAAGTAGTATACATAAACAGCTAAGCAACAAGGATAATCTGTATAGATAAGGGAATAACACACAATAACATAATAATTTTATGATACAATAATTGTAATAATTTTTAATGCAATATAATCTAAAATGTGGTTGGAATCACTATGCTGTACATCTGAAACTACACAATATAGTACATCTACTGTACTTCAAGTAGAAATAAAACATCTCACGTAAAATTTAGTCCTTTTTCCGCTGATATCATCTTCCTTATTATTGTTTTATTTTTACTCTTTACATTTTATGATTACTGACTCAAATTATTTCTCTTTCTGTTATGAACATGTTACCAATTTGATGTACCTATATTTATTGCAAGTGAATTACTGTTTTTATCTCCTTAATTCATATAGAATAGTAGCATTTAAAAACATACCCAAAGAAACTGTTGCAACCTTCTTGTGGTCTCTGCTTAGTATTTTGATCAACGTTTGGTGTATATTTGTCATTTTAATTTTCTTAGAAAAGCTCTTTTCTGAACCTCTTTTATGTTGTCTCAGTTTTTTTTTTAACATCTCATTCAGGTTTCTTTGTCTGGTAAAGACTTTATTTTCACTTTACATCTAAGTGATAACTGTGCATGGTAGAGTATTCTTGGGTGAGAGATTTATTTCAGTATTTTGAAAATGTCATTTTAATTACCCTTGGTGTATGTTTTCTGCTCAGCAATCTGCTGATAGCCTAATGTGGTTTCCTATGAAGATTAGCATACCATTTTTTGGCTGCTGTTAAAATTTTACTCTGGCATTGACTTCCCAAATTGCATATGACATATCTTGAAGGAGGTCTCATTGTCTTAAATTTATTGGTGTTTTGTTGGCTCACAGAATTGTATATCAGTTCCTTACCCAGATTCAGGAAGTTATCAACTATTATAACTTTAATAAACCATCAGCTGCCTTCTAAATTTCTTCTCCCTCCAGGATTTCACTCTAATGTGCACTTCCTGAAGAACTCTGATGGCTATTGTAGAATTTCCTCACTTTTTAATATCATGCATCTCTTCTCTCTCCTATCATTTCTTGTTTTGTATTGGTGAGTTTGCAAATCTCACTTCCACAAGACAGTCTTCTTTCAATGCTTTCTGTTGCATTCTTCATATCATTTATTAAGTTCATCTGGTCCTCCAATAATGTTTGGTTGTTTCATAGTTTCAGTCTCTTAGATAATGTATACCTTATCATCATTTATTTTATTCCTGAGCTCACTAAACTGCTGTCTGAGTTTTGTTTCTTGTACTGAGTGTCTGTATGACATCTCTTTGGATTCTCTTTTAGTTATACGGCAATATTCCATGATGTTAAGATTGTTTGCTGCAGGGTTGATATTGTGTGTGTGTGTGTGTGTGTGTGTGTGTACATTTGCCTGTGCATGTGTGTCTGTGTCTGTGTTGGTGTCTGTGTGTGTGTATCTGTGTGTGTGCATGCCCTATAATGTTACTGTGATTGGTCATGGTCCTGGTAATTTATTGCTCTGATGACACTAAAAAGTAGATTGGGATTTGGAGTCCTTGCTTTTGTTTTCTGGTAGTTTGAAATATTGCACAATATTTGGTTTTACTTACCTGAGCTACCTCTGATAATATTTCAAAATGGCACTTTCCAGTCGCTACTGTCTGGATAAAAGATTGCTTACATTGTCACTTCTTAGACAAATCTGGTAGTTAATGCCACTTTTGTCACTGGGCTGGTGAATCCTTCCTTTTATCTGATATCCCTTAAGACACAGCGCACACATTGAGGAAAGGTGTAAAAACAGGTGGGTAGTTTGAATCAGGCAAGTGCCTTTGTCATGTCCAGTGTTTCAAGGTATCTTGTCTCCACCACTGTGAATGGGAAGTAGGGAGAGTGTCATGAATGTCTGAGTGTCAAAATGTTGGAAATTCTGTCTGCATTTTGGTTCCCTCCTAGTTACCTGTGACCATGGATACTGGTGCAGATGGAGGCTGAATCTCTGTGAACCACTGAGACCCTGTTTCTACTGGGTAATCTGAAACTGTGGGCTCAGTTACCCTAGTAAGTCGGCCATGGTCACAGGCACCAACTCTGCTCTTCCCTCAGGTCAGCCACCTTTATGTGCTTTAGCCCACCAAACTTCAGCTTCACACAGGTGTTCTGGAGTATTGTTCTGTGTTGTAGTTATTTTGTTCAGATGTGAAAGTTTCACTGACTGTAGATTTAAGGGGAGAGACAGAAATAGTTTAAACTTAAGTCACTTTTTCCAAAGTATTAACTTGTTCATTTAAAAGCTTAAATTCTACTAAGGACATTATAAGAACAGTAAAGAAAGTGAACAAATCAGCTCCCTTAATATCAGAGTACTTCAAAATATTTTGATTTTCCTGGGTTCTTTTCTTCAAAGTTTTTCCCACATGCATGCACATTTTAGTATAATATATGCCTATAATCTCTTTAAAATCAGTTAAATTATGAAAATATTTTTCTGTGCTGTAAATATAGCACTGTTGGTTCTATAATTTGTAAGTAGTAGCTTGCATATTTCTGTCTTCACCATCCTCCTTCCGTGTCCCCAGTGGAAACCACTACTTGGTACACTAAACTTATATATGTGATTCTGTTTCTGTTTTTTTTATGATTATTTCTCTTATATATTTAGATTCCTCATGAAAGTGGTAACATAGATTGTTTTTCTCTGTATGACTTATTTTGCTATGTGAAAGAATATCTGGGTCCAGTCACATTGTACCAAATGGTAGAATTTTATTTTTTGATATGACAATGACTAAGTATTTATTATGTTATCTATATCGCATATCTACTTCAGCCAATCATCTATTGATGGGCAGTTGATTTGTGCTTCTAACCTTGGCTATTATAAATGATGATGTTAAGGACATTGGGGGTTATATACCCTTTAAAAATAATGTTTTCATTTTTTTCAGATTTATAACAAAAACTGGAATTGCTGCAACATATAATGTTTCTATTTCTAGTTTTCTTTGCACTGTCCACACTTTTATAATAGTGGATGCATCAATTTATATTTCCACCAACAGTGTACTTGGGTTCCATTTTATCAACATTCATATTAATGTTTGTCATTTGAAGAATTTTTATTAGCCATTTTGGATGCTGTGAGATTATACTTCATTCTGGTTTTGATTTGTTTTCCTAACGAATAGCAATGTTATGTTTCTTTTTATGTGCATGAAAATCATCCACATGTCTGTTTTGAAAAATTTCTATGAAGATCCTTCAACTGTTATTAAGTTGGGGTATTTGATTTTTAAATAATGAATCTAATATGCTATATATACATTATGGATATTAACACCTTGCTCATTTCATAGTCTGAAACTCTTCCTTCCATTCTATGTGTTGTCATAAGTCTTGCTGAAGGTTTCCTTTGCTCTGCAAAAGATTTTGCATTTCACACTTATATAAGAAGTGGAATCACTGTATCACATTGTACATCTATTTTTTCCTCACTATAATTAAAAATGGTTATTGTTAGTTTTCATTTTTTTTAACTTAGGAGATACATCAAAAATAAATATTGCTATGATTTATTACAAAAGCATTTCTGGTCCTGTTCTTGTTCAGAAATTGAACAGTTTCTGGTTTTACATTTAAGAAATTAATCCATTTCTGTTTTATTTTGTATACTATGTAAGGAAGTGCTCTTACATCTACCTTTTACATGTAATGTCCAGTTTTCCCAGAACTACCTTTTGAAGAGACTGCCTTTTTTCCATTCTATACTCTTGCCCCCTGCATTGTAGACTAATTGACCTTATGTGTGTGGGTTTATTTTAGGACTCTTTATTTTGTTCCATTGATCTATGTGACTCTTTTAGTGATTTATTTTGATGTTTTGATTACTGTAGCTTTGTAGTATGTTCTAAAGTCAGGGAGGACAATGTCCACAGCTTTGTTTATTTTTCAAAGATAACTTTAGAAAACTTGGATCTTGCAGAATATAGTATAAATTTTATTATTTTTCTCCTTGTTTTGTGAAGAAACATACAGATTCTCAGAGAACAGAAATTTACTAAAAGAAGAAAACCTGAGAAAAATTGTAAAGTGTGGAGGATAAATCATACAATATTTAACAACCAATGAATTGCTGCATAAATCAAAGAAAAAATACATAAAGAAATATAACAAGAAAAACAAAGTCCATGTGATATGGCAAAAGCAGTATTAATATGGATGCTTATAGCTAAACAATACACTTATACAAATAAGAAACACCTCTCTCATAACATAATCTTACAAAGAAAAGATGTAGCAAAATAATAAACAAACTTGTTAGTAGAAAGAAAGACAGCTGAAAAGTAGGAACATAAATACATAAAATAAAGATTAAAAATAGAAACATCTAAACAAACTATATAATGGCCTTTGAAAGATAAATAAAACTGATAAACTTTAACGAGACTCATGAGCAAAAATTGAGTACAGATTAAAAAGCTCCAAAATAAATGAGAAGTTACAGCTTATTTCAAAGTAACACAAAGGATCATAAGATGATACAACAAATTATACGCCAATTAAAATGGAATCCCTGGAAGAAATAGACAATTTCTTAGAAAGACGGAATCTCCAGAATGGAATGAGAAATAGAAAATATTAACAGATTATCACTAATGAAATTGAATAAGTAATTAAACAAAATCTCCCAAGAAGTAAAATTCCAGGCCTAAACAGGTTCACAGGTGACTTCTGCCAAACTTTTAGAGAAGAGATATCACGAATACATCTAAGAGAATTCCAAAAATTTGCAGAGGAAGAAAGGCTTCCTACCCCTCATTTCTGTATCACACTACTACTAAAACAGGATCAAATACCTCATAAAATTACAGTTTAAATACTACTGATAAGCATACATGCAAAAATCATCAAAAAATTTTAGCAAAGTAAACAATACATTAAAAGGAGTGTGCAGTATGATTAAGTCCCTTTTATCCCAGGCATACAAAAGTGATTCATTACCCACAAATTAATCAATATGATACACCAAACTAACAAATTGAAAAATAAAAATTATATGGTCACCTCAAAAGGGTTATAAAATGTTTTGACAAATTCAGTATCTATTTACGATTATATTTCTCCTCAAAATGGGTATGAGGAAACATACCTCAAAACATTTAAAGTCGCATATGACAAGAACTCATCTAACATGACACTCACTGATTTAAAGCTGAAATCATCTGCTGTATGAGAAGGAAGAAGGCAAGAATGATCACTCTTACCACTGATATTCAGTATCGTATTGGAAATTCTAGACATAGCTATCCAAAATAAAAGTAAATTAAATATAGCTATTTCAGAAAAGGAATAAAAGAATGTGTTTGCAGATGAAATACTTTAAACTGAAATCCTAAAGGAGACGCCACAACACTACAAGGGCTATTCAGAGCATTTGGTAAAATTTCAGAATGTAAAATTAACATACATAAATCTTGCATTTCTACACACTAACAACAAGCTAACAGATAGAGAAATTGAGGGAACTGTCTCATTTACAGTTGAATTATAAAAATAAATCAAGAAATCTATCCAACTAAGGAGGTAAAAGACCTGTACTCAGAAAACTATAAAAGATGTATAAAAGAAATTGAAAATGATGCAAACAGGTAAAAGGACATACTTTGTTCATAGATGAGGAAGAAAATATTATTTAAATGACAGTACAAGACAAGAAAATACACAAATTAAATTCAGTGCCTATCAAAATACAAATGGCATTTTCAGACACTTACAAAAAATAATTATTAAATTTACATGTAAACACAAAAGAGTTGAAATCACTAAAAACAAAGAAAAGTAAAGAAAACGAACAAACTAAAACACAAAGAACTTTGACAAAGAACAAAGAGGATGTATCACTGTCCCTGATTTTAAACTATAATACAAAGCTACAGTAATGAATATGGTAGTGGCACAGAACAAATAGAAAAATGGAACTCAACAGAATGCCTAAAAATGAAATCAGACAGTTATGGTCATTAGGTATATAACAAAAAAATGAATATACAGTGGGGGAAAGGTAATCAACAGGCAAATGAAAATGGTCAACATCACTAACCATCAGAAAAAAGCAAGTCCAAAACACAATGAGATATTATGTCACTCCTGTCAGAATGACTATGGTCAAAAAGTTAACAAATATAAATATTGGTGAGGATGTAAGTAAAAGCACCCTGCTGCACTACTTGAGTGAATGTAAACTTGTGCAGCCACTGTGGAAAACAGAATGGGGTTTTATCTAAAAATTAAAAATGAAATATGAATCAATATTTCCATATCTACATAATTATACCAAGAAAATAAAAACACAAATCAGAAAAGATAAATTCAACCCTATATTCTCTGTGGCATTATTTACAATAGCCAGGCTATAGAAGCAAAATAATTGCTCATTAATAGATGATGGATAAAGAAGATGTGTGTTTATAGTATATATATCTACCCATCTAATAACTACAGAATTATCTATATTAATATATATATATACACACCTGAAACATATATATATATGTATATTTATATATATGCACACACACAGATGAAAATACAATGGGTTATTAGTCAGCTCTAAAGAGAATAAGTTCTTGTCATTTGCAACAAATGGGTAGATCAAGAGGGTAATATGATATGTGAAATAAGTGAGACAGAGAATCACAAATGCACAATGGTTTTACTCATATTTGGTATTTAAACAAATGAACATAACAAAACAGAAAAGGAGTTATAGATATAGAAAGAAACATGTTGCTCACAAGAAGGAGGGAAATGTGGTGAAGAAAAACAAAGAGTTGAGGATAATTAAGAGAGAAAATTTTACAGTTGCAAATTAAATGAGTCAGGGAGAATAATGTACTGTGTGGGGTGTAGTCAAAAACAATGAAATATATTTAAATAGCAACATATGATAACTAGATTTATTCTTGTGATCAGTTTGAAATGTATTAAATATAGTAAACAGTATGTTATGTAAGAGAAACTAACACAGAGTTATAGATTAAAGTACACTTCAAAAACAAACAAACACACTTATAGAAAAAAAATCAGATTTGTAGTTAACAGAGTCAGGGATTGGGAAAGGAGAATTTGATTAATGCACTCAAAAGCTACAAACCTCCAGCCGTAAAATAATCGTGTTCTAGGGATGCCCTGTAGTAACATGAAAATTACACTTAATACTGTTTTATGTTCTATATGAATGTTGTTAAGAGAGTAGAACATAAGGTTTCTCATCACAACCAAAATACAAATTGTATTTCTTTAAAACTGTATCTAAATGAGACAATGAATTCTCCCTAAAGTTGCTATGATATTTATTTCTTGATGCTTATAAATCAAATCACTATCCTGTGCACTTAAACTTACACAGTGTTTTATAACAATTATATGCAAATAAAAGCGGAAGTAAAAATGGAAAATCAATGATCATATTTTCCCATGTCATTTTTCATGGCTGTTTTTGCAGCAAGTAAAACTTGGATCATGATATACTTATCCTACGTAAAGATACTAATAAATATGTGATTCTAATAGATTATACATAAAGATACTAATAAAATTAGTGTTTTACCATGCTTAAACTTTCTTCATGTTAACAGCCCATTGCTTCTGTAGGCATCAAAATTTCACTCTGTGTATTCATCTGAGATTAGTGAATGGATACAAATTTAAAACTGGCTGCTCTTACTGTGAGTGATAAAGTTCACTGTCTCTGACTAATAGTCTCATTTCCCCAACACCATCTGTAAGAAATGAACATGCTTGGTTTGTAAAATTCTCAGCATGGTAAAATCTCAGAACTCCTAGATTTCTTAACTGTTTTGCAATGGAAATGCAATACTGACAAAGACTTGATTTTGGATAACAATGTTGTGTTTTCTCATGGTTTCATTATGGTATGTGAGTATAATCCCTGAGATCCGCAACAAACATTCTTGCTCACGTGCTGTGTAAAGAAGTGTAAAGGTTCTGCATTATTAGGACTGAGGACTGCTTTCAAAATAATGACTATGTACACTATATTCCAAGTAGTACAAGGAAAAAAGTTTATTGCAATTTCAACTTGAACGGGAATAAGTCAGTGCTTTAGTCTCTATAAAATAGTCAACAGGTGTTCAAAGCCAAAATAAGTTGTGTCAACAATGAGGATTAAAAGAAAAAACCTAGACATAAGCTTAAATTAAAAAGGAGACACAGTCCAGTGCTGGGCTCTGGGGGCTGTAGAATTTGTATGCCTCAGTCCAATTCAAGGGTTCAGTGGTTTGGCCCTAGCATCAGCTAGGGATTCAATGAACAGGTAACAATTAGCATACTGGGAGAAATATAATCTACCTCTCCCTAATCTGAAGAAAATCTGGTGGCTCAATGAAACTCTTAATTCACAGAGATTCTGAAAGTTGCAGAGGAATAATTCACTGATGACTCAACTAAGACAAACTTTGATACTGCTTAACAATCCATTTTCACACACACACAGAGTGGTAGACAGATTTGTAGTATTTAGTGGGAAGAATTCAGTGGGAAGAGCTCAGAGAGCAGTTTTCAAATCACCAGCCAACTTTTGTACTTTTGCCAGTAGTCTAGATTTTCCCAGGTAGAAAACTACAGATGGACAATCAAATAATATTCTTCCTTAGAATTTCTAATTTTGAAAATAAAGTGTAGCTTCTGACTTATCACTATAGAACCTTGTTAAGATGATCACGGTAAGACCCACTGTCTGATAAGAGAGATGGAAACTAGCTGCTGAAGCAGTGTATCTCAACCCCAGACTGCTAATGTAAGTAAGAAGATAGCCACCATCTGAGTTCAGCTGACAAACTTAAAAGCTTGATGTTTCTGTTGTAGGAACAACCACTGCTCTCCAGACACATTTCTCCGGCTGCAAGTGGGCACTTTTCTTCTCTTGGTAAACATCATATTGGTGGGATGTTGTTAGAGCTTTCCCTGGCCGATTTGCCGATTCTCCAGATAATCAAAGGCTTTCTTCACAAATGGTGACACATTTTCAGGACTCAACTTTGCCATTACAATCTTATCAGCTGACACTAGCTGCATCATTGTGAGCAGAAGCCTTAGGCTCCCTGACCTTGCCTACAAATTTTCCAGCATTTCAGGGCATTTCACATTCTGAAAATGCTTCACCTTTTATTTTAAATTTATGGGAAATAGTCAAAGTCTTCCGTGAATATTTTATATTTCCTAATATCTGCAGAAATTTGGTATTCTTGCAGTTGGACAAATTTTTAATTCTGCCACCCTCACCTCCTTCTAGTCCACACATTTTAGATTGCAATTTGGATAATGAATACCACCATCCCAACCAAGGGGAGAGTACCACTTAGATACTTACTTTGTGAAGGTTAGAAGGGGCACAAGTTATGTGGGATGTATAAACCTACATTAAATGTTTGCAATGGCACTGTCTCTTCTGGACAAATCTCTGATTCTAAGAAGTAAATTAATCATAAGGCAGTATAATTAATATTATGGGGAAGAGAATTAGCTCTTTTGGGGTGGGTGGGTGATGAAGACACAGGAAAAAAATCCAGCAAATGAGAATGGAATGCTTTAGTCCTCTGGAGGAATGAATTAAGAAGAAAATACTTCTTTGTCTCCTGTACCTAACTCCACTTACTTTCTTGAGTGACTATTCCTTGGGCTATAAAAGATATAGTCTTTGGTTCAGAGTAAAGACCATAATGAAATAGTTTGAAAACCATGAGAGTTTTATTGTTTCAGGAAAGTAGATTTTGCTTAAAGTCAACATGTATTTTTCATTCACTTAATTCTGAGATGAATCCTGTGGCATGTGCTGTGCTTACTGTGCTGGTATCCAAGTTAGACAAGGAAAGGGGAATACACAGAATACATCTGGAGGAGGTGGATTCTGTTCTGAGACTGGGAAAGTCTTTGAAGGTTAAAGGAGGACACCCAAAGTCCAAGGATGAGCTGGAGTAAAAGTGTTGAGGTTGGAGCTAACATAGCTGACAATCATTTGCCTGGATATATCTCCAGATTCAGTGAAACACAAAGATATGCCAACGTAGACAGTTGCCAGATTTATAAAGAAATCACTAAACTAAGTTGAGTTTGTGGGATTAGAGTTGGAATGGCATTAAGTGCCACCCTGAGGACATAAACTTGTCTTTGGCTGGAACGTAAAAGCAACATAAAGTATTGACCTGAAAATATAGTGTAGACTCTTGAGGGCAGGGAATTAAAGCACCAATTGGAATGCTTTGAGAACAGCCCAAAGAAGATCATAGGTAAAATTACTTCTTAAATTCTACCACATCTGAATTTGCCATCTGAGACTATATCATGTGAACTTTATGATTCCGGGATGACATAATAGAGACCATGATCCCTTGGCCAGTTCCTGCATTTATCTCCTGTTCCAACCTATCCTAACTTAACACTTTTCATACTTTCCAGTATGAACCAGAAACCACTTAGTACTTTTCCCCTCTCCATGTTTTAGTCTTTTTCCAAATTCTTCCACTTTCTTTTCCTCCTTACAAGAAATTATTAAAATTTACTCACATATTGTTCCATCAAAAGATCATGTCATTCAAATATATCTTTTTTCTTTAAATGTTAACTTAGTCTCCCATTTAACTCTTAAATCTATTTAAAAAATAAGTTAAATAAAGGTACACATCTATGTTTATTGTTCAAATAAGAAAATTGCAGATATTTGTTGACATTTGCCAACATCAATTTTAATCTTTGTTATCCTGCATAATCTGGTTGTCCTCTGGTAGATCAGTTGTATTTAGGATGACGTTCATAAACTGGAGATGGCTGATGAGTTAGCCTTGAAAGAGAGGTAGCTGATTTATCAGCTGTCACTGACACTGGGAACCGTGTGTTTTTTCCTGGTTGAAGTTTAGTAAAACGACCTTCATTGGCTGATATGTTGTGATATCTATTTGGAAAAGTAGAAGTCTCCACAATCAGTCCATAATAATTACTCTGTATGGGAGACAAGATGCTGTACTGAGAAGTAGAAGTTGTAGTTGAAATGAAATTCACAACACGGCCATTTCCTTCAGTGTAGCTGCTTTGAGAGTGCCCATGGACAATGTTCAACTGATTTAAAATAGCATTTTGATCCACTGCAATTTTTGCTGGTAGTCTAAATGACCTTGATGATGGAGGAGAAAAATCACCTCTGATCGGGGTAGTTGTATCACCAATTATGTGGCTAGTAGAGGGCTTCCTTATTAGAGGCATGTTTAATTGTCGAAAGGTAAAAATGCACTTTCTCCACTACTGTCAGCCACAAAACCAGAATTATGACTATCCACATTACCCGCTGCTTTAAAGTGCTTCTTGTTGAAATCTTCAGCCAATAAGATACCAGAGAGGAATTTTGAACCCCAACTCTTCTTTTTATTCTCATTAAACCTGGGGAAAGCCTCGTTTTAAATTTGGATTATGGTAGAACTGCAGCTACAACCAAAGAGTAAAATTTTAGTTATATTTTAAACCAAAATACAGGACTACAATAAGCCTAACCTATAAAATATCAGATTTCACATTTACAATGCAAAGAAAATATGATGAAAATATGAACATTACTGACTCATTTTTTGGAATTCCTTATTTGTAATATACACATTTAAGTAGTATAGTCATCAAATTTAAGAAGTAAGCATTTGCAATAATGGTGAATGCCACTTCTCACAAGCAGCTTTAATACCTTTATTTAGATTTCTGATAACATTCATAGTTGCAAGCAGAGTTTCTCATAATCTTGAATACTTAAGTCACTGTCCTCATTTTTGGAAAAAAATAAAGAAATTTAGCCTTAGTAGTTTTATACAATTTTCAAAATATAGCTTTACATGTATATTACCATAGACTGATGTAGAAAATAAAATTTTACTTATAAGTTACCAAGTGCTAACTAAAATTTCTGAATACCATGCTTAAAACAGAGACTTCATTTTTTCTGCCAGAAAATCAGCTAGATGAGCAGAACTTTGAAAATTTTGCCGCACTTTTCTAAACCAATAAAGTCAAGCTGTCTAACTAAACTTTTCATATTTCCAGTTTCAAATATTCTGAAAGGGGCCTTTCTTAAAAAAACTTCCTTCTTAAAGACATCTTCATCAATCACTATGAATGTTCCATTATCATACCACCAGATGGATTTATATTGGTCACTCCCAGCCATTTTGCAGAGTTTTCTTGGAAATGTCAGAGAACGAAAATCATTATCTTCATCTGGTTCAGAGACACAATGTGTGTAACATGGACTTTTTATCAAGGATTCTTCAGACAAAGTCTGAAAAGCATTTTCTTCAGTCATAGACCTCAAGTCCACATCCCCAGAGAGTGATCACACAATAGAGATCTACCGAATTTTCCTTAACCAGTTGGTCCATCTTTAGGAGACACATCTTGAATTTCTGAAGAAACATGTGCCATCTCAAATAACTTTTTCAACAGCTACTTTTCTAATCTGCATGATTTTGAGCACTGCAGCTTCAGATGCTGCTTTGGCAGTCCTGCACAGATAAACTGATAGGCCATCACAATGGTTCTCAAACTGAGTCGCTGTGTCATCACAAAACGCCTGGTCTCCTAGCCACTCAAGTGTAACATTCAGCCAGTGTTTACTTCTCATTCATCTAGTTAAAATGAAACATATGGGATGCTATTTTTATAGTGTGATCTGCAAATATTATCCCCACAAAATCTTTTTAAATAATTTAATTTTGGGGTCTATGAAATAAAACCTATCTCCATACTTTTGTATGCAAATTTTTACAACATTTGTGAACAGAGTATAAATAAGGCAAAAAATATATAAAATAATTTTAAAGTTTTGGAATCTAAAGTGAAATTTGTGTAAAACCTGTACAGAAAATGTATAACTATTTCATGATCATTTGTTATTAAAGTGAAACATAATTGTGTTTGAAAATGGAAGTAGGTATTTATCTCTGTACTTTACACTAAGTAGATCTATATACAAAACATGGGAAGAATAAATATCAGTTTATTTGGTATGTTTATAAATTAATGTTAAATATTTATAAAATAATATTAAAGTAAAATAATGAATCAAATTTTTGAAATCCCAAAGGGGGAAATTTTGATTTAAATTTTAATTCAGTGCTATAAGTAAAACAAATGTTATTGAATATTCTACAATAAAAATTACAAAAGAGACAATTTTATTGTATATTTACAAATGTTTGTTTTTGCCATTCTTTCAGTCAGAGGGTTTTCATTCCCTAGAAGGAATAAATTTTCCTGCCATTTTTATGATCCATACTCATGTGGCTTCTTTTATGTGTTCCAAAATGTTGTCGATAAATACACTTATGCACAAGATCCTGGGTTCAATAAGCAGTGCCTCCATTAAGGGACAAACAAGAAATCAAAAAACAGAAATTACAGTATATGTGGGTTGGGGTGGGAAAGAACATGTAATGCATTTTAGGAAGCAATATGTTTCTCAGTCCTGAAACAGTTGGCATTTTTTGTATAATACGGCATTTTAAGGCAAGTGTTTTGTTCACTAATTGTAAATCATAGCTATGTTCTGTATCAATTAGCTGTAGTAAATCCATTTCTACCAAAAGTTATATTATTTATTTACAAATAAATTCCATTAAGGATAAGACAAATTCAAAATGAGAGATAATATTTTTAAATAAATAAATGTAAAATCAAGCAGCAATGTAAATTTTTCCTTCAGTATCTGTAAATTCCATTCTAAATAAACATTAACAAGCTGAATTCATGGCATTATATAAGTATTATAAACTATAGTTAAGTTGGATTTAGTCCTGATTCATAAATATTATTTAACATATGCAAATTTATATATGTGATAACATCCCTTATAAAACAAAGAAATGAAAAATAACAATTTCAATAAATGTAGGAAAATTATTGACAAATGCGATCTTAACATTTTTATAAAAATATTATTTACAAATTCGCTCTAGATAGACTATAACTAAAGATTAAATAAGCCATATATGAAAAACCCACGACTAAATTCATGTTCAATGTTAACATACAGGAACGCTTTCCTCTGGTCCAGTAATAAGAAAAAGTAGCTCATTTTCACAAGTCCTAAGTTACACTACTAGAAGTCCTAGCCAGAACATCTAGTCAAGAAAAAATATAGAAGGTATCCAACTTGTAATAAAGCAGGAAAGTATTTATAGTTTACTTAATTATATATAGATAGAAAACTCCATAGACTCCTCCAGGGATTGTTAGTAATAATGAACAAACATAGTAAACTTGCAGAATACAAAGTCAATATACAAATATCGGTTGCATTTTTATATAGTAACAACACATTATCAGAAAGAGAAATTAGGAAAACACTTGTGTGTAAATTTATACCAAAAAGAATAAAATAGGAATACATTTGGTAAGTGAAATAAAAGATCTAAACATAGATCTATATATTACAGGTGCAAGAAAAATAAGTAAATAAATTAAATATAAAGATATTCTGTGCTCATGGATTGTATACAATGTGAGAAAATATTCTAATATATCTTTTCAATGTTCAATCTCCCCAGCACTAATTTTTGAGGACAATGTCTTTTCTTCATTTTATACTCTGGCATTCTTTTTCATGGGTTAATTGATCATAAGTATGAGGGATTATATCTAGTTTCCCTATTCTCTTCTATTAATTGGTGTCTCTTTTTGAGCCAGTATCATGTTGTTTTAATTACTAAAGCTTTGTAGGACTGTTTAAAATCAGAGAAATTTACACCATTACATTTAATACTCTTTTTCAAGATTACTTTAGCAACCCATAATCTTTGTGGTTACATATAAATTTTGAGATTATTTGTTCTATTTAATGGAAAAATCTCATATGTATTTTGACATGAATCACACTAAATGCAGATTCCCTTGTGTACAGTGGTTGTGTAAACTACATAGTTTCACATCATTAACATAAGAGATCTTTTCATTTCTTTGGATTAGTTTTAATTTCCTTAACCAATGTTTTCTGTTTTTTAATGAATAGGTTTTCACCTTATTTGTTAACTTCATATCTAGGTTGTCTTCACATATATATATAATTACATACTTAATATTTTTAAACTCATTTCCTACACAAATACAGCAGGCAGAAGGCAGTGGCAATACATATACAAATTCCTGACTGAAAGAAAACTGTAATCTAAGATACTTCATCAAGCAAGGCTATCTTTGAGAATAGAAGGAGAGATAAATAACTTCCACACAAGCAAATACTAAAAGAATTTAGCAAGAGGAAAAGAAATAATGAAAGATCTACTCTAAATACAAAAGAAGCAGGATGCTATAGAAAAGAGAAAGGCATAATTAGAAAGTCAATATCTACAAAGACTTACAACAGAATAAATATGTTGTTGTAAAACAAGACATTAAAATTTTTAAGGGTCACAGATTGAAACAGGACAATACACAGTATTTTCTTCTTGTTTCTCTTCTCTGTAGGATGGGTATGAGTATGTATTCTTATCAGTTAAAATAAACTGATATAGTACGGGTCAATATAAATACAAAACAAGGTAACCATAAGTCAAAAGCTAAAAATGAAGATACTAAGCCAAAAAGAAACCAAGATAATAAAAGAAAGCTTATCAAGCCACAAAAAGAAAAAACAATGAACAAATAGGAAATACCTAATCAACTGGAAAATGAAGTTCAAAATGGAAGTAAACACCAGTCTATGAATAATTATCACAAAAGTTAATGGACTTAGTGCTTCAATCAAAAGATATATATTGTCAGATGGGATAATATAACAAGACCCTACATTATGAAGCATACAAGATACCCAATTTAGTAAGAGGAAAACAAATCAATTGAAAGTCAGAAGATGGAAGAATATATTCCATGCAAATGCACGTGACAAGAAAGCAGGACTAGCAGTACTGACTTCATTCAAAATAGACTTTACAAGAAAGGCCACTGAGAAAGATAAACAAGGACATGATATAATGCTTAAAGGAACAATAAAATATGAGAGTTTTATACTCATTAAAATATATGCACTCAATATAGGAGCACCTAAATATATAAAGCAAATACTAATAGATAAAAAGAGAGAAATCACTTGGAACATAATCACAGTAGGAGATTCTAGCACCCCGTTACCATCACTGGACTGGGCTTTCATACACAAAATTAATAAGGGAACAAACATACTAAAATTTATGATAAAATAATTGGAGATGGTTGATAATTCCAAAACAGTACTTCTCCCAAAATCAGAATATACATTCTTTTCCAATGCACATGGAACATTTTCAAGGAAACATTATGAACTCAGGCACAGAAGAAGCCTCAACAAATTTAAGAAGATAAAATTTATTTCAAGCATCTTTTCTGAGTATAATACCATGAAACAAAAATCAATCACAGAAAAACGGGGAGAAAAAATGACAGCATCCAGATTAAAAAACATGGTACTATAACAAAGGGGGTAGTTGATGATGTAAAAGAAGAAATTAAAAAATATCTTGAGAAATATGACAAAACACTACACAAAGTCTATTGAATACAGTTAAAGCAGGCTTAAGGGGGAAGTTAATAGTGACAATCCCTCCTCAAAGTAGAAGTACAATTTAAAATAAATAATCTAACTTTCTATGTAAACTAATCGTGAAAAGAAGAGCAAACAAAACCAAAAGTAGGCAGAAAGGGGGAAAAATAAAGATAAATGAGCAAACAATTTAAATAAATATTAAAAATAGAAGAAATCAATCAGACTTTTTTTTGAAATTTTAAACAAAATTGACAAATCTCTGGACAGTATCACCAAAAAGAAAAATGAGAGAACACAAATAATATAAGAAATGAAAATGAAGAAAGTACAAAGAGTACAACAAATTTACAAAATATCATAAGGGAATACCATGAGCAACTGTATGGAAACAAACTTGATAACCAGGAAGAAATGGAGAAGTTTTTAGGAAACATTCAGCCCACCAATATTGCATCAAGAAGAAATTAACAATTTTAACATACAGATCACCGGAAATGGAATAGAATTATCAATAAAATAAAAAATCTCTGCAAAGAAAATTCAAACCCAAATAGCTTCACTAGGGAATTTGACCAAACCTACAAAGAAAAATCCATACCAATCTTCCTTAAACTCTTCCAAAGGTTTGATATTTAGACAGAACTCCCAAACTCACACCATAAGGCCAACATCAACCTGATACCAAAACCAGACAAATACACTACCCCAAATAGAAATATATAGGCCAATATCATTGATAAACATAGATGTAAAAGTCCTTAAGTAATTATTAACAAACAGAATGCAACATCATGCAAAAAAAAGATCATGCACCATGGTCAAATTAGGTTCATCCCAGGAACACAAGAATGGTTGAACATACGCAAATGAATCAATAAATTGTGATACACCATATCAACAAAAGAGAAGACAAAAATGATATGATCATCTCAGTAGATGCATAAAAAGCATTTGATAAAATTTAACACCTATTTGCAATAAAACTTCTTATCACAGTGGGCATAGAGGGACCATATCTCAACAAAATGAAAGCTATTTATGATGAACATATAGTCAGCAAAATACTCAAAGGTGAAAAACTGAAACCCTTCCCACAAAATCCTGAGACAAGACAAGGATGCCCATTCTCAAAATTTCAATTCAATATAGTCTTGGAAGACCTAGCCACAACAATCAGGCTAGGAAAATAAATATAACTGTTCAGACTGCAAAAGAGGAGGTAAAATTTTCACGATATGCAGAAATTGCACTATATATAGAAAACTGTAAAAGCTTCACAAAAATTAGTCTAAAAAAGGCACTGGGCAAGGTAGCCAGATTAATCTACAAAAACCAATTACATTTCCTTACACTACCATTGAATCAATAGGAAAACAATGTATAGAAACAACCCCTTTTATAACTGCATCCAAAACTATTAAATGCTTAAAAATAACTCTGACCAAGTTGGTGAATGTCTTCTACATGCAGAAAAAGAAAACATTGTTTGAGGAAATCAAGAAATATTTGAAGAATTGAAAAGATACCCAATGATCTCATAATGGAAGAAATAATATTGTTAAAATGGCCATACTGCCCAACGCAATTCACAAACTTAAACTGAGTTCCTATCAAATTATGCAAAACATTTCTTTTTAGGACGGAAACAAATGATCCTAAGATTTATATAGAATCAAAAAAGATCCATAATTTCCAAAACAATACTGAAGACAAATAAAGAAGCTGGAGAAATAACCCGCCTGGTCTCCATACACTATTGCAGAGCTACAATAATCAAAATGACATGATATTGGTACAAAAACAGAAATATGGGCCAATGGAACAGAATAGAGAGCCTAGGAATAAATCTAAAGTCCTATGTTCAATTAATATTTGACAAAGCAGTCAAGAATATGACAGAGAAAAGATCATCTCTTCACCAACAGGTGTTGGGAAAACTGAATAGCAGCATCAGAGCAATGGAGTTAGAACAATCTTTCACTCCATACACAAGAATAAACACAAAATGGCTCAAGACTTAAATGTAAGGCAAGACACAGTAAATCTCCTAGAAGAAAATATAAGCAAAACACTCTGAGATAATTCTCAGCAATAATCTCCTGGAACAGCCTATACAGGTAATGGATGTAAGAGCAAAATTAATAAATGGGAGCTAGTTAAACTTATAAGCTTTTGCAAAGCAAATAAAACCATAAAAAAATCAAAATGACAACCTTCAGGATTTAAGAAAATATTTAGAAGTGATGCAAATGACAAAGGCTAAATTTCCAAAATATAAAGACTTCATACAAGCTAATAATAATAAAAATAAAAAAAAGAAACCCAATCTGAAAATGGACAGGTGCCCTAAACGAGCAATTCTCCAATAGAGACATACAAATGCCACGCAGATATATGAAAAAGCAAAAACAATTGCTCCCTATCATTATCAGAGAAGGGCAATTCAAATCTATAATGAAGTATCACTTCACAATAGTAACAATGCCGTCATTCAATGTCCACAGACAATAAATGCTGGGGAAGCTGTGGAGAAAGGGAACCCTCCTACACTGTTGGTAGGAATGTAGTTTTGTGCAGTCACTGTGGAATACAGGATGGGGATTCCTCTAAAGTATAAAACTTGACTTAACATATGATCCAGTAATCCCACTTCTGGGTATATATCAAAGGGAACCCAATTTGAAAAAGACAACTGCACCCCAATATTCTTAGTTGTGCTATTTACAACAGCCACGACATGGAAGCAACCTAATTGTCCAACAAAATATGTTAGTATACAGAAGTTATGCTCTATTTACACAATGAAATAATATTCTGCAATAAAAAATGATAAAACAATGACATTTGCAGCAAAATGGATGTCCCCAAAAAGTGTCATTCTACTTGAAGTAAGCCAGAAAGAGAAAGAAAAATAACAGATGACATGACATATGTAGAACATTAAAATAAAATTTGGATGTGAACACTATGATTTCATCTACAAAACTGAATCACACTTGCACATCTACTTAATAATCTTATGGTTAATGCAGAAAGGGACTGGTAGAGGATATATTTGGGAGCTGTAGATTTATAAATATTATCCAGTATATATAAAAATAGATGGTTTCAAAATTTCTTTTGTATGACAAGGGCAGTAAGTTAAATATCATGAAGTAACATTTAATATGCACAGAAATATATGCATGCATGTGACGCTGTGCTTTACACCACAGATTGACACATTGTAAATGGCATATTTCAATGATAAATAAATCAATAAATATGTAAATATATAAATAAATAAATAAGTAAAAAATATTACTTAATAATAAAAGAAATACAAATAGTCACACTACTTATCTTTACACATCAAGTATCTAACAGAAAACAGGAAGAATAAAGAAGAAAATTGAATGAATGAGAGCAAGGCAAATAACAAGAGAAACAATTGAAAAGATAAAAAAAGATTATACCTAAGTATGTTTCTTTTCAACATTAAGTGGATAAAAGTTTATGTTGGCTAAGAAAATAAAGACTCAAATAAAATTATAAATAAAAGAGCAGATATTACCACTGATGTTGTAGAGATGCATAGCATCATATGAAATTACCACTAGCCAACGAATTGAATGACTTAGAACAAAAGACAGATTCCCAGAAACATATGTCTTCCAATACTGAATCAAGAAAAAATAAGAAAGTTAAATACAGTAAAAGTGTGTATGAGTAAATCAACAATCCAAACTTCCTAAATCAGAAAAAATTTACAAGATGATGTACTGGTGAATTCTGTCATGTATTTGAAGACAACTTTTCACCAATTCTTCCACAAAACTTTCAAGAATTTGAAGGGGGTGAAAGATTCCAGAGTTGTTTTATGATGCCAGCTTTATTTGCATAACAATGCTACAAAGGACATTAGACGCAAAATATAGAACATAATCCCTGATGAACATATGTGCCAAAATTCTCAACAAAACACAAGCAAAATGAATTCAACAACACATTTAAAGTATCATACACATACATGAGTGAAGGGATTTATCCCTGGGTTTAAGGATACTTCAAAGTATTCAAATCAATAAAGGTGACATGCCACACTAATGGAATGAGAAATAAAACTTACATAATCATCTCAATAGGTGCAGAAAGAGCGTTATATATAATGCAACATCATTTTAAGATACTCCCAAAAATTAATTAACCCTGTCATTGGCACGATAGCATGAAGACACAAACACTGCATGGACAGAAGTGAAGCAGTTCACTGTTTATTGATTCTGAGAAACAGGGTTTATGTAGGACATGCACAATTCCTCACATATCATCTAAGTTACAACAATCTTAATAATCTTAAACTATTTATGTCCCCATGCTCCTGCATTAAGCACAGGATGTTAAATTATCAAGGATTGTTTTAAAATTCATCACGGAAATTCATTAAGTAGGTCACCACTTATCTAGCTGGATGTCCCTGTCTTAGGTTGTCCTCCTCTGAGGATATTACCCAGCAAAGTTTATCCAGCCATCCATACTGGATATATTGAATAGGCCATTTCTTATCCAGCCTGGATATGTGACATTCCTCACAGATTGTTTATCAGTTCAGCCCATGAGCTTATTCTCTAGAGCCTTCAGACAGGGGCCTAAAAACACAACATCCCTAGACAGAAAAATGGATGAAGAAAATTTGATGTATATATGCAATGGAAACAATACTTTGCATTCCTATCAACAGTGTCCACGGTGTTCCTTTTTCTCCACAATCTCACCTAAATCTGTTTCTTTTCTTTTTGATGAGAGTCTTCTGACCAGTGTGAGGTCTTGTCTCATTTTTGGTTAATGAATTTCCTAATAATTTATAACTCTGAACATATTTTCATGTTTCATTTAGCCAACTGTTTGTTTTCTACAGAAAATTGATTCAGAACTATCTATTCAGTTCCTACGGACACTTATTTTAATTGGATTTTTTTGGTCTGATTTGTTGTTGTGGTGTATGATTTTGCCATGTAGTTGCATATTAACACTTGATTGGAAATTATCACCTGCAAATATATTCTCCAATTGTGTTGGTTGACTTTTCATTTTATTGATCATTTCTTATGCAGTGTAAATCTGTTTAGAGTGATACAATCATATTTTGTTAGTTTTGCTTCTGCTTCTCTTGCCAGAGGAGACATATGTAGAATCAAATTAAGTCCAATGTCAGAGTGTACTTCTTATATTTTACACAAGGATTCTTTGTTTTCAGGTTTTATTTTTTATATACCCAGGAGTGGGATTGATGTGTCATATGATAGGTCTATTTTTATTATTTAAAGGAACTTCCATACTGTTTCCAAAGTGGTTGCAACAATTTTCATTCCCACCAACAACGTTGGAGTGTCCCTTTTTCTCCACAACCTCCCGAATATTTATTATTTGAAGACATTTGGATGACAGCCCTTCTCAAAAGTGTGAGGTAAAATATTATTTTAATTTTGTCTTGAATTTGTATAATAATTAGCAATGTGAGCACGTTTTATATTCCTGTTTGTCATTTGTGTGTCTTCTTTAGAGAATTGCCTTCTGCTCATTTTCTCTCTTGGTTGTTTGTAGACTGTTGAAGTGGAGTTGTATGAACGATTCGTGTATTTTAGAAATTAGCCCCTTTTGATTGCATTGTTTCCAAATGTTTTATCCCATTTTGAAGTTCATCTTTTCATTCTGTTTATGTTGCTGTATAGAAGCTTTTAAGTTTAATTTGGATATATTTGATTATTTTGCTCTTAATGTTTTCAGCTTGGAAGAGTGACATAAGAAAATTTCGCTACAATTTATGTCTTGTTTTGCCTATGTTAGTTTCCAGGAGTTTTATTGTGTCATGTATTAGATTCAGATATTTAAAGCATTTTGAGTTTATATTTGTACAGTGTGAGGGAGTGTTCTAATTTCATTGATTTACATGTAGCTGTCTAGCTTTCTCAACATCACTTGCTGAAGACTGTCTTTAGGCATAGTATATTTTTGTTTCCTTTGTCATAGTTCAGTTGACCATAGGTGTGATGTTTTATTTCTGCCTCTGTGTTCTCTTCCAGTGATATAGATGTTTGTTTGTTTTCCAGCATTGTGCTGTTTCGATTACCGTTTTTGTAATATAGTCTGAGATCTGAGAGGGATATGGGTTATGCCTCCAACTTTGTTCTTTTTCCTCATCGTTTCTTTTGCAGTTCTGGTTCTTTTGCTGTTCCATACAAATTTAGGAATCTTTTAAGTTCTGTGGAAAATATCATGTAGTTCTATCTGAATCACTTTATATCTGTAGACATTTTTTGTAGTATGTATATTTTAACAATATTAATTCCTCTAAACGAAGACCTTGAGATTTCTTTCCATTTCTTTGCATCATCTTCAAATTTATTTATCAGTGTCCTATTCATTTTATTATGTTGGTTTTTTCATAGGTTTTTCATTTTTTGATCTGATTTCATATGGATCTTTAAAAATTTTGGAATATTTCATTGTTTGTGTAAAAAATGTGACAGTTTTTGTATATTAATCATGAATCATGCTACTTTGCTAAATGTCTTTATTAGATTTAGTTGTTTTGGTTTGGAGAATCTTTAGAGATCATGATATAGATTATCATGTCATCTAAAATAATAACAGTTTTACTTCATTCAATCCAAGTTGAATAAGTTTTTTTCTTATCTCATTGCTATTGCTAGGTCATCCCATACTGTGTTTAATAGAAATGGTGAGAGTGGGCATCCTTGTTTTATTCCTTAATTTGGCTTTCAGTTTTCCCTTTTGCATATTGTGTTGTCTGTGGGTCTGTAATTAATGACTTTGGTTATGTTGAGATATATTTCTTGAATCCTACTTTGGTAAGTGTTTTCTGTTGTTGTTGCTGTTGCTACCGTTGTTGTTGTTGTTGTTGCTATCTTAATGAATAAATGTTGAATTTAGTGAAATGTTTTAATGGATTTATTGAGATGACCATGTAGTTTTCTCTTTTTCTTTTGTTAATGTGGTGTATCAAACTGATTGATTTGTGTATGTTGAACCTCTCTTGTGACCCTGCAATGAATCCAAGTTGATCATGCTTTATGATATATTTTAGGTATTGCTGGATTTAGTTTGTTAATAATATTTTGTAGAATTTTTGCATGTAAATCTATCAAATATAATGGCTTCAATTTGCCTTTGCCTGTACTTTTTTTGTTGGTTTAGCTATCAGGGTGATGAAAGCTTCATAGAAATAATTTTGGAGTTTCCCACACCTTCACAATTTTTGAATAGTTTGAAGAGTATAAGTTCTGCTTTGTATTTTTTTTATAGTTCTCCAAGGGAGCTGTTTATATCTGCACTTCTATTCAACAATTTTTTAAATGCAGATTCTATCTTTCTTCTAGTAATCAGTTTATTCAAATTATTTGTTTCTCCTTATCTCTGTCTATTTCGAGACATTTGTCTATTTCTTCTAAGTTGTCCAGTTTATTGGCATGTAATTGGTGACAAAATGTTCCCTTTTTTGTATATCTGAGGGAACAATTGTTATTTCTCCAATTTTATTTCTGAATTTATTTCTTTGGAGCATCTCTCTTTTCTT
Source organism: Vicugna pacos (assembly GCF_048564905.1). Classification (NCBI taxonomy): domain Eukaryota; kingdom Metazoa; phylum Chordata; class Mammalia; order Artiodactyla; family Camelidae; genus Vicugna; species Vicugna pacos. The sequence continues at coordinate 3,546,415 of NW_027328734.1, forward strand.
CATGATGCACCAGGCTAGAGGTTTCTTGATTTTGCTTTTCTTAAAAAGAAAACAAAAAACAAAATCTTTGGTTTTAATACTTTTTGAATAGTTTTTGCTCTCTAATTTATATTAACACCTGTAATATTTAGGATCATGTTTTTTTCTTTTTTTAACTTTTTTAATTGATTTTTAATCATTTTACAAAGTTGTCTCAAAGTCCATTTTAGAGCACAATTTTTTAGGTACAATGAACATATATACATTTTTTGTCCCATTTTTTCCCCTGTGAGTTGATGTTAAAACATTTTATATATTTCCCTGTGCTATAGAGTACAATCCTGTTTATGTATTTTACAATTTTGACCTCCCAGACTATCTCTTCCCACACCCCACCCCTTGGCAACCAAAACTTTGTATTCTCTGCCTGCGAGTATATTTCTGTTTTGTATTTATGCGTTTTTTGCTTGGTTTGGTTTTGTTTTTTGATTCCACACATGAGCCATCTCATATGGTATTTTTCTTTCTCTTTCTGGCTTACTTTACTTAGACTGATTTTCTCCTGGACCATCCATGTTGCTGAAAATGGCATTATATTGTCAGTTTATAAGAATGACTACTATTCCATTGTATAAATATACAACCTCTTCTTTATCCAGTCAACTGTCGATGGATATTTAGGCTGTTTCCTTCTCTTGGCTATTTTAAATATTGCTGGCTATGAACATTGGGGTGCAGGTGTCTTCCTGAGAAGGGTTCCTTCTGGATTTATGCCCAGAGCGGGAATCTTGGGTTACATGGTATGACTATTCCTAGGCTTTTGAGGAATCTCCATCCTGTTTTCCACAGTGGATTCACCAACCTGCATTGCCACCAGCAGTGAAGGATGGTTCCCTTAAATCCACAGCCTCTCCAGCATTTGTCATTTGTGGATTTTTGAATGATGGCCATTCTGACTGGTGTGAGGTGATATCTCATTGCAGTTTTGATTTGCATTTCTTTGATAATCAGTGATATTGAGCATTTTCTGATGTGCCTTTTGATCATTTGTATGTCTTCCTTGGAGAATTGCTTGTTTAGGTCTTCTGCCCAATTTTGGATTGGGTAGTTTATTTTTTCTTATTCAGTTGGATTAGCTGCTTATATACTCTGGAGATCAAGCCTTTGACGGTTTCATATGCAAATTTTTTCCCATTCCGTAGGTTGTCTTTTTGTTTTGCTTCCTGTTTCTTTACTGTGCAGAAGCTTGTAAGTTTCATTAGGTCTCATTTGTTTATTCTTGCTTTTATTTCTTCTACAAGAAAATTTACGAAACGTATGTCAGATATTGTTTTACCTATATTTTCCACTTGGAAGTTTATTCTATCTTTTCTTATGTATAAGTCTTTGATCCATTCTGTGTTTATTTTTGTGTTTGGTGTTCTAGGTTCATTGGGAGTGTTCTAGCCTCATTGATTTACATGCTGTTGTCCAGTTTTTCCAACACCAGCTGCTGAAGTGACTGTCTCTCTTCCATTGTAATTTCTTGCCTCCTTTGTCTAAGATTAATTGACCAAAAGTTTGTGGGTTTATTTCTGGGCTCTCTAATCTGTTCCATTGGCCTATATGTATATTTTCCAACCAATACAGTGCTGTCATGTTGACTGTAGATCTATAGTATTATCTGAATCATTAGCGTTAAGAAATGCCACTGATTTTTGAACTTTAATCTTGTAACCTTCTACATTGCTGAATTCTTCGATCAGCTGTAACAGTTTTTCTCTGGATCTTGTAGGGTTTTTTATTTATAGTAACATTGTCCGCATATAGTGAGACTTTAAACTCTACCTTTCCAATATGCATCCCTTTTACTTCTTTCTCTTGTTTGATTGCTGTGGCTAGCTCTTCCAAGTCTATGTTGAGTTGGAGTGGTGATAGTATGAATCCTTGTCTTGTCATAGACTTTAGTGGGAAGATTTTGACTTTCTCACCATTCAGTATTATGCTGCCTGTAGGTTTGTAATCTATAGCTTTTATGATGCTGGGATATGTAGCCTCTATGCCCAATTTGGTGAGAGTTTTTATCATAAGTGTGTGTTGAATTTTATCAAATGCTTTTCCTGCATCTATTCAGATGATCATGCGGTTTTGGTCCTTTCTCTTGTTGATGTGCTTTATTACATTAATTGATTTGCATATGTTGAACCACCTCTGTGTCCCTGGCATGATCTCCACTTGGTCATGATGTATAATATTTTTTCTCTGTTTTTGGCCTCTATTCACTACTATTTTGGTGAGGATATTGGCTTCTGTGTTCATCACTGGTATTGGCTTATAAATGTCTTGTTTGATATTGTCTTTGCCTGGTTGTGGTATCAGGGTAATTGTGGCTTCATAGAATGACTTTGGGAGTATTCCTTCCTTTTCAATCTTCTGGAAGAATTTGAGAAGGACTGGTATGAGTTCTTCTATGCATGTGTGGTAGAAATCCCTAGTGACACCATCCGGTCCTGGACTATTATTTGTAGGGAGGTTTTGTATTGCTATTTTGATTTCATTTCTAGTGCTCTGTTTCTTCAAGGGGTCAGTTTCTTCTTGATTCAGTCTTGGTGGACAGTATGTTTCCAGAAACTTGTCCATCTCCTCTAGGTTATCCAGTTTGGTTCAATATACTTTTCATAATATTCTCATATGATATTCTGTATTTCTAGTTTATCAGTTGTAAATTCTCCATTCTCCTATCTTATTTTGCTAATTTGTGCTCCCTCTCTTTTCTTCTTTTTGAGTTTGGCCAGAGGTTTGTTGATTTTACTTACTTTTTCAAAAACCAGCCTTTGGATTGGTTGATTTTTTTTCCTATGGTCTTTTTAAACTCTATTTTATTTATTTCCTCCCCAATACTTATGATTTCCTTCCTTCTGCTGCCTTTTGGGGTTTTTTGTTCTTCTTTTTCTAGTTCATTCTCCTGATGGGTTAAAATGTTTATTTGTGATTGTTCTTCTTTTTTGAGGAAGGCCTGTATTGCTATAAACTCCCCTCTCAACAGTGCTTTTGCTGTGTCCCATAAATGTTGTTTGGTTTTGCTTTCATTTACTATTGTCTCAAGGTGCATTTTCATTTCAGCTTAAATTACTTCTTTGACTCATATGTGTTTTAATAATATATTGTTTTATCCACATGTTTTCCTTTTGTTCTCCTTTGTTTCTCTTTGTTGATGTCAAGCTTCATGGCATTGTGGTCAGTAAAGATGCTTGAGGTAATTTCTATCTTCTGAAAGTTGCTGAGGTTTCTTTTGTGCCCAAGTATATCACGAATCCTGGAAAATGTCCCATGTGCACTTGAAAAGAATGCATATAATATTTTGTGGGTGGTGCAACTCTCCAAAAATATTCACCAAGTGTAATATTTCTATTGTATTATTTAAATTGTCTGTTGCCTAATTTACTTTCTATCTTGATGATCTGTCCACTGATGTTAATTGAGTGTTGAAATCTCCAACTATGTTTAGATTCCCATCACTATCCCATTTATATGTGTTAGTAATTTTTTCATGGACTTAGGTAGTCCTCTATTTGGTGCCTACGTATTAACAAGCGTGCTATCCTCATCTTGTATCAGTCCTTCAATCATTGTAATATGTCCTTCCTTATTTTTCTTTATGGCCTTTGTTTTAAAGACTATTTTGTCTGAAGTCAGTACTGCAACACCTGCTTTCTTGGCTTTTCCCATTGTATGGAATACCCTTTTCCATCCTTTCACTCTCAAACAATTTGTTTCCTTCTCGCTCAAGTGGGTCTGTTGTATGCAGCATATTGATGGTTCTTGCTTTATTATCCAGTCTGCCACTCAATGACATTGAATGGAGCATTTAGTCCATTAACATTTACAATAATCGATGATATGTTTGTGTTTATTGTCATTTTGACCTTATCTTTGCAGTTGATCTTTTATGTCCTCTTTGTTTTTTGATCTTCATTTTTTGGCTTGGTATTATTATTTTTTCCTTTGTATTATCATGAAAATTATTTAGTTTTATTGACTCCCTGAATATGTTTTTGTCTTGTTTTTACCCTTTTATATAAGTCTATTAGACCATTAGTATAACTGATTTTATTAAACTGATAGTAACATGATCTCAAACACATCCTTCTGAGAACAAAACATTTTAAAAGGAAAGACCACCCAAGAAAAAAATTCTCTATTTTTCTAACTCCATTTCCATGCTCAATGAAACGTATTTCTTGTTTTAAAATTTTGTGTTTATTTTATTTCTAGTTCACAAGTTATCACTTTCCAGCTGTGAGATTCACAATTCTGTAGCATCCTGATGGCTTTGTTTTTAGAGTGGAACTTTCAATATTTCTTTTAACATGGACTTAGTGTTGCTAAACTCTTGTAGTTGTTCCTGTCTGTGAAAATATTTCTCTCTCCTTCTCCCATAGACAATAGCCTTGCTGGTTAATGTATCCTAGGGTATATCATTTTTTTCATTCAGGACTTTGAATACATCTTGCCACTCCCTTCTGTTCTGTAGTATTTGTGTTGTGAAATCAGCTGTGATCCTTCTGGGGATTCCCTTGTAACTCACTCTTTGCTACTCTCTTGCTGCCTTTGGGATCATTTCTTTATCCTTGGCTCTGGCCATCTTAATTATATGTCTTGTTGTGGGTTTATTTGAGTTCTTCCTGTTTGGGACAGTCTGAGATTCCTGTACTTGGATATCTGATTTCTTCTTTCAGTTTGGGAAGTTCTCACACATGATTTCTTCAAACACCTTTGCAATCCCCTTTTATCTTTCCTCCCATTCTGGGACTTCTATCATGCCAAGATTGGCATGCTTTCTATTATCCCAAAGACCTCATGCTATTTTCATTTGTTTCTTGTTGTTTCTCTTATAGCTGTTCTGATTGGGTGCTTTCTATTGTCCTGTCTTCTAGGTCACTAATTCATTCCTCTGCATTATCTAGTCAGCTTTGTGACCCCTTTAGATCATTCCTCATCTCAGTCAACAGGTTTACCTATTCTATTTGGCTTTTCTTTATAGCTTCCATTTCATTTTTAACATATTTTATATCTCTAAACACTATCTTTTATTTCCTTCATTAATTTGATCACACTTCTTTTGAAATCTTTATCTAGTAGGCTATTGTTTTCTATTTCACTGATCGTACTTTCAGAGGATTTCTCTTGTCCTTTTAATTGGGAATGGTTTCTCTGCTTCATCATCTTGCACCTTCCTCTCTGGCACTGTGATTTATGGATTATCAGTTATCTACTGTGGTCCTAAAGGAGTTTATCTACCAAATGCCTATGTAGCAATACAACTGAAAAAGCAAAAAAAGAGAGAGGGAGACAAAGAATTGTAAAGAAGGGGAAATAAATGTTTGAAGACAATGTATAATACATAATAGAAGAGCAAGTTGAAGCAGAGTTTTGAAAAATAATAATAATAAAAATATTTTTTAAATATTTCAATGGGATTTAAAAGCGGGTATATATAATTGCCTAAGAATTAAAAATTAAGTGGGTAATAGAAAGTGGAACGGGTAAAAACAGATTAAAACAAGGGGGTGGTCAGTGTGTCCTGGAGACTGTGTAATTTAATGTGAACTCTTTCTGTATTCATCCTGTTTTTGAAGCTCACCTTGCTTTTTCCAGAGGCCCTCCATTGAAGCCCACATGTGTGCAGCTACTAGGGCCCATTGGCAAGCAGATCACTCCTACTCCCATCACTGGTTATGGAGAAGCTCTCTTTACTGTGGGCTGTCTTGTCACTGCCCTGACTGATGCCTCAGTCATATATTTCAGACTCACCAGGCTGGAGTGGGCATCAAGCCCTCTCCCAGCCACATTGTCAGGGGCTGTGTTCCATCCCAAAGTTGGTGGGCCATCAGCCCCCTCAGGGTGCCTGTCTCTCCACTGTTATGTGCCCTGTCACTGATCTGGGCCAAAACCCAGCTCCTTGTTTGCCTTGATAGAGCAAGTTCTCTGAAGAAATAGGACAGAAATATATTATATGCTTCAGGCTGTAAACAAGTTTCCTTCTGGCACTTGAGGCTGCTAAGTGCTTAGGAGTGAATGCAGCTTTTGCTCTCACTGCTGCCAGGGTGCAAAGCACCAGAGGCTATGGTGGCTGTGTCTGAGCCCTAGGTCTCTTGTCCTAGATTATTTTGTGGAATTTCAGAGATTTAGAATGCACCTTTCCAATCCCAGGGCTAGTCTGCCCTGTTGTTTAATGGAGGGCCCAGGTTGTTCTGCCCTGTGCACCCACAGCAATGGTGCACAACCCCTCCATTCCCCCAGGCTGCCTCAGTGCAGCCATCTTCATCTTCCACCCAGCTCAGGCAGCATGGCCCTGCCCCCAGCTGCCAGGATGCCTCTTGGGCTGGGTGTCACAGGGATCCTCACTGCCTGTTTAACTTAGTACTTATACTCTATAGAGTTCCAATTCTTGGAGGATCCCCCTCCATCCTGCCAAACTCTCAGTTGGAGAGGGGAGACCCAGTGAATGAGCACAAGTCCTTCTTTGCTGCTCCCTCCCTGTGGGACCTGTCCCAATCTGTTTTGCCTTTTCTTCTTTCTTTATTCATTTTTTTCTACAAGATATTTTGCATTTTTATCTTTTGAAGAGGACAGTGTACTATCAGAGTTCTGTAGATTCTCTGGTTAGCTGAGTAGGTCTGTGGATATGAGTCTTGGTGCATTTGTGGGAAAGGGTGAGCTACGAGCATCCTTCTGCTCCATCATCTTCGCTTCCCCCACAAAATGTCTCACTTTATGGTGGAAGTTAAACACAACCAGGTAATAGATGGAAAAGATATTTCATGGAATTGACAAGAAAGTGCAGTTTGCAATGCTCAACTCATACAAAATACATTTTAAAATTAGGGCCACAATGAAAGATAAATATGAGATTATATTAAGAGAAAGAAATCAATATAAAAAGATATAATTTACTCATTAAATTATATATGGACCCAACACCATAGATCCTAAGTATAAAAAGAAATATTAGTAGAAATGAAGGAATTAATTCATTATAAAACAATAATAGTAGATGAGTTGAATACCTCACTATTCTGATGGCCATATCATCCAGAAAGAGTATCTGTAAGGGAACAGAGGTCTTAATGGCATATTAGATCATTTGAACCTAACTGAGATATTGGACACTGCATCAGAAAAGGAGACCACATAAAATTCTCAAGTGTGCACAGGATGTTATCTAAGGAATTAACCACATATTATGTCATGAAATGAGCCTCAGGGACTTTAAACAAATACAGATTACAGCAAGTATTTTTCCATACACAAAATTATGAAACTATGCATCAACTGTAGAAAGAAGAACAGGAAAAGCACAGACATGAGATTAAACCTCATCCTTTAAATAAATAAAATAAAACAAGGTCAATGATGAAACCAAAGAGGTAATAAAATCATACCTGAAGACAAATTACAATGAAAACACAGCTTCATCAAATGTATGGGATGCAGTTATGGCAAATCTTAGGGGGAAGTTTAGAACAATTGAAGCCTTCTATGAGGAAAAACAAAAACCTCACAGGAAGGAAAAAGCTTACCACCCGATATAACTAGATATAAGAACAAACAAAACGCAAAGGCAGTAGAATTATAAATCTTTAATGATTAGGTTGAAAATAAATAAAATAAAAATTAAAAAATAAGTTAAAATTCATAAAATCAACAGGTTTTTTTCCTTAAAAATATTAACAAATTGATAAGCATTTAGCCAGGCTTATCAAGAAATACAGGGTCGACCCAAACAAAATAATAAATGAATTATTAGAAATAATACCTGACAGTACAGAAATGCAAAGATTATGAAAGCACTCTGAGCAGTTACGTGACAACCAACTGGACGACCTTAAAGAAATAGACAAATTTCTTCAAACATACAGCCTGTCATCAATGAATAAAAAGATATCTGAAAACTTGAAAAGAGCAATCAGTATAATTTAAATAAAGTCTATAGTTTTAGAAATGTCCCTTGAACAAAATGCCTGGATGCCTTCACTAAAACCTCTTTCCTCTCAACTGTTTCAAAAAATGTATTAGGAAGGAAAATTCCCAAAGTTATTCTATGAGGCCTCCAATATCATGATAACAAAACCAGTCAAAGACACTACCAAAAAAATAAATGAAAATATAAAGCCAATATCCGTGGTTAATATACATTAAAAAATCCTCAACAGAACATCAACAAATTAATCCAGCAATACATGGAAAGGATTATACACGATGATTAGTTGGATTCCTTCCAGAGTCACATGGATGGTTCAACATACGCAAGTCAATCAGCATGACATATATTTAATAAAGGAAGGACAAAATTCACAGGACCATGTCAATACACACAGAAAAAGCATTAGACAAAATTCAACATACATTCATGATCAGAACTCTCATGAAAGAGAGTATAATGGGAACATCAATCAACACACTATAGGCCATTTATAACAATTTATAATACTTAGGGGAAAAGCTGAAAACCTTCTGGGTAAATTCAGGAAAAAGACAAGGATTCCTACTCTCAGCACTTCTGTTCTATAGTAAAAGAAGAAAGGAAAAGGAAAAGAAAAAGAAGAAAAAGAAATGCAAAATGGAAAGAAAGAGGCAAAATTGGCACCAGTATTGATGACATAACAATCTATATAGAGTCCTAATGTCTCCACACAGACTAATAGCAACAATAAGTAATTTCAATAAGGGAGCAGGGTACAAGATTAATGTAAAGTTGTCTCTTACATTTCTACATGTTATTTATGAGATACTCTAAATTGGATGTTGAAAGCAATACTATTTAAAATCCCATTACCCCGAATACCTTGGAATAAACCACATATATGAAAGATCTAAACACTGAAAATTAAAAAACATTCGCAAAGAAATTAAAAATGATTCAAAAAAATGGAAAGATGTCTTGTGCTCTTGGATTGAAGGAGTTAATATTGCTAACATGGCCGAGCTACACAAAGAAACACACAGATTTAGTGCAATTCCTGTTATGAAGCTGTAATATTTCCAACAGAAGCAGAAAATAAATAACTCTAAGTTTTACATGAAACCATTAAAAATTGTCAAAATGTTCTTGAGATAAAACAACAAATCTGGAGGTAAAACCTCCTGGATTCCTTACTATACTACAAAGCTACAGTAATAAAAACAGCATGATATTGGCACAGAGATATAATCAGTAAAATCAGATAGAGAGCCTAGAAATAATTCCACACAACTATGAGCAATGAATCAATGATAAAATAGGCAAGAGTACACAATGGAGAAAGACAGTCTTGTCAATGGATGGTTTTTGAAAAGCTGGATATCTTCATGTAAAAATGTGAAATGAGAGCATTCCCTGACATCATATATAAAAATAAACTCCAAGTTTATTAAGGACCTAAATGTAAAACCTGACAGCATAAAACTGCTAGAAGGTGATATAGGTGATACACTATTAGATATATATCATAGGAATATTTTCTTGTATGAGTCTCCCAAGGCAAAAGAAAGAAAAGTTAAGATAAGCAAGTGGGACCTAAATAAACTTGAAAACTTCTGCACAGCTAAGGACACTTTGAATGAAATGAAAACACTGCCTAAGTAATTGGAGAACATATTTGCAAAAAATGCAAGTGACCAGGGTGAAATAGATGTAAGTTAATAGATGTAATATGGATTTAGTTTACACAACTCAATGTGAAAAACAAAAACCCAATCAAAAAATAGCAGAATATCTTAGTTAATATTTTTCCAAAAAAACATACAGATGAGTAACAGGCAAGTGAGAAAATTGCACAACATTAATAATTATTAGTTAATAGCAGCTCAAAACCACAATAAGTCATCACTTCACACTGGTCAAATGGCTATTATGAAAATGTCTACAAATAGAAACTGTTGGAGATGATGTGGAGGAAGCAATTGTCTTGTATTCTCTTGGTAGAAATGCAAATTGGTACAATTTCTATGGAAAACAGTATTCAGATTCCTTAACAACTAAAACAGAACTACCATATGAAACAGTAACCCCTCTCCTAGGAAAAATCTGAGGAAGAAACCCTAAATTGAGAAGAACCAATGTTCACAACAGTACTGTTTATAATATGCAAGACATGGAAGCAATCCAAGAGCCCACAGTAGAGTATGGACTTAAGTAGATATGATGGTTTTATAAATATGCAATGGAATAATACTCAGCCATGAATAATATAACACATGGCTATTTCAGCATCATGAATGGACCTAGTAAATATTGTGCTTAGTGAAATAACTTAGAAAAAGACAAAAGTATATAATATAATCTATATGTGGAATCTAAAGAATAACAAATATTTGTGTACATCTACCTATAGCTATCTATTGATAGATGACAAATAAGTAGATACATAGAAGGATATATAGGCACATGATAGATAGATAGATATAAAGATAGATAGATAGATAGAGACATGGTAGAGAGATAGAGAGATTAGATAGACAAGACTGAAGCAGACTGAAAGATATGGGAAAAAATTTATGTTTACCAAAGGGGAAGGGAAAGGCAATTCAATGGTAGGACACTGCAAGGTAAAAATAGTATACATAAAGGAGATAAGCAACAAGGATAATGTGTATAGATTAGGGAATTAGACACAATAACTTATAATAATTGTATGTTACAATTATTGTCATAATTTATAATGCAATATAATCTAAAAAGTGGTTGGAATCACTATGCTGTTCATCTGAAACTACACAATATAGTACATCTACTCTACTTCAATTAAAAATAAAAAATCTCATGTATAATTTAGTCTTTTTTCTGCTGATAGCATCTTCCTTTAATATTATTTTACCTTTACTCATTACCTTTTATGTTTACTGACTCAAATTATTTCTATTTCTGTTGTGAACATGTTAACAGAATGAGATACCTATATTTATTGCAACTGAATTACTATTTTTCTCTCATTAATTCATATAGAATAGTAGCATTTAAAAACATACCCAAAGAAACAGTTGCAACTTTCTCGTTGTCTCTGCTTAGTATTTTGTTCAATGTTTTGTGTATATTTGCCATTTTATTTTTCTTAGAATAGAACTTTTCTGAACCTCTTGTAATGTGTCTCAGTTTTCTTTTTTACATCTCACTCAATTTTGTTTGTCTGGTAAATACTTTATTTTTACTTTACACCTAAGTGATAACTGTTCAAGTTAGAGTATCCTTGGGTGAGAGATTTCTTATTTCAGTAGTTTGAAAATGTCCATTTATTTACCCTTGGTGTATGTTTTCTGCTCAGCAATCTGCTGATAGCCTAATGGGGGTTCCTATGTAGATTAACATAAGTTTTATTGGCTGCTTTTAAAATTTTTCTCTGGCATTTACTTCCCAATTTGCATATGATGTATCTTGAAGAAGGTCTCATTGACTTAAAGTTATTGGTGTTGTGTTGGCTCACGGAATTGTATGTCAGTTCCTTATCCAGGTTCAGGAAGTTATCAACTATTACAACTTTAATTAAACCATCAGCTGCCTTCTAAATTTCTCCTCCCTCCAGGATTTCACTCTAATGTGAACTTCCTGAAGAAGTCTGATGTCTATTTTAGAATTTCCTCACTTTTTAATATCTTATATTTCTGCCCTCTCCTATCATTTCTTGTTTTGTATTGGTGAGTTTGCTAATCTCTCTTCCACAAGACAGTCTTCTTCCAATGCTTTCTGTTGCATACTTCATATCATTTATTAAGTTCATCTGGTCCTCCAATAATGTTTGGTTGTTACATAGTTTCAGTCTCTTAGGTAATGTATTCCTTACCAACATTTATTTTATTCCTGAGCTCACTAAACTGCTTTCTGTGTTTTGTTTTTTGTACTGAGATTCTGTATGACAACTCTTTGGATTCACTGTTAGTTATACGGTAATATTCCATGACCTTAAATGTGTTTGCTGCAGGGTTGATATTGTGTGTGTGTGTGTGTGTTCATGTAAGTGTGCATTTGCCTGTGCGTGTGTGTCTGTGTCTGTGTCAGTTTCTTTGTTTGTGTATCTGTGTGTGTGTGTGCCCTATAATGTTACTGTGATTGGTCATGATCCTGGTAAATTATTGCTCTGATGACCCTAAAACACAGATTGTGATTTGGAGTCCTTGTTTGGTTTTACTTATCTGAGCTACCTCTGATAATATTTCAAAATGGCACTTTCTAGTCGCTACTGTCTGGATAAAAGATTGCTTACATTGTCACTTCTTAAACAAATCTGGAAGTTAATGCCACTTTTGTCACTGGACCATTGAACCCTTCCTTTTATCTGATATCCCTTAAGACTGAGTGCACACATTGAGGAAAGGTGTAAAGACAGGTGGGTAGTTGGAATCAGGCAACTGCCTTTGCCATCTCCAATGTTGCAAGGTACCTTTTCTCCACCACTGTGAATGGGAAGTAGGGAGAGCGTCATGAATGTCTGAGCGTCAAAAGGACGGAAATTCTGTCTGCATTGTTTCTCCCTCCTAGTTACCTGTGACCATGAGTACTGGTGCAGTTGGAGGCTGAAGCTGTGTGAACCACTGAGACCCTGTTTCTACTGGGTACTCTGAAACTCTGGGCTCAGATACCCTAGTAAGTGGGCCTTGTCGCAGGCACGAACTTGTCTTCCCTCAGATCAGCCACCATTATGTGTTTTAGCCCACCAAAATTCAGCTGTACACATGTGTTCTGGAGTATTGTTTTGTGTTGTGGTTATTTTTGTTGAGATGTGATCGTTTCACTGACTGTAGATTTAAAGACAGAGACAGAAAAAGTTTAAACTTATGTTACTGTATTCAAAGTTTAAACTTTTACATTTAAAAGCTTAAATTCTAATAAGGACATTATAAGAACAGTAAAGAAAGTGAACTAATTACCTCCCTTCATATCAGAGTACTACAAAATATTTTTTTTCCTGGGTTCTTTTCTTCAATATTTTTCCCAAATGCATGAATATTTTAGTATAATATATGCCTCTAAATTCTTTAAAATCATTTAAATTATTAAAATATTACTCTGTGCTGTAAATATAGCCCTGTTTGTTCTCTAATTTATAACTAGTAGCTTGCATATTTCTGTCTTCCCCCATCCTTCTTCCCTATCCCCAGTGGAAACCACTACTTGGTACACTACACATATATATGTGTTTTTGCTCTGTTTTTTTATGATTATTTCTCTTATATATTTTGTTTCCTCATGAAAGTAGTAACATAGAGTGTTTTTCTCTGTATGGCTTATTTTCCAACGTGCAACACTATCTGGGTCCAGATACATTGTTCCAAATGGCAGAATTTTATTTTTTGATATGACAATGACTAAGTATTTATTTTGTTATCTATATCTCACATCTACTTCAGCCAATCATATTTTGATGGGCAGTTGATTTGTGCTTCTATCCTTGGCTATTATAAATGATGATGTTAAGAAATTTGGGGGTACTATATCCTTTAAATTTAATGTTTACATTTTTTTAGGTTTATAAAAAAACTGGAATTGATGCAACATATAGTGTTTCTATTTCTAGTTTACTTAGCACTGTCCACACTTTTATAATAGTGGATGCATCAATTTATATTTCCACCAACAGTTTATTTGGGTTCCCTTTTTTCAACATTCATATTAATGTTTGTCATTTGAAGACTTTTTTTAATAACAATTTTGGTTGCTGTGAGATTATATTTCATTCTGGTTATGATTTATGTTTTCCTAATGAATAGCAAAATTATATTTCTTTTTATGTCCATGAAAATCATCCACATGTCTGTTTTTGAAAAGTTTCCATGAAGATCCTTCTACTGTTTTTAAGTTGGTGTCTTTGTTTTTTAAATAATGAGTATAAAATGCTATATATACATTATGGATATTAACACCTTGTGGGTTTCATAGTCTGAAACTCTTCCTTCTATTCTGTGTGTTGTGATAAGTCTTACTGAGGGTTTCCTTTGCTCTGCAAAAAGTTTTGCATTTCACACTTATACAAGAAGCGGAATCACTGTATCACATAGTACATCTATTTTTTCTCAGTATAATTAAAAACTGTTTTTGTTTGTTTTCCTTTTTTGATTAATTAGGAGATAGATCAAAAATAAATATTGTTATGATTTATCACAAAAGCAGTTTTGTTCCTGTTCTTGTTCAGAAAATGCATAGTTTCAGGTTTTACATTTAGGAAATTAATCCATTTCTATTTTATTTTGTATACTATGTAAGGAAGTGCTCTTACATCTACTTTTTACATGTAATGTCCAGTTTTCCCAGAACTACTTGTTGAAGAGACTGTCTTTTTTCCATCGTATACTGTTGCATCCTTTATTGTAGGCTAATTGACCATATGTGTGTGTGTTTATTTAAGGACTCTTTATTTTGTTCCATTGATCTATGTGACTCTTTTAGTGAAATATTTTGATGTTTTCTTACTGTATATTTGTAGTATGTTTTAAAGTCAGGGAGGATAATAACCGTAGCTTTGTTCATTTTTCAAAGATAATTTTAAAAAATTTGGGTCTTTCAGAATTTAGTAAAAATTTTATTATTTTCCACCTTGTTTTGTGAAGAAACATATGGATTCTGTGAGAATAGAAATTTAATAAAAGAAGAAAACCTGAGAAAAATTTTAAAGTGTGGAGGATAAATCATACAAGCTTAAACAACCAAGGATTGCTGTATAAATCAAAGAAAAAATACATAAAGAAATATAACAACAAAAACAAATTCCATGTGTTATAACAAAAGCAATATTAATAGGGATGTTTATAGCAAAACAATCCGACTTATACAAATAAGAAACAACTCTCTCTTATAACATAATCTTTCAAACAAAAGATGTAGCAAAATAATAAACAAACTTGTTAGTGGAAAGAAAGACAGCTGAAATGTCAAAACATAAATACATAAAATAAAGATTAAAAATAGAAACATCTAAACAAACTACATAATGACCTTTGAAAGGTAAATAAAACTGATAAAATTTAAAGAGAATCATGAGCAAAAAAGAGAGTACATTTTAAAAAGCTCCAAAATAAATGAGAAGTTATAGCTTATATCAAAGTAAAACAAAGCATCATAAGATGATACAACAAATTATATGCCAATTAAAATCGAATCTCTAGAAGAAATGGACAATTTCTTAGAAAGACATAATCTCCAGAATGGAATGAGAAGTAGAAAATATTAACAGATTATCACTAATGAAATTGAATAAGTAATTAAACAATTTCTCCCAAGAAATAAAATTCCAGGCCTAGACAGCTTCACAGGTGACTTCTGCCAAACATTGAAAGAAGAGCTATCACCTATACTTCTCAGAGAATTCCAAAAACTTGCAGAGGAATGAAGGCTTCCTAACCCACCATTCTGTATCACACTACTACTAAAACAGGAACAAATACCACATAAACTTTCTGTTTAAATACTGATAAGCATACATAAAAAAATCATCAATAAATATTAGCAAAGCAAACTATACATCAAAAGGATTATACAGTATGATTAAGTCCCTTTTATGCCAGGTATGCAAAAGTGATTCATTACCCAGAAATTAATCAATATGATACACCAAACTAACAAATTGAAAAATAAAAATTATATGGTCACCTCAAAAGGGTTATAAAATGTTTTGACAAATTCAATATCTATTTATGATTATATTTCTCCTCAAATTGGGTATGAGGAAACATACCTCAACACATTTAAGGTCGCATATGACAAGTATTCAGCTAACATGACACTCACTGAAAAACTGAAAACATCTGCTGTAAGAGCAGGAAGAAGACAAGATTGTTCACACTTTCCACTGTTATTCAGTATCGTATTGGAAATTCTAGCCATAGCTATCCAAATGAAAGTAAATGAAATATAGCTATTTCAGAAAAGGAGTAAAGGAATCTGTTTGCAGATGAAATACTTTAAACAGAAATCCGAAAGAAGATGCCACAATACTACATGGGCTTCTCAATGCATTTGGTAAAATTTCAGAATGTAAAATTAACATACAGAAATCTTTCATTTCTACACACTAACAACAAGCTAAGAGATAGAAAAAGTGAGGAAACTTTCTCATTTACTGTTGCATTACAAAAAAATATCAAGAAATATATCCAACCAAGGAGGTAAAAGACGTGTACTCAGAAAACTATAAAATATGTATAACAGAAATTGAAGATAATGCAAACAAGTGAAAGGATATACTGTGTTCATAGATTAGGAAAAAAAAATATTGTTTAAATGACAGTATAAGGCCAAGAAAAAACACAAATTAAATTCAGTGCCTATGAAAATACAAATGGCATTTTCAGACGCTTACAAAAAATAATTCTTAAATTTATATGTAAACACAAAAGTGTTGAAATCACTAAAAAAAAGAAAAGAAAAGAAAACGAACAAACTAAAAACACAAACAACTTTGACAGAGACCTAATAGGATGTAACACTGTACCTGATTTTAAAATATAATACAAAGCTACAGTAATGAATATGGTAGTGTCACAGAACAAAGAGAATAATGGAACAAAACAGAATGCCTAAAAATGAAATCAGACAGTTACACTCATTTAGCCCATTACAAAAAAGTGAATATACAGTCGGGGAAAGTAATTAACAGGCAAATGAAAATGGTTAACATTACTAAACATCAGAAAAAAGCAATTCCAAAACACAATGAGATATTATGTCCCTCCTTTCAGAATGACTATTATCAAAAATGTAACAAATATAAATATTGGTGAGGATGTAAGAAAAAGCACCCTGCTGCACTGCTTGAGTGAATGTAAATTTGTGTTTCCACTCTGGAAAACAGTATGGAGTTTTATCTAAAAATTAATAATGAAATATGATCCAACATTTCCATATCTAGATACTTATTCCAAGGAAATAAAAACACAAATCAGAAAAGATAAATTCACCCTATATTCACTGTGGCATTATATACAATAGCCAGGCTATAGAAGCAAATTAATTGCTCATCAATTGATGATGGATAAAAACGATGTGTGCCTATGTTATATATATCTACCCATCAATTAACTACAGATATATCTGTATTTATATTCATATATATATATACACACATTAAACATATGTATATATGTACACATATATATATGCACACACACACATAAAAATACAATGGGTTATTACTCAGCTCTAAATAGAATAAGATTAAGTCATTTGCAACAAATAGGTAGACCAACAGGGTAATATGCTAAGTGAAATAAGTCAGAAAGAGAATGACAAATGCAGAATTGTTTTACTTATACTTGGAATTAAAACAAATGAACATAATAAAATAGAAAACGAGTTATTGATATAGATAGAAACATGTTGCTTACAATAAGGGCGGAAATGTGGTGAAGAAAAACAAATAGTTGAGGAAAATTTAGAGAGAAAATTTTCCAGTTGCAAATTAAATGAGTCAGAGACAAGAAATGAACTGTGTGGGGAATAGTCAATAACTTTGAAATAGCTTTAAATAGCAACATATCATAACTAGATTTATTCTTGTGATCAGTTTGAAATGTATTAAAAATAGCAAACAGTATGTTATGTAAGAGAAACTAACACAGAGTTAAAGAATAAACTACACTTCAAAAGCAAACAAGCACACTTATAGAAAAAAAATTAGATTTGTAGTTAACAGAGGCAGGGTTTGGGAAAGGAGAATTTGATTTTGCACTCAAATACTACAAACATCCAGCCGTAAAATAAACGTGTTCTAGGGATGCCCCGTAGAAACATGAAAATTACAATTAACACCGCTTTATGTCTTATATGAATGTTGTTAAGAGAGTAGAACATAAAGTTTCTCATCACGACCAAAACACAAATTGTATTTCTTTAAAATTGTATCTAATGAGACAATGAATTCTCCCTAAAGTTCCTATGATATTTATTTCTTGATACTTATAATCAAATCACTATCCTGTGCACCTAAACTTACACAATGTTTTATGTCAATTATATCTCAATAAAAGCAGAAGAAAAAATGGAAATTCAATGGTCATTTTTCCCCCAGGTATTTCTCATGATTGTTTTTGCAGCAAGTAAACTTGAGTCATGATATACTTATCCTAGGTAAAGATACTAATAAATAAGTGATTCTAATAAATTATACATAAAGACACTAATAAAATTAGTGTTTCACCATGCCTTAAACTTTCTACATGTTAACACCCCACTGCTTCTGTAGGCATTAAAATTTCACTCTGTGTATTCATCTGAGATTAGGGAATGGATACAAATTTAAAACTGGCTGCTCTTGCTGTGAGTGATAAAGTTCACTGTCTCTGACCAATGGTCTCAACTCCCCGACAGCATCTGTAAGAAAAGAACATGCTAGGTTGCTAAAAATCTCAGCATGGTAAAATCTCAGAACTCCTACAATTCTTAACTGTTTTGCAATGGGAATGCAATACTGACAAAGACTTGATTTTGCATAACAATGTGGTGTTTTCTCTTGGTTGCATTAAGGGATGTGAGGATAATCCCTGAGATCCACAACAAACATTCTCCCTCAATGCTGGGCAAAGAGGTGTAAAGGTTCTGCATTATTAGCACTGAGGACTGCTTTCAAAATGGTGACTATGTTCACTCTATTCCAGGTAGTCCAAGGGAAGAAAGGTTATTACAATTTCTAGGTGAACGGGAATAAGTCAGTGTGTCAGATTCTATAAATTAGTCAACAGGTGTTCAAAGCCAAAAAAAGTTGTGTCAACAATGAGAATTAAAAGAAAAAACTTAGACATATGCTTAAATTAAAAAGGAGACAGAGTTCAGTGCCGGGCTCTGGGTACTGGAGAATGTATAAGCCTCAGTCCACTTCAAGGGTTCAGTGGCTTGGCCCTAGCATCTGCTCGGGATTCAATGAACAGGTAACAATTAGTATATTGGGAGAAATATAATTTACCTCCCCCTGATCTGAAGAAAATCTGGTGGCTCAATGAAACTCTTAATTCACAGAGATT
Source organism: Vicugna pacos (assembly GCF_048564905.1). Lineage (NCBI taxonomy): Eukaryota > Metazoa > Chordata > Mammalia > Artiodactyla > Camelidae > Vicugna > Vicugna pacos. Next base: position 3,565,357 of record NW_027328734.1, read on the forward strand.
CTGACAGATGAAGGGGAACAATTCACTGATGACTCAACTAAGAGAAACTTAGTTACTGCTTAAAAATCCATCTTCATACACACAAAGTGGTAGACAGATTTGTAGTATTTAGTGGGAAGTATTCAGTGGGCAGAGCTCAGAGAATAGTTTTCAAAGCACCAGCCAACTTTTGTAGTTTTGCCAATATTTTACCTTTTCCCAGGTAGAAAACTACCGATGGACAAACAAATAATATTCTTCCTTAGAATTTCTGATTTTGAAAGTAAACAGTAGCTTTTGACTTATCAGTATAGAACCTTGTTAAGATGATCACGATAAGACCCACTGTGTGATAAGAGACCTGGAAAGTAGTGGCTGAACCATCCCATCTCAACCCTAGACTGCTAATGTAAGCAAAAACATAGCCACCATCAGGTTTCAGCTGGCAAACATAAAAGCTTGATGTTTCTGTTGTAGGAAAAACCACTACTGTCCAGACACAGTTCACCTGCTGCATGTGAGCTCTTTTCTTCTCTTGGTAAAGGTCATATTGTTGGGATATTGTCAGAACTTACCCTGGACATTGCCCATTCTCCAGAGTAACAAAGGCTTTTTTCACAACTGGTGACACATATTCAGGACTCAATTTTGCCATTCCTGTCTTATCAGCAGACACAAGCTGCATCATTGTGAGAAGAAGACTTAGGCTCCCTGACTTTGCCAACAATTTTTCCAGCATTTCAGGGCATTTCACATTCTGAAAATGCTTCACCTTTTATTTTAAATTAATGGGAAATAGTCAAAGGCTTCCATGAATATTTTATATTTACTAATATCTGCAGAAAATTTGTATTCTTGCAGTTGGACAAATTTTTAATTCCACCACCCTCACCTCCTTGTAGTCCACACATTTCAGATTGCAATTTGGTTATTGAATTCGACCACCCCAACCAAGTGGCTAGTACCACTTAGATACAAACTTTGTGATGGTTAGAAGGGGCACAAGTTATGTGGGGTGTACAAACCTACATTAAATTTTTGCAATGGCACTGTCTCTTCTTGACAAAGCTCTGATTCTAAGAAGTAAATTAATCATAAGGCAGTATAGTTATCGGTATGGGGAAGAGACTCAGCTGTTTTGCGGTGGGTTGGTGATGAAAAGACATTAAAAAATCCAGCAAATGAGAATGGAATGCTTCAGACCTCTGGAGGCATGAATGAAGAAGAATATATTACTTTGTCTCCTGTACCTACCTCCACTTACTGTCTCGAGTGACTAGTCTTTGGGCTATGAAAGATCTAGTATTTGGTGAAGAGTAAAGACCATAACGAAATAGTTTGAAAACCATGAGAGTTTTGTTGTTTCAAGAAAGTAGATTTTGCTTAAAGTCAACATGTATTTTTCATTCACTTAATACTTAAATTAATCCTGTGACATGTGCTGTGCTTAATGTGCTGGTATCCAAGTTAGACAAGGAAAGGGGGATAGACAGAAAACATCTGGATGAGGTGGTTTCTGTACTGAGACTGGGAAAGCCTAATTAGGTAATAAGAGGACACCCAAAGTCCAAGGATGAGCTGGAGTAAAAGTGGTGAGGTTGCAGCTTACATAGTTGACAATCTTTTGCCTGGATATATCTCCAGATACAGAGAAACATAAAGAAATGCCAAGGTAGTCAGATGCCAGATTTATAAAGAAATGAGTAAACTAAGTTGAGTTTGTTTGCTTACATTTGGAAAGGCATTAATTGCCACCCTGAGGACGTAAGCATGTCTTTGGCTTGAACACAAAAGCAACATAAATTATTGACTAGAAAATATAGTGTAGACTCTTGATGGCAAGAAATGAAAACACCAATTTCAATACTTTGAGAACAACACAAAGAAGATCATAGGTAAAATTACTTTTTAAATTCTGCCACAAACTGAATGTGCCATTTGAGACTATATCATGTGACCTTTATGATTCCAGGGATGACATAATAGAGACCATAATCCCTGGACTGCTTCCTGCATTTATTTCCTGTTCCAACCTTTCCTAACTTAACACTTTTCATACTTTCCAGGATGAGCCAGAAACCACTTAGTGATTTTCCCTTTCTCCATGTTTTAGTCTTATTCCAAATTCTTCCACTTTTTCTTCCTCCTTACAAGAAATTATTCAAATTTACTCCCATATTGCTCCATGAAATGATCACATCAATCAAATATCACTTTTTTCTTTAAATGTTAACTTAGTCTCCATTTAACACTTAACTCTATTTAAAGAAAATAAGGTAAATACAGGTACACACCTATGTTTATTGTTCAAAAGGAAAATTGCAGATATTTGCCGACATTTGCCGACATCAATTTTAGTCTTTGTTATCCTGCATAATCTGGTAGAACTCTGGTAGATAAGTTGAATTTAGGATGACTTTCATAAACTGAAAATGGCTGATAAGTCAGCTTTGAAAGAGAGGTAGCTGATGTATCACCTCTCACTGGCACTGGAAACCATGCGTTCCTCCCTGGTAGAAGTTTAGGAAAATGACCTTCATTGGCAGATATGTTGTGATATCTATTTGGAAAAGTAGAAGTCTCCACCATAAGTCCAAAATAATTTCTCTGTATGGAGACAAGATGCTGTACTGAGAAGTAGATGTTGTAGTTGTAATGAAGTTCACAACACGGCCATTTGCTTCAGGGTAGCTGCTTTGAGAGTGCCCGTGAACACAGTTCAACTGATTTAAAATAGCATGTTGATCCACTGCAATTTATTATGGTGGTCTAACTGACCTTGATGATGGAGGAGAAAAATCACTTCTGATCGGGGTAGTTGTATCACCAATTATGTGGCTAGTAGAGGGCTTTCTTATTAGAGGCATGTTTAAATTTGCAAAAGGTAAAAATGCACTTTCTCTACTACTGTCAGCCAGAAAACAAAAATTATTATTATCCACATTATCCCCTGCTTTACAGTGTTTGTTTTTGAAATCTTGAGCCAATGAAGATACAAGAGAGGAATTTTTAATCCCAACTCTTATTTTTATTCTCAAAAGCTGCGGAAAGCCTCACTTTATATTTGGATTATGGTAGAACAGCAGCTAAAACCAAAGAGAAAAATTTTAGTAAAATTTTAAACCAAAATAGAAGACTACAATAAGGCTAACCTATAAAACATCAGATTTCACGTTTACAATGCAAAGATAATATCATCAAAATATGAACATTGCTGACTATTTTTTGAAATTCCTTATTTGTAAAATACATATTTAAGTAGTATAGTCATCAAATTTAAGAAGTTAGCATTTGCAATAACGGTGAATTCCAATTTTCACAAGCAGCTTTAATACCTTTATTTGGATTTCTGATAAGATTCATAGTTGCAAGCAAAGTTTCTCATATTATTGAATCCTTAAGGCACTGTACTCTTTTTTGGAAAAGATAAATAATTTTAGCCTTAGTAGTTTTATACAATTTTCATAATCTGGCTTTACATATATATTACCATAGATTGATGTACAAATTTCAATTTTGTATACAAGTTACCAAGTGCTAACTAAAATTTCTGAATACCTTGCTTAAAAAAGAGACTTCTTTTTCTTCTGCCAGAAAGTCAGCTAGAGAAGCAGATCTTTGAAAATGCTGCCGTAATTTACTAAACCCATTAAGGTTAAGCTGTCTAACTAAACTTTTCATACTTCCAGGTTCAAATATTCTGAAAGGGAACTTTCTGTCCAAAACTTCCTTCTTCAAGACATCTTCATCAATCACTATTGAAGCTCCATTATCATCCCATCAAATGGATTTATATTGGTCACTCCCAGCCATTTCCCAGAGTTTTCTTGGAAATGTCAGAGAATGAAAATAATTATCTTCATCTGGTTTAGAGACACAATGTGTGTAACATGGTGTTTTTATCAAGGATTCTTCAGACAAATTCTGAAAAGCATTTTCTTCAATCATAGAACTCAAGTCCAAGTCCCCAGAGAATGTTTGATCACACAATAGAGATCTACAGGAGTTTCCTGAACCAGTTGGTCAATCTTTACGAGACACATCTTGAATTTCTGAAGAAACATGTGCCATCTCAAATAACTTTTTCTACAGCTACTTTTCAAATCTGCATGATTTTGAGCACTGCAGCTTCAAATGTTGCTTTGGCAGTCCTGCACAGATAAACTGCTGGGCCATCAAAATGGTTCTCCACCTGAGCAGTTGTGACATCACAAAACAACTGGTCTCCTAGCCACTCAAATGTAACTTTCAGCCAGTGTTTTCTTCACATTCATCCAGTTAAAATGACAAATATATGATGCTTATTTTTATAGTGTGATCTGCAAATATTATCCCCACAAAATCTTTTTAAATATTTTAATTTTGGGGTCTATGAAATAAAACAAATCCCCATACTTTTGTACACAAATTTATACTAAATTTGTAAACATAGTATAAATAATCCAAAAAATATATAAAATAATTTTAATGTTTTGGAATTTAAAGTGAAATTTGTGTAAAACCTGTACAGATATTGGATAACAATCTCATGATCATTTACAATTAAAGTGAAATATAATTTGATTTGTAAATGGAAGTAGGTATTTATCTGTGTACTTTACAATAAGTAGCTCTACATAAAAAACATGAGAAGAATAAATATCAGTTTATTTGGTACATTTATAAATAAATGGTAAATATTTATAGAATAAAATTAGATTAAGATAATCTAATTTAAGAAATTAAATTTAAGAAATCCCAAAGGGGGGAATTTTTTATTTAAATTGTAATTAAGTTGTATAATTAAAACAAATGTAATTTAATATTCTACTACAAAAATTACAAAAGAGACAAACTTATTGTGTATTTACAAATGTTTATTTTTGCCATTCTTTCACTCAGAGTTTTTCAGTCCCTAGAAACAATACATTTTCTTGTCATCTTTATAATCCATACTCTTGTGGCTTCTGATATGTGTTCCAAAATGATGTTGATAAACACACTTATGCACAAGATCCTGGTTTCAATAAGCATTGCCTCCATTAAGGGGCAAACAAACAATCAAAAAACAAAGAAATAACAGTTTATGTGGGTTGTGGTGGAAAAAACAAGGTAATGCATTTTAGGAAGAAATATGTTTCTAAGTCCTGGAGCAGTTGGCATTGTTTATATAATACGACATTTTAAGGCAAGTGTTTTGTTCAATAATTGTAAATAATAGCTATGTTCGGTATCTGTAAACTGTAGTAAATCCAGTTATACAAAAAGTTATATTCTTTATTTAGAAATAAATTCCATTAAGGATAAGCCAATTTCAAAATGAGAGATAAAATTTTTAAATAAATAAATGTAAAATCAAGCTACAATGTAAATTTTTCATACAATATCTCTAAATTCCTTTCTTAAAAAACATTAGCAACCTGAATTCATGGCATATTATAAGTACTATAAACTATAGTCAAGTTGGATTTAGTCCTTATTCATAAACATTATTTAACATATGCAAATTCCTATATGTGACACCATCGCTTAAAAAACAAAGATTTGAAAAATAACTCTTAAAAAATGCAGGAAAATTATTGACAGATGTGATCTTAACTTTTTTATAAAAATATTCTTTACAAATTCGCTCTAGATAGAATGCAAATAAACATAAAAAATGCCATATATGAAAAACCCATGACTAACATCCAGTTCAACGTTAAAATACGGGAATATTTTCCTCTGGTCCAATAATAAGAAAAAACAAGTCCTGAATTACACTACTAGAAGTCCTACCAGAACTTCAAGTCAAGAAGGAATATAAAAGATATCCAACTTGAAAAATGCAGGAAAGTATTTACAGATGACATAATTATACATAGATAGAAAACTCAATACACTCCGTCAGTGAGTGTTAGAAATAATGAACAAATTAAGTAAACTTGCAGAATACAAAATCATTATATAAATTTCCTTTACAATTTTATACAGTTACAACACATTATCCAAAAGAGAAATTAGGAAAACATTTGTGTGTAAATTTATATGAAAAAGAATAAAATAGGAATACATTTGTTAAGTGAAATTAAAGATCTAGACATAGATCTATAAATTAAAGGTGCAAGAAATATAAGTAAACAAATTAAACAGAAAGATATTCTCTTCTCATGAATTGTATACAATGTGAGGAAATATTTTAATCTATCTTTTAAATGTTAAATCTTCCCAGCAGTAATTATTGAGGAGAATGTCTTTTCTTTATTTTATACTCTAGCTTTCTTTTTCATGGGTTAATTGATCATAGGTGTGAGAGATTATATCTGGTTGTTCTATTCTCTTCTACTGATTTGTGTCTCTTTTTTGAGCCAGTATCATGTTGTTTTAATTACTAAAGCTTTGTAGGACTCTTTAACATCAGAGAACTTTCCAACATTACATTTAATACTCTTTTTCAAGATTATATTTGCAACTCATTATCTTTGTGGTTTCATATAAATTTTGAAATTATTTCTTCTATTTAATGGAAAATCTCATAGGTATTTTGACATGAATCACACTAAATGTAGATTCCCTTTGGTAGAATGGTTGTTTCAACCACATTGTTTCACATCATTAACATAAGAGATCTTTTCAATTCTTTGAATCAGTTTTAATTTCCTTCAACAAAGTTTTCTGTTTTTTAACGTATAGGTTTTCATCTTATTTGTTAACTTCATTTCTAGGGGTTCTTTACATATATATATAATTATATACATAATATTTGTAAACTCGTTTCCTACACAAATACAGCAGGCAGTAAGCAGTGGCAAGATATATTCAAATTCCTGAATGAAAGAAAGCTGTAATATAAGATATTTTATCAAGCAAGGCAATCTTTGAGAATAGAAGGAGAGATAAATAACTTCCACACAAGTAAATACTAAAAGAACTTAGCAAGAGAAAAACAAATTATGAACGATCTACTCTAAATAAAATAGAAGCAGGATGCTATAGAAAATGGAAAGGCATAATTAGAAAGGCAATATCTATAATGACTTATAACAGAATAAATATGATGTTGTAAAACAGGATATCAAAATTTTTAAGGGTCACAGAGTGAAACAGAACAATGCAGAGTATTTTGTTCTTGTTTCTCTTCTCTGTAGGATGGGTGTGAGTATGTATTCTTATCAGTTAAAACAAGCAGATATAGTATGGAAAAATATAAATGCAAAACAAGGTAACCATAAGTCAAAAGCATACAATGATGTCACAAAACCAAAAAGAAACCAAAATAATAAAAGACAACTTATCAAGCCACAAATAGAAAAAGAAATGAACAAAAAGGAAATACCAAATCAACTGGAAAATGAAGTACAAAATGGAAATAAACATCAGTCTATCAATACTTATCACAAATGTTAATGGACTTAGTGCTTCAATCAAAAGATATATATTGTCAGATGGGATTATATAAGGAGATCCTACATTAAGAAGCATACAAGGGACCCATTTTACTAAGAGGAAAACACATTAATTGAAAGTCAGAAGATGGAAGAATATATTCCATGCAAATGCACATGACAAGAATGCAGGATTAGCAGTACTGACTTCACACAAAATAGACTTTACATGAAAGGCCATAGAGAAAGATAAACAAGGACATGATATAATGATTAAAGTAGCAATACAAAATGAGGGTTTTATACACATTAAGATATATGGATTCAATATAGGAGCACCTAAATTCATAAAGCAAATACTAATAGATAAAAGAGAGAAATCGCTTGGAACACAATCACAGTAGGAGACAATAACACCCCACTAACATCACTGGATTGGTCTTTCACACAGAAAATTAATAAGGGAAAAAAGATACTAAAAGTCATGATAAAATAATTGGAGATGGTTGATACTTCCAATTCAGTATTTCTCCCCAAAACAGAATATACATTCTTTTCCAGTGCACATGGAATATTTTCAAGGAAAGATTATGAACTCAGGCACAGAAGAAGCCTCAACAAATTTGAGAAGAAAAAAATTATTTCAAGCATATTTTCTGAGTATAATACCATGAAATTAGAAATCAATCACAGAAATACAGGGAGAAAAAGTGACAGCATTCAAATTAAAAAACATGGTATTATAACAAAAGGGGGAGTTGATGAATTAAAAGAAGAAATTAAAAATATCTTGAGAAATATGACAAAACACTACACAAATACAATGGAATACAGTTAAAGAAGACTTAAGAGGGAAGTTCATTTTGACAAAGCCCTCCTCAAATAGAAGTACAATTTCATATGAATAATCTAACTTTCTATGTAAATTAATCACGAAAAGAGGAGCAAACAAAACCAAAAGGTAGCAGAAAGAGGGAAAAAATTAAGATCAAGGAGGAAATAATTGAAATAGAGTTTAAAAAATAGAAAAAATTAATTAAACTCTTTTTTGAAATTTTAAACTAAATTGACAAATCTCTTGACAGGATCACCAAGAAGAAAAGAGAGAGAACACAAATAATATAAGAAATGAAAATGGAGAAACTACAAAGCGTACAACAAATTTACAAAATATCATAAGGTAAAACCACGAGCAAATGCATGGAAACAAACTGGATAACCAGGAATAAATGGAGAAGTTTTTGGAAAGATTCAACCCACCAAAATTGCATTAAGAAGAAATTAACCATTTGAACACACAGATCACCAGAAATGGAATAGAATTATCAATAAAATAAAAAATCTCTGCAAAAAAAATTCAAACACAAATAGCTTCACTGTGGAATTCGACCAAAAATACAAAGAAATATCCATACCAGAACTCCTCAAACTCTTCCAAAAGATTGCTATGGAGGGAGTACTCCAAAACTCACACCATAAGGCCAACATCAACCTGATAACAAAACCAGACAAAGGCACTACCTCAAAAAGAAAAATATAGGACATTATCATTAATAAACTTAGATGTAAAAGTCCTTAAGAAATTATTAACAAACAGAATCCAACATCATGTAAGAAAAAGATCATACACCATGGTCAAGTTAGGTTCATCCCAGGAACACAAGGATGGTTAAACATATGCAAATCCATCAATAAATTGTGATACACCATATCAACAAAAGAGAAGACAAAAGCGAAATGATCATCTCAGAAGATGCAGAAAAAGCATTTGATAAAATTTGACATCTATTTGCAATAAAAGTTCTTATCACAGTGGGCATAGAGGGACCATATCTCAACATAATGAAAGCTACTTATGGCAAACATAGCCAGCGAAATACTCAAAGGTGAAAAACTGAAACCCTTCTCACAAAAACCTGAGAAAAGACAAGTATGCCCATTTCCAAAACTTCAATTCAATATTGCCTTAGAATTCCTAGCCACAACGATCAGGCTAGGAAAATAAATAAAACTATTCAGACTGGAAAAAAAAGATGTAAAATTGTCACGATATGCAGACATGACACTATATATAGAAAACTGTAAACGTTTCACAAAAAAATACTTAAGCTAAAAAAGGAACTGGGCAATGTAGCAAGTTTAATCTACAAATACCAACCACATTTCTTTACACTACCATTGAATCAACAGAAAAACAAAGCATAGAAACAACCCCTTTTATAACTGCACCCAAAACTATAAAATGCTTAAAAATAACTTTGACCAAGGTGGTGAATGACTTATACATTGAGAACAGGAAAACATTGATTGAGGAAATCAAGAAAGATTTGAAGAATTGGAAAGATAACCAATGGTCTCGTAATGGAAGAAATAATATTGTTAAAATGACCATAATGCCCAAGGCAATCCACAGAGTTAAACTGAGTTCCTATCAAATTATGCAAAGCATTTTTTTAAGGACTGAAACAAATGATCATAAGATTTATATAGAATCAAAAAAGATCCATAATTTCCACAAAAATATTGAAGACAAATAAAGAGGCTGGAGCAATAACCCGCCTGGTCTCCATACACTATTGCAGAGCTACAATAATCAAAATGACATGATATTGGTACAAAAACAGGCATATGGACCAATGGAACAGAATAGAGAGCCTAGGAATAAATCTAAAGGTTTATGTTCAATTAATATTTGAAAGAGTAGCCAAGAATATGACAGAGACAAGACCACCTCTTCACCAACTGGTGTTGAGAAAACTGGATAGCAGCATCACAGCAATGGAATTACAAAAATCCTTCACTCCATACACAAGAATAAACTCAAAATTGCTTGAAGACTTCAATGTAAGTCAATACACAGTAAATCTCCTAGAAGAAAACATAGGCAAAACACTCTGAGATAAATCTCAGCAATGATCTCCAAGAACAGCCTATCCAGGTAATGGATGTAAGAGCAAAATTAATAAATGGGACCTAATTAAACTTACAAGCTTTTGCACAGAAAATGGAACCATAAACAAAGCAAAATGACAACCTACAGGATTAAAGAAAATATTTAGAAATGATGCAACTGACAAAGGCTAAATTTTCAAAATATAAAGACTTCATACAACCTAATAATAATATAAAAAAAAACAAAGAAACCCAATCTGAAAATGGGCAGAAGCCCTAAACAAGCAATTCTCCAATAGAGACATACAAATGCCACACAGATATATGAAAAAAAAAATTGCTCACTATCATTATCAGAGAAGGGCAATTCAAATCTATAATGCAGTATCACTTCACAATAGTCACAAAGGCCATCATTCAAAAGTCCACAAACAATAAATGCTGGGGAAGCTGTGGGGAAAAGTAACCCTTCTACACTGTTGGTAGGAATGTAGATTGGTTCAGTCACTCTGGAAAACAGGATGGGGATTCCTTTAAAGTATAAAAATAGACTTAACATATGATCCAGCAATCCCAATTCTTGGTATATATCAAAGGGAACCCTATTTCAAAAAGACACCTGCACCCCAATATTCTTAGTGCTAAATACAACAGTCACAACATGGAAGCAATCTAACTGTCCAACAACAGATGATAGTAAACAGAAGTTATGCTTCTCTTTTTACACAATGAAATAATATTCTGCAATAAAAAATGATAAAACAATGACATTTGCAGCAAAATGGATGTCCCCAAAAAGTGTCATTCTACTTGAAGTAAGCCAGAAAGAGAAAGAAAAATAACAGATGACATGACATATGTAGAACATTAAAATAAAATTTGGATGTGAACACTATGATTTCATCTACAAAACTGAAACACACTTGCAGATCTACTTAATAATCTTATGGTTACTGCAGAAAGGGACTAGTAGAGGATATATTTGGGAACTGTAGAATTATAAATGTTATCCACTATATATAAAAATATATGTTTTCAAAATTTCTTTTGTATGACAGAGGGCAGTAAGATAAATATTGTGAAGTAACACTTAATAGGCACAAAAATAAATGCATGTACGGGGACTCTGTGCTAAATACCACAGACTGACACATTGTAAATGGCATATTTCAATGATATATAAATGAATAAATATGTAAATAAATAAATAAATTAATTAATTAATATATACATACATAAATAATATTTAATAATAAAAGAAATACAGAGATTCACACTACTTAACTTTACACATCAAGAATCTAGGAGAAAACAGAAAGAATAAAGAAGAAAATTGAATGAATGAGAGCATGGCACATAATAAGAGAAACTATTGAAAATATAAAAACGTTATACCTAAGTCTGTTTCTTTTAAACATAAAGTGGACAAACGTTTAGGTTGGCTAAGAAATTAAAGACTCAAATAAAATTAGAAATGAAAGAGCAGATATTACTACTGATGTTGTAGAGATGCATAGCATTATAAGAAATTACCACTAGCCAATGAATTGAATGACCTAGAACAAAAGACACATTCCAAGACACATATGTCTTCCAATACTGAATCAAGAAGTAATTAGAAAGTTAAATACAGCAAAAGTATGTATGAGTAAATCAGTAATCCAAACCTCCCAAACCAGAAAAAATTTACAAGATGACTTTTCTGGTGAATTCTGTCATACATTTGAAGACTACTTTTCACCAATTCTTCCCCAAAACTTTCAAGAATTTGAAGGGTGTCAAAGAATCCAAAGTTGTTTTATAATGCCAGCTTTATTTGCATAACAAAGCTAAAAAGGACATTAGATGCAAAATATAGAACATTATCCCTGATGAACATATGTGCCAAAATTCTCAGCAAAACACAAGCAAAATGAATTCAACAACACATTTAACGTATCATACACATACATGTGAAAAGTGATTTATCCCTGGGTTTAAGTATACTTCAAAATACTCAGATCAATAATGGTGACATGCCACACTAGTAGAATGAGTAATAAAACTCACATAATCATCTCAATAGGTGCAGAAAGAGCATTATATATAATACAAAATCCTTTTAAGATACTCCCAACAAATTAAATTAACCCTGTCATTGACACGATATCATATACACACAAACACTGTGTGGACAGAAGCGAAGCAGTTCACTGTTTATTGATTCTTAGAAAAAGGGTGTATATAGGACATGCAAAGTGTCTCAGCTATCATCTAAGTTATAACAATGTTAATAATCTTAAACTATTTATGACCCCATGTTCCTGCAGTAAGCACAGGATGTTAAATGATCAAGGATTGTTTTAAAGTTCATCACAGAACTTCATTAAGTAGGTCATCTTTTATCCAGCCTGCTGTCCCTGTCTTAATTTGTCCTACTCTGAGGATATTACCCAGCATAGGCTATCCAGCCATCCATACTGGATATATTGAGTAGGCCATTTCTTATCCAGCCTGAATATGTGACATTCCTCATAGCTTGTTTATCAGTTCAGCCCATGGGCTTGTTCTCTAGAGCCTTCAGAAAGGGACCTACAAGCACAACATCCATAGACAGAAAAATGGATGAAGAAAATTTGATGTATATATGCAATGGAATCAATACTTTTCATTCCTATCAACAGTGTCCATGATGTTCCCTTTTCTCCACAATCTCACCAACATCTATTTCTTTTCTTTTTGACGGGAGCCTTCTGACAATTGTGAGGTCTTGTCTCATCTTTGGTTTATGACTTTCCTAATAATTTATAACTCTGAACATATTTTCATGTGTCATTTGGCCAACTCTATGTTTTCTACAGAAAATTGATTCTGATCTATGTATTCCGTTCCTATGGACTTTTTTTAAATTGGATTGTTTGGTTTTTTTTTTTTTTTGTGGTGGTGTATGAGTTTGCCATATAGTTGCATATTAACACTTTATTGGAAAATATTACTTGCAAATATATTCTCCCATTGTGTTGATTGACTTTTCATTTTGTTGATAATTTCTTCTGCAGTGCAAATCTGTTTATAGTGATACAATCATATTTTCTTCATTTTGCTTCTGCCTCCCTTGCCAGAGGAGGCATATGTAGAATCAAATTAAGTCCAATGTCAGAGTGTACTTCTTATATTTTACACTAGGATTCTTTGTTTTCAGGCTTTATGTTTTATATTCCCAGGAGTGGGATTGCTTGGTCATAATAAATGTCTATTTTTATTATTCAAAGGAACTTCCATACTGTTTCCAAAGTGGTTTCATCAATTTTCATTCCCACTAACAGCGTTGGAGGGTGCCTTTTTCTCCACAACCTCCTGGGTATTTATTATTTGTAGACATTTGGATGACAGCCCTTCTCAAAAGTGTGAGGTAAAACATTATTTTATTTTTGTCTTGCCTTTGTATAATGATTAGCAATGTGAGCATGTTTTTCTTTTCCTGTTTTTCACCCATGTGTCTTCTTTAGAGAATTGTCTTCTGCTCATTTTCTGTCTGAGTTGTTTGTAGATTTTTGAAATGGAGTTGTATGAACATTGTGTGTATTTTAGAAATTAGCCTCTTGTTCATTGCATTGTTTCCTAATGTTTTCTCCAATTTGGAATTTCATCTTTTCATTTTGTTTATTTTGCTGTGTAGAAGTTTTTAAATGTAATTAGGATCTTTTTGTTTATTTTGTTTTTATTGTTTTTGGCTTGGGAGAGTGACATAAGAAAATTTTGCTACAATTTATGTCCTATTTTGCTATGTTAGTTTCCAGGAGTTTCATTGTGTCTTGTATTAGATTCAGATATTTAAATCATTTTGAGTTTATTATTGTACATTGTGAGGGAGTGTTCTTATTTCATTGATTTACATGTAGCTGTCTAGCTTTCTCAACATTACTTGCTGAAGACTGTCTTTAAGGCATTGTATATTTTTGTTTCCTTTGTCATAGTTTATTTGACCGTAGGTGTGATATTTTATTTCTGCCTCTGTGTTCCATTCCAGTGATATAGATGTTTGGTTGTTTTCCAGCATTGTGCTGTTTTGATTACTGTAATTTTGTAATATAGTCTGAGATCTGGGAGGGTTATGATTAATACCACCAAATTTGTTCTTTTTCCTCATTGTTTCTTTGCAGTTCCATTCAAATCATAGGACTGTTTTTAGTTCTGTGGAAAATATCATGTAGTTCAATCTGAATCAATTTGTATCTGAAGATATCTTTTGTAGTATGTATATTTTAACAACATTAATTCCTCTAAACTGAGACCTTGAGATTTCATTCCATTTCTTTGCAACATCTTCAAATTTCTTTATAAGTGTCCTATTCACTTTATTATGTTGGTTTTTTTCATAGCTTTTTCATTTTTTGATCTGATTTCATATGGATCTTTTAAAATTAAGGAATATATCATTGTGTAAAAAATGTAACAGTTTTTCTATATTAATCATGAATCATGCTATGTTGCTAAACGTCGTTATTAAATATAGTTGTTTTGTTTAGGAGAATCTTTTGGGACCACTACATAGATTATCATGTCATCTAAAATAATAACAGTTTTACTTCATTCAATCCAACTTGAATAACATTTTTTCTTGTCTGATTGCTGTTGCTATAGCTTCCCATACTGTGTTTAATGGAAATGGTGAGAGTGATCATCCTTGTCTTATTCCTTAATTTGGCTTTCAGTTTTTCACTTTTGCACATTATGTTGTAGGTGTGTCTGTAATTAATGACTTTAGATATGTTGAGATATATTTCCTGAATCCTACTTTGCTAAGAGGTTTCTGTCGTTGTTGCTCTAGTTGTTGTTTTTGTTGCTGTTTTTGCTGTCTTAATGAATAAATGTTGAATTTTATGAAATGTTTTTATGGATTTATTGGGATGACCATGTCATTTTCTCTTTATCTTTTGTTAATGTGGTGTATCAAACTGATTGATTTGTTTATGTTGAACCTCTCTTGTGACCCTGCAATGAATCCAAGTTTATCCTGGTGTATGATTCATTTTATGTATTGCTGGACTTAGTTTGCTAATAATATTTTGTGGAATTTTTGCATGGAAATCTATCAAATATAATGGCTTGAAGTTCACTTTGCCAGTACTTTTTTTTGTTGGTTGTGCTATCAGGGTGATGAAAGCTTCATAGAATTAATTTGGGAGTTTCCCACATCTTCACTATGTTTAAATAGTTTGAAGAGTATAAGTTCTGCTTTGTATTTTTGAACAGTTCTCCACAGGAGCTGTTTAAATCTGGACTTATATTCAACAATTTTTTTAAATGCAGATTCTATCTTTCTTCTTGTAAACAGTTTGTTCAAATTATTTGTTTCTCCTAATCTCTGTCTCTTTCAAGACATTTGTCTATTTCTTCTTAGTTGTCCAGTTTATTGGCATGTAAGTGTTCACAAAATGATCCTTTTTGTATATCTGAGGTAACAATTGTTATTTCCCTTCATTTATTTCTCAATTTATTTCTATGGAGCATCTACATTTTCTCTGATGCACCTGGTTAGAGGTTTTTTAAATTGCTTATCTCAAAAAGGAAACATAAAAAAATCTTTGGTTTTATTACTCTTTAGCATAGTTTTATTTCTCTATAATTTATATTTACACCTGTAATATTTAGGATAATGTTTTTTTCTATTTTTAACTATCTTTATTGATTTACAGTCATTTTACAAAGTTGTCTCCAATTCCAGCTTACAGCACAATTTTTCAGTTACAATGAACATATATATATTTTTTTGATCCATTTTTTCATCTTTGAGCTGCCGTAAGATCTTTTATACATTTCCCTATGCTATACAGTAGAATTATGTTTATCTATTCAACAATTTGGGCCTCCCAGTGTATCTCTTCCAACCCCTAACCCCATGGCAACCAAAACTTTGTATTCTATGTCTGCGAGTCTATTTCTGTTTTGTATTTGTGCTCTTTTGGTTTTGTTTTGTTTTGTTTTTAGATTCCACTTATGAGCCATCTCATATAGTATAATCCTTTCTCTTTCTGGCTTACTTCACTTAGACTGATTTTCTCCAGGAGCATCCATGTTGCTGAAAATGGCGTTATGCTGTCGGTTTATATGGCTGACTAGTATTCCATTGTATAAATATACCACCTCTTCTTTATGCAGTCAACTATCGATGGACATTTAGGCTTTTTCCATGTCTTGGCTATTGTAAATATTGCTGGCTAAGAACAATGGGGTGCAGGTGTCATTCTGAAATAGGGTTCCTTCAAGATTTATGCCCAGGAGCGGGATTCCTGTGTCATATGGTAAGTCTACTCCTAGGCTTTTGAAGTATCTCCATCCTGTTTTCCACACTGGCTGCACCGCACTGCATTGCCACCAGCAGCGAAGGACGGTACCCTTTTCTCCACAGCCTCTCCAGCATTTGTCATTTGTGGATTCTTGAGTGATGGCCATTCTGACTCGTGTGAAGTGATACCTAACTGTAGTTTTGATTTGCAATTCTCTGGTAATCAGTGATATTAAGCATTTACTGATGTGCCTTTTGATCATTTGTATGTCTTCCTTGGAGAATCACTTGCTTAGGTTTTCTGCCCATTTTTGGATTGGGTTTTTTATTTTGTTTTATTCAGTTGGATGATCTACTTGTATACTGTGAAGATCAAGCCTTTGTCGGTTTCATATGCAATTTTTTTTTCCCATTCCGTTGGTTGTCTTTTTGTTTTACTTCCAGTTTCGTTACTGTTCAGAAGCTTGTAAATTTCATTAAGTCTCATTTGTTTTTTCTTGCTTTCATTTCTTCTACGAGAAACTTTTTCAGACTTATGACAGATAATATTTTGCCTATATTTTCCTCAAGGAGGTTTATTGTATCTTGACTTATATTTAAGTCTTTGATTCATTCTGATTATATTTTTGTGTTTTGTGTTCTAGCTTCATTGATTTACATGTTGCTGTCCAGTTTTCCGAACACCATTTGGTGAAGAGTCTGTGTCAATTCCATTGTATTTTCTTGCCTCCTTTGTTGAAGATGTGTTGACCAAAAGTTTGTGGGTTTAATTCTGGGCTCTCTATTCTGTTCCATTGGCCTATATGTATGATATACTACCGATACTGTGCTGTCATGTTGACTGTAGCTCTATAGTATTATCTGAATCATTAGCATAAAGAAATGTCACTGATATTTGAACCTTGATATGTAACCTTCTACCTTGCTGAATTCTTTGATCAGCTTTAGTAGTTTTTGTCTGCATCCTGTTGGGTTTTCTATATGTAGTAACATATTATCTGCATATAGTGAGACTTTTACCTCTTCCCTTCAAATTTGCATCCCTTTTACTTCTCTCTCTTCTTTGATTGCTATGGCTAGGAAATCCAAGACTATCTTGAGTTGGAGTGGTGATAGTGTGTGTCCTTGTCGTATCCCAGATTTTAGTGCGAAGGTTTTAACTTTCTCACCGTTGAGTATTATGCTAGCTGTTGGTTTGTTATCTATAACTTTCATGATGCTGAGATATGTTCCCTCTATGCCCACTTTGGGGAGAGTTTTCATCATAAGTGGGTGTTGAATTTTTTCATATGGTTTCCTGCATCTATTGAGATGATCATGTGGTTTTGGTCCTTTCTCTTGTTGATGTGCTGTATTACATTGATTGATTTGCATATGTTGTACCACCCCTGTGTTCCTGGCATGATACCCACTTGGTCATGATGTATAATCTTTTATCTGTGTTTGGATTCTATTTGCTACTATTTTGGTAAGGATTTTGGCATCTTTTTTCATCAGTGATATGGGCCTATAATTCTCTTGTTTGATAGTGTCTTTGCTTGTTGCGGTATCAGGGTGATTGTGGTTTCATAGAATGACTTTGGGAGTATTCCTTCCTTTTCAATCTTCTGGAAGATTTTGAGAAACACTGGTATGAGTTCTTCTTTGTATGTTTGGTAGAATTCCTCATCGATTCTGTCTGGTCCTGGACTGTTATTTGTTGGGATATTTTATATTGCTAATTTGATTTCATTTCTAGTGCTCTGCTTCTTAAAGGGGTCAGATTATTCTTGATTCATTCTTGGTGGACAGTATGTTTCCAGAAAATTCTCCATCTCCTCTAGGTTATCCAGTTTACATCCATAAATTTTTCATAATATTCTCGTATGATATTCTGTATTTCTATTTTATTTGTTGTAATTTCTCCATTCTCCTATCTTATTTTGATAATTTGTGCTGTCTCTATTTTCTTCTTTTTGAGTTTGGCCAAAGGTTTTCCAGTTTCACTTACTTTTTTAGAAAACCAGCTTTTGGACAAATGATTTTTTTCTATGGTTTTTTCAATCTCAATTATATTTATTTCCAACCCAATATTTATGATTTCCTTCCTTCTGCTGCCTTTTGGGGTTTTTTGTTCTTCTTTTCCTAGTTCATTCTTCTGGTTGGTTAAATTGTTTATTTGTGATTGTTCTTCTTTTTTGAGGAAGGCCTGTATCGCTATAAACTCCCCTCTCAGCACTGCTTTTGCTGTGTCCCATAAATTATGTGTGGTTTTGCTTTCATGTTCTTTTGTCTCAAGGTACTTTTTCATTTCAGCTTTGATTTCTTCATTGGCCCTTTGGTTTTTTAATAACATATTGTTTAATCTCCATGTTTTCCTTTTGTTCTCCTTTGTTTCTCTGTTGTTGATTTCTTGCTTCATGGTGCTGTGGTCAGTAAATATGCTTGAGGTAATTTCTATCTTCTTAAAATTACTGAGGTTTCTTTTATGACCAACTATATCATGAAACCTGGTAAATGTCACATGTGCACTTGGATAGAATGTATATACTATTTTGTGGGGGGTGCAATGCTCTGAATACATCCACCAAGTGTAATATTTCTATTGTATTATTTAACTTCTCTGAAGCCTAATTTATTTTCTGACTCTATGATCTGTCCAGTTATGTTAATGCTTTGTTGAAATTTCCGACTATGATTAGATACCCATCACTATCCCCCTTTATATCTGTTAGTAATTATTTTATATACTTAGGTGCTCCTCTATTTGGTGCATATGTATTAACGAGTGTGCTATCCTCATCTTGTATCACTCCTTCAATCATTATAAAATGTCCTTCTTTATCTTTCTTTATGGTCTTTGTTTTAATGACTCTTTTGTCAGAAACCAGTACTGCAACACCTGCCTTTTTGTCTTTTCCATTGTATGTAATACTTTTTCCATCCTTTCTCTCTCAATCTATATGTGTACTTCTCTCTGAAGTGGGCCTCTGTATGCAGCATTTTGAAGGTTCTTGCTTTCTTATCCAGTCTGCCACACTGACTTTTGACTGGAGCATTCAGTCCATTAACATTTACAGTAATTGATGATATTTTTGTGTTTATTGCCATTTTGACCTTATCTTTGAGGTTGATTTCGGATTTCCTATTTGTTCATTTCATCTTCCTTTTATGGTTTGGTCATTTTTCTTTGAAATATCATAAAATTTATTTAGTTTAGTGACACCCTGATAAGTTTTTGTCTTGTTGTTACCCTTTTATATAAGTCTTTTTGACAATTACTAAAACTGCTTTTATTAAACTGATAGTAAAATGATCTCAAAACTTTCCTACTGAGAACAAAAACATTTAAAAGGAAAGACCAAAAAAAAATTTCTCTATTTTCCTGCCTCCCTCTTCTTCTCTCAATGATTTGTATGTCTTTTTTTAAAATTTTGTGTTTATTTTATTTATAATTCATGTGTTATTACATTTCCAGCTGTGAGATTCTAATTTCTATAGCATCCTGCTACTTTAATTTTTAGAGAAGACCTTTCAATATTTCTTTTAGCATGGGTCTATTGTTGCTTAACTCTTGTATCATTTTATTGTCTGTTAAATCCTTTATGTCTCCTTTTACTATAAAGTATAGCATTTCTGTTTAAATTATCCTAGGGTATATCATTTTTTTCATTCAAGTCTCTGAATATATCTTTCCACTTCCTTATGTCCTGTAGTGTTTGTGTAGTGAAATCAGCTGGGAGCCTTATGGGGATTCCCATTTAATTCACTCTTTGCTATTCTCTTGCTTTCTTTAGGATCATTTCTTTATCCTTGAATCTGGCCATCTTTATTATATATTTTTGTGTGAGTGTATTTTGGTTCTTCCTTTTTGGGACACTCTGAGCTTCCTGTATTTGGATCTTTTATTCCTTCTTAATATTTTGGAAGTTCTCAGTCATGATTTCTTCAAACAACTTTGCAATCCTCTTTGACCTTTCCTCCCCTTCTGGAACTTCTATCATGCCAATATTGGCCTGCTTTCTATTATCACATAGGTCCCTTATGCTTTTTTTATTTGTTTCTCATTGTTTCTCTTGTAGCTCTTCTGATATTGTGCTTTCTATTTTACTGTCTTCTAAGTCACTAATTCATTCCTCTGCACTATATAGTCAGCTTTGCGATGCCTTTAGATTTTACCTTATCTCATTCAACGAGTTTACCTATTCTACTCGGTTCTTCTTTATAGCTTCCATTTCATTTTTGACAAATTTTATATCTCTAAACATGATCTTTTATTTCCTTCAGTAATTTGATCACTCCTTTTTTAAAATCTTGATCTAGTAGGCTATCAATGTCAATTACACTGATCATCCTTTCAATGGATTTCTCTTGTTCTTTTAATTGGGAATGGTTTTTCTGCTTGTCCATCTTTCCCCTACGTCTGTGGCACTGTGGTTTATTTAGTATTAGTTATCTACTGTGTTTCCTTGTGTCTATGTTGTAATACAACTTAGAAAAGAGAAAAAAGAGAAAGAGAGACAAAGAATTTTAAAGAAGTGGGAAATAAATGTTTGAAGACATTGTATTATGCATAATACAAGAGAAAGTTGAAAAACAATAATAATAAATATATTTTTAAAATATTTCAATGGGATGAAAATTAGGGTATGTATAATTGCCTAAGAAGTAAAAATTTTAGGGTAACAGAAAATGGTACAGGTAACAACAGATTAAAAACAGGGTGTCTGTGTCCTCCTGGAGACTGTGTACATTTAATGTGAAGTCTTTCTGTATTCATCCTATTTTGGAAGCTCATCTTCCAGTTTTCAGAGGCACTCCACTGGATCCCTCAATTGTGCTGCTCCCAGTGCCTGTCGGCAAGCGGATCGCTCCTACCCCAAACACTGCATTTGGAGCAGATCTGTTTACCCTAGGCTGGCTTGTCACTGCCCTGCCTGATGCTACAGTGTGATGTTGCAGCCTGACAAGGCAGGAGTGGGCATCATGCCCTCTCCTAGCACCATGGTCAGGAGCTGCATTCCAGCAGAAAATGTAGGGGTCCTCATGCCTCCTCAGGGTGCCAGTCACTCCACTGCTCTGTGCCATTCTATGGTCTGCATCGGGTTTGCCCACCAGAAATGGGCTCAGGGAAGACTGAGGAACAGCCCTGACCCTGGTCTGGCCCAAAATCCAGTTCCTTGTTTTTGTTGGTGAAGCAAGTTCTCTGAGGATCCAGGACAGAAGAATCCTATCTGTCTCAGGCTGTAGAGAAGTCTCCGTCTGGCCCTTAAGTCTGCTAAGTCCTCAGACGTGGATGCAGATTTTGCCCCTGCTGCTGCCTGGGTGTAAAGCACCAGAGGGTATGGTGGCTGTGTCTGAGCCCCAGCTCTCTTCACCTAGAAACTTTTGTGGATTTTCAGAGATGGGAAATGCACCCTTCCACCCACAGGGCAAATCTGCCCTGTTGTTTTATGGAGGGCCCAGGATGTTCTGCCTTGTACACTCACAGTGATGGCACAAAGCCCCCTCCATTCCCCCAGATTGCCTCAGTGCAGCCATTCACAACTTCCACAAAGCTCGTGCAGCATGACCCTGCCCCCAGCTTCTTGGCTGCATCTTGGGCTGAGTGTCTGGGCCTGTTTAAGTTAGTTGTGTCAGTCAACTTATACTCTGTACAGATCCAAGCCTTGGAGGCTACCCCTCGTTTCTGCTGAACACTCAGTTGGAGAGAGGAGACCCAGTGAATGATCGCCAGCCCATCTTTGCATCTCCCTCCCTGTGGGACCTGCCCCACTCTGTTTTGCCTTTTCTTCTTTCTTTCTTCCTTTTCTCCTGAAAGATTTTATGGATCTTTACCTATTGAAGAGGACAATGTTCTGCCAGGGTTCTGCAGGTTCTCTGGTTAGCTGAGTGTGTCTGTGGATGTGAGACTTGGTGCATTTGTGGGAAAGGGTGAGTATCGAGCATCCTTCTACCTCACCATCTTGGCCTTCCCACCCAAAAATTCTCACTTTATGGTGGAAGATAAACACAGCCTTGAAATAGATGGAAGATATACTTCATAGAAATGATAAGAAAGTGCAAATTGCAATGCTCAACTCATACAAAATACGTTGCAAAATAAGGGCCACAGTGAAAGATATATATGAGATTATATAGTGAAAAAGTATCTATATTAAAATAGGGTATTATACTCATTAATTTATGTATGGACCCAACACCATAGATACTAATTATATAAAGAAATATTAGTAGACATGAAGGAATTAATTGATTATAAAACAATAATTGTAGAAGAATATAACACCTCACTATTCTGATAGCCAGATCATCTGGAAAGAATATCTGTAAGGAAATTGAGTTCTTAATAATATATCAGATAATTTGAACCTAACTGGGTTATTGGACACTGCATCAGAAAAGCAGAACACATAAACTTTTCAAGTGTGCACAGGATGTTATCTAAGTAATTAACCACAAATTATGCCATGAAAAGTGCCTCAGGATCTTTAAGCAAATATAGATTACAGCAAGTATTTTTCCAAACACATAAGTATGAAACAATGCCTCAACTATAGAAAGAACAGGAAAAGCACAAACATGTGATTAAACCAAGTCCTTTAAAAAAAAAAACATGAAACAAGGTCAATGATGAAATCACAGTGGTAATAAAATCATACATAGAGACAAATTACAATGAAAACACAGATTCACAAAATGTATGGGATGCAGCAAAGACAAATCTATGAGGGAAGTATAGGACATTTAAGGCCTTCTACATGGATGCAGAAACATCTCACACAAAGAACCAAACATACCACCCAAATTAACTATAAATAAGAACAAGCAAATTCCAAAGACATTAGAATGAGAAATCTTTAATTAGTAGGTTGAAAATAAGTGAAATAAAAATCAAAATATAAGTTGAAAGTCCTATAATCACGGGCTAGATTTTCTTAAAAATATTAGCACACTGGTGAGCATTTAGCCAGGCTTATCAAGAAATACACAGAGTGGACCCAAGCAAAATAAAAAATGAAACAGTAGACATAACATCTTTTATTACAGAAATACAAACAAAGATTATGAAAGCACTATGAGCAGTTACATGACAACCAATTTGACAACCTAAAAGTAATGGACACATTTCTAAATACATGCAGCCTACCAACACTGAATAAAGAGAAAACAGAAAACTTGAAAGAGCAATCAGTATAAGTTAAATATAATGTATAATTTTGAAAACACCGCTTGAACAAAATGCCTGGATGCCTTCACAAAAACCTCTTTCACCCCAACAGTTTCAAAAAATGAAGGAGGAAGGAAAATTCCCAAAGTTACTCTATGAGGCCACCATTACACTGATAACAAAACCAAAGACACTAACAAAAAAATAAAAGAAAATGAATATCCAATATTCTTGTTTAATATACATTCAAAAATCCTCAAAAGAACATCAACAAATTAATCCAACAATACATAGAAAGGATTATACATGATGATCAGTTGGATTCCTTCCAGAGTTACAAGGATGGTTCAACATACACAAGTCAATCAGCATGACACATATCTAATAAAGGAAGGACAAAATTCACAGGACCATGTCAATACGCACAGAAAATGGATTTGTCAAAAATCAACATACATTCATGAACAGAAATCTCATGAAAGTGTGTATAATGGGAACATCCCTCAGCATAGTAAAGGCCATTAATAACAATTTATAATACTCAGGGGGAAAAGCTTAATGCCTTCTGGGTAAATTCGGGAACAAGACAAGGACTCCTACTCTCAAAACTTCTGTAACTTAGTAATACAATAAACGAAAAGGAAAAGAAAAAGAAGTATAAGAAACACAAAATGGAAAGAAAGAAGCAAAATTGTCACCAGTAATGATGGAATAACAATCTACACAGAGAGTCCTAAGGGCTCCACACTAACTGTTAAGAATAACAAATAATTTCAGCTAGGGAGCAGGGTACAAGATTAATGTAAAGAGGTCTGTTGCATTTCTACACATTAACCATGAGATACCCTAAAATGGACATTGAAAGCAATTCTATTTATAATCCTATTCCCTGGAATATCTTGGAATAAATGTAACCACTTATGTGAAAGATCTACACACTAAAAATTATAAAACATTGACAAAGTATTTAAAAATGATTCAAAGAAATGGAAAGATATCTTGTGGTCTTGGATTGAAAGAGTTCACATTGTTAACGTGGCCGTACTACACAAAGAAACTTTCACATTTAGTACAATAAATGTTACGAAGTTGTAGAATTTTCCAAAGCAGAAAAAAATCACTCTAAGTTTTACATGAAAACTTTAAAAATTGCCAAAATGATCTTGAGAATAAACAACAAATGTGGAGATATAACCCTCCCAGATACCTTACTATACTACAAACCTACAGTAGTAAAAACAGCATGGCATTGGCACAAAGATATAATCAATAAAAACAGAGAGCCTAGAAACATTTCCACACACCTATGAGCAATGAATCTATGATAAAAAAGGCAAAAGTACACAATGGAGAAAAGACAGTCTCATCAGTGTGTGGTGTTGGGAAAGCTGGAAATCTACATGTAAAACAGCGAAATGAGAGCATTCCCTGACATCATATACAAAAATAAACTACAAGTGTATTAACGACTTAAATGTAAGACCTGATACTATAAAACTGCTAGAAGTGAATATAAGTGATACACTATTTTTTATATATCATAGGAATATTTTCTTATATCAGTCTCCTAAGGCAAAAGAAATAAAAGCAAAAATAAGCAAGTGAGACCTAAACAAACTTGAAAACTTCTGCACAGCTAAGGACACAATCAATGAAATGAAAACACTGCCTGTGTAATTGGAGAATATATTGGCAAACAATGCAATGACCAGGGTTTAATAGATGTAGGTTAATATATGTAACATGGATTTAGGTTATACAACTCAATTTGAAAAGCCAAATTCCAATCAAAAACAAGAGCAGAGCAACTGAGTTAATATTTTTCCAAAGAAAACTTACAGAAGAGTAATGGTCATGTGATAAAAATGCTCAATATAACTAATTATTAGATCATTGCAAATCAAAACCACAATGAGGTATCACTTCACACTGTTCAAAAGGCCATTATCAAAATGTCTACGAATGGAAAGTGTTCGAGATGATGTGGAGGAAAGAAATCTCTTGTACACACTTGGCAGGAATGTAAATTGGTACAGTTTCTATGGAAAACAGTATTCGGATTTCTTTAAAAACTAAAACAGAACTACCATATGAAACAGTAATACCTCTCCTAGGAAAAATCTGGGAAAACCCCCTAAATTGAGAAGAACCAATGTTCACAACAGCACTGTATTTAACATGCAAGACTCAGAAGCAATCCAAGAGTCCACAGTAGAGTATGGACTTAAAGATATGATGATTTTATAAATAGGCAATGGAATAATACTCACCCATGAAAAGCTATAACACATTGATATTTCAGCATCCTGAATGGACCTAGTAAATATTGTGCTTAGTGAGGAAACTTAGACAAAGACAAAAGTATATAATATAATTTATGTGTGGAAACTTAAGAATAACAAATATCTATGTGCATCTATCTATAGCTATCTATTGATAGATGAGAGATAAATAGAAAGATAGATACATAGGCACATGGTAGATAGATAGATAGATAGATAGATAGATAGATAGATAGATAGATAGATAGATAGATAGACAGACACATAGATAGATTGATTGATTGATAGAGACGTGGCAGAAAGATAGAGAAATTAGATAGACAAGACTGAAACAGAATGAAAGATATGGAAAAAAATTTATGTTTACCAAAGTGGAAGGGAAGGACAATTTTATGGTACGATATTGAGAGATATACTGTTGTGTACATAAAGGAGAGAAGTAACAAGGATAATCTGTATAGATCAGAGAATTATACACAATAACTTAAAATAATTTAATGTTAAAAGTATTGTAATAATTTATAATGCAGTATAATCCATAAAGTGGTTGGAATCTCTATGCTGTACATCTGAAACTACACAATATAGTACATCTACTGTACTTCAATTAAAAATAAATCATCTCATGTATAATTTAGTCCTTTATCTTCTGATAGCAGCTTCCTTTAATATTGATTTATTTTTACTCTTTATCTTTTATGATTACTGTCTCAAATTATTTCTTTTACTCTAGTGTACATTACCAGAATGACGTATATATATTTATTGCCCCTGAATTCCTATTTTATCTCTTTAATTATTTTACTATAGTAGATTTTAAGAACATAACCAAAGAAACAGTTGCAAATTTCTCATGGTGTCTGCTTAGCATTTTGTTCAATGTTATGCAAATTTTTGCCATTTTATATTCCTTAGAATACCTCTTTTCTGCACCCCGTGTAAGGTGTCTCAGTTTTGTTTTTTTCATCTCATTCAGGTTTTGTTTTTCTGGTAAAGTCTTTATTTTCACTTTATATCTAAGTGAAAACTGTGCAATGTAGAGTACTCTTGGGAGAGAGATTCCTTACTTCAGTAGTTTGAAAATGCCATTTAATTTACCCTTGGCCTATGTTTTCTGCTGAGAAATCTGCTGAAAATCTAATGGGGGTTCCTTTGTAGATTATCATAACATTTTTTGGCTGCCTTTAAAATTTTACTCTGTCATTGACTAGCCAATTTGCATGTGACGTATCTTGAAGGAGGTCTCTTTGACTTAAAGTTATTGGTGTTTTGTTGGCTCACGGACTTGTATATCAGTTCCTTACACAGGTTCGGTAAGTTATCAACTATTACTTCTATAAATAAAGCATCAGCTACCTTCTAAATTTCTTCTCCCTCCAGGATTTCACTCTAAAGTGCATTTCCTGAAAAAATCTGAATAGCTATTGTAGAATTTCCTCACTTTTTAATATCTTGTATCTCTGCGCTCCTCTATCATTTCTAGTTTTGTATTGGTGAGTTTGCTAATCTCTCTTCCACAAAAGCAGTCTGCTCCCAGTGCTTTCTGCTGCATTCTTCATCTCAGTAATTAAGTTCATCTGGTCCTCCAATAACGTTTGGATATTTTTTAGTTCCAGTCTCTTTGGTAATGTATTCCTTATCAGCATTTAATTTATTCCTAAGCTCACTAAACTGCTATCTGAGTTTTGTTTTTTTGTATTGAGTTTCTGTATGACAACTATTTGGATTCTCTATTAATTATATGGCAATATACCATGACTTTAAGTTTGTTTGCTGCAGGGTTGACATTGTGTGTGTGTGTGCGTGTGCTTATTCATGTGTGTCTGTGTCTGTTTTGGTGTCTGTGTCTGTGTATCTGTGTGTGTGCATGCACAATAATGTTACTGTGATTGGTCATGATCTTGGTAAATTATTGCTCTCATGACACTAAATAACAGATTGGGAGTTGGAGCCCTTGCTTTTGTTTTCTGGTTGTTTGCAATACTGCACAATTTTTGATTTTACTTACCTGAGCTACCTCTGATAATATTTCAAAATGGCACTTTCCAGTCGCTACTGTCTGGATAAAACTTGTGCTTTCATTGTCACTTCTTAGAGTTCTCTGGTAGATAATGCCACTGTTGTCACTGGTATGGTGAACCCTTCCTTTCATCTGATATCACTTGGGACTTAGTTTACAAATTGAAGAAATGTGTTAAGACAGGTGGGTATTTGGAATCAGGCAAGTGCCTTTCCCATGTCCGGTTTTGCAAGGTAACTTGTCTCCACCAATGTGAATGGGGAGTTAGGACAGTTTCATGAATGTTTGAGTGTCTGAAGAATGGAATTTCTGTCTCCATTGTGGCTCCCTCCAAGTTACCTGTGACCATGATTGCTGGTGCAGTTGGAGGCCGAAGCTGTGTGAACCACTGAGACCCTGTTTCTACTGGGTTCTCTGAGCCTGTGGGCTCAAACAACCTAGTCAGTTGGCCTTGGTTGTAGGCAGCAAATCTGCTCTTCCTTCAGTTGAGTCTCCTTTATGTGTTTTAGCCCACCAAACTTCAGCTTTACACATGTGTACTGGAGTATTGTTTAGTGTTGTAGTTATTTTTGTTGAGATGTGAACGTTTTACTGACTGTAGATTTTAGGGGAGAGACAAAAATAGTTTAAACTTATGTCACTTTTGTCAAAGTATATACTTATTCATTTAAAAGCTTAAATTCTAATTAGGACATTATAAGAACATTAAAGAAAGTGAACAAATCACCTCCCTTAATGTCATACTACTACAAAATATTTTGATTTTCCTGGGTTATTTTCTTCATTGTTTTTCCCACATACATGCACATTTTACTAAAATATATGCCTATAATCCCTTTAAAATCATTTAAATTATTAAAATATTTCTCTGTGTTGTAAATATAGCCCTGTTGCTTCTCTAATGTATAACTGGTAGCTTGCACATTTCTGTCTTCACCATCCTTCTTGTCTGTCCCCAAAGGAAAGCACTACTTGGTACACTATACATATATATGTGATTCTGTTCCTGTTTCTTTATGATTATATCTCTTATATCTTTAGTTTTCTCATATAAGTGATAACTTAAAGTGTTTTTCTCTGTATGACTTATTTTTATATGTACAACGCCCTCTGGGTCCAGTCACATTTTTCCAAATCGCAGAATTATATTTTTTGATATGACAATGACTAAGTATTTATTATGTTATCTATATTTCACATCTACTTCAGCCAA
This sequence comes from Vicugna pacos, assembly GCF_048564905.1. Classification (NCBI taxonomy): domain Eukaryota; kingdom Metazoa; phylum Chordata; class Mammalia; order Artiodactyla; family Camelidae; genus Vicugna; species Vicugna pacos. The sequence continues at coordinate 3,594,504 of NW_027328734.1, forward strand.
TCATCTGTATATGGTTAGTTTAGGTGTGCATCTATCTTGGCTGTTTTAAATGATGATGTTAAGAACATTGGGGGTAATATATCTTTTAATATTAATGTTTTCATGTTTTTAGAGATTTATATCAAAAACTGGAATTGTTGCAACATATAATATTTCTATTTCTAGTTTTCTGTGCACTGATTACAGTTTTATAATAGTGGATGCATCAATTTATGTTTCCACCAACAGTGTACCTGGGTTCCCTTTTATCGACATTCTTATTAATGTTTGTAATTTGAAGCCTTTTTAATAGCCATTTTTGTTGCTATGAGATTATATTTCATTCTGGTTTTGATTTAAGATATCCCAATGAATAGCAACATTATGTTTCTTTTTATGTGAATGAAAATCATCCTCATGTCTGTTTTTGAAAAGTTTCCATGAAGATCCTTAATCTGTTTCAAAGTTGTGGCCTGTGTTTTAAAATATTGAGTCTACTATGCTACATATATTTTATGGAAATTATCACCTTGTTGGTCTCATTGTCTGAAATTATTTCTTCTGTTCTGTGTGTTGTCATATGTCTTGTAGAAGATTTCCTTTGTCTGCAAAAGGCTTTGCCCTTAACACATATACAAGAAGTAGAAACCATGTATCACGTAGTACATCTAATTTTTCCTACATAAACTTAAAACTGTTATTGATAATTCTACTTTTTTCTTTTCTTTTTCACTTAGGAGACAGATCAGCAATAAATATTGCTATGATATATCTCAAAGTCATTTCTCATCATGTTTTTGTTCTGAAATTGTATAGTTTAAGATTTTACATTTAGGAAATTAATCCATTTTTATCTTATTTTGTATTCTTTGGAAGGAAGTGCTCATGTATCTTCCTTTTACATGTACTGTCCTAGTTTTCCCAGAACTACTTGTTGAAGAGACTGCCTTTTTTCCATTGTATACTCTTACCTCCTTCATTGTAGACTAACTGACCATATGTGTGTGGGTTTATTTTCAGACTGTTTATTTTGTTCCATTGATCTATGTGTCACTTTTAGTGATATATTTTGATGTTTTGATTACTGTAGTTTTGTAGTAAGTTATAAATTCAGGGAGGATTATACCCACAGCTTTGTTCATTTTTCAAAGATAATTTTAGAAAATTCGGTTCTTTCCCATTTTTGTATAAATTTTATTTTCTACTCCTTGTTTTGAGAAGTGACATATGGATTCTGTGTGAATAGAAATTTATTAAAAGTAATAACCTAAGAAAAATAGTAAAATGTGGAGGATAAATCATACAATATTAAACAACAAATGAATTTTGCTGTAAAAATCAAAGGAAATATATATAAGAAAAATGACAACAAAACCAAAGTCCAAGGGGTATAACAAAAGCTTATTAACAGGGATGCTTATAGCAAAATAATCCCACTTATACAAATAAGAAACATCTCTCTCTTATAACATAATCTTACAAACAAAGATGTAGCAAAATAAGAAAAAAATTGTTAGTAGAAAGAAAGAAAGCTGAAAAGTCAGAACATAAATAAATAAAATAATGATTAATAATAGAAACATATAATCAAACTAAATAATACCTTTTGAAAGATAAATAAAATTGATAAACTTTTCCCAGACTCATGGGAATAAAGGATTACAGATTAATAAGCTCAGAAATAAATGAGAAGTTACAGCTTATATCAAAGAAATACAAAGCATCATAAGAATATACAACAAATTATTTGTAAATAAAATGGAAACCCTAGAAGAAATATACAATTTCTGAGAGAGACATAATCTCCAGAATGGAATGAGAAATAGAAAAAAAGAACAGATTAAAACTAATGAAATTGAATAAGTAATTAAACAAAAACTCCCAAGAAACAAAATTCCAGGTCTAAACAGCTTCCCAGGTAAATTCTGCCAAACATTTACAGAAGAGCTATCACCTATACTTCTCAGAGAATTCCAAAAATTTGTATAGGAAAGAAGGCTCCCTACCCCACCTTTCTGTATCACACTATTACTAAAACTGGAACAAATACCCCAAAAAATTACAGGCTAAATACTACTGATAAACATTGATGTAAAAATCATCACTGAAATGTTAGCACAATAAAAAATATATTAACAGGATTATATATTATGATTAAAAACATTTTAATCCAGGGATGCAAAAGTGATTCATTACCTACAAATTGATCAATATGATACACCAGAGTACAAATTAAAGAATAAAAATTATATAGTCTCATCAATAGAGTCATAAAATATTGTGACAATTCATTAACTTTTTAAGATTATATTTCTCCTCAAATTGGGCATGAGGAAACATACCTCAACACAGTTAAGGTCATATATGACAAGAACTCAGCTAACATGTCACTCACTGATTAAAAGCTGAAATCATCTGCTGTAAGAGCAGGGAGAAGGCAAGAATACTCACTCTTACCACTTTTATTCAGTATAGTATTGGAAATTCTAGCCATAACTATCCAAAATAAATGGAAATAAAACATAGCTAATTAAGAATAGGAGTAAAAGTATCTGTTTGCAAATGGCATCCTTTAAACTGAAATCCTATAGATGGCACCTCAAAACTACTAGGGCTTATCAATGCATTTGGTAAAATTTCAGAATGTAAAATTAACGTACAGGAATCTTGCATTTCTGCACACTAGCAACAAGCTAACAGATAAAGAAAGTGAGGGAACTGTCTCATTTACAGTTGCATTACAAAAAACAAAATTTCGAAATATATCCAAACAAGGAAGCAAAAGACCTTTACACAGAAAGCTATAAAATATTTATAACAGAAATTGAAGATAATGGAGACAGATGAAAGGATATACTGTGTTCATTGATGACGAAAATAATATTGTTTAAATGACAGTACTAGCCAAGAAAATAAATTAATTAAATCCAGTGAATATCAAAATACCAAGGGCACATTCAGAATTTAAAATAAAAAATTCTTAAATTTACATGTAAACACAAAAGAGTTGAAATCACTAAAAAAAAAGAAAAGAAAACAAACAATAAACAGAAACATATTTGACAAAGAATAAAGAGGATGTATCACTTTCTCTGATTTGAAACTATAATAGAAAGCTACAGTAATAAAAAGAATACTGTAGTGGAACAGAACAAAGAAAATAATGGAACACAAAGAATCCCTGAAAATGAAATCAGACAGTTATGGTCATTTAGCCCATTACAAAATATGAATATACAGTGGGGAAAGGTATTCAGCAGGCATAAGAAACTGGCCAACATCACAAACCATCAAAAAAATGCAAGCCCAAACACAAAAAGATTGTATGTCAGTCCTGTCAGAATGAATATTATCAAAAAGATAACAAATATAAGTGTTGGTGAGGATGTAAGAAGAACAACACTGATGCACTGCTGGAGTGAATTTAATTTGTGCTGCCACTGTGGAAAACAGTATGCAGTTTTATCTAAAAATTTAGAATGAAATATAATCCAACATTTCCATATCTGGATACTTATTCCAAGAAAATAAGAACAAAAACTAGAAAAGATAAATTCAATCATATATTCACTGTAGAATTATTTATAATAGAGAGGATATAGAAGCAAATTAAATGTTCATCAATAGATGATGGATAAAGAAAATGTGTGTTTATAGTATATATAAATACACATCTATAATTTTTATTTTTATATTTCATAGACTTATCTATATTTATATATATATATATGCACACACACAGATAAAATTACAATGGGTTATTACTCAGCTGTAAACCGAATAACTTCTTCATTTGCAACATGTGTAAACAAAAAGGGTAATATGCTAAGTGAAATAAGTCAGAAAGAGAATGACAAATGCTGTATGATTTTACTCATATTTGGAATTTAAGAGAAATGAACATACCACAACTGAAAGGAGATATAGATATGCAAAGAAACAGGTTGATCACAAGAAGGAGGGAAATGGTGTGAGGAAAAAGAAATATTTGACGGAAATTAAGAGAAAAAGTTTTCCAGTTGCAAATTAAATGCATCAGGGCAAGAAATGTGCTGTATGGGGAATAAAAAATAAGTATGAAATATTTTAAATAGCAAAATACAATAACTAGATATATTCTGGTGATCAGTTTGAAATTTACTAAAAATAGAAAAAACACTACGTTGTGTATGAGGATCAAAAACTGTTTATATATTTAAGTACACTTCAAAAACAAACATATTTTTGAAAAAAAATAGATTTGTAGTTAACAGAGGCAGGGGATGGGAAAAGAGGATTTGATTAATACACTCAAAACTACAAACCGCCAGCCGTAAAATAAATGTGTACTAGGGATGCCCCATAGTAACATGAAAATTACAATTAATACTGCTTTATGTTATATATGAATGTTGTTAAGGGAGTAGACCCTAAGTTTTCTCATCACAACCAAAAGACAAGTTGTATCTCTTTAATATTGTATTTAACTGAGATAATGAATTCTCCGTAAAGTTGCTATGATATTTATTTCATGATACTTGTAAATCAAATCACTATCCTGTACACCTAAACTTACACAGTATTCTACACCAATTATATCTCAATAGAAGCGGAAGGAAAAATGGAAAGTCAATATTCACATATTACCATGTCATTTCTCATGATTGTTTCTGCAGCAAGTAAACTTGAGTCATGATATACTTATCCTAGGTAAAAATACTAATAAATAAGTGATTCTAATAATACATGAAGATACTAATAAATTAGTGTTTTACCATGCCTTTATTTTCTTCATGTTAACAGACCACTGCTTCTGCAGGCATCAAAATTTCTCAATATACATTCATCTGATATTAGGGAATGGATACAAATTTGAAACTGGCTGCTCTTTCTGTGAGTGATAAAGTTCACTGTCTCTGACCAATGGTCTCATCTCCCCAATAGCATCTGTAAGAAATGAACATGTTAGGTTGCTAAAAATCTCATCATGGTAAAATCTCAGAACTCCTAAAATTCTTAACTCTTTTGCAATGGGAATGTAATACTGACAAAGACTTGATTTTGGAAAACAATTTGGTGTTTTCTCATGGTTGTATTAGGGGATGTGAGGATAATCTCTGAGATCCACAACAAACATTCTTGCTCAAGTGCTGGGCACAGAAGTATAAAGGTTCTGCATTATTAGGACTGAAGACTGCTTTCAAAATGTTGACTACGCTCACTCTATTCCAGGTAGTACAAAAAATAAGGTTATTCAAATTTCTAGGTGAACAGGAATAAGTCAGTGGTTCAGTCCCTTTAAATTAGTCAAGGGGTGATCAAAGCCAAAATAAGTTGTGTCAACAATGAGAATTAGAAGAAAAAAGAAATTAGACATAAGCTTAAATTAAAAAGGAGACACTGTCCTGTGCTGGGCTCTGGGGACTGGAGAATGTATATGCCTCATTCCAATTCAAGGGTTCAGTTGATTGGCCCTAGCATCAGCTCGGAATTTAATGAACAGGTAACAATTAATATACTGTGAGAAACATAATATACCTCTCCCTGATCGGAAGAAAATCTGGTGGCTCAATGAAACTCTTAATTCACAGAGATTCTGCCAGTTGCAGAATAATAATTTACTGATGACTCAACTAAGACAAATTTAGTTACTGCTTAACAATCCATCTTCACACACACACACAGTGGTAGAGAGATTTGTAGTATTTAGTGGGAAGAGTTCTGTAGGCAGAGCTCAGAGAATAGTTTTCAAAGCATCAGCCAACTTTTGTACTTTTGCCAATAGTCGAGATTTTCCCAGGTAGAAAACTACAGTTGGACAAACAATATTCATCTTTAGGATTTCTAATTTTGAGAGTAAAGTGTAGTTTTTGACTTATTATAGAACCTTGTTCAGATGATCACATTAAGACCCACTGTTTGATAAGAGAGATGGAAAATAGCTGCTGAAACAGCCCATCTGAACCACAGACTGCTAATGCAAGCAACAACGTAGCCACCATCAGAGTTGTGCTGACAAACTTAAAAGCTTGATGTTTCTGTTGTAGGAAAAACCACTGCTGTCCAGACAAAACTCTCCTGCTTCAAGTGGCCTCTTTTCTTCTCTTGGTAAAGGACATATTGGTGGGATTTTGCAAGATCTTACCCTGGCCCATTTGCCCTTTCTCCACATTATCAAAGGCTTTCTTTACAACTGGTGACATATTTTCAGGAATCAATGTTGTCATTCCAGTCTTATCAGCTGACACTTTCTGCATGATTATGAGCAGAAACCTTAGACACTCTGACGTTGCCTACAATTTCTCCATCACTTCAGGGCATTTCACATTCTGAAAATGCTTCACCTTTTGTTTTAAATTAATGGGAAATAGTCAAAGTCTTCCATGAATATTTTATATTTCCTAATATCTGCAGAAAATTGGTACTCATGCATTTGGACAAATTTTTAATTCCACCACCCTCACCTACTTCTAGTCCACACATTTTAGATTGCAATTTTGTTACTGAATACGATCACCCCAACCAAGGTCCTAGTACCTCTTAGATTCTTCCTGCGTGAAGGTTAGAAAGGCACAAGTTATGGGGGGGTGCATAAACCTACATTAAATATTTGCAATATCACTGTCTCTTCTGGACAAATCTCTGATTCTAAAAAGTAAATTAATTAGAATGCAGTATAGTTATTAGTATGGGTAAGAGAATCAACTATTTTGGGTTGGGTGGGTGATGAAGAGACAGGAAATAATGAAGAAAATGAGAATGGAATGCTTTAGGCCTCTGGAGGCATGAATGGATAAGAAAATAATACTTTGTCTCCTGTATCTACCTCCAATTACTGTCTTGAGTGACTAGTCCTTGGGCTATGAAAAGAGCTAGTTTGTGGTGAAGAGTAAAGACCAAAACGAAATAGTTTGAATACCATGAGAGTTTTGTTGTTTCAGGAAAGTAGATTTTGCTTAAAGTCAACATGTATTTTTCATTCACTAAATTCTAATATGCATCTTGTGGCATGTGCTGTGTTTACTGTGCTGGTATCCAAGTTAGACAAGGAAAGGGGGACAGACAGAAAACATCTGAAGGAGGTAGTTTCTGAACTGAGACTGGGAAAGTCTAAGTAGGTAAAAGGAGGACACCCAAAGCCCAAGGATGAGCTGGAGCAAAGTGGTGAGGTTCCAGCTAACATAGTTGACAAGCATTTGCCTGGATGTATCTCAAGATACAGTGAATCATATAGATATGCCAAGGTAGGCAGAGTCCAGATTTATAAAGAAATTAGTAAACAAAGTTGAGTTTGTTTGCTTAGATTTGAAAAGGCATTAAGTGCCACCCTGAGGAAGTTAGCTTGTCTTTGGCTGGAAAATAAATGCAAGATAAATTATCAAAAAGAAAATATAGTGTAGAATCTTGAGGGGAGGAAATGAAAGCACCAATTGGAATGCTTTGAGAACAACACAAAGAAGACCATAGATAAAATTACTTCATAAATTCTACCACATGCTGATTGTGCCATCTGAGACTATATCATGTGACCTTTATGATTCCAGGGATGACATAATAAAGACCATGATCCCTGGGCCGGGTCCTGCATTTATCTTCTGTTGTAACACATCCTAACTTAACACTTTTCATACTTTCCAGGATGAACCAGAAACCACTTAGAACTTTTCCCTCTCTCCATGTTTTAGTCTTTTTCCAAATTCTTGCATTTTCTCTTCTTCCTTACAAGAAAATATTTAAATTAACTCCCATATTTTTCCATCAAATGTTCATATCAATCAAATATCTCATTTTTTCTTAGAATAGTAACATAGTCTCCCATTTAACACTTAACACTATTTAAAAAAATAAGGTAAATACAGGTACACATCTATGTTTATTGTTCAAATAAGAAAATTGCAGATATTTGTTGACATTTGCCAACCTCACTTTTAATCTTTGTTATCCTGCATAATCTGGTAGTCCGCTGGTAGATCAGTTGTGATTAGGATGACGTTCATATATTGAAGGTGTCTGATGAATTGTCCTTGAAAGAGAGGTAGCTGATGTATCAGCTATCACTGTCACTGGAAACCGTGGGTTTCTCCCTGGTTGAAGTTTAGAAAAACTCCCTTCATTGGCAGATATGTTATGATATATATTTGGAAAACTAGAATGCTCCAACATCTGTCCAATATAATTCCTCTGTATAGGAGATAAAATGCTGTACTGAGAAGTAGAATTTGTAGTTGTAATGAAGTTCACAACACGGCCATTTGCTTCAGTGTAGCTGCTTTGAGAGTGCCAGTGGACAGTGGTCAACTCATTTAAAATAGAACATTGATCCACTGCAATTTGTTCTGAGGGTCTAAATGACATTGATGATGGAGGAGAAAAATCACCTCTTATCGAGGTATTTGTATCACCAACTATGTGGCTAGAAGAGGGCTCCCTTATTAGAGGCATGTTTAAATTTGCAGAAGGTAAAAATGAACTTTCTCCACTAGTGTCAGCCACAAAACCAGAATTATGATTATCCATATTACCCCCTGCTTTATAGTGCTTCTTGTTGAAATCTTCAGCCAATGAAGACACCAGAGAGGCATTTTTAATCCCAACTCTTCTTTTTATTCTCACTAAAATCTGGGGACAGCCTCGTTTAAAATTTGGATGATGATAGAACTGCAGCTACAACCAAAGTAGAAAGATTTTAGTAAGAATTTTAACCAAAAGACAACACTACAATAAGCATAACATATAAAACCTCAGATTTCACGTTTACTATCCAAAGGTAATATCATCAAAATATGAATATTGCTGACATTTTGAAGTTCCTTATTTGGAAAATACACATTTAAATAGTACAGTCATCAAATTTAAGAAGTTAGAATTTGCAGTAACGGTGAATGCCACTTTTGAAAAGCAGCTTTAATACCTTTATTTAGATTTCTGCTTAGATTCATAGTTGCCAGCAAAGTTTCTTATAATATGAATACATAAGGCACTGTCATCATTTTTTAGAAAAATTAAGCATTTTAGCCTTAGTAGTTTTATACAATTTTCAAATTTAGCTTTACATTTATATTACCATAGATTGATGCACAAAATAAAATTTTATATATACGTTACCAAGTGGTAACTAAAGTTTCTGAATACTTTGCTTAAAACAGAGACTTCCTTTTCTTCTGTCAGAAAGACAGCTAGACAAGCAGATCTTTAAATATTCTGTCGTACTTTACTAAACCCATAATGGTTAAGCTGTCTAACTTAACTTTTCATATTTCCAGTTTCAAATATTCTGAAAGGGGCATTTCTTAAAAAAACTTCCTTCTTAAAGACATCTTCACCAATCACTATGGAAGTTCCATTATCATCCCACCAGATGGATTTAAATTGGTCACTCCCAGCCATTTTCCAGAGTTTTCTGGGAAATGTCAGGGAACGAAAATAATTAACTTCATCTGGTTCAGGGACACAACGTGTGTAACATGGCCTTTTTATCAAGGATTCTTCAGACAAATTCTGAGAAGCATTTTCTTCAATCATAGAGCTCACGTCCAAGTCCCCAGAGATTGATCACAAAATAGAGATCTACCGGATTTTCCTGAAGCAGTTGGTCCATCTTTACATGACACATCTTGAATTTCTGAAGAAACATATGCCAATTCATATAACTTTTTCTGCAGCTACTTTTCTAATCTGCATGATTTTGAGCACTGCAGCTTCAAATACTGCTTTGGCAGGCCTGAACAAATAAAGTGCTAGGCAACCACAATGGTTCTCAACCTGAGTAGCTGTGACATCACAAAACGACTGGTATCCTATCAACTCAAGTGTAACTTTCAGCCAGTGTTTACTTCTCATTCATTCAGTTAAAATGAAACATATAGAATGCTTATTTTTATACTGTGATCTGCAAATATTATCCCCACAAAAGCTTTTTAAACAATTAAATATTTGAGTCTTTTAATTAAAAACAATGTCCATAGTTTTGAACACAAATTTATGACAGATTTGTGATCAGAGTATAAATAATGCAGAAAATATATAAAATAATTTTAAAGTTTTGGAATTTAAAGTGAAATTTGTGTAAAACCTGTACAGAAAATGTATAACAATTTCATCATCATTTGTAATTAAAGTGAAAAATAATTTGATTTGGGAATGGAAGTATGTATTTATCTGTGTACTTTAGAATAAGTAGCTCTATATTCAAAACATGAGAAGAATAAATATCAGTTTATTTGTTATGTTTATATATAAATTTTTAATATTTATGAAATAAAATTAGATTAAAATAATCAATCAAATTTAAGAAATCCCAAAGCGGAATTATTGTTTAAAATTGAAATTCAGTGCTATAATTGAAACAAATGTAATTTAATATTCTACTTTAAAATTGCAAAAGAAACAAGCTTATTGAATATTTACAAATGTTTATTTTTGCCATTCTTTCACTCAGAGGTTTATCGTTCCCTAGAAGTAATAAAATATCTTGTCATCTTTATAATCCATGCACTTGTGGCTTTTCTTAAATGTTCCAAAATGATGTTGATAAATAGACTTGTGCACAAGATCCTGGGTTCATTAAGCATTACCTCCATTAAGGGGCAAACAAACAAACAATCAAAAAACAAAGATATAACTGCATATGAAGGCTGGGTTGGAAAAGACCAGGTAATACATTTTAGGAAGCAATATTTTTCTCAGTCTTGAAACAGTTGGCATTGTTAGTATAATACGGCATTTTATGGCAAGTGTCTTGTTCACTAATTATAAATAATAGCTATATTCTGTGTCAGTAATCTGTAGTAAATCCAGTTCTACCAAAAGTTATATTCTTTATTTAGAAATAAATTCCATTAAACAGAGGCCAAATTCAAAATGAAAGATAAAATTTTTTAAACAAATAAATGTACCCTCAAGCTACAATGTGAATTTTTCCTTCAATATCTGTAAGTTCCATTCTAAGTAAATATTAGCAACCTGAATCCATGGCACATTATAAGTATTATAAACTGTAGTTTTGTTGGATTTAGTCCTGATTCATAAATATTATTTAACATTCACAAATGAATATATGTGATACCATCCCATTAAAAAAAAGAATTCAAAAAACCTCAAAATATTTAGGAAAATTATTGACTGGTCTGATCTTAACATTTTTATAAAAATATTCTTAAATTCACTCTAGATTGAATGTAACTAAGCATAATAAAAGCCATATATTAAAAACCCATTATTTACTTCAATTTCAATGTTAACATACAGGAAAGTTTTCCTCTCGTCCAGTAATAAGTTAAAGATGCTCATTTTCAGAAGTCCTTAATTACACTACTAGAAGTCCTAACCAGAACATCTAGTCAAGAAATAATATAAAATTCATCAAACTTGTAATAAATCAGTGAAGGTTTTACAGATGACATAATTATGCCTAGATAGAAAACTCCATAGACCCCTCCAGTGACTGTTTGAAATAATGAACAAATTTAGCAAACTTGCAGAATATAAAATCAACACACAAATATCTGTTGCATTTTTCTATAGTAACAACACATTATCAGAAAGAGAATTTAGCAAAACAATTGTGTGTAAATTTATACCAAAAAGAATAAAATAGGAATAAATTTGATAAGTGAAATAAAAGTTCTAAACATAGATCTATATATTACAGGTGCAAAAAATATAAGTAAACAAAATAAATAGAAAGATATTCTGTGCTCATGGATTGTATACAATGTGAGGAAATATTTTAATCTATCTTTTACATGTTCAGTCTCCCCAGCAGTAATTATTGAGGAGAATGTCTTTTCTTAATTTTATACTCTTACTTCCTTTTTCATGGGTTGATTGATCATAGGTGTGAGAGATTATATCTGGTTGCTCTATCTATTCACCAACTGGTGTTGGGAAAACTAGATAGCAGCATCAGAGCAATGGATTTAGAACACTCCTTCACTCCATACACAAGAATAAACTCAAAATGACTTCAACAATTATATGTAAGTCAAGGCACAGTAAATCTCCTAGAAGGAAACATGCACAAAACACTCTGAGATATATCGCAGCAATGATCTCCTAGAACAGACTACCCAGGTAATGGATGTAAGATCAAAATTAGTGAATAGGACCTAATTAAATATATAAGCTTTTTGACAACAAAGGGAACCATAAACAAAGCAAAATTACAACCGACAGGATAAAGAAAATATTTAGAAGTGATGCAACTGACATAGGCTAAATTTCCAAAATATAAAGAATTCATACAACCTAATAATAATACTTAAAAAAAACAAGAAGCCAATCCGTAAATGGGCAGAAGTCCTAAACAAGCAATTCTCCATTAGAGACATACAAATGACACACGGATATATGAAAAAAGTATTGCTCGCTATCATTATCAGAGAAGGGCAATTCAAAACTATAATGAAGTATCACCTCATGATAGTCACAATGGCTATCATCCAAAGTCCAGAGACAATAAATGCTGGGGAAGCTGTGGAGAAAGGGAACCCTCCTACAGTGTCAGTAGGAATGTAGTTTGGTGCAGTCACTGTGGAAAACAGGATGGGGATTCCTCAAAAGAATAAAAATAGAATTAACATAAGATCCAGCAATCCCACTTCTGGGTATATATCAAAGAGAACCCTAATTCAAAATGTCACCTGCACCCCAAATTTCTTAGCAGTGCTATATACAATAGCCATGATATGGAAGCAACGTTATTGTCCATCAGCAGATAACAGTATACAGAATTTATGCCATATGTGCACAATGGAATAATATTCTGCCATAAAAAGTGATAATACAATGACATTTGCAGTAAAATGGATGTCCCCATATTGTGTCATTCTAATTGAAGTAAGCCAGAAAGAGAAAGAAAAATAATACATGACATGATATATGTAGAACCTTAAAAAAAAATTTGGATGAGAACACTATGATTTCATCTATAAAACTGAAACACACTAACAGATCTACTTAATAATCTTATGGTTACTGCTAAAAGGGGCTTGGAGAGGATATATTTGGGAGTTGTAGAGTTATAAATGTTATCCACTATATATAAAAATAGATGTTTTCAAAATTTCATTTGTATCACACAGGGCAGTATGTTAAATATTGTGAAGTTAAGTTTAATAAGCACACAAATATATGCATGAAGTGGGACACATTGCTAAACACCACAGATTGACACATTGTAAATGGCAGTACTTCAATGATAAGTAAATGAATAAATACGTAAATAATTAAGTAAATAAATAAATAAATAAATAAATAGTATTTAATAATAAAAGAAATACAAAGATTCACAGTACTTAACTTTACACATCAAGAATCTAGGAGAAAACAGAATGAAGAAGAAAATTGAATGAATGAGTGTAAGGCAAATAAGAAGGGAAACAATTTAAAAGATAAAAAAAAACGAAGCCCGTTTATTTTAAACATAAATTGGAACAACATTTAGGTTGGCTAAGAAAATAAAAACTCAAATAAAATTAGATATAAAAGAGAAGATATTACAACTGATGTTATAGAGATGCATAGCATCATAAGAAATTAACAATACCCAACAATTTGGAATGACCTAGAACTAAAGATAAATTCCCAGAAATATATGTCTTCACATACTGAATCAAGAAGAAATTAGAAAGTTAAATAGAGCACAAGTGTGTATGAGTATATTAGTAATCCATACCTCCCAAGCCAGAAAATATTTACAAGATGAATTTGCTGGTGAAATCTGTGATATATTTGAAGAACCTTTCTCACCAATACTTCCCCAAACCATCTAAGAATTTGAAGGGGGTGAAAGAATCCAAACTTGTTTTATGATTCCAGCTTTATTTGCATAACAATGCTAGAAAGGACATTATATGCAAAATATAGATTATTATCCCTGATGTACATATGTGCCAAAATTTTCAACAAAACAGAAGGAAAATAAATTCAACAACACATTTAACTTATCATACACATACATGATTTAAGGGATTTATCCCTGGGTTTAAGGATACTTCAAAATATTCAAATCAATAAAGGTGACATGCCTCACTAATAGAATGAGAAATAAAACTCACATAACCATCTCAATAGGTGTGGAAAGAGCATTGTATTAATGCAACATCCTTTTAAGATACTCCCAACAAATTAAATTAACCCTTTCAGTGGCACGGTATAATATACACACAAACACTTTGTGGAGAGAAGCGAAGCAGTTCTGTGTTTATTGATTCTAAGAAAAAGGGTTTATATAGGACATGCACAATGCTTCACATATCATCTAAGTTTTAACAATGATAATAATCTTAAGCTATTTATGTCCCCATACTCCTGCAGTAAGCACAGGATGTTAAATGATGAAGGATTGTTTTAAAGTTCACCACGGATCTTCATTAAGTAGGCCATCTCTTATCCAGGCAGCTGTGCCTGTCTTAGATTTTCCTCCTCTGAAGATCTTACCCAGCATAGGCTCTCCAGCCATCCATACTGGATACATTGATTATGCCATTTCTTATCCAGCCTGGATATGAGACATTCCTCACTACTTGTTTATCAGTTCAGCCCATGGGCTTATACTCTAGAGACTTCAGACAGGGGCCTACAAACACAATATTCCTTGACAGAAAAATGAATGAAGAAAATTGATGTATATATGCAATGGAATCAACACTTTGCATTCCTATCAAGAGTTTCCACGGCGTTCCCTTTTCTCCTCAATCTCACCAACATATATTTCTTTTCTTTTTGATGAGAGCCTTCTGAGAAATGTGAGGTCTTGTCTCATTTTTGGCTTATGACTTTCCTAATAATTTATAACTCTGAACACATTATCATGTGTCATATAGCCAAGAGTATGCTTTCTACAGAAAATTGATTCAGATCAATCTATTCAGTTCCTATGGACATTTTTTTAAATTGTATTGTTTGGTCTTTTTTGTTGTGGTTGTGTATGACTTTGCCATATATTTTGGATATTAACACTTGATTGTAAAATATCACTTGCAAATATATTCTCCCATTGTGTTGGTTGACTTTTTATTTTATTGATCATTTCTTCTGCAGTGTAAATCTGTTTAGACTGATACAATCATCTTTTGTTAGTTTTGCTTCTGCTTCCCTTGCCAGTGAGAAGAATCAAATGAAGTCAAGTGTACTTCTTATGTTTTACCCTAGTATTCTTTGTTTTCAGGTTTTATTTTTTATATGCCCAGGAGTGGGTTTGCTGGGTCAAATGATAGATCTATCTTTATTATTTAAAGGAAATTCCATACTGTTTCCAAAGTGGTTGCAACAATTTTCATTCCCATCAACAGCGTTGGAGAGTCCCTTTTTCTCTACAACCTCCAAAGTCTTTATTATTTGTAGACATTTTGATGAAAACCCTTCTCAATAGTGTGAGATAAAACATTTTATTTTTGTCTTGCCTTTCTATAATGATTAGCAATGTGAGCATGCTTTTATATTCCTGTTTATCATCTGTGTGTCTTTTTTAGAGAATTGTCTTCTGCTCATTTTCTGGTTGAGTTGTTTGTAGATTTTTGAAATGGAGTTGTATGAACGATTTGTGTATTTCAGAAATTAGCCTTTTGTTGATTACACAGTTTCCTTATGTTTTCTCCCATTTGGATGTTCATCTTTTCATTCTGATTATTTTGCTGTGTAGAAGCTTTTAAGTTTAATTAGGACCTATTTGATTATTTTGCTTTTATTGTTTTCAGCTTGGGAGAGTGACATAGGAACATTTTTCTACAATTTATCTATTGTTTTGCCTATGTTAGTTTCCAGGAGTTTTATTGTGTTATGTATTAGATTCAGATATTTAAAATATTTTGAGTTTATATTTGTACAGTGTGAGAGAGTATTCTAATTTCATTGATTTACATGCAGATATCTAGCTTTCTCAACATCACTTGCTGAAGGTTGTCTTTTAGGCATTGTATATTTTTGTTTCCTTTGTCATAGTTTAGTTGACCATAGGTGTGATGTTTTATTTCTGCCTCTGCATTCTGTTCCAGTGATATAGATGTTTGTTTTCCAGTATTGTGCTGTTTTGATTACTGTAATTTTGTATTATAGTCTGAGATCTGGGAGGGTTATGGGTTATGCCTCCAACATTGTTCTTTTACCTGATTGTTTCTTTTGCAGTTCTAGTTCTTTTGCTGTTCCATACAAATCATAGGACTGTTTTTATTTCTGTGGAAAATATGATGTAGTTCGATCTGAATCACTTTATATCTGTAGACATATTTTGTAGTATGTATAGTTTAACAATATTAATTGCTCTAAACTAAGACCTTGAGATTTCTTTCCATTTCTTTGCATCATCTTCAAATTTATTTATCAGTGTCCTTTTGATTTTATTATCTTTGTTTTTTCCTAGGTTTT
The DNA here is from genome assembly GCF_048564905.1 of Vicugna pacos. Classification (NCBI taxonomy): domain Eukaryota; kingdom Metazoa; phylum Chordata; class Mammalia; order Artiodactyla; family Camelidae; genus Vicugna; species Vicugna pacos. Next base: position 3,610,827 of record NW_027328734.1, read on the forward strand.
TCATTTTTTGATCTGATTTCATATGGATTTTTTAAAATTATGGAATATTTCATTTTTAGTGTAAAGAAATGTGACAGTTTTTGTTTATTAATCATGAATCAGGCAACTTTGTTAAATGCCTTTATTAGTTTTAGTTGTTCTGGTGTGGAGAATATTTAGCGTTCTCTATATAGATTATTATCTCAATCTAAATTAATAACAGATTTTCTTCATTCAATCCAACTTGAATAAATTTTTTTCTATTCCGATTGCTGTTGCTAGGACATCCCATACTGTGTTTAATAGAAATGGTGAGAGTGGGTATCCTTGTCGTATTCCTTAATTTGGCTTTCAGTTTTTAACTTTTGCATATTATGTTGTATATATTTCTGTAATAAATGACTTTAGATATTTTGAGATATATTTCCAGAATCTTTCTTTGGTAAGAGGTTTCTATTGTTGTTGTTGCTGTTGTTGTTCTTGTGTTGTTGTTGTCACTGTTCTAATTAATAAATGTTGAATTATGTGAAATGCTTTTGATGGGTTTATTGGGATAACCACGTCGTTTTCTCTTTTACCTTTGTTAATGTGGTTTATCAAACTGATTGATTTGTGTATGTTGAACCTCTCTTGTGACCCTGCAAATAATCCAAGTTGATCATGGTGTATGATTCATTTTTGGTTTTGCTGGCTTTAGTTTGCTAATAATATTTTGTAGAATATTTGCATTTAAATCAATCAAATATATTTGCTAGAAGTTGTCTTTGCCCATACTTTGTTTTTGACTTTGCTATCAGTGTGATGAAATCTTTATAGAATTAATTTGAGAGTTTCCCACACCTTCACAATTTTTGAATAGTCTGAAGAGTATAAGTTCTGCTTTGCATTTTTGTACATTGCTCCACGGGAGCTGTTTATATCTGCACTTCTATTCAACAATTTTTTTAAATGCAGATTCTATCTTTCTTCTAGAAACAGTTTGTTCAAATTATTTGTTTCTCCTTATATCTGCCTCTTTCTAGACATTTGTCTATTTCTTCTAATTTGTCCATTTTATTGGCAAATATGTGTTAACAAAATGAACACTTTTTTGTATAACTGAGGTAACAATTGTTATTTCTCTTATTTATTTCTGACTTTATTTCTTTGAAGCATCTCTCTTTCCTTCATGATGCACCTGGCTAGAGGTTTTCTGATTTTGCTTATCTTAAAAATAAAACATAAAACAAAATCTTCTGTTTTACTACAATTTTGAAGAATTATTTTTCCTCTATAATTTATATTTGCACCTGTAATATTTAGGATCATGTTTTTTTCTTTTTTTTTACTTTTTTTATTGGTTAACAGTCATTTTACAAAGTTGTCTCCAATTCCATCGTAGAGCACAAATTTTCAGTTAAAATGAACTTATATACATTTGTTGTCTCATTTTTTCTTCTGTGAGCTGCCGTCAGATCTTTTATACATTTCCCTGTCCTGTACAGTACAATCCTGTTTATCTATTCTACAATTTTGACCTCCCAGTCTATCTCTCCCCGCCCTCTGCCCCCTTGGCAACCAAAATATTGTATTCTATGTCTGTGAGTCTATTTCTGTTTTGAAATTGTGCTGTTTGTTTTTGTTTCATTTTGTTTTTACATTCCAATAATGAGCCATCTCATATGGTGTTTTTCTTTCTCTTTCTGGCTTACTTCACTTAGACTCATTTTCTCCTGGACCATCCATGTTGCTGAAAATTGCGTTAGGTTGTTGTTTTATATGGCTGACTAGTATTCATTTGTATAAATGTTCAACATCTTTTTCCAGTCAAATGTCGCTGTACATTTAGTCTGTTTCCATGTCTTGGCTATTGCAAATAGTGCTGGCTATGAACATTGGGGTTCAAGTGTCATCTTGAAATAGGGTTCCTTCTGGATTTAAGCCCAGGAGCGGGATTCCTGGGTCATACGGAAAGTCTATTCCTAGGCTTTTGTAGAATCTCCATTCTGTTTTCCACAGTGGCTGTCCCAAACTGCATTGCCACCAGCAGTGAAGGACGGTTCCCTTTTCTCCACAGCCTCTCCAGCATTTGTCATTTGTGGATTTTTGAATGATGGCCATTCTGTCTAGTGTAAGTTGAAAGCTCACTGTAGTTTTGATTTGTATTTCTCTGATAATCAGTGATATTGAGCATTTCCTGATGTGCCTTTTGATCATTTGTATGTCTTCCTTGGAGAATCGTTTGTTTAGGTTTTCTGCCCATTTTTGGATGGCGTTGTTTATTTTTTTCTTTTACAGTAGGATGAGCTGCTTATATACTCTGAAGATTAAGCCTTTGTCGGTTTCATATGCAAACTATTTTCCCATTCCATAGGTTGTCTTTTGTTTTACTTCTGGTTTCTGTACTGTGCAGAAGCTTGCAAGTTTCATTAGGTCTCATTTGTTTATTCTTGTTTTTATTTCTTCTACAAGAAGATTTTCGAGACGTATGTCAGAAAACGTTTTGCCTATGTTTTTCTCAAGGAGGTTTTTATACCTTGTCTTATGTTTAAGTCTTTGATCCATTCTGATTTTATTTTTGTGTATGGTGTTCTAGCTTCATTGGGAGTGTTCTAGCTTCATTGATTAACATGCTGCTGTCCAGTTTTCCCAACAACATTTTCTGAATGGACTGTCTCAATTCCATTGTATTTTCTCGCATCCTATGTTGAAGATTAAATGACCAAAAGTTTGTGGGTTCATTTATGGGTTCTCTATTCTGTTCCATTGGCCTATATGTCTGTTTTCCTACAGAAACATTGCTGTCATGTTCACTATACCTCTATAGTATTATCTGAATCATTAGCGTAAAGATATGCCAGATTTTTGAACCTAAATCTTGTAACCTGCTACCTTTGTGAATTCTTCGATCAGCTGCAGTAGTTTTTATCTGGATCTTGTAGGGTTTTCTATATATAGTAACATATTATCTGCATATAGTGAGACTTTTACCTCTTCCTTGCGAATTTGCGTCCCTTTTAATTGTCTCTCTTGTTTGGTTGCTGTGGCTAGGACTTCCAAGATTATATTGTGTTAGAGTGGTGATAGTGTGCACCCTTGCCTTGTCCCAGATTTTAGTTGGAAAATTTTGACTTTCTCACCATTGTGTTCTATGTTGGATGTAAGTTTGTTTTCTATAGCTTTCATGATTCTGAAATATGTTCCTTCTATGCCCACTTTGGTGAGATTTTTTTTATCATACTTGCGTGTTGAATTTTATCAAATGGTTTTGCTGCATCTATTGAGATGGTCATGTGGTTTTGGTTCTTTCTCTTGTTGATGTGCTGCATTTCACTGATTGATTTGTGTATGTTGAACCACCCCTGTGTCCCTGGCATTATCCCCAGTTGATCATGATGTATAATCTTTTATCTGTGTTGTTGTATTCTATTTGCTACTATTTTCGTGAGGATTTTGGTGCCTGTGTTCATAAGTGATATTGGCCTATAATCTTCTTTTTTGGTAGTGTGTTTGCCTGGTTGTGGTATCAGGGAGATTGTGGCTTCATAGAATGACTTTGGGAATATTCCTTCCTTTTCAATCTTCTGGAAGAGTTTGAGAAGGACTGATATGAGTTTTTCTTTATATGTTTTGTAAAATTCCTCAGTGAATCTGTGCGATCCTGGATTGCTATTTGTAGGGAGGTTTTACATTACTATTTTGATTTCATTTCTAGTGCTCTGCTTGTTCAAGGGTTCAGTTTCTTCTTGTTTCAGTCTTGGTGGGCAGTATGTTTCCAGAAACTTTCCCATCTCCTCTAGGTTATACAGTTTTTTCAATACATTTTTCATTATATTTTCAAATGATATTCTGTATTTCTTTTTTATTTGTTGTTATTTCTCCGTTCTCCTTCCTTATTTTGCTAATTTTTGCTCTCTCTCTTTTCTTTTATTGGAGTTTTGACAGATGTTTGTTGATTTTACTTATTTTTTCAAAAAACTAGTTTTTGCATTCATTGCGTATTCCCTACGGTGATTTTAATCTCTATTTTACTTATTTCTTCCCCAATATTTATGATTTCCTTCCTTCTGCTGCCTTTTGGGGTTTTTTGTTCTTCTTTTTCTAGTGCATTCTGCTGGTGGGTTAAATTGTTTATTTGTGATTGTTCTTTTTTGAGGAAGGCCTGTATCACTATAAGCTCCCCTCTCAACACTGCTTTTGCTGTGTCCCCTAAATGTTGTGTGGTTTTGCTTTCATTTTCTTTAATCTCAAGGTACTTTTTCATTTCAGCTTTTATTTCTTCATTGAACCATTGGTTTTATAATAAAACATTGTTTAATCTCCATGTTTTCCTTTTGTTATCATTTGTTTCTCTGTTGTTGATTTATAGCTACATGGCATTGTGTTTGGTAAAGATGGTTGAGGTAATTACTATCTTCTTAAAATTGCTGAAGTTTCTTTTGTGCCCAAGTACATCATGAATCCTGGAAAATATTCCACGTGAACTTCAAAAGAATGTTTATCCTATTTTGGGGGGTGCAATGCTCTGAAGATATGCACCAAGTTTATTATTTTTATTGTATTATTTAACTTCTCTGTTGCCTAATTTATTTTCTGTCTCGATGATCTGTCCAGTGATGTTAATGCAGTGTTGAAATCTCCAAATATAAATCCCCCTTTATATCAGTTAGTAATTATTTTATGTACTGAGGTGCTCCTGTATTTGGTGCGTATGTATTAACGAGTGTGCTATCCTCATATTTTATCACTCCTTCAGTCACTATATAATGTCCTTCTTTATCTTACTTTATGGTCTTTGTGTTAAAGACTATTTTGTCTGCAATCAGTACTGCAACACCTGCTTTTTTGGCTTTTCCATTTGTTTGGAATATCCTTTTCCATCCTTTCACTCTCAATCTATTTGTGTGCTTCTCTCTGAAGTGGGTCTCTTGTATGCAGCATATTGAAAGTTCTTGCTTTATTATCCAGCATGCAACTCTATGAATTTCGACTGGAGCATTTAGTCCTTTAACATTTACATTATTTGATGATAGGTTTGAGTTTATTGCCATTTTAACCTTAATTTCCATTTAATTTAGTATTTCCTCTTTGTTCCTTTCATCTTCCTTTTATGGTTTTGTAATTTTCCTTTGTATTATCATGAATTTTATTCAGTTTTAGTGACTCCCTGGTAAGTTTTTGTCTTCTTGTCACCCTTTTTTATGTCTTATAGACCTTTATTATAACTGCTTTTATTAAAATGATAGTAACCGAGAACTAAAATTTTGAAAGGAAAGACCAAAAAAAAAATTCTCTATTTTCCTGCCACACTCTCCCACTCTCAATGATTTGTATGTCTTGTTTAAAAATTTTGTGTTTATTTTCTTTGTAATTCATGAATTATCACCTTTCCAGCTGTGAGCTTCACATTTCTGTAGCATCCTGCTTCTTTTCTTTTCAGGGAACACATTTCAATATTTCTGTTAGCAATGGTCTAGAGTTGTTAAACTCTTGAATCTTTTTCTTGTCTGTGAAATTATTAATGTCTCTTTCTACCATAAAGGGTAGACTTGCTGGTCAAAGTATCCTACAGTATATCATTTTTTTCATTCAGTACTTTGAATATATCTTGCCACTCCCTTCTGACCTGTAGTATTTCTGTAGTGAAATCAGCTGGGAGCCTTATGGTGATTCCATTGTAACTCACTCTTTGCTCTACTCTTATTACTTTAGGATCATTTCTTTATCCCTGACTCTGGCCATCATAATTATATGTCTTTGTGTGGGTGTATTTGGGTTCTTCTTGTTTGGAACACACTGAACGTCCTGTACTTGTATATCTGATTCCTTCTTTAAGTTTGGGAAGTTCTCAGTCATGAATTCTTCAAACATCTTTTCAATCCCCTTTGATCTTTCCTCCCTTTCTGGGGCTTCTATCAAGCCAAGATTGGCATGCTTTCTATTATCCCATAAGTCCCTTATGCTTTTTTCATTTGTTTCTCATTGTTTCTCTTGTAGCTCTTCTGATTGGGTGCTTTCTATTGTACTGTCTTCTAAGTCACTAATTCATTTCTCTGTGTTATCTAGTCAGATTTGCGATGCCTTTAGATCATTCCTCATCTCAGTTAATGTGTTTACCTATTCTTCTCTGCTCTTCTGTATATCTTCCATTTCATTTTTGACATATTTTATATCTCTAAACACTATCTCTTTTATTTCCTTCAGTACTTTGATCACTCCTTTTTTGAAATCTAGATCTATTTGGATATCATTGTCTATTTCACTGATCATTCTTTCAGGGGATTTCTCTTGTTGTTTTAATTGGGAATGGTTTCTCTGCTTCTTCAGCTTGCTCCTACCTCTCTGGCATTTTGGTTTTTGGAGTTTCAGTTATCTACTCTGGTCATAAAGGAGTTTATCTACCTAATGCCTATGTATCAGTACAACTTACAAAAGAGAAAAGAGAGAGAGAGAGAAAGAACTATAAGAAGGGAGAAATAAAGGTTTGAAGACATTGTATAATGAGTAATATTAAAGCAAGTTGAAACAGAGTTTTGAAAAATAATAATAATAAAATATTTTCAAAAATTTCAAAGGGATTAAAGTGGGGGTATATATAATTGCAGATGATGTAGAAGTTAGGAGGGTAATTGAAAATGGAACCGGAAAAACAGATTAAAACAAGGGGGTGGTCAGTGTCCTCCTGGAGACTCTGTACTTTTAATGTGAAATCTTTCTGTATTCATCCTGATTTGGAAGCTCATCTTGCTCTTTCCAGAGGCCCTCCATTGGAGACCTTATCTGTGCTGCTCCCAGGGCATGTCGGTAAGCAGTTCGCTCCTACACCCAACACTGGGTCAGGTGCAGCTCTCTTTTCTCTGGGCTGGCTTGTCACTGTCCTGCACGATGCTGCAGTCAGATGTTGCAGACTGACCAGGCAGGATTGGGCATCATGTCCTCTAAACACCATGGCCAGGGGCTGCATTCCAGCCCAAAATATGTGGGCCACCATCCCCCTCAGTGGGCCAATCACTCAACTGCTCTGTGCCACTGTACGCTCTGCCTCGTTTATGCACACTGGAAGTGGGGTCAGGGAAGTATGAGGAACTGCCCTGTCCCTGGTAGGAGCCAAAATCCAACTCCTTATTTGTCTTGGCAGACAAGTTCCCTGAGGAACCATTACAGTAGGATCCTATCTGCCTCAGGATGTAGACAAGTCTCCGTGTGGCCCTTGAGGTTTCTAAGTCCTTAGGTGTAGATGCAGTTTTTGCCATGACTGCCACCTGAGTGCAAAGCACCAGAGGGTATGGTGGCTGTGTCTGAGCCCCAGCTCTCTTTACCTAGAAAATATGTGGATTTTCAGAGATGGGGAATGCACCCTTCCACCCACAGGGCACATCTGGGCTGTTGTTTTATGGAGGGCCCAGGTTGTTCTGCCCTGTGCACCCACAGCCATGTCACAAAGCCCACTCCATTTCCCTGGGATGCCGCATCGCAGCCATTCCCATCTACCAACCAGTTCGGGCAGCGTGGCCCTGCCCCCAGCTTCCAGGCTGCATCATTTGCTAGGATTCACAGGGATCCTCTGTGCCTGTTCAACTTAGTTCTGTCAGTCAACTTATACTTTGTACAGGTCCAAGCCTTGGAGGCTCATCCCCCTTCCTGCTGAACTCTCAGTTGGAGAGGGAAGATGCAGTGAATGAGCACCAGTCCATCTCTGCTGATCCCTCCCAGTGGTACCTGTCCCACTCTGTTTTGCCTTTTCTTGTTTCTTTCTTCCTCTTCTACTACCAGATTTTTCGCATCTTTATCTATTGAAGAGGACAATGTTCTGTCACAGTTCTGCAGGTTCTCTGGTTAGCTGAGTGTATCTGTGGATGTGAGTCTTTGTGCATTTGTGGGAAAGGGTGACCTACAAACATCCTTCTGGTCCAGCATCTTTGCCTCCACCCCAAAAATTCTCACTTTATGGTGGAAGATAAACATAGTCTTGAAATAAATGAATAAGTTATTCCATGGAAATGAAAAGAAAGTGCAGATTGTAATGCTCTACTCATACAAAATACGTTTTAAAATAAGGGCCAAAATGAAAGAAATATGAGATTGTATAAAGAAAAAGACATCAATTAAAAAAATTGGGAATTACACTCATTAAATTATATATGGCCCAAAACCATAGAGCTTAAGTATAAAAAGAAATTTTAGTAGAGATGAAAGAATTAATTCATTATAAAACAATAATAGTAGATGAGTTTAACACCTCATTATTGTGATGATCAGATCATTCAGAAAGACTATCTGTAAGGAAACAGAGGTCTTAATAGCATATTAGATCATTTGAACCTAACTGAGCTATTGGACACTGCATCAGAAAAGCAGAACACATGAACTTTTCAAGTGTGCACAGGATGTTATGTAAGGAATTAACCACATATTATGTCATGAAATAAGTCTCAGGAACTTTAAGCAAATATAGATAATAGCAAGTATTTTTTCATACATAAAACTATGAAACTATGCATCAACTCTTGAAAGAAGAATAGGAAAAGCACAAACATGAGAGAAAACCACATCTTTTAAAAAAATACAATTAAACAAGGTCAATGATGAAATCAAAGAAGTAATAAAATCATACCTGGAGACAAATTACAAAGAAAACACAGCTTCATAAATGTATGGGATGCAACAAAGGCAAATCTACAAAGTAAGTTTTGAATAAATCAGGCCTTCTACAAGGAACAAGAGATACCTCATACAAAGGACCAAGCATAACACCCAAAATAACAAGAAATAAGAACAAACAAAACCCAAAGGCAGTAGAATGAGAAATCTTGAATGATTAGGTTGAAAATAAAATAAAATTTGAAAAATAAAATACAAATCATAAAATCAGCAGTTTTAATTTTCTTAAAATATTAACAAACAGAAAAGCATTTAGCCAGGCTTATAAAGAAATACAGAGACTAGACCCAAACAAAATAAGAAATGAAACAGTAGAAATAATATCTGATATAACAGAAATAGAAGAAAGATTATGAAAGCTCTATGAGCTGTTACATGATGACAAACTGGACGACCTAAAAGAAATGGATACATTTCTAAAAACGTACATCCTGTCAAGACTGAATATAGAGAAAACTGAGAACTTGAATAGAGCAATCAGTATAAGTTAAATAAAATGTATAATTTTAAAAACACCACTTGAATAAAATTCCTGGATTTCTTCACTAAAATCACTTTCCCCCCAAGTATTTTAAAAAAAGGAGGAAGGACTATTCCCAAAGTTATTCCATGAGGCCACCATTACCCTGATAACAAAACCAGTCAAAGACACTACCAAAAAAAAATGAAAATGAAAATCCTATATCCTTGATGAATATAGATTCAAAAATACTCGAAAAACTTCAACAAATTAATCCAGTAATATATAGAAAGGATTATACACAATGATCATTTGGATGCCTTCCAGAGTGACAAGGATGGTTCAACATACACAAGTCAAGCAGCATGACACATATCTAATAAAGGAAGGACAAAATTCACAAGACCATGAAAATACACAAAGAAAAAGCATTTGACAAAATTCAACATGCATTCATCATCAGAATTCTCATGAATGTGAGTACAATGGGAACATTTCACACCATACTAAAGTCCATTTATAACAATTTATAATACTCAGGGGAAAGACTGAAAGCCTTCTGGGTAAATTCGGGAACAAGGCAAGGATACCTACTGTCACCACTTCTGTAAAATAGTAATAGAAGAAAGGAAAAGGAAAAGAAAAATAAGTAAAAGGAACACAAAACGGAAACAAAGAGAGAAAATTGTCACCAGTATTGAAGGCATAAAAATCTACACAAAGAATCCTAATGGCCCCAAACTGACTAATATGAACAAAAAAATAATTTCATCAAGGAAGCAGGGTACAAGATTAATGTAAAGACGTCTCTTGCATTTGTCCACATTGATCATGAGATACCCTAAGATGGACGTTGAAAGCAATAATATTTAAAACCCCATTCCCCCGAATATCTTGGAATAAATGTAACCACATATGTGAAAGAGCTACTCACTGAAAATTATAAAACATTGACAAGGAAATTAAAAATGATTCAAAGAAATGGAAAGATGTCTTGTGGTCTTGGATTGAAACAGTTCATATTGTTAACATGTCTGTACTACACAAAGAAACCTAAGGATTTAGTGCAATTCTTGTTACGAAGCTGTAGTATTTTCCACAGAACCAAGAAATACATAACTGTAAGTTTTTCATGAAACCATTAAAAATTGCCAAAATGACCTTTGAGAAAACATCAAATCTGGAGGTATAACCCTCCTGGATACTTTACTATACTACAAACCTACAGTAATAAAAACAGTATGGCATTGGCACAGAGATATAATTAAAAAAAAAAAAATAGAGAGCCTAGATTTAATTCCACAAACCTATGAGTAATGAATCTATGATAAAAGAGCCAACAGTTCACAATGGAGAAAATACAGCCCCGTTAATGGATGGTGTTGGGAAATCTGGACATCTACAAGTAAAACAGTGAAATGAGAGCATTCCCTGACATCATATACAAAAATAAGCTCCAAGCGTATTAAGGACCTAAATGTAAGACCTGATAATATAAAATTGTTAGAAGGGAATATAGGTGATACACTATTGGATATACATCATAGGAATATTTTCTTGTATCAGTCTCCTAAGGCAAAAGATATTAAAGCAAAAATAAGCAAGTGGGACTTAAACAAACTTGAAAATTTCTGCACAGCTAAGGACACTATCAATGAAATGAAAAGACTGCCTGTGTAACTCGAGAACATATTTGCAAACAATGCAAGTGGCCAGGGGTTAATAGATGTAGGGTAATAGATGTAACATGGATTTAGGTTACACAACTCAAGGTGAAAAACAATAACCCAATCAAAAACTAGTGCAGAGTACCTGAGTTAACATTTTTCCAAAGAAACATTCAGATGAGTAACAGGCAAGTGATAAAATTTCACAACATTACTAATTATTACATAATTGCAAATCAAATCCACAATGAGTTATCACTTCATACTTGTCAAATGGCTTTTATCAAAAGGTCTACAAATAGTAAGTGTTGGAGACGATGTGGAGGTAAGAAATCTCTTGTATACTCTTGGTATTAATGTAAATTGGTAAAACTTCTTTGGAAATCAGTATTCCGATTTGTTTAAAAACTAAAAAGTTAACTACCATATGACCCAGTAATAACTCTCCTAAAAAAAATCTGGGGAAAACACCCTAAATTGAGAAGAACCAATGTTCACAACAGCACAGTTTATAATATGCAAGAAAGGGAAGCAATCCAATAGTCCACAGCAGACTATGGACTTAAAAAGAAATGATGTTTCTATAAATATGCAATGGAATAATACTCAGCCATGAAAAAGTATAACACATTGCTATTTCAGCATCATGAAAGGACCAAGAAAATATTGTGCTTAGTGAAGTAACTTTGACAAAGACAAAAGAATATAATTTAATTTATCTGTGGAATCTAAAGAATAACAAATATCTGTGTACATCTTTGATTATTGACAGATGACAGATAAATAGAAGGATAGATACATACGTACATGATAGATAGACAGATAGATAGATAGATAGATAGATAGATAGATAGATAGATACATAGATACATAGATAGATAGATAGATAGAGACATGAGGGAGAGGTAAAAAGATTATATAGACAAGACTTGAGAAGACTCAAAGTTATGGGAAAAAATTTATGTTTACCAAAGTGGAAGGGAAAGAGAATTTAATTGTAGGACATTGAAAGATAGAAAGAAGTATACATTAAGTAGAGTAGCAACAATGATAATCTGCATATATAAGGGAATTATAAACAATAGCTTAAAATAATTCTATGTTACAAGTATTGTAATACTTCATAATGCAATATAATCTGCAAACTGGTTAGAATCACTATGCTGCACATCTGAAATTACACAATATTATACATCTAATGTACTTCAATTAAAAATAAAACATATCATGTATAATTTAGTCCTTTTTCCGCTGATAGCATCTTCCTTTAATATTGTTTCATTTTACTCTTCAGTTTTTATGATTACTGTTTCAAATAATTTCTTTTACTCTTGTGAAAATGATACCAGTTTGAAGTATCTATATTTATTGCACCTTATTTCCTCTTCTTCTCTCTTTAATCCATAAAGTATAGTAGCATTTAAGAACATACCCAAAGAAACAGTTGCAACTTTCTCGTGGTCTCTCCTTAGCATTTTGGTCAATGTTTTGCATATTTTTGCCATTTTATATTTCTTAGAAGACTTCTTTTCTACACCTCTTTTAAGGTGTCTCGGTTTTGTTTTTTCATCTCATTCAGGTTTGTTTGTTAAAGTCTTCACTTTCGCTTTACATCTAAGTGATAACTGTGTAAATATTATTCGGTGAGTGATTTCTTATTTCAGTAGTTTGAAAACACAATTTTATTTACCCTTGGCATATGTTTTTGCTCAGAAATCTGCTGATAGCCTAATGGTGGTTCCTTTGTAGATTATCATAACTTTATTTGGCTGCCTTTAAAATTTTACTTTGTCATTTTCTTGTCAATTTGCATATGATGTATCTTGAAGGAGGTCCCTTTATCTTAAAGTTATTGGTGTTTTGTTGGCTCACGGACTTGTACATCAGTTCCTTACACAGTTTCGTGGAGTTATCAACTATTACTTCTTTAAATAAACCATCAGCTGCCTTCTAACTTTCTGCCCCCTACAGGATTCCCCTCTAATGTGCACTTCCTGAGGAAGTCTGATGGCTACTGTAGAATTTCCTCACGTTTTAATATCTTGAATCTCTGCCATCTCCTATCATTTCTAGTTTTGTATTGGTGAGTTTGCTAATCTCTCTTCCACAAAGACAGTCTACTACCAATGCTTTCTGTTGCATTCTACATCTCATTTATTAAGTTCTCCTGGTCCTCTAATAATGTTTGGTTATTTTATAGTTTCAGTCTCTTTGGTAATGTATTCCTTTTCATCATTTCATTTATTCCTAAGCTCACTAAACTGCTTTCTTAGTTTTGTATTTTGTATTGAGTTTCTGTATGACATTTATTTGGATTCTGTATTAGTTATATGGCAATATACCATGTCTTTAAGTTTGTTTGCTGCAGGGTTGACACTGTGTGTGTGTGTGTGTGTGTGTGCAGGTGCGTGTGCGTGTGCGTGTGCATGTGTGTCTGTGTCTGTCTCAGTGTCTGTGTGTGTCTATCTGTGTGTTAGCGTGCCCTATAATGTTACTGAGATTGGTCATGATCTTGATAAATTATTTCTCTGATTACACTAAATAACAGATTGGGAGTTGGAGTCCTTGCATATGTTTTCTGGTAGCTTGCATTATTTCACAATTTTTGGTTTGCTTACCTGAGCTACCTCTGATAATATTTCAAAATGGCACTTTGCGGTCGCTACTGTCTGGATAAAAGATGTGCTTTCATTGTCACTTCTTAGAATTCTCTGGTAGTTAATTCCACTGGGACAACGAACCCTTCCTTTTATCTGATATCCCTTGAGAATCAGTGTACACATTGAGGAAAGTTGTAAAGACAGGTGGGTATTTGGAATCAGACAAGTGCCCTTGACATGTCCAGTGTTGCAATGTAACTTGTTTCCACCACTGTGAACGGGGATTAAGGACAGTTTCATGAATGTCTGATTGTCTGAAATATGGAAATTCTGTCTCCATTGTGGCTGCCTCCTGGTTACTTTTGACCATGAGTTCTGGTGCAGTTGGAGGCTGAAGCTGTGTGAACTGATGAGACCCTGTTTCTACTGGGTTCTCTGAACTTGTGGACTCAGATATCCTATTTAGTTGGCCTTGGTTGCAGACACCAACACTGATCTTTCCTCAGTTCAGTCTCCTTTTTGTGTTTTAGTCCACCAAACTTCACCTGTTCACATGCGTTCTGGAGTATTGTTTTGTGTTGTAGTTGTTCTTGTTCAGATGTGAACGTTTTACTGACTGTAGATGTAAGGGGAGAGACAAAAATAGTTTAAACTTATTTCAATTTTAAAATTATATACTTTTTCAATTAAAAGCTTAAATACTAATTAGGACATTATAAGAACACTAAAGAAAGTGAACAAATCTCCTCCCTTAATGTCATAGTACTACAAAATATTTTGATTTCCTGGGTTCTTTTATTCAATGTTTTTCCCACCTACATGCACATTTTACTAAAATTTATCCCTATAATCTCTTTAAAATAAATTAAATTATTAAAATAATTCTCTGTGCTGTAAATATAGTCCTTTTGGTTCTCAAGTTTATTACTTGTAGCTTGCGCATTTCTGTCTTCTCCATCCTTCTTCCCTTTCCCCACAGGAAACCACTACTTGTTACACTACACATATATATGTGATTCTTTTTCTGTTTTTTTAATGATTATTTCTCTTATCTCTTTATTTTCCTCATTTAAGTGACAACTTATAGTGTTTTTCTCTGTATGACTTATTTTCCTATGTGCAACACACTCTGGATCCAGTCACATTGTTCCAAAGTGCAGAATTTTACTTTTTAATATGTTGAATGATGAAGTATTTATTATGTTATCAATATCTCACATCTATTTCAGCCAATCAACTGTTGATGGGCAGTTGATTTGTGCTTCTACCCTTGGCTTCTAAATGATGATGTTAAGAATATTGGGGGTAATATATCTTTTAGCTTAATCTTTTCTTGTTTTCTCTGATTTATACCAAAAACAGGAATTGCTGCAACATATAATGCATCTATGTCTAGTTTTCTGAGCACTGTCCACAGTTTCAGAATAGTGGATGCATCAATTTATGTTTTCACCATCAGTGTACCTGGGTTCCCTCTTTTCAACATTCTTATTAATGTTTGTCATTTGTAGACTTTTTGTTAATGGCCATTTTGGTTGCTGTAAGATTATATTTCATTCTGGTTTGGATTTATGTTTTCCTAATGAATAACAACGTTATGTTTATTTTTATGAGCATGAAAATCATCCACATGTCTGTTTTCGAAAAGTTTCCATGAAGATTCTTCAACTGTTTTTAATTTGGGGTCTTTATTTTTTAAATATTGAGTCTAATATGCTATATATATATATATATATATATGTATATGCTATACATATATATATATATATATTATGGATATTAACATCTTGCTGGTCTCATTGTCTGAAATTTTTCCTTCTCTTCTGTCTGTCATCGTATGTCTTGTTGAAAGTTTCCTTTGCTCTGCAAAAGTTTTTGCACTTCACATTTTTCCAAGAAATAGAATCCCTGAATCGCAGAGTACATCTATTTTTTCCTCATAAACAAAAACTGTAATTGCTACTTTTCCTTTTTTTTCAATTTGGAGACACCAAAAACTATTGCTATGATTTATCCCAATGTCAGTTCTGCTGCTGTTCTATGTCAGAAATTCTATAGTTTCGGGCTTTGCATTTAGGAAATCAATCCATTTTTATCTCATTTTTTATACTATGGAAGGAAGTGCTTTTACATCTTCCTTTTACATGTACTGTCCTGTTTTCTCAGAACTACTTGTTGAAGAGTCTGCCTTTTTCCCATTGTATACTCTGGCCTCCATCTTTGTAGACTATATAACCATATGTGTGTGGGTTTATTTTCGAACTCTTTATTTTGTTCCATTGATCTATGTGTTTTTATAAGTGCCATATCTTGAAGTATTGATTACTATATCTTTGTAGTATGTTCTAAACTCAGGGAGGGTAATACCCACAGCTTTGTTCATTTTTAAAAATAATTTTAGAAAATTTGGGTCTTTCACATGTATGTATAAATTTTATTATTTTTCTCCTTGTGTGAAGAAACTTATGGATTCTGTGAAAATAGAAATTTACTAAAAGAAAAAACCTCAGAAAAATACTAAAGTGTGGAGGATAAATCAAACATTATTAACAACAACTAAATAGCTGTATAAATCAAAGAAAAAATATATAAAGAAAAATGACAACAAAAACAAAATCCATGGGGTATAACAAAAGCAGTATTAATAGGGATGCTTATAGCAAAAGAATCCCACATATCCAAATAAGAAATATCTCTCTCTTATAACATACTCTTACCACCAAGGACGTAGCAAAATAATAAATAAAACTTGTTAGTAGAAGGAAAGTCACCTGAAAAAACAGAACATTATTAAATAAGATAAGGAATAAAAATGCAAACATTTAATCAATCTAAATAATGGCTTTTGAAAATAAATAAAGTTGATAAACTTTAAGCAGACACATGAGCAAAAAAGAAGGTTACAGATTAATAAGCTCAGAAACTAATTAGAAGTTACAGGTTATATTAAAGGAATACAAAGCATCATAATATGATACAACAAATTATATGCGAATAAAATGGAAACCCTAGAAGAATCGGACCATTTCTAAGAAAGACGTAATCTCCAGAATGGAATGCGAAAGAAAATATGAACAGATTATCACTAAAGAAATTGAATAAGTATTTAAAAAAATCTCACAAGAAACAAAATTCCAGTCCTAGACAGCTTCACACGTGATTTCTGCCAAACATTTAGAGAAGAGATATCATCTATACTTCTCAGTGTATTCCAAAAAATTCAAGAGGAAAGTAGGCTTTCTACCCCACATTTCTGTATCACACTTCAACTAGAATTGGAACAAATACCTCAAAAAATTACAGGTTAAATACTACTGATAAGCATAGATGCAAAAATCACCACTAAATTGTTAGCAAATCCAACAATACATTAAGAGGACTATACATTATGATTAAGTCCATTTATTCCAGGGATGCAAAAGTGATTGAATACCCAAAAATTAATCAGTATGATACACCACACAAACAACCTGAAGAATAAAAATTATATGGTCACCTCTATAGAGTCATAAAATGTTTTGACAAATTCAGTATCTATTTATGAATATATTCCTCCTCATAGTGGGCATGAGGAAACATACCTCAACACAGTTAAGGTCATATATCACAAGAAACTCACTAACATGACACTCACTGATTAAAAGCTTAAAGCATCTTCAATAAGAGCAGAAAGAAGAGAAGAATGCTCACACTTACCACTTTTATTCAGTATAGTATAGAAATTCTAGCCATAGCTATTCAAAATAAAAGTAAATAAAATTTAGCTAATTAAGAAAAGGAGTAAAAGTATCTGTTTGCAGATGACATACTTTAAACAGAAATACTAAAGAAGACGCCACAAACCTACTAGGGCTTATCAATGCATTAGGTAAAATTTTCGAATGTAAACTTAACATAGAGAAATCTTGCATTTCTACACACAAAGAACAAGCTAACAGTTAGAGAAAGTGAGGGAACTGTCACATTTACAGTTGCATTACAAAAAGATATCAAGAAATGTATACAACCAAGGAAGTAAAAGACCTGTACTCAGAAAACTATAAAATATTTACAACAGAAATTGAAGTTAATGCAAACATATGAAAGTATATAATGTGTTCATAGATGAGGAAATACTATTGTTTAAATGATAATATTAGCCATCAAAATACACAAATTTAATTCAGTGCCTATCAAAATACCAAGGGCATTTTCAGACACTTACAAAAAATAATTCTAAAATTTACATGTAAACACAAAAGAGATGAAATCACTAAAAAAGAGAAAGAAAGGAAAGAAAACAAACAAACTAAAAACACAAACAACTTTAACAAAGTACAAAGAGGATGTGTTAATGTCCCTTATTTTAAACTATAACACAAAACTACAGTATTAAAAAGAATATGGTAGTGGCAAAGAACAAACAGAATAATGGAACACAACAGAATGCCTGAAAATGAAATCAGACACTTATGGTCATTAATCCCATTCCAAAAATGAATAAACAGTCTGGGAAAGGTAACCACCAGGCACATGAAACCGATCAACATCACTGACAATCAGAAAAATGCAAGTCCAAAACACAATGAGATTTTACGTCACTCCTGTCAGAATGACTATTATCAAAAAGATAACAAACATAAGTGTTGGTTAGGATGAAAGAAAAACAACCCTGATGCACTGCTGGAGTGAATGTAAATATGTGATGCCACTGTGGAAAACAACATGGAGCTTTGAATAAAAATTAATAATGAAATTTAATCCAAAGTATACATATCAGGATACTTATTCCAAGAAAATAAAAACACTAATTAGAAAAGATAAATTCAACCCTATATTCACTGTAGCATTATCCACAATAGACAGAATATAGAAGCAAATATATTGCTCATCAATAGATGATGGATAAATAAGATGTGTGTTTATAGTATATATATCTACCCATCTTAAGTACAGATTAATCTCTCTCTATATATACACATACACACTTTATATATATATATGCATTATATATATATACACATATATAGGTATATATATATATATATATATATGCACACACACACATAAAAATACAATGGGATATTACTCAGCTCTAAAAAGAATAAGTTCTTGCCATTTGCAATAAATGGGTTGACCAAGAGTGTAATATGCTAAGTGAAATAAGTCAAAAAATGATGACAAATGTTGAATGATTTTACTCATATTTGGAATTTAAAACAAATGGACATAACAACTCAGAAAATTAATTATAGATATAGAAAGAAACAGGTTGTTCAGAAGAAGGAGGGAAATGGGGTGAGGAAAAGAAAATTTGAGGAATTTAAGGGAGAAAGTTTTCCAGTTGCAAATTAAATGAGTCAGGGACAAGAAATGTACTGTATGGGAAATAGCCAATAACTATTAAATATCTTTAAATAGCAACATATCATAACTAGGTATATTCTGGTGATCTGTTTGAAATATATTAAAAACAGCAAACAGTATGTTGTATAAGAGAAACTAACACAGTGTTATAGATAAAAGTACACTTCAAAAACAAACAAACATACACATAGAAAAAAATTAGATTTGTAGTTAACAGAGGCAGGGGTTGGGAATGGAGGATTTGATTAATGCACTCAAAAGCTTTAAACATCCAGCCGAAAAATAATCGTGTTCTAGGGATGCCCCGTAGTAACATGAAAATTTCAATTAATACTGCTTTATGTTCTATATCAATGTTGTTAAGAGAGTAGACCATAATGTTTCTCATCACAACCAAAAGAGAAATTGTATTTCTTTACAATTGTATCTAAATGAGATAATGAAATCTCCCTAAAGTTGCTATGATATTTATATCATGATACTTGTAAATCAAATCACTATCCTGTGCCCCTAAATTTACAGAGTGTTTTATGCCTATTATATCTCAATAAAAGCGGAAGAAAAAATGGAAAGTCACTGGTCACTTTTTCCCATGTCATTTCTCATGATTGTTTTTGCAGCAAGTTAATTTTAGTCATGATATACTTATCCTAGTTAAGATACAATTAAATAAGTGATTCCACTAAATTATACATAAAGATATGAATAAAATTAGTGTTTTACCATGCCTTAAACTTTCATCATGTTAGCCCACTGCTTCTGTAGGCAACAAAATTTCATTTTGTGTCTTCATCTGAGATTAGGGAATGGATACAAATTTAAAACTGACTGCTCTTGCTGTGAATGCAAAAGTTCACTGTCTCAGACCGAAAGTCTCATTTCCACGAGAGCATCTGTAAGAAATAAACATGCTAGGTTGCTAAAAATCTCAGAATGGTAAAATCTCAGAACTCCTATAATTCTTAACTCTTTTGCAATGGGAATGCAATACTGACAAAAACTTGATTTGGGATAAAAATGTGCTGTTTTCTCATGGTTGCATTATGGGATGTGAGGATAATTCCTCAGATCCACAACAAACATTATCGCTGAAGTGCTGGGCAAAGAAGTGTAAAGGTTCTGCATTTTTAGTACTGAGGACTGCTTTCAAAATGATGACTACGCTCACTCTAATCCAGGTAGTCAAGGAAAGAAAGGTTATTGCAATTTGTAGCTTAAAGGGAATAAATCAGCAGTTCAGGCCCAATAAATTAGTCAAGGAGTGTTCAAAGACAAAATAAGTTGTGTCAACAATGAGAATTAAAAGAAAAAAATTTGACATAAGCTTAAATTAAAAAGGAGACACTGTCCTGTGCTGGGCTCTGGGGACTGGAGAATGTATATGCCTCTGTCCAATTCAAGGGTTCAGTGGCTTGGCCCTAGCATTAGCTTGGGATTAAGTGAACAGGTAAAAATTAGTATACTGGGAGAAATATAATCTACCTCTCCCTGATCGAAAGAAAATCTGAAATGAAACTCTTAATTCACAGAAATTCTGCCAGATGCAGAGGAATAATTCAATGGTGACTCAACTAAGACAAACTTAGTTACAGCTTAACAATTCATCTTCATACACACACACAGTGGTACTCATATTTGTAGTATTTAGTGGGAAGAATTCAGTGGCCAGAGCTCAGAGAATAGATTTCAAACACCAGCCAACTTTTGTAGTTTTGCCAATAGTCTAGGTTTTCCCAGGTAGAAAACTACAGATGGACAAACAAATAATATTCTTTTTAGGATTTCTAATTTTGAAATTAAATTGAAGAGTTTGAATTATCAGTATAGAAACTTGTTATTATGATCACAGTAAGACCCACTGTGTGATAATAGAACTGGAAAGTAGCTGTTTAACCAGCCCATCTGAACCCCAGTCTGCTAATGTAGCAACAAAATATTCACCATCAGATTTGAGCTGACAAACTTAAAAGTTTGATGTTTCTGTTTTAGGAAAAACCACTGCTGTCCAGACACAGATCTCCTGCTGCAAGTGGGCTCTTTTCTTCTCTAGATAAAAGTCATATTGGTGGGATGATGCTGGAGTTAACCCTGGCCCATTTGCCCATTCTCCAGATTATCAAAGGCTTTTTCACAAATGGTGACACATTTTCAGGACTCAATGTTGTCATTCCAGTCTTATCAGCTGACACTGGCTGCATGATTGTGAGCAGAAGCCTTAGGCTCCATGAACTTGCCTACAATTTTCCAGCATTACATGGTATTTCACATTCTGAAAATGCTCCACATTTTATTTTAAATTAATGGGATATAAACAAAGTATTCGATGAATATTTTATATTTCCTAATATCTGTATAAATTTGGCATTCTTGCAGTTGGACAAATTTTTAAATCTACCACCCTCACCTCTTTTTAGTCCACACATTTAAGATTGCAATTTGGTTACTGAATATGACCACCACAACCAAGCGTCTAGTACCACATAGATACTTACTGTGTGAAGGTTTGAAATGGCACAATTTATGTGGGGTGTATATTCCTGCATTAAATGTTTGCAATGACACTGTCTCTTCTGGACAAATCTCTGATTCTAAAAAGTAAATTAATTAGAAGACTATATTTATTGATAAGGGGAAGAGAATCAGCTATTTTGGGGTGGGTGGATGATGAAGAGACAGGAAAAAAAAATACAGCAAGTGTGAATGGAATGCTTTAGGCCTCTGGAGGCTTGAGTTAAGAAGAAAATAATACTTTGTCTCCTGTACCTACCTTAAATTACTGTCTTGAGTGACTATTCCTTGCGATATGAAAACAGCTAGTTTGTGGTGAAGACTAAAGTCCATAACGAAATAGTTTGAAAACCATGAGAGTTTTGTTGTTTCAGGAAAGTAGATTTTGCTTAAAGTCAACATGTATTTTTCATTCACTAAATAATAAAATGTATCCTGTGGCAAGTGATGTGCTTACTGTGCTGGTATCCAAGTTAGACAAGGAAAGGGTGATACACAGAAAACATCTGGAGGTGGTGGTTTCTGTGCTGAGACTGGGAAAATCTAAGTAGGTAAAAGGAGGACATCCTAAGTCCAAGGATTACCTGGAGCAAAAGTTGTGAATTTGGAGCTAACTCTGTTGACAAGCAGTTGCCTGGATATATCTCCAGAAACAGTGAAACATAAAGATCTGTGAAGGTAGTCAGATGCCAGATCTATTAAGAAATGACTAAACTATGTTGAGTTTGTGGGCTTAGAGTTGGAAAGGCATTAAAGGCCACCCTGAGGATACAAGCTTGACTTTGGCTGGAACATAAAAGCAACATAAAGTATTGACTACAAAATATAGCGTAGATTTTTCAGGGCAGGAATAAAAGCACCAATTGAAATGCTTTGAGAACAGCACAAAGAAGACCATAGATAAAAATACTTATTAAATTCTACCACATGCTGAATGTCCCATCTGAGACTACATCATGTGACCCTTATGATTCCAGGGATGAGATAATAGAGACCGTGAATCCTGGCTGCTTCCTGTATTTATCTTCCGTTGCAACCTATCCTGACTTAACACGTTTAATACTTTCCAGGATGAACCAGAAACCACTTAGTACTTTTCCCTCTCTACATATTTTAGTCTTTTTCTTATTTCTTCCATTTTCTCTTCTTCCTTTAAAGAAATTATTTAAATTTACAGCCAAATTTTTCCATCAAATGATCATATCAATCAAATATCTCTTTTTTCTTTAAATGGTAACTTAGTCTCCCGTTTAACTCTTTACTCTATTTTAAAAAAAATATAGGAAAATGCAGGTACACATCTATGTTTGTTGTTCAAATAAGAAAATTGCAGATAGTTGTTGACATTTGCCAACATTAATATTAACCTTTGTTATCCTGCATAATCTGGTTATCCTCTGGTAGATCAGTTGTAATTAGGATGACGTTCATAACCTGAAGATGGCTGATGAGTTGGCCTTTAAAGAGTAGTAGTTGATGTATCAGCTATCACTGTCACTGGAAACTGTTGGTTCTCCCTGGTTGAAGTTTAGAAAAATGACCTTCATTGGCAGCTATGTAGTGATAACTTTTTGGAAAATTAGAAGGATCCACCATTAGTACAAAATAATTGGTCTGTATGGGAGACAAGTTGCTGTTCTGAGAAGTAGAACTTGTAGTTGTAATGAAGTTCACAACACGGCCATTTGCTTCAGTGTAGCTGCTTTGAGAGTGCCCGTGGACTGTGGTCAACTGATTTAAAATAGTACGTTGATCCACTGCAATTTGTTCTGTTGGTCTAAATGACATTGATGATGGAGGAGAAAAACCACCTCTGATCAGGGTAGTTGTATCATCATTTATGTGGCTAGTAGAGGGCTTTCTTATTAGAGGCATGTTTAAATTTGCTGAAAGTAAAAATGCACTTTCTCCACTAGTGTCAGCCAGAAAATCAAAATTGTGATTATGCACATTACCCCCTGCTTTATAGTGCTTCTTTTTGAAATCTTAAGCCAATGAAGACACCAGAGATGCATTTTTAATCCCAACTCTTCTTTTTATTCTCACTACAACCTGGGGACAGCCTCGTTTAAGATTTGGATTATAGCAGAACTGAAGCTAAAATAAAAGGAGAAAAATTTTAGTAATATTTCAAACCAAAATAAAAGACTACAATAAGCCTAACCTATAAAACCTCAGATTTCAAGGTTACTATGCAAAGATAATATCATCAAAATATGTACATTGCTGACTAGTTTTTCAAATTCCTTATTTGGAATATACACATTGAAATAGTATAGTCATCAAGTTTAAAAAGTTAGCATTTGCAGTAATGGTGAAATCCACTTTTTAAAAGCAGCTTTAATACCTTTATTTAGATTTCTCTTAAGTTTCATAGTTGCTAGGAAAATTTCTCATAATCTTGATTACTTAAGGCACTGTCCTCATATTTAGAAAAAATAAAGAGTTTTAGCTTTTGCAGTTGTATACAATTTTCAAAATCTAGCTTTACATTTATATTACCATAGTTTGATGTACAAAATAAAATTTTATATATACTTTACCAAGTCATAACTACAATCACTGAATTTCTTGCTTAAAATAGAGACTTCTTTTTCTTCTGCCAGAAAGACAGCTAGACAAACAGATCTTTGAAAACTCTGCCGCACTTTACTAAACCCATAAATGTTAAGCTGTCTAAGTTAACTTTTCATACTTCCAGTTTCAAATATTCTGAAAGAGGCCTTTCTTTCCAAAACTTCCTTCTTAAAGACATCTTCATCAATCACTATGGAAGTTCCATTATCATCCCACCAGATGGATTTAAATTTGTCACTCCCAGCCATTTTCCAGAGTTTTCTTGGAAATGTCAGGGAACGAAAATCATTATCTTCATCTGCTTCAGAGATACAATGTATGCAACATGGTGTTTTTATCAAGGATTCTTCAGACAAATTCTGAAAAGCATTTACTTCAATCATAGACATCAAGACAAGTCCCCAGAGAATGTTTGATCACACAGTAGCGATCTACCAGAGTTTCCTGAACCAGTTGGTCCATCTTTACAAGACACATCTTGAATTTCTGAAGAAATATGTTCCATCACAAATAACTTTTTCTACAGCTAATTTTCTAATCTGCAAGATTTTGGGCACTGCAGCTTCAAATGCTGCTCTGGCAGGCCTGCACATATAAACTGCTAGGCCTTCACAATGGTTCTCAACTTCAGTAGATGTGACATCACAAAACGACTTGTCTCCTTGCAACTCAAGTGTAACATTCAGTCAGTGTTTACTTCTCATTCATACAGTTAAAATGAAACATATAGGATACTTATTTATATAGTGTGATCTGCAAATATTATCCCCCAAAACTCTTTTTAAATAATTTAATTTGGTGGTCTATGAAATAAAACCAATCTCCATCCTTTTGTACACAAATTTATACCAGATTGGTGAACAGAGAATAAATAATGCACAAAATGTAGAAAATAATTTTAAAGTTATGGAAATTTAAGTGAAATTTTTGTAAAACCTGTACTGAAAATTTATAACTATTACTTTATAATTTGTAATTAAGGTGAATCTTAATTTGATTTGGAAATGGAAGTAGTTATTTATCTGTTCATTTTACAATAAGTAGCTCTTTATTCAAAATATGGGTAAAATACTTATCAGTGTATTTGGTATGTTTATGAATAAATGGTAAATATGCATGAAATAAAACTAGATTAAAATAATGAATCAAATTTAAGAAATCTCAAAGGGGGTAATTTTTGTTTTAAATTATATTTCAGTGCTATAAGTAAAACAAATGTAATTTAGTATTCCTCTTTAAAATTACTAACAGAAAATCATATTGTATACTTACAAAAGTTTACTTTTGCCATTATTTCATTCAGAGGTTTTTCAGTCCCTAGAAGGAATAAATTTTCTTGTCATCTTTATAATCCATACTCTTGGGGCTTCTGTTAAGTGTTCCAAAATGATGTTGATAAATACACGTATAAACAAGATCCTGGGTTCAATAAACAGTGACTCCATTAAGGGGCAAACAAGCAATCAAAAACAAAGTAATAACAGTATATGTGGGTTGGGGAGGAAAAGATCAGGTAATGCATTTTAGGAAGCAATATGTTTCTCAGACATGAAACAATTGGCATTGTTTGTATAATGCGGCATTTTAAGGCAAGTGTTTTGTACATTAATTGTTAATAATAGCTAGATTCTGTATCACTAAACTGTAGTAAATCCAGCACTACTAAAAGTTGTATTCTTTATTTTGACATAAATTCCTTTAAACATAAGCCAAATTCAAATGGGAGATAAATTTTTTAAATAAATAAATATTCACTCAAGCTACAATGTAATTTTTCCTTCAGTATGTGTGTATTCCATTCTAAGTAAATATTAGCAAGCTGAATTCATGGCATACTATAAGTATTATAAAGTATAGTTAAGTTGGCTTGGTCCTGATACATAAATTTTATTTAACATACACAAATCAACAAATGTGATACCAACCATTATATAACAAAGAATTCAAAAACAACAATCTCAAAATATGTAGGAGAATTATTCACAGATCTGGTCTTAACTTAAAAAAAATTCTTAACATATTCGCTCTAGATAGAATATGACTAAACATAATAAAAACCATATATAAAAAACCCATGATTATCTTCAAGTTCAATGTTAACATACAGGAAGGTTTTTCCCTGGTCCAGTAATAAGAAAAAGTACCTCATTTCACAAGTCCTAAATTACACTACTTTAGTTCTAGCCAGAACAACTAGTCAAGAAAAAATATAAAAGGCATTCAACTTGTAAGCAAGCAGTGAAATTTTTATAGATGACATAATTATACATAGATAGAAATCTCCATACAATCCTCCAGTCACTGTTAGAAATAATGAATAAACTTAGTAAACTTGCAGAATACAAAATCAATATACAAATATCCATTGCATTTTTATATAGTAAAAACACATTATCAGAAAGAGAAATCAGGAAAAGAATTTTGTGTAAATTTATACCAAAAAGAATAAAATAGGAATACATTTGATAAGTGAAATAAATGTTCGAAACATAGATCTGTAAATTACAGGTGCAAGAAATATAAGTAAACATAATAAATAAAAGAAATTCTGTGTTTACTGATTGAATACAATGTGAGGAAATACACTAATCTATATTTCGCTTGTTCAAACTCCCCAGCACTACGTATTGAGGAGAATCTCTTTTCTTGTTTTCATACTCCTGCTTCCGTTTTCATGGGTTAAATGATCATAGGTGAGAGGGATTATATCTGCTTGCTCTATTCTCTTCTATTGATTGGTGTCAGTTTTTGAGACAGTATCATGTTCTTTAAGTTACTAAAGCTTTGTAGGACTGTTTAACAATAGAGAACATTACACTATTATATTTAATACTCTTTTTCAAGATTATTTTGGCAACTCAAGATCTTTGTGGTTACATATAAATTTTGAAATTATTTCTTCTTATTAATGGAAAAATCTCATGGGTATTTTGACATGAATCACATTAAATGTAGATTCCTTTGGGTAGTATGGTTGTTTCAACCACATTGTTTCATAACATTAACATAAGAGTTCTTTTCATTTCTTTGGATCAATTTTAATTTCCTTCATCATTGTTTTCTATTTTTTAAAGAATAGGTTTTCATCTTATTTGTTAAATTCATTTGAAGGTATTATTTACATATATATAATTATATATATTATATTTTTAAACACGTTTCCCACACAAATACAACAGGCAGAAGGCAGTGGCAAGACATATTCAAAGTCCAGAATGAAAGAAATATGTTATCTAAGATAATATATCAAGCAAGGCTACCCATTAGAATAGAAGGAGAGATAAATGATCTCCACACAAGCAAATACTAAAAGTATTTAGCAACAGAAAAAGAAATAATGAAGCATCAACCCTAAAAATAAAGAAGCAGGATGCTATAGAAAAGAGAAAAGCATAATTAGAAAGGCAATAGCTAAAATGACTTAAAACATTATAAACATGATGTTGTATAACAGGACATCAAAATATTTAAGTGTCAGAACATGAAACAGGACAAAACAGAGTATTTTATTCTTGTTTCTATTCTCTGTATTATGCGTTTGACTTTGTATTCATTTCAGTTAATATAAACAGATATAGTAATGGGTCAATATAAATACAAAACTGGGTAACCATATGTCAAAATCTAATAATGAGGTCACAAAACCAGAAAAAAACCAAGATAATAAAAGAAAACTTATAAAGCCACTAATAGATAAAGAAATGAACATAAAGGAAATACCAAATTAATTGGAAAATGAAGTTCAAAATGGAAATAAACACCAGTTTATCAATAATTGGTTCAAATGTTAATGGAATTAGTGCTTCAATCAAAAGATTTATATTGTCAGATGGGATAATATAACAAGACCCTACATTATGAAGCATACAAGAGCCCCGATTTAGAAAGAGTAACGCACATCAATTCAAAGTAAGAAGATGAAAAAATATATTCCATGCAAATGCACAAGACAAGAAAGCAGGACTAGCAGTACTGACTTCACACAAAATAGACTTTACAAGAAAGGCCATAGTGAAAGATAAACAAGGACATGATATAATGATTAAAGGAGCAATACAAAATGAGTATATTATACTCATTAATATATATGCCCTCAATATAGGAGCAACTAAATACATAAAGCAATGATTAATAGATAAAAAGGAGAAATCAATGGGAGCACAATCACAGTAGGAGAATTAAAATCCCCATTACCATTACTAGACTGGTCTTTCAAACAGAAAATTATTAAGGCAACAAAGATGCTAAAAGTTATGATAAAATAATTGTATTTGGTTGATATTTCCATAACACTACTTCTCTCAAAAACAGAATATACATTATTTTCCAGTGCACATGGAACATTTTCTAGGAAAGTTTATGTACTGAGGTACAGAAGAAGCCTCAACAAATTTAAGAAGATAAAAATTAGCATTTTATCAAAAAAAAAAAAAGCATCTTTTCTGAGTATAATACCAAGAAACTACAAATCAATCACAGAAATACAGGGAGAAAAAATGACAGCATATAAATTAAAAAACATGGTTCTATAACAAGTGGGGGAGGTGATGAATTAAAAGAAGAAATAAAAAATATCTTGAGAAATATGACACAACACTAAACAAAGTCTATGGAATACAATTAAAGCAGGCTTAAGTGGGAAGTTCATAGTGACAAGGTCCACCTAAATGTCGAAGAGAAATTTCAAATAACCAATCTAGCATTCTATGTTAACTAATCATGAAGAGAAGAGCAAACAATACCAAAAGTCAGCAGAAAGTGGGAAAATAAAGATCAAGGGAGAAAGAATTGAAATAAAGATTAAAAAATAGAAAAAATCAATCAAACTGTTTTTTGAAATAGTCAACAATACTGACAAAACTCAGGACAGGCTCACCAATAAGAAAAGATAGAGAACACATGTAGCATAAGAAATGAAAATGGGGAAACTACAAAGAGTACATCAAATTTGCAAAATATCATAAGAGAATACCATGAGCAACTGCATGGAAACAAACTGGATAACCTAGAAGAAATGGAGAAGTTTCTGGAAACATTCATCCCACCATTATTGCATCAAGAAGAAATTGACCATTTGAACAGACAGATCACCAGAAATGGAAGAGAATTATCAATAAAATAAAAAATATCTGCAAAGAAAAATTCAGACCCAAATAGCTTCACTGGGGAATTTGACCAAACATACAAAGGAAAATCCATACTAGTCCTCCTCAAACACTTCCAAAAGATTGATAAGGAGAGAGTACTCCAAAACTCACACCATAAGGCCAACATCAACCTGATAACAAAACGAGACAAAGACACTACCTAAAAAGAAAATTGTAGGCCAATATCATTGATAAACATAGATGTAAAAGTCCTTAAGAAATTATTAACAAACAGAATCCAACAGCAGTTAAAAAAAGATCATACAGCATTATCAAGTTAGGTTCATCCCAAGAACACAAGGATGGTGTAACGTATGCAAATTAATCAATCAATTGTGATACACCTTATCAAATAAAGAGAGGACACAAAACCACATGATAATCTAAGTAGATGCAGAAAAAACATTTGATAACATTTAAAACCTATCTTCAAAAAATGTTCTTATCACAGTGGGTACAGAGGGACCAAATCTCAACATAATAATAGCTATTTATGACAAATATATAGCCAGCAAAATACTCAATGGTGAAAAACTGAAACCCTTCTCACAAAAACCTGAGACAAGACAAGGTTGCCCATTCTCACAATTTCATACAATATCGTTTGGAAGTCCTAGCCACAATGATCAGGCAAGAAAATTTGATTTCCTATCAAATTATGCAAAACATTTCTTTTTAGGACTGAAACAATTGATACTAAGATTTACATAGAATCATAAAAAATCCATAGTTTCCAAAGAAATATTGAAGTAAAAGAAAGAGGCTGGAGGAATACCCCATCAGGTCTCCAAACCCTATTGCAGAGCTACAGTAATGAAAATGACATGATATTGGTACAGAAAAAGGCATATGGACCAATGGAAGAAAATAGAGAGCCTTGGAATAAATCTACAGGCCTATGTTCAATTTATTTTTGACAGCGTAGCCAAGAATATGACAGAGAAAAGACCATCTCTTCACCAACTGGTGGCAAAACTGGATAGCAGCATGCAGAGCAATGGAGTTAGAACACTCCTTCAATCCTTACACAAGAATAAACTCAAAATAGCTTGAAGACTTAAATATAAGCAAGACACAGTAAATCTCCTAGAATAAAACATAGGCAAAACACTCTGAGATAAATCTCAGCAATGATCTCCTAGAATAAACTACCCAGGGAAGGGATGTAAGAGCAAAATTAATAAATGGGACCTAATAAAACTTATAAGCTTTTGCACAGCAAAGGGAACCGTAAACATAGCAAAATGACAACCTGCAGGTTTAAACAAAATATTTAGAAGTGATGAAACTGACAAAGGCTAAATTTCCAAAATATAAAGACTTCATACAACCTAATAATAATAAAAAAAAACAAGAAACCCAATCTGAAATTGTGCAGAAGCCGTAAACAAGCAATTCTCCAATAGAGACATTCAAATGCCACACAGATATATGAAAAAAAATTGCTCGCTATCATTATCAGAGAAGGGCAATTCAAAACTATAATGATGTATCACTTCCCAGTAGTCACAATGGTCATCATACAAAATTCCACAAACAATAAATGCTGGGAAGCTGTGGAGAAAGGAAACCATCCTGTACTGCTGGTAGGAATGTAGTTTGGTGCAGTCATTTTGGAAACCAGGATGGATTTTCCTCTAATGGATAAAATAAATTTAACATATGATCCAGCAATTCCACTTCTGGGTATATATCAAAGGGAACCCTATTTCAAGAAGACACCTGCACCCCATTGTCTTTAGCAGTGCTTTATACAGCTGCCACAACATGGAAGCAACCTAATTGTCCAACAAAAGATGACAGTATACAGAAGTTATGCCATATTTACACAATGGAATAATATTCTGCAATAAAAAATGATAAAACAATTACAACTGTAGCAAAATAGATTTCTCCAAAAAGTGTCATTCTAATTGAAGTAAGCCAGAAAAAGAAAGAAATATAATACATGGCATTACATATGAAGAAGCTTAAAATAATATTTGGATAAGAACACTATGATTTCATCTACAAAACTGAAATACACTCGCAGATCTACTAAACAATTTTATGAAAACTATGGAAAGGGGCTGCGAGAGGATATATTTGGGAGCTGTATATTTATAAATGTTATCCACTATATATAAAAATAGAAGTTTTCAAAATTTTTTTGTATGACACAGAGCAGCATGTTAAATATTGTGAAGTAGAGTTTTATAGGCACAGAAATATATGCATGTATGGGGACACTATGCTATACATAACAGATTGAAACATTGTAAATGGGATATTTCAATGATAAATAAATGAATAAATATGTAAATAAATAAATAAATAAATAATATTTAATAATAAAAGAAATACAAAGATTCACAATACTTAACTTTATACATCAAGAATCTAGGAGAAAACTGAAAGAATAAAGAAGAAAATTGAATCAATGAGAGTAAGGCAAATAACAAGAGAAACAATTGAAAAGATAAAAAACATACGAAAGTCTTTTTCTTTTAAACATAAAGTAGACAAACGTTTAGGTTGGATAAGAAAATAAAAACTCAAATAAATTCAGAAACAATAGAGAAGATATTACCACTGATGTTGTAGAGATGCATAGCATCATAAGAAATTAACACTAGCCAGCAATTTGAATGACCTAGAACAAAAGACAAATTCCCAGAAACATATCTCTTCCAATACTGAATGAAGAAGTAATTAGAAAGTTAAATAGGGCAAAATTGTGTATGAGTAAATCAGTAATTCAAACCTCCCAAACCAGAAAAAATTTACAAGATTACTTTGCCTGTGTATTCTGTCATACATTTGAAGACAATTTTTCACCAATTCTTCCAAAAATCTTCCAAGAATTTGAAGGGGTGAAAGATTCCATACGTGTTTTATGATGCCAGCTTTATTTGCATAACAATGCTAGAAAGGACATTAGATGCAAAATATGGAATATTATCCCTGATGAGCATATGTGCCAAAATTCTCAGCAAAACACAAGCAAAATGAATTCAACAACACATTTAATGTATCATACACATACATGAGTAAAGGGATTTATTCCTGGGTTTAAGGATACTTCAAAATATTCAGATCAATAAATGTGACATGCCACACTAATAGAATGAGAAATTAAACTCACATAATCATTTCAATAGGTGCAAAAAGAGCATAGTATTTAATGCAACATCTTTTTAAGATACTCCCAACAAATTAAATTAACCATGTCAGGGGCACGATATATTATACACACAAACACTGTGTGGAGAGAAGCGGAGCAGTTTTCTTTTTAATGATTTTTAGAAAAAGGGTTTATATAGGACATACACAATGCCTCACATATCATCTAAATTTTAAGAATGTTAATAATCTTAAGCTATATATGTCACCATACTCCTGCAGTAGGCACAGGATGTTAAATGATCAAGGATTGTTTTAAAGTTCACCACGGATCTTCATTAAGTAGGCCATCTCTTATCCAGCCGGCTGTGCCTGTCTTAGGTTGTCCTCCTCTGGGGATCTTACCCAGCATAGGTTCTCCAGCCATCCATACTGGATGCAATGATCAGGACATTTCTTATCCAGCCTGGATATGTGACATTCCTCACAAATTGATTATCAGTTCAGCCCATGGGCTTATTCTCTAGAGGCTTCAGACAGGAGCCTACAAACTCAATATCCCTTGATAGAAAAATGGATGAATAAATTTTATGTATATATGCAATGGAAACAATACTTTGCATTCCTATCAACATTGTCCACAGTGATCTTTTTCTCCTCAATCTCACCAACATATATTAATTTTTTTTTTGATGACAACCTTCTGACAATTGTGAGGTCTTGTTTCATTTTTGGGTTATGACTTTCCTAATAATTTATAACTCTGAACATATTTTCATGTGTCATTTAGCCAACTGTATGTTTTCTACAGTTAATTGATTCAGATCTATCTATTCAGTTCCTACGGACATTTTTTTAATTGGATTGTTTGGTCTTTTTTGTTGTTGTTTTGGGGTAAGAGTTTGCCATATATTTGGATATTGACACTTAATTGGAAAATATCATATTCAAATATATTCTCCCAATGTGTTGGTTGACTTTTCATTTTATTAATCATTTCTTCTGAAGTGTATATCTGTTTAGAATGATACAATCATATTTTGTTAGTTTTGCTTCTGCTTCCTTTGCCAGAGGAGACATATGTAGAATCAATTTAAGTCCAATGTCAGAGTGTACTTCTTATGTTTTACCCTAGGATTCTTTGTTTTCAGGGTTTATGTTTTATATCCCCAGGAGTGGAATTGCTGGGTCATATGATAGGTTTATTTTAATTATTTAAAGAAACTTCCATACTATTTCCAAAGTTGTTGCACCAATATTCATTCCCACCAACAGCGTTGGAGAGTCCCTTTTTCTCCACAACTTCCCCAGTCTTTATTATTTGTAGACATTTTGATGATGGCCCTTCTCACTAGTGTGAGGTAAAACATTATTTTATTTTTGTCTTGCATTTGTATAATGATTAGCTTTGTGAGCATGTTTTTATGTCTCTGATTTTCATCTGTGTGCCTTCTTTAGAAAATTGTGTTCTGCTCATTTTCTGGCTGAGTTGTATGTAGATTTTTGAAATGGAGTTGTATGAACGATTTGTGTATTTTAGAAATCAGACTTTTGTTGATTGCATTGTTTCCTAATGTTTTCTCTCATTTGGAATTTCATCTTTTCATATTGTTTATTTTGCTGTGTAGAAGGTTTTAAGTTTAATTAGGACCTATTTGTTTATTTTGCTTTTATACTTTTCAGCTTGGGTGATTGACATAAGAAAATTTCGCTACAATTTATGTCTTGTTTTGCCTATGTTAGATTCCAGGGGTTTTATTGTGTCATGTATTAGATTCAGATATTTAAAACATTTTAAGTTTATTTTTGTACAGTGTGAGGGAGTGTTCTAATTTCATTTATTTACATGTAGCTGTCTAGCTTTCTCAACATCACTTGCTGAAGAGTGTCTTTTAGGCATTGTATATTTTTGTTTCCTTTGTCATAGTTTAGTTGTGTTCTGTTCCAGTGATATAGATATTTGTTCTTTTTCCATTATTGTGCTGTTTTGATTACTGTTTTTGTAATATAGTCTGAAATCTGGGGGGGATATGTGTTATGACCCCAACTTTGTTCTTTTTCCTCATTGTTTCTTTTGCAGTTCTGGTACTTTTGCAGTTCCATAAAAATCTTAAGATTGTTTTAATTTCTGTGCAAAATATCATGTATATCGATCTGAATCACTTTATATCTGTGGACATCTTTTGTAGTATGTATATTTTAACAATATTTATTCCTCTAAACTAAGACCTTGAGATTTCTTTCCATTTCTTTGCATCATCTTCAAATTTATTTATCAGTGTCCTATAGATTTTATTATCTTGGTTTTTTCATAGATTTTTCATTTTTTGATCTAATTTCATATGGATTTTTAAAATTATGGAGTATTTCATTGTTAGTGTAAAGAAATGTGACTGTTTTGGTATATTAATCATGAATCATGCTACTTTGCTAAATGTCTCTATTAGTTTTAGTTGTTTTGGTGTGGAGAATCTTTAGGGTTCTCTATATAGATTATCATGTCATCTAAATTGATAACAGTTTCACTTCATTCAATCCAACTTGAATAAATTTTGTCTTCTCCAATTGCTGTTGCTAGTTTCTTCCCATACTGTGTTTAATAGAAATGGTGGGAGTGGGCATTCCTTTCTTATTCCTTAATTTGCTTTTCAGTTATTCACTTTTGCATATTATGTTGTCTGTGTGTCTGTTATTAATGACTTTATTTATGTTGAGATATACTTCCTGAATCCTACTTTGGTAAGAGTTTTCTGTTGTTGTTGTATTTTCTGATTTTTTTGTTGTTGTTGTTGTTGGTGTTGTTGCTGCTATTTTAATGAATAAAAGATGAAGTTTGTGAAATGTTTTTTATCAATTTATTGTGATGACCACGTCATTTTCCCTTTTTCTTTTGTTAATGTGATGTATCAAACTGATTGATTTCATGTATGTTCCACCTCTCTTATGACCCTGCAATGAAGTAAAGTTTATCATGATGTATAATTCATTTTATGTATTGCTGGATTTAGTTTGCTAATAATATTTTTAAGAATTTTTGAATCTATATCAATCAAAGATATTGGCTTGAAATTCTCTTTGCCTGTACTTTGTTTGTTGGCTCTGCTATCAGGGTGATGAATGCTTCACAGAATTAATATGTGAGTGTCCTACATCTTCACTATTTTTGAATGTTTAGAAGAGTATAAGTCCTGCTTTGTATATTTTCCACTGGAGATGTTTAAATCTGCACTTCTACTTAACGATTTTTTAATGCAGATTCTTTCTTTGTTCTATTAATGAATTTGTTCAAATTATTTGTTTCTCCTTATCTCTGTCTCTTTCTACACATATGTCTATTTCTTCTGAGTTGTCCAGTTTATTGGCATGTAAGAGTTGACAAAATGATCGCTTTTTTGTATATCTGAGGGAACAATTGTTATTTCTCCACATTTATTTTTGACTTTTTTTCTTTGAAGCATGTCTCTTTTCTTCATGATGCACCTGGCTAGAAGTCTTTTGATTCTGCATATCTTAAGAAGAAACCAAAAACAAAATCTATGATTTTACTGCTCTTTGGCATAGTTGTTTTTCTCTCTAATTTATATTTACACCTGTAATATTAAGGGTCATTTTTTTTAACTTTTTTTAAATTTTTAATCATTTTAAATAGTTGTCTCCAAATTCCATTTTAGAACACAATTTTTTAATTACAATGAACATTTGCTGTCCCATTTTTCCCCGTGAGCAGCCTTAAGAAGTTTTATATATTTCCCTGTGCTATACAGTACAATCCTGTTTATCTATTTTACAATTTTAACATCCCAGCATATCTATTTCCACACCCCACTGACTTGGCAACCAAAACTTTGTATTCTCTGCCTGCGAGTCTATTTCTGTTTTGTATTTCTGCATTTTTTGTTTGGTTTGAAATTGTTTTTAGATTCCACACATGAGCCTTCTCATATGGTATTTTTCTTTCTCTTTCTGGCTTACTTCACTTAGACTGATTTTCTTCAGGAACATCCATGTTGCTGAAAATGGCCTTATGTTGTCAGTTTATAAGTCTGACTACTATTCCATAGTATAAATATACCATCTCTTCTTTATCTAGTCAACTGTCAATGGACATTTAGGCTGTTTCCATGTCTTGGCTATTGTAAATAGTGCTGAATATGAACATTGATGTGCAGGTGTCATCCTGAAGTAGGGTTCCACCTGGATTTATGCCCAGGAGCAGGATTCTTGGGTTATATGCTAAGTCTATTCCTTGGCTTTTGAGGAATCTCTATCCTGTTTTCCAAAGGGGCTGCAACAAACTGCATTGCCACCAGCACTGAATGATGGTTCCCTTTATTCCGCAGCCTCTCCAGCATTTGTTATTTGTGGATGTTTAAATGATGGCCATTCTGACTGGTGTGAGGTGATACCTCATTGCAGTTTTGATTTGCATTTCTCTGATAATAAGTGTTATTGAGCATTTTCTGATGTGCCTTTTGATCATTTGTATGTCCTACTTGGAGAATTGCTTGTTTATGTCTTCTGCCCAATTTTGGATTGGGTTGTTTATTTTTTCTTATTCAGTTGGATGAGCTGCTTATATACTCTGGAGATCAAGTCTTTGTTGGTTTCATTTGCAATTATTTTTTCCCATTCCGTTGTCTGTCTTTTTGTTTTACTTCCGGTTTCTTTACTGTTCAGAAGCTTTTAGGTTTCATTAGGTCTCATTTGTTTTTTCTTGCTTTTATTTCTTCTACGAGAAAATTTTCGAGACTTATGTCAGATAATGTTTTACCTATATTTTCCTCTTGGTGGTTTAGTGTATCTTGTCTTATGTTTAAGTCTTTGATCCATTCTGAGTTTATTTTTGTGTATGGTGTTCTAGCTTCATTGGGAGTGTTCTAGCTTCATTGAATTTCATGCTGCTTTCCAGTTTTCCAAACACCAGTCGCTGAAGTGTCTATCCCTTTTCTATTGTAATTTCTTGCCTCCTTTGTCTAAGATTGATTGACTAAACGTTTTTGGGTTCATTTCTAGGCACTCTATACTGTGCCATTGGCCTATATGTATGTTTATCTACCAATAGAGTGCTGTCATGTTGACTGTAGATCTATAGTATTATCTGAATCATTAGCGTTAAGAAATGCCACCTGATATTTATATGTTAATCTTGTAACCTGCTACCTTGCTGACTTCTTTAATCAGCTCTAGTAAATTCATTCTGAATCTTGAAGGGTTTTCTATAAATAGTAACTTATTATCTGCATATAGTTTGACTTTTATCTCTTCTTTCCAATTTGCATCCCTTTTACTTCTCTCTCTTATTTGATTGCTGTGGCTAGGACTTCCAAGACTATCTTGAGTAGGAGTCATGATGGTGTGCATCGTTTTCCTGTCCCAGATTTTAGCAGGAAGAATTTGACTTTCTCACCTTTGAGTACTATGCTGGCTGTAGGTTTGTTATCTATAGCTTTCATGATGGTGAGATATATTCCCTCTATGAACACTTTGGTGAAAGTTTTTATCATACGTGGGTGTTGAATTTTATCAAATGCTTTCCATGCATCTATTGAGATGATCATGTGGTTTTGGTCCTTTCTCTTGTTGATGTGCTGTATTACATTGATTGATTTGCATAAGTTGAACCACCACTGTGTCCCTGGCATAATCCCCACTTGGTCATGATATATAATCTTTTTTTCTGTGTTGTTGCATTCTATTTGCTACTATTTTGGTGAGGATTATGGTGTCTGTTTTCATCAGTGATTGTGGCCAATAATCCTCTTTTTTGGTAGTGTCTTTGCCTGGTTGTGGTTTCAGGGTGGTTGTGGTTTCATAGAATTTCTTTGGGAGAGTTCCTTTGTTTTCAATCTTCTGGAAGAGTTTGAGAAGGACTAGTATGAGTTCTTCTATGATTGTTTGGTAGAATTCCTCAGCTTATCCATCCAGTCCTGGACTGTTATTTGTATGGAGGTTTTATATTGCTATATTGATTTCATTTCTAGTGCTGTTTGTTCAAAGGGTCAGTTTCATGTTGATTCATTGTTGGTGGACAGTATGTCCAGAAACTTGTCCATCTCTTCTAGCTTATAAAATTTGGTTCCATATAGTGTTCATAATATTCTCGTATGATATTCTGTTTTTATGGTTTTTTTTTGTTGTAATTTCTCCATTCTCCTTTCTTATTTTGCTAATTTGTGCTCTCTCTCTTTTCTTCTT
Source organism: Vicugna pacos (assembly GCF_048564905.1). Taxonomy (NCBI): domain Eukaryota; kingdom Metazoa; phylum Chordata; class Mammalia; order Artiodactyla; family Camelidae; genus Vicugna; species Vicugna pacos. Next base: position 3,649,048 of record NW_027328734.1, read on the forward strand.
TTTGAGTTTGGCCAGAGGATTGTCGAATTAACTTACTTTTTGGACATAGCAGCTTTCGGTTTGGTTGACTTTTTTCCTATGGTCTTTTTAATCTCTTTTTTTTTATTTCCTCCCCAATATTGATGGTTTCTTCCTTCCGCTGCCTTTTGGTTTATTTGGTCTTGTTTTTCTACTTCATTCTGCTGGTGGGTTAAATTGTTTATTTTTGTTTGTTCTTCTTTTTTGAGGAATGCCTGTATCGCTATAAACTCCCCTCTCAGCACTGCTTTTGTTGTGTCCCATAAATTTTGTGTGGTTTTTCTTTCATTTTCTTTCATCTCAAGGTACTTTTTCATTTCAGCTTTTATTTCTTCATTGCCCCATAAGTTTTTGAATAACATATTATTTAATCCCCATGATTTCTTTGGTTCTCCTGTGTTTCTCTATTGTTGATTTCTAGCTTCATGGCATTGTGGTCAGTAAAGATGCTTTAGGTAATTTCTATCTTCTTAAAATTGCTGATTTTCTTTTGTGCCAAAGTACATCATGAATCCTGGAAAATATTCCACGTGCACTTGAAAAGAATGTATATCCTATTTTGGGGGGGTTGCAATGTTCTGAAAATATCCACCAAGTGTAAAATTTCTTTTGTATTATTTAATTTTATTGTTGACTAATTTATTCCCTGTCTCAATGGTCTGTCCGTTGATGTTAATGCAATGTTGAAATCTTCAATTGGGACTCCCCCTTTATATCTGTTAGTTATTATTTTATGTACTTAGGTGCTCCTGTATTTGATGCATATGTATTAACGAGTGTGCTATCCTCATATTGTATCACTCCTTAAATCATTTTAAAATGTCCTTCTTTATTTTCTTTATGGCCTTTGTTTTAAAGACTATTTTGTCTGAAATCAGTAATGCAACAACTGTTTTTTGGTTTTTCCAATTGTATGGAATACCCTTTTCCATCCTTTCACTATCAATCTATATGTGTCCTCTCTGAAGTGGGACTCTTGTATTCAGCATATTGAATGTTCTTGCTTTATTATCCAGCCTGCCACTCTATGACTTTCGACTGGAGCATTTAGTCCATTAACATTTACAATAATTGATGATAGGCTTGTGTTTATTGCCAAATTTACCTTATTTTTGCAGTTGATTTGGTGTTTCCTCTTTGTTCGTTTCATCTTCCTTTTTTGGTTCGGTCATTTTCCTTTGTATTATCATGAATTTTATTTAGTTTTAATGACTCTGTGATAAGTTTTTGTCTTCTTGTTACCCTTATATATAAGTCCATTAGACCTTTACTATAAGTGCTTTTATTAAACGGATAGTTAGATGATCTCAAACCCATCCTACCGAAAACAAAAAATTTTAAAATGAAAGACCAAAAAAAAAGAAATTCTCTATTTTCTTGCCTCCATCTCCACTCTGAATGATTTGTATGTCTTCTTTTAAAATTTTGTGTTTATTTTATTTGTAATTCATGAATTATCACCTTTCTAGCTGTGAGTTTCACATTTCTGTAGCATCTTGCAGCTTTTCTTTTTAGAGAAGACCTTTCAATAATTCTTTTAGCATGGGTCTAGTGTTGATTACTCTTGAAGCTTTTTCTTGTCTGTGAAATCCTTTATTTCTACTTCTACCAAAAAGAACAACTTTACTCGTCAATGTATCCTACAGTATATAATTTTTCTCATTCAGGACTTTGAATATATCTTTTCACTCCCTTCTGGGCTGTAGTATTTTGCAGAGAAATCAGCTGTAAGGCTTATGGGGATTCCCTTGTAACTCACACTTTACTATTCTCTTGCTGTCTTTAGGATCATTTTTTATCCTTGATTCTGGCCATCTTAATTATATGTCTTGGTGTGGGTGTATTTGTTTTCTTCCTGTTTGGCACACGGTGAGCTTCCTGTACTTGAATATCTGATTCCTACTTTAAGTTTCGGAAGTTCTCAGTCATGATTTCTACAAAAACTTTTGCAATTCCCTTTAATCATTGTTCCCCTTCTGGGACTTCTATCATGCCAAGATTGGCATGCTTTGTATTATTCCATAGGTCCCTTAGGCTTTTTTCATTTGTTTCTCATTGTTTCTCTTGTAGGTCTTCTGATTGGGTGTTATCTATTGTCCTGTCTTCTCAGTCACTAATTCATTTTTCTGCATTATCTAGTCAGATTTGCTACACTTTAAATCATTCTTCATCTCAGTCAACGGGTTTACCTGTTCTACTCGTCTCTTCTTTATAGCTTCCATTTACTTTTTGACATATTTTGTATCTCTAAACACTATCTCTTTTATTTCCATCAGTACTTAGATCACTCCATTTTTGAAATCTTGAATTATTTGGCTATCAATGTCTATTTCACTGATCGTACTTTCAGGGGATTTCTTCTGTTCTTTAATTGGGAATTGTTTCTCTTCTCCTTTGTCTTACTCCTTCCTCTCTGGCACTGTGGATTTTGGAGTATCAGTTATCTACTGTGGTATTAAAGGAGTTTAATCTACCTAATGCCTATGTAGCTATACATCTTAGAAAAGACAAAAAAGAGAGAGAGATAAAGAATTTTAAAGAAGGAAGAAATAAAGATTTGAAGACATTGTATAATGAATAATACAAAATGGATTTGAAGCAGAGTTTTGAAAAATAATAATAATAAAAATATTTTTAAAAGTTTCAAAGGGATTAAAATGGGAGTAATTATAATTGCCTAAGAAGTAAAAATTAAGAGGGTAATAGAAAATGGAACTGGTAAAAACTGATTAATACAAGGGGGTGGTCAGTGTCCTCCTGGAGACTGTGAACTTTTAATGTGAAGTCTTTCTTTTTTCATCCTGATTTGGAAGCTCAGTTTGTTGTTTCCAGGGACCCTCCTTTGGAGCCCTCATCTGTGCTGCTCCCAGGGCATGTCAGTAAGCAGATCGCTCCTACACCCATCACTGGGGCTGATGAAGTTCTCCTTACTCTGGGCTGGCTTGTAAATGCCCTGCCCGATGCTGCAGTCAGATGTTGCAGACTGTCTAGGCAGGATTGGGCATCATGCCCTCTCCAGCACCATGGTCAGGGGCTGTATTCCTGCCCAAAATTTGAGGGGCCAACCTCTACCTATGGTTGCCGATCACTCTGCTTCTCTGTTCCACTGTGTACTCTGCCTAGGGTTTGCACAACAGAAGTGGATTCAGGGAAGACTGAGGAACATCCCTGCCCCTGGTCTGGGCCAAAAACCAGCTCCATGTTTCTTTTGTCCGACAAGTTCTCTGAGGAACCGGACAGAAGTATTCAATATGCCTCTGGCTGTAGACAAGTCTCGGACTGGTCCTTGAGGCTGCTAATTCCTTAGGTGTAGATGCAGGTTTTGTCCCCGCTGCCACATGGGTTTAAACCACCAGAGGGTATGGTGGCTGTGTCTGAGCCCCAGCTCTCTTCACCTAGAAACTTTTTTGGAAATTCAGAGATGGGGAATGCACCCTTCCACCCATAGGGCACATCTGCTCTGTTGTTTTATGGAGGGCCCATGTTGTTCTGCCCAGTGCACCCACAGCCATGACACAAAGACAACTTCATTTCCCTGGGCCAATGCAATGTAGCCATCCCCATCTACCACCCGGGTCGGGCAGCATGGCCCTGCCCCCAGCTTCTGGGCTGCATTTTCTGCTGAGTGTCACAGGGATCCTCTGTGCCTGTTTAACTTAGTTCTGCTAGTCAACTTATACTACATACATGTCCAAGACTTGGAGTCTCCCCCACCATTCTGCCAATCTCTCAGTTGGAGAGGAGAGACACAGGGAATGAGCACCAGTCCTTCTTTGCTGCTCCCTCCCTGTCTGACCTGTCCCAATCTGTTTTGCCTTTTCTTCTTTCTTTCTTACTTTTCTCCTACCGGATTTTTCACATCTTTATCTATTGAAGAGGAAAATGTTCTGTCAGAGTTCTGCAGGTTCTCTGGTTAGCTGAGTGGGATTGTGGATGTGAGTCTTGGTGCATTTGTGGGAAAGGGTGAGCTACGAGCATCTCTCTACTCCACCATCTTTATCTCCCCCCAAAAAATTCTCACTTTATGGTGGAAGATATACATAGTTTGGAAATAAGTGGAAAAGATATCCCATGGAAATGAAAAGAAAATGCAGGTTGCAATGCTCAACTCATGCAAAATACATTTTAAAAGAGGGGCCAAAATGAAAAATTTGAGAGTATATAAAGAAAAACAGATCAATATTAAAATAGGGTATTACACTCATTAAATTGTATATGGACCCAAAAAAATAGATCCTAAGAAGTTTTAGTAGACATGAAAGAATTAATTCATTATAAAATAATAACAGAAGATGATTTTAACACCTCACTATTCTGATAGCCAGATCATCCAGAAAGAATATCTGTAGGAAACAGAGATCTTAATATCATATTAGATCATTTGAACCTAAGCTAGATATTGGACACTGCATTAGAAAATCAGAACACATAAAGTTTTCAAGTGTGCACAGGATGTTTTCTAAGGAATTAACCACATATTATGTCATGAAATGAGCCTCAGGATCTTTAAGCAAATATAGGTTACAGCAAGTATTTTTCAATACACAAAAGTAAGAAACTGTGCATGAATTTTTGAAAGAAGAATAGGAAAAGCACAAACATGAAGTTAAAACACATTAATTAAAAAAATAAAATAAAACAAGGTCAATGATGAAATCAAAGAGGTAATAAAATCATACCTGGAGACAAATTACACTGAAAACACAACTTCATAAAATGTATGGGATGCACCAAAGACAAATCTAAGAGGGAAGTTGAGAACAAATCAGGACTTCTACAAGGAACAAGAAAAACCTCATAGAAAGGACAAAGCATGCCACCCAAAAGAACAAGAAATAAGAACAAGCAAAACCCAAAGCAGTAGAAGGAGAAATATTTAATCATTATGTTGAAAATAAATAAAATAATATTTGAAAATCAAATTACAAATCATAAAATCAAAAGCTTTACATTTTTTTAAAAATATTAACAAACAGGTAAGCATTTAGCCAGGCTTATCAAGAAATACATAGAGTGGACCCAAATAAAATAAGAAATGAAAGAGTAGAAATAATATCTCTTATTACAGAAATACAAAAAAAGATTATGGAAGCACTATGAGCTGTTATGTGACAACAAACTGGACGACCTAAAAGAAATAGACAAATTTCTAGAAAAGTACAGCCCGCCAACACTGAATAAAGAGAAAATTGAGAACATGAAAAGAGCCATCATTATAAGTTAAATAAAATGTATAATTTTAAAAACACCCCTTCAACAAAATGCCTGGATTCCTTCACTAAAACCCCTTTTCACAAACTATTTTAGAAAATGAAGGAGGAACGAATATTCCCAAAGTTATTCTATGAGGCCACCATTACCCTATTAACAAAACCAGTCAAAGACACTACCAAAATAATAAATGAAAATGAAAATCCAATATCCTTGATGAATGATGATATACATTCAAAAATCCTCGAAAAACATCAACAAATGAATCCAGCAATACATAGAAAGGATTATACACGATGATCAGTTGGATTCCTTCCAGTGTCACAAGGATGGTTCAACATACACAAGTCAATCAGCATGACACATATCTAATAAAGGAAGGACTAAATTCACAAGACCATGTCAATACACAAAGTATAAGCATTTGACAAAATTAAACATACATTCATCATCAGAATTCTCATAAATGTGAGTACAATGAGAACATCTCTCAACATACTAAAGGCCATTTATAACAAATTATAATACTTAGGGGAAATGGTGAAAGACTTCTGGGTAAATTCGTGAACAAGACAATGATTCCTACTCTCACCACTTCTGTTCAATAGTAATAGAAGAAAGGAAAAGGAAAAAAAAAGAAGATAAAGTAACACAAAATGGAAAGAAAAAGGCAAAATTGTCACTAGTATTGATGGCATAACAATCTACATAGACAGTCCTAAGGGCTCCACACTGACTATTATGAACAATAAATAATTTCATCAAGGGAGCAGGTTACAAGATAAATGTAAAGAAGTCTCTTGCATTTGTACACATTAATCATGAGATACCATAAAATGGACGTTGAAAGCAATAATATTTAAAACCTCATTCCCCCGAATATCTTGGAATAAATGTAACCACATATGTGAAAGATCTAATCACTGAAAATTATAAAACACTGACAAAGAAATTAAAAGTGATTCAAAGAAATGGAAAGATGTATTGTGCTCTTGGATTGAAAGAGTTAATATTGTTAACATGGCCGTACTACACAAAGAATCCTACAGATTTAGGGCAATTCCTGTTACGAAGCTGTAGTATTTTCCACAGAACCAGAAAATAAATAACTCTAAGTCTTACATGAAACCATTAAAAATTGCCAAAATGATCTTGAGAAACAACAACAAATCTGGAGGCATAACCCTCCCAGATACCTTACTATACACGAAACCTACAGTAATAAAAAGAGTATGACATTGGCAAAGAGATATAATCAATAAAAACAGATAGAGAGGCAAGAAATATTTCCACACACTTATGAGCAATGAATCTATGATAAAAGAAGCAAGAGTACACAATGGATAAAAGACAGTCACATCAATGGATGGTGTTGGGAAAGCTGGACAACTACATGTAAAACAATGAAATGAGAGCATTTCCTGACATCATATACAAAAATAAACTCCAAGTGTATTAAGGACCTAAATGTAAGACCTGATACTATAAAACTGATAGAGGGGAATATAGGTGATACCCTATTGGATAAAATCATAGGAATATTTTCTTATATCAGTCTCCTAAGGCAAATGATACAAAAGCAAAAATAAACAAGTGGGACCTAAATAAACTTAAAAATTTATGCACAGCTTAGGACAGAATCAATGAAATAAAAAGACTGCCTGTGTAATTGGAGAACATATCTGCAAACAATGCAAGTGACCAGGGGTTAATAGATGTAGGTTAATAGATGTAACAAGGATTTAGGTTACACAACTCAAGGTGAAAAACAAAAATCCAATCAAAAACAAGAACAGAGTACCTGAGTTAATATTTTTCCAAAGAAAACATACAGATGAGTAACAGGTAAGTGATAAAATCGCTCAACATTACTAATTATTAGGTAATTGCAAATCAAAACCAAAATGAGGTACCATTTCACACTGGTCAAATGGCTATTATCAAAATGTCTACAAATAGTAAGTGTTGCAGAAGATGTGAAGGTAAGAAATCTCTTGTATACTCTTGGTAGTAATGTAAATTGGTACAACTTCTTTTGAAAAGAGTATTCAGATTTGTTTAAACACTAAAAAGTTAACTACCATATGACTCAGTAATACCTCTCCTAGGAAAATTTGGGGAAAACACCCTAAATTGAGAAGAACCAATGTTCACAACAGCACTGTTTATAATATGCAAGACAGGGAAGTAATCCGAGTACACAGTAGAGTATGGACTTAAGAATATATGATGTTTCTATAAATATGCAATGGAATAAAACTCAGCCATGGAAATGTATAACACATTGCTATTTCAGTATCCTGAGTGGACCAAGTAAAAATGTGCTTAATGGAGTAACTTAGACAAAGACAAATGTATATAATATTATTTATATGTGGAAACTAAAGAATAACAAAAATATGTGTACAAATATCTATAGCTTTCTATTGATTGATGACAGAATAATAGATAGAAGGATAATACATGATAGATAGAGAGATAGATAAATAGATACATAGATAGATATATAGATAATTAGATAGATAGATAGATAAATAGATGATAGATAGATAGATAGATAGATAGATAGATAGATAGATAGATAGATAGATAGAAACATGTTGTAGAGGTAAAGAGATTAGATAGACAAGACTTAAGCAGACTCAAAGATATGGGAAAATATTTCTGTTTACCAAAGTGGAAGGGAAAGAGATTTTAACGGAAGAATATTGACAGATAGAAAGTAGTATATATAAAGGAGAGAAGCTACATTGATTATCTGTATAGATCATCGAATTATACACAATATCTTAAAATAATTGTTTGTTACAATTATTGTAATAATTCATAATGCATATAATCTACAAAGTGATTAGAATAACTATGCTGTACATCTGAAACTACACAATATACTACATGTACTGTACTTCAATTATAAATAAAACATCTCATGTATAATTTAGTCCTTTTTCCGCTGATAGAAGCTTCCTTTAATATTGTTTTAATTTATTCTTTACCTTTAATGATTACATTTCTAATTATTTCTTTTACTCTTGTGAATATGTTACCAGTTTAATTATCTATATTTATTGCCCCTGATTTCCTATTTTTCTCTCTTTAATCCATTTGGTATAATAGCATTTAAAAACATACCCAAATGAACAGATGCAAATTTCTCGTGGTCTCTCCTTAGGATTTTGGTCAATGTTTTGCCCATTTTTGCCACTTTATATTTCTTAGAAGACTTCTTTTCTGTACCTCTTATAAGGTTTCTTAGTTTTGTTTTTCTGTCACATTCAGGTTTGTTTTTCTGGTAAAGTATTTATTTTCATTTTATATCTAAGTGATAACTGTGTAAGTATTTTTGGGTGAGTGATTTCTTATTTTAGATGATTGAAATTTAATGTTATTTACCGTGGCCTGTGTTTTCTTCTCAGAGGTCTACTGATAGCCTAATGGGGTTCCTTTGTAGATTATCATAACTATTTTTGGCTGCCTTTAAAATATTACTCTGTCATTGACTTGCCAATTTGCATATGACGTATCTTAAAGGAGGTCCCTTTGTCTTAAAGTTATTGGTGTTTTCTTGGCTCACGTACTTGTATATTAGTTCCTTACACAGGTTTGGGAGGTTATCAACTATTACTTCTTTAAATAAACCATCAGCTGCCTTCTAACTTTCTACTCCCTCCAGGATTCCACTGTAATGTGCACTTCCTGATGAAGTCTGATGGCTACTGTAGAATTTACACACTTTTTAATATCTTGAATCTCTGCCCTCTCCTATCATTTCTAGTTTTGTATTGGTGAGTTTGCTAATCTATCTTCCACAAAGACACTCTACCCCAATGCTTTCTGTTGCATTCTTCATCTCATTTATTAAGTTCTCATTGTCCTCCAATAATTTTTGGTAATTTTATAGTTTCAGTCTCTTTGGTAATGTATTCCTTATCATCATTTCATTTATTCCTGAGCTCATTAAAATGCTTTCTTAGTTTTTTTTTTGTTTTGAATTTCTGTATGTCACCTATTTGGATTCTCTATTAGTTATATGGCGATGTACCATGACTTTATGTTTGTTTGCTGCATGGATGACATTATGTGTATGTGCGTGTGCTCAGGTGCATGTGCGTGTGTGTCTGTGTCTGTGTTTGTGTCTGTGTCTGTGTATCTGTGTGTGTGCGTGCCCTATAAAGTTAGTGTGATTGGTCATGATCTTCACAAATTATTGCTGTGATGACACTTAATAACAAACTGTGAGTTGGAGCCCTTGCTTTTGTTTTCTGGTAGTTTGCTATATTGCACAATTTTTGGTTTTACTTACCTGAGCTACCACTGATATTTCAAAATGGCACCTTCCTGTAGATACTGTCTGGATAAAAGATGTGCTTTCATTGTCACTTCTTAGACATCTCTGGTAGTTGATGTCACTGTTCTCACTGGGACGGTGAACCCTTCCTTTTATCTGATATCCCTTGAGACTCAGTGTACACATTGAGGAAATGTGTAAAAACAGGTGGATATTTGGAATCAGGCAAGTGCCTTTGCTATGTCCAGTGTTGCAAGGTATCTTGTCTCCACCACTGTGAATGGGGAGTAGGGACACTGTCATGAATGTCTGAGTGTCTGAAGGATGGAATTTCTGTCTCCATTGTGGCTCCCTCCTAGTTACATGCGACCATGAGTACTGGTGCAGTTGGACGCTGAAGCTGTGTGAACCACTGAGACCATTTCTACTGGGTTCTCTGAACTTGATGACACATACAACCTAGTCAGGGGGCCTTGGTTGCAGACACCAACTCTGCTCTTCCTTCAGTTCAGCCTCTTTTGTGTGTTTTAGTCAACTAAACATTACCTGTTCACATGCGTTCCAGGGTATTGTTTTGTGTTGTGTTTTTTTGTTGAGATGTGAACGTTTTATTGACTGTAGATGTAAGGGTAGAGACAAAAATTGTTTAAACTTATGTCACTTTTAAAGTATATACTTTTTCAATTAAAAGCTTAAATTCTACTAAGGACATTATGAAAACAGTAAACAAAGTGAATAAATCACCTCCCTTAATATCAGAGTATTACAAAATATTTTGATTTTCCTGGGATTAATTTTTTAACGTTTTTCCCACCTACGTGCACATTTTACTATAATATATCCCTATACTCTCTTTAAAATCAATTAAATTATTAAAATATTTCTCTGTGCTGTAAATATAGCCCTGTTGTTTCTCTAATTTATTACTAGTAGCTTGCACATTTCTGTCTTCTCCATCCTTCTTCCCTGTCCCCACAGGAAACCACTTCTTGGTACACTACACATATATATATCATTCTGTTCCTGTTTTTTTTGTGATTATTTCTCTTATATCTTTATTTTCCTCATTTAAGTGACAACATAGAGTGTTTTTCTCCGTATGACTTATTTTCCTATAAGCAACACTCTCTGGGTCCAGTCATATTGTTCCAAATGGCAGAATTTTATTTTTTAATATGACAATGACTAATTATTTATTATGTTATCTCTATCTCACATCTACTTCAGCCAATCATCTTTTGATGGGCAGTTGAACTGTACATCTTTCCTTGGGTAATATGAATGATAATGTTAAGAACATTGTGGGTAATAAATCTTTAAGTTAATGTTTTCATTTCTTTCAGATTTATACCAAAAACTGGAATTGCTGCAACATATAATGCTTCTATTTCTAGTTTTCTGTGCACTGTCCACAATTTTATAATAGTGGATGCATCATTTTTTTTCCACCAACAGTGTACCTGGGCTCCCTCTTCTCAACCTTCTTATTAAAGTTTGTCATTTGTAGACATTTTGTTAATAGCCGTTTTGGTTGCTGTGAGATTATATTTCATTCTGGTTTTCATTTATGTTTACCAAATGGATAGGAACATTATGTTTCTTGGTATGTGCATGAAAAATATCCACAAGTCTTATTTTGATAATTTCCATTAACATCTTTCAACTGTTTTTAAGTTGGAGGTTTTTTTTAAAATACTGAGTCTAATATTATATATATGTAATATGGATATTAACGTCTTGTTGGTTAAATTGTGTGAAAATTTTCCTTCTATTCTGTCTGTTATCATATCTCTTGTTGAAGGTTTCCTTTGCTCTGCAAAAGGTTTTGCATTTCACACATATACAATAAGTAGAATCCCTGTATCGCATAGTAAATCTATTTTTTCCTCAGTAAACTAAAAACTGTAATTGTTACTTTTCATTTTATTTTTTAATTTGGAGACATATCAAAAATAAACATTGCTATGATTTATCTCAAAGTCAGTTCTGCTGCTTTTCTTTGTCTGAAATTGTACAATTTCGGGCTTTACATTTAGGAAATCAATCCATTTTTATCTTATGTTGTATACTATGGAAGGAAGTGCTCTTACACCTTCCTTTTACATGTACTGTCCTGTTTTCTCAGAACTACTTGTTGAAGAGACTGCTTTTTTTCCATTGTATGCTCTTGTATACTTCATATTAGACTAATTGACCATATGTGTGAGGGTTTATTTTAGGACTCTTAATTTTGTTCCATTTATCTATGTGTATCTTTAAGTGCCATATTTTGATGCATTTATTACTGTATCTTTGTGTTATGTTTTAAATTCAGGGAGGATAATACCCACAGCATTGCTCATTTTTAAATATAAATTTAGAAAATTTGGGTGTTTCAGATTTTTGTATAAATTTTATTATTTTTCTCCTTGTTTTGAGAAGAAACTAATGGAATCTGAGTGAATAGGAATATGCTAAAAGAAAAAACCTGAGAAAAATTCTAAACTGTGGAGGATAAATCATACATTATTAACAACAACTGGATTGCTGTATAAATCAAAGAAAAAATATATGAAAAAAAGACAACAAAAACAAAATCCATGGGTTATAACAAAAGCAGTATTAATAGGGATGCTTATAGCAAAATAATCCCACTTATACAAATAAGAAACATGTCTCTCTTGAAAAATATTCTTACAAACAAAAGTTGTAGCAAAATAGTAAACAATCATTTTAGTAGAAGGAAAGACAGCTGAAAGTTCAGAACATAATTAAATAAAATAAAGATTAAAGACAGAAACATTTAATCAAACTAAATAATGGATTTTGAAAGATAAATAATGTTGATAATCTTTAACCAGGCACATGAGCAAAAAAGATGGTACAGATTAATAAGCTCTGAAATAAATGAGAAGTTACAGCTAATATCAAAGAAATACAAAGCATCATATAATGATACAGCAAATTATATGCTAGTAAAATGGAAACCCTAGAAGAAATGGACAATTTCTAAGAAAGAACTTATCTATAGAATGGAATGAAAAGAAAATATGAACAGATTATCACTAATGAATTTGAATCAGTAATTAAACAAAATCTCCCACGAAACAAAATTCCAGGCCTAGAAAGATTCAGAGATGATTTCTGCCAAACATTTATAGAAGAGCTATCACCTATACTTCTCAGTGTATTCCAAAAATTTCGAGAGGAAGGGAGGCTTCCTACCCCAAATTTCTGTATCACACTACTACTAAAACAGGAACAAATACCTCAAAGATTACAGGTTACATACTACCAATAAGCATAGATGAAAAAATCATCATTAAATTGTTAGCAAGTCAAACAATACATTAAGAGGATTATACAATAAGATTAAGTCCATTTTACTCCAGGGATGCCAAAGTGATTCAATACCCGCAAATTAATCAGTATGTAACACCACACTAAAAACAGGAAGAATATAATTTATATGGTCACAACAGTAGAGCCATAAAATGTTATGACAAAATCAGTATCTATTTATGAATAAATTTCTCCTCAAAGTGGGCATGAGGAAACATACCTCAACAAATCTAAGTTCTTATATGACAAGAACTTAGCTAACATGACATTCATTGATTAATAGCTGAAAGAATCTCCAATAAGAGCAGGAAGAAGACAAGAATGCTCACTCTAACCACTTTTAATAATTATAGTATTGGAAATTCTAGCCATACCTATTCAAAATAAAAGTAAGTAAAATATAGGTAATTAAGAAAAGGAGTAAAAGTATCTGTTTTCAGATGACAAAATTTAAACAGAAATCCTAAAAATGGTGCCACAAAACTAGTAAGGCTTATCAATACATTTGGTAAAATTTCCGAATGTAAAATTAACATACAGAAATCTTGCATTTCTACACACTAACAAAAAGCTAACTGATACAGAAAGTGAGGGAACTGTATCATTTACAGTTGCATTACAAAAAAAAATCAACAAATATATCCAAACAAGGTGGTAAAGGACATGTACTCAGAAAACTATAAAATATTTATAACAGTAATTGAAGATAATGCAAACAGATGAAAGGACATACTGTGTTCATTGATGAGGAAAATATATTGTTTAAATGACAGCATAAGCCAAGAAAATACACAAATTAAATTCAGTGCCTAACAAAATACCACAGGCATTTTCAGACACTTACAAGAAATAATTCTAAAATTTACATTTAAACACAAAAGAGTTGAAGTCACTAAAAAAAAAGAAAAGAAAGAAAACAAACAATAAACACAAAATATTTGACAAAGAACAGAGAAGATGTATCACTTTCCCTAATTTAAAACTATAATACAAAGCTACAGTAATAAAAATATTATGGTAGTGGCACAGAACAAACAGAATAATGGAACACAAATAATGCCTGAAAATGAAATCAGACAGTTATGATCATTTAGCCCATTAGAAAAAATGAATATACAGTGGGGGAAATGTTACCAACAGCACATGAAACCAATCAACATTACTAACCATCAGAAAAATGCAAGTCCAAAACATAATGAGATTTTATGTCACTCCCGTCAGAATGACTATTATCAGAAAGACAACAAATATAAGTGTTGGTGTGGATGTAAGAAAAACAACCCTGATGAACTGCTGGAGTGAATGGAAATATGTGCTGCCACTGAGGAAAGCAACATGGAGATTTATCTAAAAACAAAAAATGAAATATAATTCTACATTTCCATATCTGGATACTAATTCCAAGAAAATAAAAACACTAATTACTAAAGATAAATTCAACCCTATATTCACTGTAGCATTATTCACAATAGATAGGATATAGAAGCAAATTAATTGTTCATCAAAGATGATGGATAAAAAGATGAGTGTTTATAATATATTTACCCATCTTAACTACAGATTTATCTATATTTATATATATATATGCACACACACACATAAAAATACAATGGGTTATTATTCAGCACCAAATAGAATAAGATTTTGTCATTTGCAACAAATACGTAGACCAAGAGTGTAATATGCTAAGTGAAATAAGTCAGAAAGAGAATGACAAGTGCTGAATGATTTTAATCACATTTTGAATTTTAAATAAATGAAAATAAGAACACAGAAAAGGAGTTATACACATAGAAAGCAATAGGTTGTTCACAAGAAGGAGGGAAATGGGGTGAGGAAAAGAAAAATTTGAGGAAAATTAAGAGAGAAAATTTTCCAGTTGCAAATTAAATGAATCAGGGACAAGAAATATACTGTATGGTGAATAGTCAAAAACTATGAAATATACTTACATAGCAACATATCGTAACTAGATATATCCTGGTGAACAGTTTGAAATTTATTAAAAATAGCGAACAGTATGTTGTGTAGGAGAAACTTACACAGTGTTATAGATTAAAGTACACTACAAAAACAAACAAAGATACTTATAGAAAAAGAAATTATATTTGTAATTAACAGAGGCAGGGGTTGGAAAAGGAGAATTTGACTTTGCACTCAAAAGCTACAAATTTCCAGCCATAAAATAAACGTGTTCTAGGGATGCCAAGTAATAACATGAAAATTAGAATTAATAATGCATTATGTTCTATATCAATGTTGTTAAGAGAGTAGACCATAAGGTTTCTCAGCACAACCAAAAGACAAATTGTATTTCTTTAAAATTTTAGCAAAATGAGATAATGAATTCTCCCTAAAGTTGCTATGATATTTATTTCATGATAGTTATAAATCAAATCACTATCCTGTGCACCTAAACTTACACAATGTTTTATGCCAGTTATATCTCAATAAAAGCGAAAGTGAAAATGGAAAGTCAATGGTCATTTTTTCCCTTGTCATTTCTCATGATTGTTTTTGCAGCAAGTAAACTTGAGACATGATATACTTAACCAAGCTAAAGATACTAATAAATAAGTGATTATAATAAATTATGCATAAAGATATGAATAAAATTATTGTTTTACCATGCCTAAAAATTTCTTCATGTTAACAGACCAGTGCTTCTGTAGGCATCAAAATTTCACTCTGTGTATTCATCTGAGATTAGGGAATGGATACAAATTTAAAACTGGCTGCCCTTGCTGTCAGTGATAAAGTTCACTGTCTCTGACCGATGGTCTCAACTCCCCGACAGCATCTGTAAGAAAAGAACATGTTAGGTTGCTAAAAATCTCAGTATGGTAAAATCTCAGAACTCTTACAATTCTTAACTGTTTTGCAATGGGAATGCAATACTGACAAGACTTGATTTTGGATAACAATTTGGGGTTTTCTCATGGTTGCGTAAGGGAATGTGAGGATAATCCCTGAGATCCACAACAAACATTCTTGCTCAAGTGCTGGGCAAGCAAGTGTAAAGATTCTGCAATATTAGGACAGAGGACTACTTTCAAAATGATGAGTGTGCTCACTCTGTTCCAGGTAGACCAAGGGAAGAAAGATTATTGCAATTGCTTGGTGAACGGGAATAAGTCAGTTGTTCAGACTACATAAATTAGTCAAAGTGTGTTCAAAGCCAAAATAAGTTGTGTCAACAATGAGAATTGAAAGAAATAAATCAGACATAAGCTTAAATTAAAAAGGTGATACAGTCCTGTGCTGGGTTCTGGGGACTGGAGAATGTATATGCCTCAATCCCATTCAAGGGTTCAGGGGCTTGGCCGTAGCATCAGCTTGGGATTCAATGAACATGTAACAATTAGTATACTGGGAGAAATATAATCTACCCCTCCCTGATCGGAAGAAAATCTGGTGGCTCAATGAAACTCTTAATACACAGAGATTCTGCCAGATGCAGAGGAATAATTCACTGATGACTCAACTAAGACAAACTTAGTTACTGCTTAACAATCCATCTTCACACACACACACAGTGGTACAGAGATCTGTAGTATTTAGTGGGAAGAATTCAGTGGGCAGAACTCAGAGAAAAGTTTTCAAAGCACCAGCCTACTTTTGTAGTTTTGCCAATAGTCTAGATTTTCCCAGGTAGAAAACTACAGATGGACAAACAAGATTCTTCTTTAGGATTTCTCACTTTGAATGTAAACTGTAACTTTTGACTTATCAGCATAAAACCTTGTTAAGATGATCACGGTAAGAACCACTGTCTGATAAGAGAGCTGGAAAGTAGCTGAACCAGCCCATCTGAACCCCAGAATGATAATGTAAGCAACCACATAGCCACCATCAGAATTTTGCTGACAATCTTAAAGCTTGATGTTTCTGTTATAGGAAGAACCACTGCTGTGCAGACACAGTTCTCCAGCTGTAAGTGGTCTCTATCCTTCTCTTGGTAAATGTCATATTGGTGGCATGTTGCTAGAGTTCACCCAGGCCCATTTGCCCTTTCTCCAGGTTATCAAAGGCTTTCTTTACAACAGGTGACATGTTTTCAGAACTCAAATCTGCCATTCCAGTCTTATCAGCTGACACTGGCTGCATCATTGTGAGCAGAAGAAGTAGGCTCCTTGACATTGCCTACAATTGTTCCAGCAATTTAGGGCATTTCCAATTTTGAAAATGCTTCACATTTTATTTTAAATTAGTGGGAAATAGTCAAAGACTTCCATGAATATTTTATATTTCCTAATATCAGTATAAATTTGGTATTCTTGCAGTTGGACAAATTTTTAATTCTACCACCCTCACCTCCTTCTAGTCCACACATTGTAGATTGCAATTTGGTTACTGAATACGACCACACCAACCAAGGGGCTATTACATTTTATATACATCCTGTGTGAAGGTTAGAAGGGGCACAAGATATGTGGGGTGTATAAACCTATATTAAATACTTGCAATGGCACTTTCTCTTCTGGACAAATCTCTGATTTTAAGAAGCAAATTAATTGGTAGTCAGTATAGTTATTGGTATGGGGAAGAGTATCAGCTATTTTGGGATGGGTGGGTGATGAAGAGACAGGAAAATATCCAGCAAATGAGAATGGAATATTTTAGGCCTCTGGAGGCATTAATTAAGAAGAAAATAATAACTTGTCTCCTGTACCTACCTCCAATTACTGTCTTGAGTGATTAGTCCTTGGGCTATGAAAAGAGCTTGTTTGTGGTGAAGAGTATGTACCATAATGAAATAGTTTGAAAATCATGAGAGTTCTGTTGTTTCAGGAAAGTAAATTTTGCTTAAAGTCAACAGGTATTTTTCACTCACTAAATACTAAAATGCATCCTGTGGCATGTGCTGTGCTTACTGTGCTGGTATCCAAGTTAGACAAGGAGAGGTTGAGAGACAGAAAACATCTGGAGGAGGTGGTATCTGTGCTGAGACCGGGATAGTCTAAGTAGGTAAAAGGAGAACAACCAAAGTCCAAGGATGAGCTGGAGTAAAAGTATTGAGGTTGGAACTAACACTGTTGACAAGCATTTCCTTTAATGTACCTCCAGATACAGTGAAACTTAAAGATATGCTAAGGTAGTCAGTTGCCAGATTTATAAAGAAATGACTAAACTATGTTGAGTTTGTGGGCTTACATTTGGAAAGGCATTAACTGCCACCCTGAGGATGCAAGTTTGTCTTTGGCTGGAATATAAAAGCAACATAAATTATTGACTAGAAAATGTAGTGTAGACTCTTGAGTGCAGGAAATGAAAGCACCAATTGGAATGCTTTGAGAACAGCACAAAGAAGACCATAGATAAAATTACTTCTTTAATTCTACCACATGCTGTATGTGCCATCTAAGACTACATAATTTGACCTTTTTGATTCCAGGGATGACATAATAGACCACGATCCCTGGGCCGGTTCCAGCATTTATGTACTGTCCAACCTATCCAAACTTAACACATTTCATACTTTCCAGGTTGAACCAGAAACCAATTAGTAATTTTCCCTCTCTCCATGTTTTATTCTTTTTCCAAATTTTTCCATTTTTTCTTCCTCCTTACAAGAAATTACTTAAATTTACTCCCATAGTGTTCAATAAAAAGATCATAACAATCAAATATCTACTTTTCTCTTTTAATGGTATCTTAGCCTCTCATTTAACTCTTTACTATATTTTAAAAAAATAAGGAAAATACAGGTACGCATCTATGTTTATTGTTCAAATAAGAAAATTGCAGTTATTTGTCAACATATGCCAACATCAATTTCAATCTTTGTTATCCTGTATAATCTGGTAGTCCTCTGGTAGATCAGTTGTAATTAGGATGACATTCATAAACTGAAGATGTCTGATGAGTTGGCTTTGAAAGAGATGTAGCTGATGTACCAGCTATCACTGGCACTGGAAAGCGTGGGTTGATCCCTGGTTGAAGTTTAGGAAAACGAATTTCATTGGCAGATATGTTGTGATATCTATTTGGAAAAGTAGAAGGCTCCAACATCAGTCCAAATTAATTGCTCTGTATGGGACAGAAGATGCTGTACTGAGAAGTACAAGTTGTAGTTGAAATGGAGTTCACCACACGGCCATTTGTTTCAATGTAGCTGCTTTGAGAGTGCCTGTGGACAGTGGTCAACTGATTTAAAATAACTCGTTGATCCACTGCAATTTTTTATGATGGTCTAACTGACATTGATGACAGAGGAGAAAAATCACTTCTGATCGGGGTAGTTGTACCACCAATTATGTGGCTAGTAGAGGGCTTTCTTATTAGAGACATGTTTAAAATTGCAGAAGGTAAAAATGCACTTTCTCTATTAGTGTCAGCCACAAAAACAGAATTATGATTATCCATATTGCCCCCTGCATTAAAGTGCTTCTTGTTGAAATCTTCAGCAAATGAAGACACCAGAGAAGAATTTTTAATCCCAACTCTTCTATTTATTCTCACTAAAAGCTGGGGAAAGCCTTGTTTAAAATTTGGATTATGATAGAAATGCAGCTACAACAAAATGATAAACATTTTAGTAATATTTTAAACCATAATACAAGACTACAATAATCCTAACCTATAAAACCTCAGATTCCCAGTTTACTATGCAAAGATAATATCATCAAAATATGAACATTGCTGACGACATTTTGAAGTTCCTTATTTGGAAACTACACATTTAAATAGTGTACTGATCAAATTTAAGAAGTTAACAATTGCTTTAATGGTGAATGGCACTTTTTAAAAGCA
The DNA here is from genome assembly GCF_048564905.1 of Vicugna pacos. Taxonomy (NCBI): domain Eukaryota; kingdom Metazoa; phylum Chordata; class Mammalia; order Artiodactyla; family Camelidae; genus Vicugna; species Vicugna pacos. The sequence continues at coordinate 3,668,639 of NW_027328734.1, forward strand.
GCCTTAATACCTTTATTTAGATTTCTGGAAAGACTCATTGTTGCAAGCATAGGTTCTCATCATCTAGACTACTTAAGGCACTGTCCTCATTTTTTAGAAAAAATAAATTATTTTAGTCTTAGTAGATTTATAAAATTTTGAAAATCTAGCTTTACATTTATATTACCATTGACTGATGTGCAAAATAAAATTTTATATGTAAGTTACCAAGTGGTAACTAAAATTTCTGAATACCTTTCTTAAAACAGAGACTTCTTTTTCTTCTGTCAGAAAGTCAGATAGACAAGCAGACCTTTGAAAATTCTGCCACACTTTCCTAAACCCATGAAGGTTAAGCTGACTAAGTAAACTTTCCATTCTTCCAGTTTCAAATATTCTGAAAGGGGCCTATCTTTCCAAATCTTCCTTCTTAAAGACATCTTCATCAATCACTATGAAAGATTCATTATCATCCCAACAGATGGATTTCAATTGGTCACTCCCAGCCATTTTCCAGAGATTTCTTGGAAATGTCAGAGAACGAAAATCATTATATTCACCTGGTTCAGAAACACAATGTGTGTAACATGGTGTTTTTATCAAGGATTCTTCAGACAAAGTCTGAAAAGCATTTTCTTCAATCATAGACCTCACGTCCAAGTCCTCAGAGAATGTTTGATCACACAATAGAGATCTACCGGAGTTTCCTAAACCAGTTGGTCCATCTTTATGAGACACATCTTGAATTTTTGAAGAAATATGTGCCATCTCAATTAACTTTTTCTACAGCTACTTTTCTAATCTGAATGATTTTGAGCACTGCAGCTTCAAATGGTGCTTTTGCAGTCCTGCACAGATAAACTGCTAGGCCTTCACAATGGTTCTCAACTTGAGTAGCTGTGACATCACAAAACGACTGGTCTCCCAACAACTCAAGTGTAACTTCCAGTCAGTGATTATTTCTCACTCATCCAGTTAAAATGAAATATATAGTACATTTATTTTTACAGTGTGATCTCCAAAAATTTTCCCAACAAAATCTTTTAAAATAATTTAATTTTGGGGTCTATGAAATTAAACCAATCTCCATTCTTTTGTACAGAAATTTATACCACATGGTTGAACAGAGTATAAATAATGAACAAAAAATATAAAATAAATTTAAAGTTTTGGAATTTAAAGTTAAATTTGTGTAAAACCTGTACAGAATATGTATACCTATTTCAATATCATTTGTAATTAAAGTGAAACATAATTTGATTTGGAAATGGAAGTAAGTATTTTTCTGTGTACTTTATAATAAGTAGCTCTATATTCAGAACATGAGCAGAATAAATATCAGTTTATTTGTTTTGTATATAAATAAATGGTAAATAATTAGATAAAAATAATGAATCAAATGTAAGAAATCCCAAGGGGCGGAAATTTTGTTTCAAATTGTAATTCAGTTCTATAAGTAAAACAAATGTAATTTTATATTCTACTCTAAAATTACAAAAGAGAAAATCTTATTGTATATTTACAAATATGTATTTTTGCTATTCTTTCACTCAAAGGGTTTTCAGTCCCTAGAAGGAATAAATTTTCTTGTCATCTTTATAATCCATACTCTTGTGGCTTTTGTTTAGTATTCCAAAATGATGTTCATAAATACACTTATGCACAAGATCCAGGGTTCAATAAGCAGTGCCTCCATTAAGGGGCAAACAAACAAACAATCAACAAACTAAGAAATAACTTTATATGTGTGTTGGGGTGGAAAAGACCAGGTAATGCATTTTAGGAAGTAATATGTATCTCAGTCCTGAAACAGTTTATTTTGTCAGTAAAATACGGCATTTTAAGGCAAGTGTTTTGTTCACTAATTGTAAATAATAGTTACGTTGTGTATCAGTAAACCATAGAAGATCCAGTTCTACCAAAATTTATGTTCTTTATTTAGAAATAAATTCCATTAAACATAAGCCAAATTCAAAATGAGGGAAAAAAATTTTAAATAAATAAATGTACACTCAATTTACAATGTAAATTTTTCTTTCATTATGTGTACATTCCATTCTAACTAAACATTAGCAACCAGAATTAATTGCATATTATAAGTACTGTAAACTATAGTTTAGCTGGGTTTAGTCCTAATTCATAAATATTACTTATCAAATGCAAATCAATATATGTGATACAATCCCTTAAAAAGCAGAGAATTCAAAAACAACTTTCTCAAAATAGTAGGAAAATTATTCACAGATCTGATCTTTACTTTTTTATAAAAATATTCTTAACAAATTCACTTTAAATAGAATGTTACTAAACATAATAAAAGCCATATATGAAAAATCCATGACTAACATCAACTTCAATGTTAACATACAGGAAGGTTTTTCCCTGGTCGGTCCATTAATAAGAAAATGTAGCTCATTCTCACAAGTACTAAATTACACTACTTGAAGTCCTAGCCAGAACAACTAGTCAAGAAAAATTATAAAAGGCATTCAACTTGTAAAAAAGCAGTAAAATTTTTACAGATGACATAATTAGGCATAGACAGAAAACCATAGACTCCTCCAGTGGCTGTTTCAAATAATGAACAAACTTAGTATACTGGCAGAATATAAAATCAATATGCAAATATCTGTTGCATTTTTATATAGTAAGAACAAATTATCAGAAAGTAATATTAGGAAAAATATTGTGTGTATATATATACCACAAGGAATAAACTAGGAATACATTTGCTAAGTGAAATAAAAGGACTAAATATAGACCTATAAATTGCAGGTGCAAGAAATATAAGTAAACAAAATAAATAGAAAGATATTCGCTGCTTATGGATTGTATACAATTTGAGGAACTATTCTAATCTATCATTTACATGTTCAGTCTCCCCTGCATTACTTATTGAATAGATGTCTATTCTTCATTTTATACTCTTGCTTCCCTTTTCATGGGTTAATTGATCATAGGTGTGAGGGATTATATCTGGTTGCTCTATCCTCTTCTATTGATTGGTGTCTGTTTTTGAGCCAGTATCATGTTATTTAAATTACTAAAACTTTGTTGGACTGTTTAACATCAGAGAACTAGTCACTATTAGATTTAATACACTTTTTCAAGATTATCTTGGCAACTCATGATCTATGTGGTTACATATAAATTTTGAAATTATCTGTTCTATTTAATGGAAAAATCTCATGGGTACTTTTACATGAATCACACTAAATTAGATTGCTTTGTGTAGTATGGTTCTTTCAACCACATTGTTTCACATCATTAACATAAGAGATCTTTTCATTTCTTTGGATCAGTTTTAATTTCCTTCATCAATATTTTCTATTTTTTAACGTATACATTTTCCCCTTACTTCTTAAATTCATTTTTATATATTCTATTCATATATATATATAATTATATATATTATATTTGGAAACACATTTCTTACACAAATACAACAGGCAGAAGGCAGTGGCAAGACGTATTCAAAATCCTGAATGAAAGGAACCTGTAATCTAAGATAATTTATCAAGCAAGGATATCCTTTAGATTAGAAGGAGAGATAAATAACTTCCACAAAAGCAAATACTAAAAGAATTTAGCAACAACAAAAAAATAATGTAATATTTACTCTGAAACAAAAAGCAGGATGCTGTGGAAAGAAGAAAGGCATAATTAGACTGGCAATATCTACAATGTATTACAATAGAATAAACATGATATTGTAAAACAGGACATCAAAATTTTTATGGGTCAGAGAGTGAAACAGAACAATACAGAGAATTTTCTTCTTGTTTCTGTTCTCTATAGGAGGGGTTAGAATTTCTATTCCTATCAGTTAAAATAAAAAGATATAGTAATATGTCAATATACATACAAAACAGAGTAACCATAATTCAAAATCTTACAATGAAGTCACAAAGCCAAAAAGAAACCAAGATAATAACAGAAAACTTATCAAGCCACAAAAAGAAAAAGAAATGAACAAAAAGGAAATATCAAATCAACTGGGAAATGAAGTTCAAAATGTAAATAAACACCAGTCTATCAATAATTATCACAATTATTAATGGACTTAGCACTTCAATCAAAAGATATATATTGTCAGATGGGATAATATAACACACTCTACATTATGATGCAGAGAAGAGACTCACTTTAGTAAAAGGAACACAGATTAATTGAAATTCAGAAGATGGGAAAGTATATTCCATGCAAAGGGACATGACAAGAAAGCAGGACTAGCAGTACTGACTTCACACAAAATAGACTTTACAACAAAGGCTGCAGAGAAAGATAGACAAGGACATGACACAATGATTAAAGGAGCAATAAAATATGAAGTTATTAAACTCATTAAGATATATGCACTCAAAATAGGAGCACCTAAATACATAAACAAATACTAATAGATAAAAGGGAGAAATGGATAGGAACACAATCACAGTCGGAGAATATAACTCCCCATTACCATCAATAGACTTGTCTTTCAGACAGAAAATTAATAAGGAAACCAAGATACAAAAATATATGATAAAATAATTGGAGTTCATTGATATTTTCAAAACAGAACTCCTCCCCAAAGAGAATATACATTCTTTTCCAGTTCAGATGGAATATTTTCTAGGAAAGATTATGTACACAGGCACAGAAGAAGCTTCAACAAATTTAAGAAGATAAAAGTTATTTCAAGCAACTATTCTGAGTATAATAGCATGAAACTAGAAATCCTTCACAGATAAAAAGGGAGAAAAAATTACAGCATATAAATTAAACACCATGGTACTATAACAAGTCGGGGAGATGAAGAAGTAAAAGAAGAAATTAAAAAATATCTTGAGAAATATGTCAAAACACTACACAAAGTCTATGGAATACAGTAAAAGAATGCTTAAGAAGGAAGTTCATAGTGACAAGGCCCTCCTCAATGTAGAAAATCAATTTCAAATAAATGATCTAACATTCTATGTAAACTAATCATGAAAAGAAGAGCAAAGAAAACCAAAAGTCAGCAGAAAGAGAGAAATTAGAAAGATCAAAGAAGAAAGAATTGAAATACACATTAAAAAAAAGAAAAAATCAATCAAACTATTTTTTGAAATAGTAAACATAATTGACAAAACTCTGATCAGTCTCAACAACAAGAAAATGGAGAGAACACAAATAACATAAGAAATGAAAATGGAGAAACTAAAAAGAGCAAAACAATTTTGCATAGTATCATAACTGAATACCATCAACAACTGTATGGAAACAAAGTGGATAACAAGGAAGAAATGGACAAAATTTTGGAAACATTCAGCCCAACAGTATTACATCAAGAGCAAATTAAACATTTGAAGATACAGATTACGAGAAATGGAATAGAAGTATTAAAAAAATAAAAAAATTCTGCAAACAAAAATTCAGACCCAAATAGCTTCATTGGGGAATTTGACCAAACATACAAAGAAAAATCCATACCAGTCCTCCTCAAACTCATCCAAAAGATTGATATGGAGAGAGTACACCCAACCTCACACCGTGAGGCCATCAACCTGATACCAAAACCAGACAAAGACACTACCCCAAGAGAAACCTACAGGCCAATATCATTGATAAACATAGATGTAAATTCCCTTAAGATAGTATTAACAAACAGAATCCAACAACATGTAAAAAAGATCATACACCATGGTCAAGTTAGGTTCATCCCAGGAACACAAGGGTGGTTAAACTTATGCAAATCAATCAATAAATTGTGATAAACCATATCAATAACAGAGAGGACAAAAAACCACATGATCACCTCAGTAGATGCAGAGAAAGCATTTGATAAAAATTAACACCTATTTGCAATAAAATTCTTATCACAGTGTGCATAGAGGGACCATATCTCAACATAATGAAAGCTATTTATGACAAACATATAGCCAGCAAAATACTCAATGGTGAAAAACTGAAACACTTCTCACAAAAACCTGAGACAAGACAAAGTTGCCCATTCTCACAATTTCAATTCAATATAGTCTTGAAATTCCTAGTCACAGCAATCAGGCTAGGAACAGAAATAAAAGGATACAGACTGGAAAAGAAGAGGTAAAGTTGTCATGATAGGCAGACATGACACCATATGGAGAAAACTGTAAAAGCTTCACAAAAATAACTTAGGCTAAAAATGGAACTGGGCAAGGTACTCAGAGTAATGTACAAAAAACCAATTGCATTTCTGCGGGGGGCCACTCATGACCTGAGGGCTGCCGAGCACAGAAACTGGGCCTAAACTCCCAGAGTGCGGGGCGTCAGGCTCTCAGGTGCCATTGAGTTATTAAGAACAGGGGCTTCTGGAAAGAGAGATACAAGTCACACAAGTTAGTGATCTTAGTAACAATCACCTGAGTTACTAATACACAAGTCACACAAGTTAGTGATCTTAGTAACAATCACCTGAGTTACCAATACACAAGTCACGATGTTAGCCTAGAGGAACAATAACCGTAATTAATGATGTTGGCTCTTGGGGAACGGTTAGTCTTGATTGATGAGAACTATAAACAATAATGGTGCATGTAACAATACACAAGTTAGTGATTTTAGTACACATTGTTAATAGATCATAAAAACAATACCGTTGCCTACGATACCGTTGCCTATGGTTAATAGATCATAAAAACAATACCGTTGCCTATGATACCGTTGCCTATGGGTTAAAAGCATATAAATTAACTGCTGGAAATAAACTCGAGGTCCACTCTTGACCTAGCATCTTGCGGGCTAGAGTGAGACCCTCTCAGCCCCACCTTTTAGTCTTGTCTTTAGTCTTGTCTTTCTTTTCTCAGTCCTGCAGCACAGGTTTCTGGACCTGATCGATTGTCGGCTGGCTCCGACACATTTCTTTACACTACCTTTGAATCAACAGGAAAACAAATTATAGAGACAACCACTTTTATAACTGCACCCAAAACTATAAAATGCTTAAGAATAAATCTGACCATGTAGGTGAATGAATTATACATGGAGAACTAGAAAACTTTGATTGAGGAAATCAAAAAAGAATTGAAAAGATACCCAATGATCTCATAATGGAAGAAACAAAATGGTTAAAATGGTCATACATCCAAAGGCAATCCCCAGACTTAATGGGATTTCCTATCAAATTATGCAAAACTTTTCTTTTTGGGACTGTAACAAATGATCCTAAGATTTACATAGGGTCATAAAAGATCCATAATTTCCAAAGAAATATTAAAGAAAAAGAAAGAGGCTGGAGGAATAAACCACCAGGTCTCCATACACTATTGTAAAGCTACAATAATCAAAATGACATGATATTGGTACAGAAACAGGCATATGGACCAATGGAACAGAATAGAGAGCCTAGGAATAAATCTAAATGCCTATGTTGAACTAATCTTTGACAGAGTAGCCAAGAATATGACAGAGAAAAGACCATCTCTTCACCAACAGGTGTTGGGAAAACAGGATATCAGCATCAGAGTAATGGAGCTAGAAAAATCATTCACTCCATACACAAGAATAAACTCAAAATGGCTTGAAGACTACAAGGTAAGGCAAGACACAGTAAATCTCCTAGGAGAAAATATAGGCAAAACACTCTGACATAAATTTCAGCAATGATCTCCTAGAATAGACTACCCAGGTAAGGGATATAAGAGCAAAATTAATAAATGGGACCTAATTATACTTATAAGCTTTTGCACAGCAAATGGAACCACAAACAAAGCAAAAAGACAACCTAGAGTTTTAAAGAAAATATTTTGAATTGATGCAACTGACAAAGGCTAAGTTTCCAAAATATAAAGAGTTCATACAACCTAATAATAATAATACATAAAAAAACAAGAAACACAATATGAAAATGGGCAGAAGAACTAAACAATCAATTCTCAAATAGAGACATACAAATGACACACAGATATATGAAAATAATTGCTCACTATCATTATCAGAGAAGGACAATTCAAAACTCTATTGAAGTATCACTTCCCAATAGTCACAATGGCCATCATTCAAAAGTCCACAAACAATAAATGCTGGGGAAGCTCTGGAGAAAGTTATCCCTCCTACACTGATGGTAGGAATGTAGTTTGGTGCAGTCACTGTGGAAAACATGATGGGGATACTTCTAAAGTATAAAAATAAACTTAACAAATGATCCAGCAATCCCACTTCTGGGTATATATCAAAGGGAACCTTATTTCAAAAAGAAACCTGCACCCCAATGTTCTTAGCAGTGCTATATACAACAGCCACGACATGGAAGCAACCTAATTGTCCAACAACAGATAACAGTATACAGAAGTTATGCTGTATTTACACAATGGAATAATATTCTGCAATAAAAAATGATAAAACAATGACATTTGCAGCAAAATGGATGCTCCAATAAGTGTCATTGTAATTGAAGATAGCCAGAAACAGAAAGAAAAATAACACATGACATGATATATGTAGAACTTAAAAAAAAAATTTGGATGTGAACACTATGATTTCATCTACAAAACTGAAACACACTTGCAGATTTACTTAATAATCTTATGTTTACTGCAGAAAGTGACTGGTAGAGGATATATTTGGGAGCTGTATATTTATAAATTTTATCCACTATATACAAAAATAGATGTTTTCAAAATTTCTTTTGTATGACACAGGGCAGTAAGTTAAATATCGTGAAGTAACGTTTAAGAGGCACAGAAATATATGCTTGTACGGGGACACTGTGCAATACACCACAGATTGACACATTGTTAATGGCATAATTCAATGATAAATAAATGAATAAATATGTAAATAAAGAAATAAATAAGTAAATAAATAATATTTAATAATAAAAGAAATACAAAGATTCACACTACATAACTTTACACATCAAAAATCTAGGAGAAAACATAAAGAATAAAGAAGAAATTTGAATGAATGGGAGCAAAGAAAATAACAAGAGAAACAATTGAAAAGATAAAAAAATTATACCTAAGTCTGTTTCATTTCAACATAAAGTGGACAAATGTTTTGATTGGCTAAGAAAATAAAGACTCAAATATAATTAGAAATAAAAGAGAAGATATTACTCCTGATGTTGTAGAGGTGCATAGCATCATAAAAGATTACCACTAGCCAACGATTTGAATGACCTAGAACAAAAGACAGATCCCCAGAAACATATGTCTTCCAACACTGAATCAAGAAGAAATTAGAAAGTTAAATACATCAAAAGTGTGTATGAGTAAATCAGTAATCCAAACCTCCCAAACTAGAAAAAGTTTACAAGATGACTTTACTGGTGAATTCTGCCATACATTTGTAGACAATTTTTCACCAATTCTTCCCCAAAACTTTCAAGAATTTGAAGGGGGTGAAAGATTCCAAAGTTGTTTAATGATGCTATCTTTATTTGCATAAAAAAGGACATTAGATGCAAAATATAGAACATTATCCCTGATGAACCTATGTGCCAAAATCTCAACATAACACAAGGAAAATGAATTCAACAACACATTTAATGTATCATACACATACATATGTAAAGGGATTTATCCCTGGGTTTAAGGATAAGTCAAAATATTCAAATCAATAAAAGTGACCTGCCACACTAATAGAATGAGAAATAAAACACACATAATCATCTCAATAGGTGCAGAAAGAGCATTATATTTAATGCAACATCCATTTAAGAAACTCTCAACAAATTAAATTTACCCTGTCAGTGGCACGATATCATATATACACAAACACTGTGTGGACAGAAGCGAAGCAGTTCACTGTTTAGTGATTCTTAGAAAAAGGGTTTATATAGGACATGCACAGTGCCTCACATATCATCTAAGTTATAACAATGTTAATAATCTTAAACTATTTATGTCCCCATGCTCCTGCAGTAAGCACAGGATGTTAAATGATCAAGGATTGTTTTAAAGTTCATCACGGAACTTCATTAAGTAGATCATTTCTTATTCAGATGGCTGTGCCTGTCTTAGGTAGCCCTCCTCTGAGGATCTTACCCAGAATAGGATATCCAGCCAATCATACTTGATATATTGAGAAGACCATTTGCTACCCAGACTTTATATGTGACATTCCTCACACCTTGTTTATCAGTTCAGCCCATGGGCTTATTCTCTAGTGCAGACAGGGGCCTACAAACCAAACATCCCTTGACAGAAAACTGATGAAGAAAATTTTATGTATATATGCAGTGTAATCAATACTTTGCATTCCTAACAACAGTGTCCATGGTGTTACTTTTTCTCCACAATCTCACCAACATCTATATATTTTCTTTTTGATGAGAGCCTTCTGACAAGTGTGAGGTCTTGTCTCATTTTTGGCTTATGACTTTCCTAATAATTTATAACTCTGAACATATTTTCATGTGTCATTTAGTCAACTGTATGTTTTCTACAAAAAATTGATTCAGATCTATCTATCCAGTTCCTGCGTATATTTTTTTTAATTGGATTGTTTGGTCATTTTTGTTGTGGTGGTGTATGATTTTGCCATGTAGTTGCATATTAACACTTGATTGGAAAATATCACTTCTCCCATTGTGTTGGTTGACTTTTCATTGTATTTTTCATTTCTTCTGCAGTGTAAATCTGTTTAGAGTGATACAATCATATTTTGTTAGTTTTGCTTCTGCTTCCCTTGCCAGAGGAGACATATGTAGAATCAAATTAAGTCCAATGTCAGAGTGTACTTCTTATATTTTACACAAGGATTCTTTGTTTTCAGGTTTTATGTTTTATATGCCCAGGAGTGGGATTGCTGTGTCATATGATAGGGCTATTTTTATTATTTAAAGGAACTTCCATACTGTTTCCAAAGTGGTTGCACCTATTTTTATCCCACCAACAGCATTGGAGAGTCCCTTTTTCTCCACAACCTCCCGAGTACTTATTATTTGTAGACATTTGGATGACAGCCCTTCTCACTAGTGTGAGTTAAAACATTATTATATTTTTGTCTTGCCTTTTTATAATGATTAGCTATGTGAGCAAGTATTTATGCTCCTGTTTGTCGTCTGTGCGTCTTCTTGAGGGAATTGTCTTTTGCTCATTTTCTGGCTGTGTTGCTGTAGATTTTTGAAATGGAGTTTTATGAATGATGTGTGTATTTTAGAAATTAGCCTCGTATTGATTGCACTGTTTCCAAATGTTTTCTCCAATTTGGAATTTTATCTTTTCATTCTGTTTATTTTGGTGTAGAGAAGCTTTTAACTTTAATTTGGATCTGTTTGATTATTTTGCTTTTTTTTGTTTTCAGCTTGGTAGTGTGACATAAGAAAATTTCGCTACAATTTATGTCTTGTTTTGCCTATGTTAGTTTCCAGGACATTTATTGTGTCATGCATTAGATTCAGATACTTAAAGCATTTTTAGTTTATATTTGTACAGTGTGAGGGAGTGTTCTAATTTCATTGATTTACATGTAGCTGTCTATCTTTCTCAACATCACTTGCTGAAGACTGTCTTTCGGCATTGTATATTTTTGGTTCCTTTGTCATAGTTTAGTTGACCATAGGTGTGATGTTTTATTTCTGCCTCTGTGTTCGTTTCCAGTGATATAGATGTTTGCTTGTTTTCCAGCATTGTGCTGTTTCGATTACTGTTTTTGTAATATAGTCTGAGATCTGGGAGGGATATGGGTTATGCCTCCAACTTTGTTCTTTTTCCTCATTGTTTCTTTTGCAGTTCTGGTTCTTTTGCTGTTCCATACAAATCTTAGGACAGATTTAAGCTCCGTTGAAAATAACTTGTAGGTCGATCTGAATCACTTTATATCTGTAGACATCTTTTGTAGTATGTATATTTTAATATTAATTCCTCTAAACTAAGACCTTGAGATTCCTTTCCATTTCTTTGCATCATCTTCAAATTTATTTATCAGTGTCCTATTCATTTTATTATTTTGGATTTTTCATAGGTTTTTCATTTGATCTGATTTCATATGGAATTATTAAAATTATGGGATATTTCACTGTTAGTGTAAAGAAATGTGACAGTATTTGTATATTAATCATGAATCATCCTACTTTGCTAAAGGTCTTTATTAGTTTTAATTGTTCTGGTGTGGAGAATCTTTAGGGTTCTCTATATAGATTATCATGTCATCTAAAATAATAACAGTTTTACTTCATTCAATCTAACTTGAATAACTTTTTTTCTTGTCCGATTACTGTTGGTAGGAATTCCCATAATGTGTTTAAGAGAAATGGTGAGAGTGGGCATCCTTGATTTATTCCTTAATTTGGCTTTGAGTTATTCACTTTTGCATATTATGTTGTCTGTCTGTAATTAATGACTTTATTTATGTTGAGATATATTTCCTGTATCCTAATTTGGTAAGAGGTTTCTGTTTTTGTTGATTCTGTTTTTCTTGTTGTTGTTGTTGCTGCTGTTTTAATGACTAAAAGTTGAAGTTTGTGAAATGCTTTTTATCGATTTATTGGGATGACCACTTCATTTTCCCTTTTGCTTTTGTTAATGTGGTGAATCAACTGATTGATTTCATGCAATTTCAACCCCTCTTATGACCCTGCAATGAATTAAAGTTGATCATGTTGTATGTTTCACTTTAAGTATTGCTGGAATTAGTTTTCTAATAATATTTTTTGACTTTTTTTTCTATATCAATCAAAGATATTGGCTTGAAATTCTCTTTGCTTGTATTTTGATTGTTGGCTTTGCTTTCAGGGTAATGAAAGCTTCATAGATTTAATTTGGGAGTTTCACACATCTTCACTATTTTTGAACAGTTTGAAGAGTATAAGTTCTGCTTTTTATTTTTGTACAGTTCTCCACGTGAGCTGTTTATATCTGCCATAATATTTCAAGATTTTTTTAAATGCAGATTCTATCTTTCTTCTTGTAATCAGTTTGTTCAAATAATTTGTTTCTCCTTATCCCTGTCTATTTCTAGACATTTGTCTATTTCTTCTAAGTTGTCCAGTTTATTGGCATTTAAGAGTTGACCAAATGATCCCTTTTTTGTATATCTGAGGGAACAATTGTTATTTGTACAAATTTATTTCTGAATTTATTTTTTTGGAGCGTCTCCCTTTTCTTCATGTTTCACCTGGCTAGAGGTTTTTTGATATTGCTTATCTTAAAAAGAAACAAAAAACAAAATCTTTGGTTTTATTATGCTTTTGCATAGTTGTTTTTACTCTCTAATTTATATTTACACTTGCAATATTTAGGATTATGTTTTTTCTTTATTTTAATATTTTTTAAATTGATTTTTATTTATTTTACAAAGTTGTCTCAAATTCCAATGTAGAGCATAATTTTTTAGGTACAATTAACATATATACATTTGTTGTCCAATTTTTTCCACTGTGGGCTGCCGTGAGATCTTTTATATATTTCCCTGTGCTGTACAGTAGAATCATGTTTATCTATTCTACAGTTGTGACCTCCCAGTTTATCTCTTACCAACCCCAAACTTTGGTAACCTAAACTTTGTATTCTCTGCCTGCGAGTGCATTTCTGTTTTGTATTTATGCGTTTTTAGTTTGGTTTGGTTTTGTTTTTAGATTCCACTCATGAGCCATCTCATATGGTATTTTTCTATCTCTTTTTGGCTTACTTCACTTAGACTGATTTTCTCCTGGACCATCCATGTTGCTGAAAATCGCATTATGTTGTCAGTTTATAAGAATAACTTCTATTCCATTCTATAAATATACCACAACTTCTTTATCCAGTCAACTGTTGATGGACATTTAGGCTGTTTCCTTGTCTTGGCTATTGTAAATATTGCTGGCTATGAACATTGGGGTGCAGGTGTCTACCTGAGTAGGGTTCCTTCTGGATTTATGCCCAGAAGCGGGAATCTTGGGTTACATGGTATGACTATTCCTAGGCTTTTGAGGAATCTCCATCCTGTTTTCCACAGTGGATTCACCAACCTGCATTGCCACCAGCAGTGAAGGACAGTTCCCTTAAATCCACAGCCTCTCCAGCATTTGTCAAATTGTGGATATTTGAATGATGGCCATTCTGACTGGTGTGAGGTGATATCTCATTGCAGTTTTGATTTGCATTTCTCTGATAATCAGTGATATTGAGCATTTTCTGATGTGCCTTTTGATCATTTGTATGTCTTCCTTGGAGAATTGCTTGTTTAGGTCTTCTGTCCAATTTTGGATTAGGTAGTTTATTTTTTCTTATTCAGTTGGATGATCTGCTTGTATACTCTGGAGATCAAGCCTTTGACGGTTTCATATGCAAATTTTTTTCCCATTCCGTTGTTTGTCTTTTTGTTTTACTTTCAGTTTCTTTACTGTTCAGAAGCTTGTAAGTTTCATTAAGTCTTATTTGTTTATTCTTGATTTTATTTCTTCTATGAGAAAATTTTCCAGACTTATGTCAGATAACGTTTTGCCTATATTTTCCTCCTGGAGGTTTATTGTATCTTGTCTTATGTTAAAGTGCTTTATCTATTTTGAGTTTATTTTTTTGTATGGTGCTCTAGTTTCATGGGAGTTTTCTAGCTTCATTGAATTACATGCTGCTGTCCAGTTTTCCCAACACAAGTTGCTGAAGAGACTGTCTTTATTCCATTGTATATTCTTGCCTCCTTTGTCGAAGATTAATTGACCAAACGATTGTGGGTTCTTTTCTGGGCTCCCTATTCTGTTGCATTGACCTATATGTATGTTTTTCTACCAATACAGTGCTGTCATGTTGACTATAGCTCTATAGTATTATCTAAATCGTTAGCGTAAAGAAATGCCACTGATATTTGAACCTTAATCTTGTAACCTTCTACCTTGTTTAATTCTTTGATCAGCTGTAGTAAATTTTGTCCGGATCTTGCAGGGTTTTCTATATATAGTAAGATATTCTCTGCATATACTGAGACTTTTACCTCTTCCTTCCAATTTACATCCCTTTTACTTCTCTCTCTTGTTTGATTGCTGTGGCTAGGACTTCCAAGACTATCTTGAGTAGCAGTCGTGATTGTGTGCATCCTTGTCTTGATTCAGATTTTAGTGGGACGGGTTTGACTTTCTCACCATTGAGTACTATTCTTGCTGTAGGTTTGTTATCTATAGCTTTCAAGATGCTGAGATATATTCCCTCTATGCCCACTTTGGTGAGAGATTTTATAATACGTTGGTGTTGAATTTTATCAAATGCTTGTCCTGCACCTTTTGAGATGATCATGTGGTTTTGGTTCTTTCTCTTGTTGATGTGCTGTATTACTTTGATTGATTTGCATATGTTGAACCACCCCTGTGTCACTGGCATCATCCCTACTTGGTCATGGTGTATAATCTTTATTCTGTGTTGTTGGATTCTATTTGCTACTATTTTGGTGAGGATTTTGGCGTCTGGGTTCATCAGTGATATTGGCCTATAATCCTCTTTTTTGGTAGTGTCTTTGCCTGGTTGTGGTATCAGGGTGATTGTGGTTTCATAGAATGACTTTGGGAGTATTCCTTCCTTTTCAATCATCTGGGGATTTTGAGAAGGACTGTTATGAATTCTTCTTTTATGTTTGGTTGAATTCCTCAGTGAATCCATCCAGTCCTGAACTGCTATTTGTAGGGAGGTTTTATATTGCTATTTTGATTTCATTTCTAGTGCTCTGCTTTTTCCATGGGTTAGTTATATATTGATTCAGTCTTGGTGGACAGTATGTTTCCAGAAACTTGTTCAACTCCTCTAGGTTATACTTTTGGTTCAATATAATTTTCATAATATTCTCATAAGATATTCTGTATTTCTAATTTTTTATGGTATTTTCTACATACTCCTTTCTTATCTTGGTAATTTGTGCTCCCTGTCTTTTCTTCTTTTTGAGTTTGGCCAGAGGTTTTTTGGATTTTCTCACTTTTTGGAAAAACCAGCTTTTGAATTGGTTGATATTTTCATATGGTCTTTTTAATCTCTATTTTATTTATTTCCTCCCCAATATTTTAGGTTTCATTCCTTCCGCTGACTTTTGGGTGTTTTTGTTCTTCTTTTCCTAGTTCATTCTGTTGATGGGTTAAATTGTTTAATTCTGATTGTTCTTCTCTTTTGAGGAAGGCTTGTATCACTATAAACACCCCTCTCAGCAATGCTTTTGCTGTGTCCCATAAACTTTGTGGGGTTTTGTTTTCATTTTCTTTTGTCTCAAGGAACTTTATTTTTTCAGCTTTGATTTCTTCATTGACCCATTTATTTTTTAATAACATATTTTTTAATCCCCATGTTTTCCATTTGTTCGCCTTTGTTTCTCTGTGTTGATTTCTAGCTTCATGGCATTGTGTTCAGTAAGCATGCTTTAGGTAAATTCTATCTTCTTAAAATTGCTGAGGTTTCTTTTGTGCCCATGTCCATCATGAATCCTGGAAAATGTTCCACGTGCACTTGAAAAGAATGTATATCCTATTTTGTGGGGGGTGCAATGCTCTGAAAATATCCACCAAGTCTAATAATTCTATTGTATTATTTAACTTCTCTGTTGCCTAATTTATTTTCTGTCTCAATGATCTGTCCAGTGATGTTAATGCAGTGCTGAAATCTCCAAATATGAATCCCACTTTAAATGTGTTAGTAATTATTTTATGTACTTATGTTCTCCTGTATTTGGTGCATATGTATTAACGAGTGTGCTATCCTCATATTCTATCACTCCTTAAATCATTATAAAACGTCCTTCTTTATTTTCTTTATGGCCTTTATTTTAAAGACTATTTTGTCTGAAATCAGTTCTGCAACACCTGCTTTTTGGCTTTTCAAATTTTTTGGAATACCCTTTTCCATCCTTTCACTCTCAATTTTTATGTGTCCTTCTCTCTGAAGTGGGTCTCTTGTATGCAGCATTTGAAGGTTCTTGCTTTATTATCCATCCTGCCACTCTATGATTTTCGACTGGAGCGTTTAGTCCAATAACATTTACATTAGTTGATGATAGGCTTATGTTTATTGCCAATTTGACCTTATCTTTGCAGTTGATTTGGTATTTCCTCTATGTTTCTTTCATCTTCCTTTTATGGTTTGGTAATTTTCCTTTATATTGTCATGAATTTTCTTTAGTTTAGTGACTCCCTGATAAGTTTTTTTCTACTTGTTACCCTTTTTTAAAAGTCCATTATACCATTACTATAACTGCTTTTATTAAATGGATAGTAACATGATCTCAAACCCATCCTACCGATAACAAAACATTTTAAAAAGAAAGATAAAAAAATTCTCTATTTTCCTGTCTCCCTCTCCCACTCTCAATGTTTTGTATGTCTTGTTTTCAAATTTTCTGTTTATTTTATTTGTAATTCATGAGTTATCACCTTTCTAGCTGTGAGTTTCACATTTCTGTAGCATCCTGCTGCTTTTCTTTTTAAAGAAGACATTTCAATAATTCTTTTTGCATGGGTCTAGTTTTGCTGAACTTTTGAAGCTTTTTCTTGTCTGTAAAATACTTTATGTCTCCTTCTACCAGAAACGATAGTCTTGCTGTTAAAGTATCCTAGGATATAACATTTTTATCATTCAGGACTTTAAATATATCTTGCCACTGTCTTCTGTCCTGTAGTATTTGTGTAGTGAAATCAGCTGGGAGCCTTATTGGGATTCCGTTGTAACTCACTCTTTGCTATTCTCTAGCTGTCTTTAGGATCATATCTTTATCATTGACTCTGGCCACCTTAATTATATGTCTTGTTATGGGTGTATTTGTCTTCTCCCTGTTTGGGACACCCTGAGCTTCCTGTATTGGATATCTGATTCCTTCTTTAAGTTTCGAAAGTTTTCAGTCATGATTTCAACAAAAACTTTTGCAATCCACCTTGATCTTTCTTTCCCTTCTGGGACTTTTATTATGCTAAGTTTTGCATGCTTTCTATTATCCCATAGGTCCCTTACGCTTTTTCCATTTGTTTCTCATTGTTTCTCTTGTCACCCTACTGATTGGGTGCTTTCTATTGTCCTGTCTTCTAAGTCACAAATTTGTTACTCCGCATTATCTAGTCAGCATTGTGAACCCTTTAGATCATTCCTCATCTCAGTCAATGGGTTTACCTATTCTACTCGGCTCTTCTTTATAGCTTCCATTTCATTTTTGACATATTTTGTATCTCTAAACACTATCTATTTTCTTTCCTTCAGTATTTAGATGTCTCCATTTTTGAAATCTTCATCTAGTAGGATATCGATGTCTATTTCACTGATCGTTCTTTCAGGGGATTTCTCTTATTCTTTTAATTGGGAATGGTTTCTCTGTTTCTTCATCTTTCTTCTACCTCTCTGGCACTGTGGTTTATGGAGTATCAGTTATCTACTGTGGTCCTAAATGAGAATATCTACCTAATGCCTAGGTAGTAATACAACTTAGAAAATAGAAAAAAGAGAGAGAGACAATAAGAATTTTAAAGAAGGGAGAGATAAAGCTTTGAAGACGTTGTATACTGAATAATATTAAAACAAGTTGAAGCAGAGTTTTGAAAAATAATAATAATAAAAATATTTTAAAAAATTTCAAAGATTGAAATGGGGGTATATATAATTGCCTAAGAAATAAAAATTAAGAGGGTAATAGAAAATGGAACCGGTAAAAACAGATTAAAACAAGATGGTGGTTGTGTCCTCCTGGAGACTGTGTACTTTTAATGTGAAGTCTTTCTATATTCATCCTGTTTTGGAAGCTCAGCTTGCTGTTTCCAAAGGCCCTCCATTGGAGCCCTCATCTTTGCTGCTCCCAGGGCATGTTGTCAAGCAGATCACTCCTACACCCAACACTGGGTCAAGTTCAGCTCATTTTACTGTGGGCTGGCTTGTCACTGCCCTGCTCGATGCTGCAGTCAGATGTTGCAGACTGACCAGGCTGGATTGTGCATCACGCCCTCTCCCAGCACCATGGTCAGGGGCTGCATTCCAGCTCAAAAGTTGAGGGGCCACCCGCGCCCTCATGTTGCCGATCGCTCTGCTGCTCTGTGCCAGTATGCGCTCTGCCTCAGGTCTGCAAATCAGAAGTGGGCTCAGGGAAGACTGAGGAACAGCCCTGTACCTGGTCTGGGCCAAAATTCACCACCTTGTTTGTCTTGGCAGACATGTTCTCTGAGGAACCAGGACAGAATGGTCATATTTGCTTCATGCTGTTGACAAGTCTCAGTCTGGCCCTCGATGCTGCTAAGTCCTTAGGTGTAGATGCAGGTTTTGCCCCCACTGCTGCCTGGGTGCAAAGCACCTGAGGCTATGGTGGCTGTGTCTGAGCCCCAGCTCTCTTTACCTAGAAACTTTTGTGGAGTTTCAGAGATGGGGATTGCACCCTTCCCCCAACAGGGCACATCTACCCTGTTGTTTTATGGAGGGCCCATGTTGTTCTGCCCTGTGCACCCACAGCCAAGGCTCAAAACCCACTCAATTCTGCTGGGCTGCCGCAGTGCAGCCATCCCCATCACCACCCAGTTCAGGCAGCATGACCCAGCCCTCATCTTCGGGGCTGAATCTTGGGCTGGGTGTCTGTGCCTGTTTAACTTAGTTCTGTCAGTCAACATATACTCTGTAAAGATCCAAGACTTGGAGGCTCCCCCTCCATCCTGCCAAACTCTCAGTTGGAGAGGGGAGACCGAGTGAATGAGTGCCAGTCCATCTTTGCAGCTTCCTCCCCAAGGGACCTGTCCCACTCTGTTTTGCCTTTTCTTCTTTCTTTCTTCCTTTTCTCCTACCAGATTTTATGCATCTTTACCTTTTGAAGTGGACAATGTTCTGCCAGATTTCTGCAGGATCTCTGGTTAGCTGAGTGAGTCTGTGGATGTGAGTCTTGGTTCATTTGTGGGAAAGGGTGAGTATCGAGCATCCTTCTACTCCACCACTTTGGCCTCCACCCCCAAAATGGCTCACTTTATGGTGGAAGATAAACACAGCCTGGAAGTAGATGGAAGAGACATTTCATGGAAATGATAAGAAAGTGCAAATTGCAATGCTCAAGTCATACAAAATACATTTCAAAGTAAGGGCCACAGTGAAAGATACATCTGAGATTATATAATGAAAAAGAGATCAATATTAAAATAGGGTTTACACTCATTCAATTATATATGGACCCAACACCATAGATTCTAAGTATATAAAGAAATATTAGTAGACATGAAGGAATTAATTGATTATAAAACAATAATAATAGATGAATTTAACACCTCAATATTCTGATAGCCAGATCATCCAGAAAGAATATCTGTAAGGAAATAGAGGTCTTAATAATATATTAGATCATTTAAACCTAACTGGGTTATTGGACACTGAATCAGAAAAGCAGAACACATAAACTTTTCAAGTGTGCACAGGATGTTATCTAAGGAAATAACCACAAATTATGTCATGAAATGTGCCTCAGGATCTTTAAGCAAGTATAGTTTACAGCAAGTATTTTTCCATACACATAAATATGAAACAATGCATCAACTCTAGAAACAACAAGAAAAGCCCAAACATGCGATTAAACAACATTCTTTAAAAAAATAAAATAAAACAAGGTCAAAGATGAAATCAAAGTGGTAATAATATCATACTTATAGACAAATTACAATGAAAACATAGCTTCATAAAATGTATGGGATGCAGCAAAGACAAATCTATGAGAGAAATTTAGGACAATTAATGCCTTCTACAAGGAACAAGAAAAACCTCACACAAAGGACCAAGCATACCACACAAAATAACTAGAAATAAGAACAAAACCCAAAGGCATTTGAATGAGAAATCTTTAATTAGTAGGTTTAAAATAAATGAAATAAAAATCAAAAAATAAGTTAAATATCCTAAAGTCATGAGCAATTATTTTCTTAAAAATATTAACGAACTGGTAAGCATTTAGCCCTGCTTATCAAGAAATACACAGAGTGGACCCAAACAAAATAAGAAATGAAAGAGCAGAAATAACATCTGATATTACAGAAATGCAAAAAAGATTATGAAAACACTGTGAGCTGTTACGTGACCACAACTTGGGCGACCGAAATCTATTGGACACATTTCTAGATACGTGCAGCCTACCAACACTGAATAAAGAGAAAACAGAAAACTTGAAAAGGGCAATCAGTATAAGCTAAATAAAATGTATAATTTTGAAAACACCCCTTGAACAAAATGCCTGAATGCCTTCACTTAACCTATTTCCCCCCAACTAGTTTAAAAAATGAATGAGGAAGGACAATTCCCAAAGTTATTCCATTAGGCCACCATTACCCTGATAACAAAACCAAAGACATTACCAAAAAAAAAAAAAATGAAAATGAAAATCCAATATCCTAGATGAATATACATTGAAAATCCTCAAAAGAACATCAACAAATCAATCCAGCAATACATAGAAACGATTATACATGATGATCAGTTGGATTTCTTTCAGAGTCACAAGGATGGTTCAAAATACACAAGTCAATCAGCATGACACATATCTAATAAAGGAAAGACAAAATTCACAGGACCAGGTCAATACACACAGAAAAAGGATTTGACAAAATTCAACATACATTCATGACCAGAACTCTCATGAAAGTGTGTATAATGGGAACATCTCGCAGCATAGTAAAGGCCATTTATAACAATTTATACTACTCAGAGGGAAAAGCTGAAAGCCTTCTGGGTAAATTCGGGAAGAAGGCAAGGACTCCAACTCTCACCACTTCTGTTCCATAGTAATACAAGGAAGGAAAAGGAAAAGAAAAAGAAGTAAAAGAAACACAAAATGGAAAGAAAGAAGCAAAATTGTCACCAGTACTAATGGCATAATCATCTACACAGATAGTCCTAAAGGCTCCACACTGACTGTTATGAATAATAAATAATTTCAGTAAGGGAGCAGGGTACAAGTTTAAAGTAAAGAAGTCTCTTGCATTTCTACACATTAATCATGAAATACCCTAAAACTGACATTTAAAGCAATACTATTTAAAATCCCATTCCATGGAATATCTTGGAATAAATGTAACCACATATGTGAAAGATCTACACACTGAAAATAATAAAACATTGACAAAGTATATAAAAATGATTCAAAGAAATGGAAAGATGTCTTGTGCCCTTGGATTGAAAGAGTTCATATTGTTTACATGGCCGTAACACAGAAAGAAACCTACAGATTTAGTGAAATTAATGTTATGAAGCTGTAGAATTTTCCAAAGAAGCAGAAAAAAATAACTCTAAGTTTTACATGAAACCATTAAAAATAGTCCAATTGATCTTGAGAGAAAACAACAAATCTGGAGATACAACCCTCCCAGATACCTTACTATACTAAAATCCTACTGTAATAAAATCAGCATGACATTGAAACAGAGACATAATCAATAAAAACAGAGAGCCTAGAAACATTTCCACACACCTATGAGCAATGAATCTATGATAAAAGAGGCAAAAGTATACAATGGATAAAGACAGTCTCGTCAATGTTTGGTGTTGGGAAAGCTGGACATATACATGTAAAACAGTGAAATGAAAGCATTCCCTGACATCATATACAAAAATAAACTCCAAGTGTATTAAGGACTTAAATGTAAGACCTGATCATATAAAACTGATAGAAGGGAATATAGGTGATACCATATTGGTAAACTATCATAGGAATATTTTCTTATATCAGTCTCCTAATGCAAAAGAAATAAAAGCAAAAATAAGCAAGTGAGACCGAAACAAACTTCAAAACTTCTGCACAGCTAAGGAAACAATGAATGAAATGAAAACACTGTCTGTTAATTGGAGAACATTTTGGCAAATAATTCAAGTGACCAGGTTTTAATAGAAGTAACATGGATTTAGTTTACACAACTCATTGTGAAAAGCAAAAACCCAATCAAAGACAAGAGCAGAGTAACTGAGTTAATATTTTTCCAAAGAAAACTTACAGATGAGTAATGGGCAGGTGATAAAATTGCTCAACTTTACTAATTATTAGGTAATTGCAAATCAAAACCACAATGAGGTATCACTTCACACTGGTAAAATGGGTATTATCAAATAGTCTACAAATGGAAAGTGTTGGAGACGATGTGGAGGTAAGAAATCTCTTGTATACAATTGGTAGGAATGTAAATTGGTACAGCTTCTATGGAAAACAGTATTCAGATTTCTTTAAAACCTAAAACAGAACTACCATATGAAACAGAAATACCTCTCCTAGGAAAAATCTGGGGAAAGAACCCTAAATTGAGAAGAAACAATGTTCACAATAGCACTGTTTTTAACATGAAAGACTGGGAGGCAATCCAAGAGTCCATAGTAGAGTATGGACTTAAGAAGATATCATGATTCTATGAATATGCAATGGAATATTAATCAGACATTAAAAAGTACAACACATTGCTATTTCAGCATCCTGAATGGACCTAGTAAATTTTGTGCTTAGTGAAGAAAATTAGACAACGACAAAAGTATCTAATATAATTAATATGTTGAATCTAAAGAATAACAAATATCTATGTACATCTATCTATAGGTATCTATTGATAGATGACAGATAAATAGAAGGATAGACACATAGATACATGGTAGATAGATAGATAGAAAGATAGATAGATAGATAGATTGATTGATAGAGACAGGGTAAAGAGAGAGAGATTAGATAGGCAAGACTGAAACAGACTGAAAGATATGGGAAAAAATTTATGATTACCAAAGTGGAAGGGAAGGACAATTTTATGGTACTATATTGAGACATATAAAGTAGTATACATAAACGAGAGAAGCAACAAGGATAATCTGTATAGATCAGGGAATTATACATAATAACTTATAATAATTGAATGTTAAAGGTATTCTAATAATTTATAATGCAATATAATCCACAAAGAGTTTGGAAACTTTATGCTGTACATCTGAAACTACACAATATAATACATTTACTCTACTTCAATTAAAAATAAAACATCTCATGTATAATTTAGTAATTTTTCCACTGATAGACGCTTCCTTTAATATTGATATATTTTTACTCTTTACCTTTTATGATTTCTGTCTCAAATAATTTCTATTACTCTTGTGAACATGTTACCAGATTGATGTATATATATTTATTGCCCCTGATATCCTATTTTTCTCTCATTAATCCATATATTATAATAGCATTTAAGAACATACCCAAAGAAACAGTTGTAAATTTCTCGTGTCTGCTTAGCATTTTGTTCAATGTTATGCATATTTTTGCCATTATATTTTTCTCAGAAGAGCTCTTTTCTGTACCCCATGTAAGGTGTCTCAGTTTTGTATTTTTCATCTCATTCATGTTTTGTTTATCTGGTAAAGTCTTTATTTTCACTTTATATCTAAGTGATAACTGTGCAAGGTAGAGTATACTTGGGTGAGAGATTTCTTATTTCAGTAGTCTGAAAATGCCATTTAATTTAAACTTGGCCTATGTTTCCTGCTTAGAAATCTGCTGAAAGTCTAATGGGGGTTCCTTTGTAGATTATCATAACATTTTTTGGCTACCTTTAAAATTTTCCTCTGTCATTGACTAGCCAACTTGCATATGATGTATATTGAAGGAGTTCTCTTTGCCTTAAACTTATTGGTGTTTTTTGGCTCACGGACTTGTATATCAGTTCCTTACACAGGTTCAGAAAGTTATCAACTATTACTTCTTTAAATCATCAGCTACCTTCTAACTTTCTTCTCCCTCCAGGATTTCACTCTAAAGTGCACTTCCTGAAGAAGTCTGTTGGCTAGTGTAGAATTTCCTCACTTTTTAATATCTTGTATCCCTGCGCTCCTCCATCATTTCAAGTTTTGTATTGGTGAGTTTGCTAAAGTCTCTTCCACAAAAGCAGTCTGCTCCCAATGCTTTCTGTTGCATTCTTCATCTCAGTTATTAAGTTCATTTGGTCCTCCAATAATATTTGGTTATTTTTTAGTTTCAGTCTCTTTGGTAATGTATTCCTTATCATCATTTGATTTATTCCTAAGCTCACTAAACTGCTATCTGAGTTTTGTTTTTTGTATTGAGTTTCTTTATGACACCTATTTGGATTCTCTATTAGTTATATGGCAATATACCATGACTTTGGTTTGTTTTCTGCACGGTTGACATTGTGTGTCTGTGTGCGTGTGCTTATTCGTGTGTGTCTGTGTCTGTTTTGGTGTCTGTGGCTGTGTAACTGTGTGTGTGCGTGCACTATAATGTTACAGTGATTGGTCATGATCTTGGTAAATTATTGCTCTGATGACACTAAATAACACTTCTGGAGTTGGAGCCCTTGCTTTTGTTTTCTGGTAGTTTGCAATATTGCACAATTTTTGGTTGTACTTACCTAAGCTTCCTCTGATAATATTTCAAAATGTCATTTTCCAGTTGCTACTGTCTGGATAAAGATATGCTTTCATTGTCACTTCTTAGACTTCTCTGGTAGTTAATGCCACTGTTGTCACTGGTATAGTGAACCCTTTCTTTTATCTGATATCCCTTGAGACTCAGTTTACACATTGAGGAAATGTGTAAAGACAGGTGGGTATTTGGAATCAGGCAAGTGCCTTTCCCATGTCCAGTTTTGCAAGGTAACTTGTCTCCACCAATGTGAATGGGGAATTAGGACAGTGTCATGAATGTCTAAGTGTCTGAAGGATGGAATTTCTGTCTCCATTGTGGCTCCCTCCTAGTTATCTGTGACCATGAGTACTGGTGCAGTTGGAGGCCGAAGCTGTGTGAACCACTGAGATGCAGTTTCTTCTGGGATCTCTGAGCCTGTGGACTCAGATACCCTAGTAAGTAGGCCTTGGTTACAGGCACCGAAATTGCTCTTCCCTCAGCTGAGCCTCCTTTATGTGTTTTAGCCCACCAAACTTCAGCTTTACACATGCGTTCTGGAGTATTGTTTTGTGATGTAGTCATTTTTGTTGAGATGTGAACTGAAGTTGTAAGGGGAGAGATAAAAATAGTTTAAACTTATGTCACTTTTTTCAAAGAATGTACATTTTCATTTAAAAGCTTAAATTCTAATTAGGACATTATAAGAACAGTAAAGAAATTGAACAAATCACCTCCCTTAAGGTCATAGTACTACAAAATATTCTGAGTTTCCTGGGTTATTTTCTTCATTGTTTTCCCACATACATGCACATTTTACTAAAATATATGCCTATAATCTCTTTAAAATCATTTAAATTATTAAAATATATCTCTGTGCTGTAAATATAACACTGTTGCTTCTCTAATTTATAACTGGTAACTTGCACATTTCTGTCTTCACCATCCTTCTTGTCTGTCCCCAAAGGAAAACACTACTTGCTACACTACACATATATATGTGATTCTGTTCCTGTTTCTTTTTGATTATTTCCCTTATATCTTTAGTTTCCTCATATAAGTGATAACTTAGAGTATTTTTCTCAGTATGATTTATTTTCATATGTAAAACACTCTATGATTCCAGTCACATTTTTCCAAACGAAAGAATTTTATTTTTTTGATATGACAATGACTAAGTATTTATTATGTTATCTATATCTCACATCTACTTCAGCCAATCATCTGTTGATGGGCAGTTGAGTTGTGTATTTATCCTAGGCTACTTTAAATGATGATGTTAAGAACATTGGGGGTAATATATCCTTTAAAGTCAATGTTTTCATGTTTTTACAGATTTATGTCAAAAACTGGAATTGCTGTAACATATAATACTACTATTTCTAGTTTTCTGTGCACTGTTTACACTTTTATATTAGTGGATGAATCAATTAATGTTTCCACCAACATGCACCTGGGTTCCCTTTTATCAACATTCTTATTAATGTTTGTCATTTGAAGACTTTTTTAATAGCCATTTTGTTTGCTGTGAGATTATATTTCATTCTGGTTTTTATTTAAGATTTCCTAATGAATAGCAATGTTATGTTTCTCTTTACGTAAATGAAAATCACCCACATATCTGTTTTTGAAAAGTTTCCATGAAGATCCTTAAACTGTTTATAGTTGGGGCCTGTGTTTTAAAATATTGACTCTAATATGCTACATATATACTATGGATATTAACACCTTGTTGATCTCATTGTCTGAAATTTTTCCATTTATTCTGTGTGTTGTCATATGTCTTGTAGAATGTTTCCTTTGCTGTGCAAATGGTTTCACACTTCACACTTATACAAGAAGTAGAATCCCTGTATCCCTAAGTACATCTAATTTTTCCTACATAAATTTAAAACTATTATTGATAATTTTTCTTTTTTTTTAAATTAAGAGACAGATCACCAATTAATATTGCTATGATTTAACTCAAAGTCAGTTCTCCTCATGTTTTTGGTCAGAAATTGTACAGTTTCAGATTTTACATTTAGGAAATTATTCCATTTTTATCTTATTTTGTATTCTATGGAAGGAAGTGCTCATAAATCTTCCTTTTACATGTACTGTCCAGTTTTCCCAGAACTACTTGGTGAAGAGACTGCCTTTTTTCCATTGTATACTCTAGCCTCCTTCATTGTAGACTAATTGACCTTATGTGTGTGGGATTATTTTTGTAATCTTTACTTGTTCCATTGATCTACGTGTCTCTTTCAGGGATATATTTTGATGTTTTGATTACTGT
This sequence comes from Vicugna pacos, assembly GCF_048564905.1. Lineage (NCBI taxonomy): Eukaryota > Metazoa > Chordata > Mammalia > Artiodactyla > Camelidae > Vicugna > Vicugna pacos. Next base: position 3,696,108 of record NW_027328734.1, read on the forward strand.
AGCTTTGTAGTACGTTATAAATTCAGGGAGGATAATACCCACATCTTTGTTCATTTTTCAAAGATAATTCTAGAAAATTTGGGTCTTTCCTATTTTTGTTTAAATTTTATTGTTTTTCACCTTGTTTAGAGAAGAAACATATGGATTTTGTGAGAATAGAAATTTATTAAAAGTAAAAACTTAAGAAAAATAGTAAAATTTGGAGGATAAATCATACAATATTAAACAACCTGTGGATTGCTGTAAAAATCAAAGGAAATATATATAAAGAAAAAGGACAACAAAAACAACGTCCATGGGGTTTAGCAAAAGCAGAATTAATAGGGATACTTATAGCAAAATAATCCCACTTATAAAAATAAGAAACATCTCTCTCTTATAATATAATCTTACAAACAAAAGATGTAGCAAAATAAGAAATAAATTGTTAGTAGAAGAAAAGAAATCTGAAAGGTCAGAACATAATTAAAATGAAGATTAAAAATAGAAACATTCAATCAAACTAAATAATGGCTTTTGAAAGATAAATAAAATAGATAAACTTTAACCAGACTCATGAGAAAAAAAGAGTACAGATTAATATGCTCAGAAATAAATGAGAAGTTACAGTTTATATCAAAGAAATACAAAGCATCATAAGAAGATACAGGAATGAGCAACAGAAAATATGAACAGATTACCACTAATGAAATTGAATAAGTAATTAAACAAATTTCCCATGAAACAAAATTCCAGGCCTAGATATCTTCACAGGTGAATTCTGCCAAACATTTTGAGAAGAGCTATCACCTATTCTTCTCAAAGAATTCCAAAAATTTGCAGTGGAGAAAAGGCTTCCTACCCCAACTTTCTTTAACACACTACTACTAAAACTGGAACAAATACCTCAGAAAATTACAGGTTAAATACTACTGATAAACATTGATGAAAAGCTCATCACTAAATGTTTGCAAAGCAAAAAATACATTAACAGGATTATATATTATCGTTAAGTCCATTTTAATCCAGGGCTACAAAAGTGATTCATTTCCTACAAGTTAATCAATAAGATACACCACAGTAAGAAATTAAAAGTGATTCATTTCCTACAAGTTAATCAATAAGATACACCACAGAAAGAAATTAAAGAATAAAAATTATATAGTCGCATCAATAGTGTCATAAAATATTTTGACAATTCATTAACTATTTAAGATTAGATTTCTCCTCAAAGTGGACATGAGGAATCATACAACACAGTTAAGGTCATATATGACAAGAACTCAGCGAACATGACACTCACTGATTTAAAGCTGAAAGCATCTCCTGTAAGAGCAGGGAGAAGACAAGAATGAACACTCTTACCACTTTTATTTAGTATAGTATTGGAAATTCTAGCCATAGCTATCCAAAATAAATGGAAATATATTATAGCTAATTAAGAATAGGGGTAAAAGTATCTGTTTGCACAGGACATACTTTAAACAGAAATCCTATAGATGGCACCTCAAAACTACTAGGACTTATGAATGCATTTGGTAAAATTTCAGAATGTACAATTAACATACAGAAATATTGCATTTCTGCACACTAACAACAAGCTAACAGATAGAGAAAGTGAAGGAATAGTCTCATTTACAGTTGCATTAAAAAAAAAAAAAACGAAATATATCTAACCAAGGAGGTAAAAGACCTGTACACAGAAAACTATAAAATATTTATAACAGAAATTGAAGATAAATTAAACAGACAAAAGGATATACTGTGTTCATTGATGAGGAAAAAATTATTGTTTAAATGATGGTACTAGCCAAGAAAATACATTAAATAAATTCATTGCCTATAAAAATACCATGGGCATTTTCAGAATTTACAATAAATAATACTAAAATTTACATGTAAACACAAAAGAATTGAAATTACTAAAAAAAAATGAAAAGGATACAAACAATAAACACAAACATATTTGACAAAGAAAAAAGAGGAGGTATCACTTTCCCTGATTTAAAACTATAATTCAAAGCTTCAGTAATAAAAATAATATGGTAGTGGCACAGAAAAAAGAAAATAATTGAACACAAAGAATGCCTGAGAATGAAATCAGATAGTTGTGGTCATTTAGCCCATTACAAAAGAAATGAATATACAGTGGGTGAAAGGTAATCAACAGGCATATGAAACCGATCAACATCACTAACCATCAAAAAAATGCAAGCCTAAAACACAAAAAGATTGTATGTCAGTCCTGTCAGAATGAATATTATCAAAAAGATATCAAATATAATTGTTGGTGATGATGTAAGTGAAACAACACTGATGCACTGCTGGAGTGAATGTAAATTTGTGCTGCCACTTTGGAAAACAGTATGCAGTTTTATTTAAAAATTAAAAATGAAATATAATCCAACATTTCCATATCTGGATACTTATTCCAAGAAAATAAAAACATAAACTAGAAAAGATAAATTCAAACCTATATTCACTGCAGCATTATTTACAATAGAGAGGATATAGAAGCAAGTTAATTGTTCAACAATAGATGATGGATAAAGAAAATGTGTGTTTATAGTATATATATCTACCCATCTATATTTTTTATTTTTATATTTTATAGATTTATCTATCTATCTATCTATCTATCTATCTATCTATCTATCTATCTATATGTACACAAACAGATAAAAATACAATGGGTTATTACTCAGCTATAAAAAGAATAACTTCTTCATTTGCAAACAATAGTTAGACCAAGAGGGTAATATGCTAAGTGAAAAAAGTCACAAATAGAATGACAAATGCTGTATGATTTTACTCATATTAGGATTTTAAAAGAAATGAGCATAACACAACACAAAATGAGATATAGGTATAAAAAGTAACAGCTTGTTCAGAAAAAGGAGGGTAATTGTGTGAGGAAAAAGAAATATTTGACAATAAAGAGAGAAAATTTTCCGCTTGCAAATTAAATGAGTCAGGGGCAAGAAATGTGCTGTATTGGGAATAGTAAATAACTATGAAATATCTTTAAATAGCAACATATAATAACTAGATATATTCTGGAGATCAGGTTGAAATGTACTAAAAATATCAAACAGTACGTTGTGTAAGAGGAACTAACACAGTTTATGGATTAAAGTACATTTCAAAAACAAACACACTTATAGAAAAATATTAGATTTGTAGTTAACAGAGGCAGGGGTTGGGAAAGGACGATTTGTTTAATGCACTTAAAAGCTACAAACCACCAGCCGTAAAATAAATGTGTCCTAGGGATGCCCCATAGTAACATGAAAATTAAAATTAATACTGCTTTATGTTATATATGAATGTTCTTAAGGGAGTAGACCCTAAGTTTTCTCATCACAACTAAAAGGCAAATTGTATCTCTTTAATATTGTATCTAAATGAGATAATGAATTCTCCGTAAAGTTGTTATGATATTTATTTAATGATACTTGTATATCAAATCAGTTTCCTGTGCACCTAAACTTATACAATGTTTTATGCCAATTATATCTCAATAAAAGTGGAAGGAAATATGGAAAGTCAATATTCACTTATTCCCAAGTCATTTCTCATGATTGTTTCTGCAGCAAGTAAACTTGAACCATGATATACTTAACCTAGGTAAAGATATTAATAGAGTGATTCCAATAAATAATACATAAAGATACTAATAAAATTAGTGCTTTACCATGCCTTTAACTTTCTTCATGTTAACAGCCCACTGCTTCTGTAGGCATCAAAATTTCACTCTGTGTATTCATCTGAGATTAGGGAATGGATACAAATTTAAAACTGGCTGCTCTTGCTGTGAGTGATAAAGTTCACTGTCTCTGACCGATGGTCTCAACTCCAAAACAGATTCTGTAAGAAATGACATGTTAGGTTGCTAAAAATCTCAGCATGGTAAAATCTCAGAACTCCTACAATTCTTAACTGTTTTGCAATGGGAATGCAATATTGATAAAGACTTGATTTTGCATAACAATGTGGTGTTTTCTCATGGTTGCATTAGGGGTTGTGAGGATAATTCCTCAGATCCACAACAAACATTCTTGCTCAAATGCTAGGCAAAGAAGTGTAAAGGTTCTGCATTATTAGTACTGAGGACTGCTTTCAAAATGATGACTATTCTCACTTTATTCCAGGTAGTCCAAGGAAAGAAAAGTTTATTGCAATTTCTAGGTGAACGGGACTAAGTCAGTGGTTCAGTCTCTATAAATTTGTCAAGGGGTGATCAAAGCCAAGATAAATTGTGTCAACAATGAGAATTAGAAGGAAAAAGAAATTAGACATAGGCTTAAATTAAAAAGGAGACACAGTCCTTTGCTGGGCTCTAGGGACTGGAGAATGAATATGCCTCAGTCCAATTCAAGGGTTCAGTGGCTTGGCCCTAGCATCAGCTCGGGGTTCAATGAAAAGTTAACAATTAGTATACTGGGTGAAATATAATCTACCTCTCCCTGATCAGAAGAAAATTTGGTGGCTCAATGAAACTCTTAACTCAGAGAGATACTGCCAGATGTAGAAGAAGAATTCACTGATGACCCAACTAAGACAAACTTAGAAACCCTGACCTTGCCTACAATTTTTCCAGCATTTCAGGGCATTTCACATTCTGTAAATGCTTCACCTTTTATTTTAAAATAATGGGAAATAGTCAAAGTCTTCCATGAATATTTTATATTTCCTAATATCTGCAGAAAATTGTTACTCATGCAGTTGGACAAATTTTTAATTCAACCACCCTCACCTCCTTCTAGTCCACACAATTTAGATTGCAGTTCGGTTACTGTATATGACCACCCCAACCAAGGGGCTATTACCTCTTTGATACTTCCTGTGTGAAGGTTAGAAGGGGCAGAAGTTATGTAGTGTGCATAAACCTACATTAAATATTTGCAATATCACTCTCTCCTCTGGTAAAGGCTCTGATTCTAATAAGTAAATTAATAATAAGGCAGTATAGTTATTAGTATGGGGAAGAGAATCAGCTATTTTGGGGTGGGTGGGGGATGAAGTGTCAGAAAAAAATCCAGCAAATGGGAATGAAATGCTTTAGGCCTCTGGAGGCGTGAATTAAGTAGAAAATAATACTTTGTCTTCTGTACCTACCTCCAATTACTGTCTTGAGTGGCTAGTCCATGGGTTATGAAAAGAGCTAGTTTGTTGTGAAGAGTAAAGACAATAACGAAATAGTTTGAAAACCATGAGAGTTTTGTTGTTACAGGAAAGTAGATTTTGCTTAAAGTCAACAAGCATTTTTCTTTCAATAAATACTAAAATGCATCCTGTGGCATGTGCTGTGCTTACTGTGCTGGTATCCAAGTTAGACAAGGAAAGGGGGATAGACCAAAAACATCTGGATGAGGTGGTATCTGTGCTGAGACTGGGAAAGTCTAAGTTTGAAAAAGGAGGACACCCAAAATCCAAGGATGAGCTGGAGCAAAATTGGTGAGGTTTCATCTAACACAGTTGACCAGAATTTGCCTGGATGTATCTCCAGATACAGAGAAACATAAAGACATGCCAAGGTAGTCAGATGCCAGATTTATAAAGAAATGACTAAACTAAGTTGAGTTTGTGTGCTTAGAGTTGGAAAGGCATTAAGTGCCACCCTGAGGACGTAAGCTTGTCTTTGGCTGGAACATAAAAGCAACATAAAGTATCGACTAGAAAATATAGTGTAGACTCTTGAGGGCAGGAAATGAAAGCACCAATTGTAATGCTTTGAGAACAGCACAAAGAACACCATAGATAAAATTACTTCTTAAATTCTACCACATGCTGAATGTGCCTTCTGAGACTACATCATGGGACTCTTATGATACTAGGAATGATATAGTAGAGACCATTACCCCTGGGCCGGTTCCTGCCTTTAACTCCTGTTCCAACCTATCCTAACTTAACACTTTGAATACTTTCCAGGATGAACCAGAAACCACTTAGTACTTTTCCGTCTCTTCATGTTTTAGTCTTTCCCCAAATTCTTCCATTTTCTCTTATTCCTTACAAAACATTATTTATATTAACTCCCATATTGTTCTATCAAATGATCATATCAAACAAATATATTTTTTTGTTTAAATGTTAATTTAGTCTCCCATTTAACTCTTAACTCAATTAAAATAAAAATAGGTAAATACAGGTACACATCTATGTTTATTGTTCAAATAAGAAAATTGGAGATATTTGTCGACATTTGCCGACATCAATTTTAATCTTGTTATCCTGCATAATCTGGTAGTCCTCTGGTAGATCAGTTTTGATTAGGATGACTTTCATAAACTGAAGATATCTGATGAGTTGGCCTTGAAAGAGAGATAGCTGATGCATCAGCTATCACTGGCGCTGGAGACCGTGGGTTGATCCCTGGTTGAAGTTTAGAAAAACGACCTTCATTGGCAGATATGTTGAGATATCTATTTGGAAAAATAGAAGTCTCCACCATCTGTCCAAAATAATTCCTCTGCAAGGGAGACAAGTTGCTGTACTGAGAAATACATGTTGTAGTTGTAATGAAGTTCACAACACGGCCATTTGCTTCAATGCTGCTGCTTTGAGAGTGCCCGTGGAGAGTGGTCAACTGACTTAAAATAGCACGTTGATCCACTGTAATATTTTCTGGTTGTCTAACTGACATTTATGATGGAGGAGAAAAATCACCTCTGATCGGGATAGTTGTATCACCAATTATGTGGCTAGTAGAGGGCTTTCTTATTAGTGGCATGTTTAAATTTACAGAAGGTAAAAATGCACTTTCTCCACTACTGTAACCCACAAAAAAAGAATTATTATTATCCAAATTACCCACTGCATTATAGAGCTTCTTGTTGAAATCTTCATCCAATGAAGGTAACAGAGAGGCAGTTTTAATACCACTCTTCTTTTTATTCTCACTAAAAGCTGGGGACAGCCTCGTTTAACATTTGGGTTATGATAGAACTGCAGCTACAACCAAAGTTGAAAGATTTTAGTAATAATTTAAACCAAAATACAACACTATAATAAGCCTAACCTATAAAACCTCAGACTTCACGTTTACTATGCAAAGATAATATCATCAAAATAAGAACATTGCTGATGACATTTTGAATTTCCTTGTTTCGAAAATACACATTTATATAGTATAGTCATCAAATATAAGAAGTTAGCATTTGCAGTAATGGTGAATGCCACTTTTTAAAAGCAGCTTAAATACCTTTATTTAGATTTCTGGTAAGATTCATAGTTGCCATCAAAGTTTCTTATAATCAGTATAGTTTATACACTGTCCTTATTTTTTAGAAAAAATAAAGGATTTTAGCCGTAGTAGTTTTATACAATTTTCAAAATCTAGCTTTACATTTATATTACCATAGATTGATGTACAAAATAAAATTTTATATATAAGTTACCAAGTAGTAACCAAAGTTTCTGAATACCTTGCTTAAAAAAGAGACTTCTTTTTCTTCTGCCAGTAAGTCTGGTAGAAATGCAGATCTTTGAAAATTCTGCTGCACTTTCCTAAACCCATAAAGTTTAAGCTGTCTAAGTAACCTTTTCATGCTTCTAGTTTCAAATATTCTGAGAGGGCCTATCTTTCCAAAATTTCCTTCTTAAAGACATCTTCATCAATCACTATGGAAGTTCCATTATCATCCCAACAGATGGATTTAAACTGGTCACTCCCTGCCATTTTCCAGAGTTTTCTTGGGAATGTCAGAGAACGAAACTCATTATCTTTCTCTGGTTCAGAGACACAATGTGTGTAACATGGCCTTTTAATTAAGGATCCTTCAGACAAAGTGTGAAAAGCATTTTCTTCAGTCATAGACCTCAAGTCCAAGTCCCCAGAGAATGTTTGATCACACAATAGAGTTCTACCAGAGTTTCCTGAACCAGTAGGTCCATCTTTACGAGACACATCTTGATTTTCTGAAGAAACATGTGCCACTTCATATAAATTTTTCTACAGCTACTATTCTAATCTGCATGATTTTGAGCACTGCAGCTTCAAATGGTGCTTTGGCAGGACTGCACAGATAAACTGCTAGGCCATCACAGTCATTCTCGATCTGAGTATATGTCACATCACAAAACGACTGGTCTCCTAGCAACCCAGGTGTACCATTTAGCCAGTGTTTAGTTCTCATTTATCCAGTAAAAATGAAACATATAGGATGCTTATTTTTATAGTGTGATCTGCAAATATTATCTGCACAAAATATTTTTAAAGAATTTAATTTTGGGGTCTTTTTAATAAAACCAAACTCCATCCTTTTGTACACAAATTTATGACAGATTAGTGAACAGAGTATAAATACTGCAGAAAATATATAAAATAATTTTAAAGTTTAGGAATTTAAAGTGAAATTTGTATAAAACCTGTACAGAATAGGTATAACTATTTCATCATCATTTGTAATTAAAGTGATACATAATTTGATTTGGAAATGGAAGTTGGTATTTATCTGTGTACTTTACAATAACTAGCACTATATTCTAAATATGAGTAGAATAAATATCAGTTTATTTGGTATGTTTATAAATAAATTGTTAATATTTATGAAATAAAATTAGACTAAAGTAATCAATCAAATTTAAGAAATCAGAAAGGGGGAATTTTTGTTTTAAATTGTAATTCAGTGTTATAATTGAAACTAATGTAATTTAATATTCTACATTAAAATTACAAAAGAGACAATCTTATTGTATATTTACAAATGTTTATTTTTGCCATTCTTTCACTCAGAGGTTTTTCAGTCCCTAGAAGTAATAAATTTTCTTGTCATCTTTCTAATCCATACTCTTAGGGCTTCTGTTAAATGTTCCAAAATTATGTTGATAAATACACTTATGCACAAGATCCTGGGTTCAATAAGCAGTGCCTCCATTAAGGGGCAAACAAACAAACATTCAAAAAACAAAGATATAACAGTTTATGTCAGTTGGGGTGGAAAAGACCAGGTAATGCATTTTAGGAAACAATACATTTCTCAGTCCTGAAACAGTTGGCATTGTTAGTATAATATGGCATTTTAAGGCAAGTGTCTTGTGCACTAATTGTAAATAATACCTATGTTCTGTATCAGTAAACGGCAGTAAATCCAGTTCAACCAAAAGTTATATTATTTATTTAGAAATAAAATCCATTAAACATAAGCCAAATTCAAAATAAGAGATAAAATTTTTAAATATATAAATGTACCCTCAAACTACAATGTAAATTTTTCCTTCAGTATCTGTAATTTCCATTTTAAATAAATATTAGCAACCTGAAATCATGGCATATTTTAAGTATTATAAACTATAGTTAAGTTGGACTTAGTTCTGATTCATAAATATTATTTAACATATACAAATGAATATATGAGATAACATCCCTTTAAAACACAAAGAATTCAAAAATAACAATCTCAAAATATGTAGGAAAATTATTGACCGATCTGATCTTAACTTTAATATTAAAATATTCTTAAATTCGCTCTAGATAGAATGTAACAAAACATAATAAAAGCCATATATGAAAAACCCATGGCTTACGTCAAGCTCAATGTTAACATACAGGAAGGTTTTCCTCTGGTCCAGTAATAAGAAAAAGTAGCTCATTTTCACAAGTCCTAAATTACACTACTAGAAGTCCTAGCCAGAACAACTAGTCAAGAAAAAATATAAAATTCATCCAACTTGTAATAAAGTAGTGAAGTTTTTACAGATGACATAATTAGGCATAGATAGAAAACTCCATAGACTCCTGCAGTGGCTGTTACAATTAATGAACAAACTTAGTAAGCTTGCAGAATACAAAATCAATATACAAATATCCATTGCATTTTTGTATAATAACAACACATTATCAGAAATAAAAATTATGAAAACTATTGTGTGTAAATTTATACCAAATAGAATACAATAGGAATAAATTTGATAAGTGAAATTTAAGTTCTAAACATAGATCTATGTATTACAGGTGCAAGAAATATAAGTAAATGAAATAAATAGAAAGATATTCTGAGCTCACGGATTGTAAACAATGTGAGGAAATAAACTAATCTATATTTTACATTTTCAATCTCCCCAGCAGTAATTATTGAGGTGAATGTCTTTTCTTAATTTTATACTCTTGCTTCCTTTTTCATGGGTTAATTGATCATATGTGTGAGGAATTATATCTGGTTGCTCTATTCTCTTCCATTGATTGGTGTCTGTTTTTAAGCCGGTATCATGTTGTTTTAATTAGTAAAGCTTTGTAGGACTGCTTAACACCAGAGAACTTTACACCATTATATTTAATACCCCTTTTCAAGATTATTTTGGCAACTCATGCTCTTTCTGGCTACATATACATTTTAAAATTATTTGTTCTATTTATTGGAAAAATTACATGGGTATTTTCACATGAATCACACTAAATGTAGATTCCTTTGTGTAGTATGGTTGTTTCAAACACATTGTTTCACATCTTCAATGTAAGAGATCATTTAATTTCTTTGGATCAGTTTTTATTTCCTTTATCAATGTTTCCTGTTTTTTAATGTATAGGTTTTCACCATATTTGTTAACTTCATTTGTATGTGTTCTTTACATATATATATTATTATATACATTATACACATAAACTCGATTCCTACATAAATACAGCAGGCAGAAGGCAGTGGCAAGACATATTCAAAGTCCTGAAGGAAAGAAAGCTGTAATCTAAGATACTTTATCAAACAAGGCTAACTTTTAGAAGAGTAGGAGAGATAAATAACTTCCACACAAGTAAATACTTAAGAATTTAGCAAGAGAAGATGAAATATAGAAAGATATACTCTAAATAAACAGAAGCAGGATGCTATAGAAAAGAGAAAGGCATAATTAGAAAGGCAATATCTACATTGACTTACAACAGAATTAATATGATGTTGTATTAGAGGACATCAAAATTTTTAAGAGTCACAGAGTGAAGCAGGAAAATGCAGAGTGTTTTCCTCTTGTTTCTGTTCTCTTTAGGATGGGTTTGAGTTTGTATTCTTATCAGATAAAATAAATAAATATAGTACGGGTCAATATACATACAAAACAAAGTAACCATAAGTCAAAAGCATACAATGAAGTCACAAAGCCAAAAAGAAACCAAGATAATAAAAGAAAACTTATCAAGCCACAAAAACAAAAAGAAATGAACAAAAAGAATATACCAAATCAACTGGAGAATGAAGTTCAATATGGAAATAAACACTAGTCTAGCAATAATTATCGCAAATGTTAATGACTTATCAATATAATCAAAAGATATATATTATAAGATGGAATAATATAACAAGAACGTATATTATGAAGCATAGAAGAGACCCACTTTAGTAAGAGGAACACGCATCAATTGAAAGTCAGAAGGTGGAAAAATATATTCCATGCAAATGCACATGACAATAAAGCAGGACTAGCAGTATAGACTTCACTCAAAGAGACTTTACAAAAAAGGCCAAAGAAAAAGATAAACGCGGACATGATAAAATGATTAAAGAAGCAAATCAAAATGAGGGTATTATACTCATTAAGATATATTCCCTCAATATAGGAGCACTTTAATATATAAAGCAAACACTAATAGATAAAAAAAGAGAAATCCCTGGGAACACAATCAAAGTAGGAGACTATAATTTCCCATTACCATCACTGGACTGGTCTTTCACAGAGAAAATTAATAAGGGAACAAAGATACTAAAGTACATTATAAAATAATTGGAGATGCTTGATATATTCAAAAGAGTGCTTATTCCCAAAACAGAATATAAATTCTTTTCCTGTGCACAAGGTATGTTTTCTATGAAAGGTTATGTAATCAGGCACAGAAGAAGCCTCAAAAAATTTAAGAAGATAAAAATTATTTTAAGCATCTTTTCTGAGTATAATACCATGAAACTAGAAATCAATCACAGAAAAACTGGGAGAAAAAAAGACAGCATCCAGATTAAAAAATATGGTACTAAAACAAGGGGTGGAGGTGATGAAGTAAAAGAAGAAATTAAAAAATATCTTGAGAAATATCACAAAACACTACACAAAGTCTATGGAATACAGTGAAAGCAGGCTTAAGAGGGAAGTTCATAGTGACAAGGCCCTCCTCAAAGTAGCAGAACAATTTCAAAATATAATCTAACATTCAATGTAAACTAATAAAGAAAAGAAGTGCGAACAAAACCAAAAGTCCACAGAAAGAGGGAAAAAATAAAGATCAAGGGAGAAATAATTAAAATAGAGATTAAAAAAAGAAAAAAATTAATCAATCTCTTTTTTGAAATTGTAAACAAAATTGACAAATCTCTGGACAGGCTCACCAACAAGAAGTGAAAACACAAATAATATTAGAATTGAAAATGGAGAAACTACAAAGAGTACAAGAAATTTACCATATATCATAAGGGAATACCATGAGTAACTGTATGGAAACAAACTGGATAACCAGGAAGAAATGGAGTTTTTGGAAACATTCAGCCCACCAATATTGCATCAAGGAGAAATTAGCCATTTGAACAGACAGATCACAAGAAATGGAATAGAATCATCAATAAAATAAAAAACCTCTGCAAAAAAATTTCAAAACCAAATAGCTTCACTGGGGAATTTGACCAAACATACAAAGAAAAATCCATACCTGTCCTCCTCAAACTTTTCCAAAAGATTGATATGGAGAGAGTACTCCCAAAGTCTCACCATAAGGTCAACATCAACCTGATACCAAAACCACAATAACACACTACCCCAAAAAGAAATCTATAGGCCAATATCTTTGATAAACAAAGAAGTAAAAGTCCTTGAGAAATTATTAACAAACCGAATGCAAAAGCATGTAAAAAAAGATCATGAACCATGGACAAGTTAGGTTCATCCCAGGAACACACGGATGGTTGAACATATGCAAATCGATCTATCAATTGTGATACACCGTATCAACAAAAGAGAAGACAAAAAAGATATGATCATCTCAGTAGATGCAGAAAAAGCATTTGATAAAATTTAACACCTATTTGCAATAAAAGTTCTTATCACAGTAGGCAGAGTACAACCATATCTCAACATAATGAAAGCTATTTACAACAAACATATAGACAGCATAATACTCAATGGTGAAAAACTGGAAATCTTCCCACAAAAACCTGAGAGAAGACAAGGATGCCCGTTCTCACAATTACAATTCTATATAGTCTTGGAATTACTAGCCACAACGATCAGGTAAGAAAAAGGAATAAAAGTATTCAGACTGGAAAAGAAAAGGTAAAATTGTCACAATATGCAAACATGACACTATATATAGAAAACTGTAAAAGCTTCACAAAAATATACTTAGGCTAAAAAGGAACTGGGCAAGGTAGCCAGATTAATGTACAAAAACCAATTACATTTCTTTACACTAACATTGAATCAAGGTGAAAAGAAATTATAGAAACCACCCCTTTTATAACTGCACCCAAAATTTTAAAATGCTTAAGAATAACTCTGACTAAGTTGGTGAATGACTTGTACATGGAGAAAAAGAAAACACTGATTGAGGAAATCAAGAAAGATTTGAAGAATTGAAAAGATCCCCAATGGTCTCGTAATGGAAGAAATAATATTGTTAAAATGGCCATACTACCCAAGGCAATCCACAGATTAAATCTGAGTTCCTATCAAATTATTCATAACATTTCTTTTTAGGACTGAAACAAATGATCATAAGATTTATATAGATACAATAAATATCCATAATTTCCAAAAGAATATTGAAGACAAATTAAGAGGCTGGAGGAATAACCTGCCTGGTCTCCATAAACTATTGCAGAGCTACAATAATCAAAATGTCATGATACACGTACAGAAACAGGCATATGGTCCAATGGAACAGAATAGAGGGCCTAGGAATAAATCTACAGGTCTATGTTGAATTAATCTTTGACAGAGTAGCCAAGAATATGACAGACAAAAGACCATCTCTTCACCAACTGATGTTGGGAAAGCTGGATAGCGGCATGCAGAGCAATAGAGTTAGAACAATCCTTCACTCCATACACAAGAATAAACTCAAAATGACTTGAAGACTTAAATGTAAGAGAAGACAAAGTAAATCTCCTAGTAGAAAATATACGCAAAACACTCTGAGACAAATCGCAGCAATGATCCGCTAGAACAGCCTACCCAGGTAATGGATGTAAGAGCAAAATTAATAAATAGAACCTAATTAAACTTATAAGCTTTTGCACAGCAAAGGGAACCATAAACAAAGCAAAATGACAACCTACAGAATTAAAGAAAATATTTAGAATTGATGCAACTGACAAAGGCTAAATTTCCAAAATATAAAGAGTTCATACAAACTAATAATAATACATAAAAAAAACAAGAAACCCAATTTGAAAATGGGCAGAAGCCCTAAACAAGCTATTCTCCGTTAGAGACATACAAATGCCACACAGATATATGAAAGAAAAAATTGTTCACAATAAATATCAGAGAAGGGCAATTCAAAACTATAATGAAGTATCACTTCACAATATTCACAATGGCCATCATTCAAAAGTCCACAGACAATAAATGCTTGGGAAGCTGTGGAGAAAGGGAAACCTCCTACACTGTTGTTAGGAATGTAGTTTGGTGCAGTAACTGTGGAAAACAGGATGGGGATTCCTCAAAAGAATAAAAATAGACTTAACATATGATCCAGCAATCTCACTTCTGGGTATATATCAAAGAGAACCCTAATTCAAAATGTCATCTGCACCCCAATGTTCTTAGCAGTGCTATATACAACAGCCACGACATGGAAGCACCCTAATTGTCCAACAATAGATAACAGTATACAGGATTTATGCCATATTTATGCAATGGAAAAATATTGTGCCATAAAAAATGATAAAACAATGATATTTGCAGCAAAATGAATGTCACCAATATGTGTCATTCTAATTGAAGTAAGCCAGAAAGAGAAAGAAAAATAATACATGACATGATATATGTAGAACCTTAAAAAAAATTTGAATGAGAACACTATGATTTCATCTACAAAACTGAAACACACTTGCAGATCTAATTAATAATCTTATGGTTACTTCTGAAAGGGGATAGTAGAGGATATATTTGGGAGCTGTGGATTTATAAATGTTTTCCGCTATATATAAAAATAGATATTTTCAAAATTTCTTTTGTATGACACATGGCAGTATGTTAAATATTGTGAAGTTAACTTTAATAGGCACACAAGTATACGCATGAAGTTTTACACTGTGCTATACACCACAGTTTGACACATTGTAAATGGCAGTAATTCAATGATAAATAAATGAATAAATAAGTAAATCAGAAAGTAAGAAAGAAAGTAAATAAATAAATAAATAAATAATATTTAATTATATTAGAAATATAAATATTCACACTACTTAACTTTAAACATCAAGAATCTAGGAGAAAACAGAAAGAATAAAGATGAAAATTGAATGAATGAGATTAAGGCTAATAACAAGAGAAACATTTGAAAAGATAGAAAAAATTCCTAAGTCTGTTTGTTTTAAACATAATGTGGACAAACTTATAGTTTGGTGAATAAAATAAAGACTCAAATGAAATTATAAATAAAAGAGAAGATATTACAACTGATGTAGAGATGCATAGCATCATAAGAAATTACCACAAGCCAACAATTTGAATGACCTAGAACAAAAGACAAATTCCCAGAAACATATGTCTTCCAATACTGAATCAAGAAGAAATTAGAAAGTTAAATAGAGCAAAAATGTGTATGAGTAAATAAGTAATCCAAACCTCCCAAACCAGAAAATATTTACAAGATGACTTCACTGGTGAATTCTGTGATACATTTGAAGAAAATTTCTCAACAATTCTTCCCCAAACCATCCAAGAATTTGAAGGGTGTGAAAGTATCCAAACTTGTTTTATGATGCCAGCTTTATTTGCATAACAATACTATAAAGGACATTATATGCAAAATATAGAATATTATTCCTGATGTATGTGCCAAATTTCTCAGCAAAATACAAGCAAAATGAATTCAACAACACATTTAATGTATCATACACATACATGAGTAAAGGGATTTTTCCCTGTGTTTAAGGATACTTCAAAATATTCAAATCAATAAAGGTGACATGCCACACTAATAGAATGAGAAATAAAACTCACATAATCATCTCAATAGGTGCAGAAAGAGCATTGTATATAATGCAACATCCTTTTAACATAATCCTAACAAATTAAATTAACAGTCAGTAGCAGGATATCATATACACACAAACACTGTGTGGACAGAAGTGGAGCAGTTCTCTGTTTATTGATTCTTAGAAAAAGGGTATATATGGCACATGCACAATGCCTCACATATCATCTAAGTTACAACTATGTTAATAATCTTAAGCTATTTATGTCCCCATGCTCCCACAGTAATCACAGAATGTTAGATGATCAAGGATTGTTTTAAAGTTCATCACGGAACTACATTAAGTAGGCCATCTCTTATCCAGCTGGCTGTGCATGTCTAAGGTTGTCGTCCTCTGAGGATCTTACTCAGCATAGGCTCTCCATCCATCCATAATTGATACATTGAGTAGGCCATTTCTTATCCAGCCTGGATATGTGACATTCCTCAGAGCTTGTTTGTCAATTCAGCCCATGGGCTTATTCTCTAGAGCATTCAGACAGGGTCCTACAAACACAACATCCCTTGACAGAAAAATGTATGAAGAAAATTTGATGTTTATATGCAATGGAATCAATACTTTGCATTCCTATCAACAGTGTCCACGGTGTTTCATTTTCCCCACAATCTCACTGACATCTATTAGTTTTCTTATTAATGAGAGCCTTCTGACTTGTGTGAGGTATTGTCTCATTTTTGGTTTATGACTTTCCTAATAATTTATAACTCTGAACATATTTTCATGTGTCATTTAGCCAACTGTATGTTTTCTACAGAAAATTGATTCAGATCTATATATTTAGTTCCTATGGCATTTTTTTAATTGGATTGTTTGGTCTTTTTCATTGTTGTGTATGAGTTTAACATATATTTAGATATTAACACTTGATAGGAAAATATCACTTGCAAATATATTCTCCCATTGTGTTGGTTGACTTTTCATTTTATTGAACATTTCTTCTGCAGTGTAAATCTGTTTAGACTGATACAATCATATTTTGTTAGTTTTGCTTCTGCTTCCTTTGCCAGAGGAGACATTTGAAGAATCAAATTAAGTCAAGTGTACTTCTTATATTTACCCTAAGATTCTTTGTTTTCAGGTTTTATGTTTTATATGCCCAGGAGTGGGATTGCTGTGTCATATGATAGGTCTATTTTTATTATTTAAAGGAACTTCCATACTGTTTCCAAAGTGGTTGCACCAATTTTCATTCCCAACAACAGCGTTGGAGTGTCCCTTTTTCTCAACAACCTCCACAGTCTTTATTATTTGTAGACATTTTGATGACAACCCTTCTAACTAATGTGAGGTAAAACATTATCTTATGTTTATCTTGCCTTTGTATAATGATTAGCAATGTGAGCTTGTTTTTATGTTCTTGTTTGTCATCTGTGTGTCTTTTTTTAGAGAACTGTCTTCTGCTCATTTTCTGGCTGATCTGTTTGTAGATTTTTGAAATGGAGATGTATGAATGATGTGGGTATTTTAGAAATTATCCTCTTTTTGATTGCATTGTTTCCTAATGTTTTCTCCCATTTGGAAGTTCATCTTCTCATTCTGTTTATTTTGTTGTGTAGAAGGATTTATGTTTAATTAGGACCTATTTGATCATTTTGCTTTTATTGTTTTCAGCTTGGGACAGTGACATAGGAAAGTTTTACTACAATTTATCTATTTTTTTCCTATGTTAGTTTCCAGGAGTTTTATTGTGTCATGTATTAGATTCAGATTTTAAAACATTTTGACTTTATTTTTGTACAGTGTGTAGGAGTGTTCTAATTTCATTGATTTACATGTAGATGTCTAGCTTTCTCAACATCACTTGCTGAATGCTGTCTTTTAATCATTGTATATTTTTTCCTTTGTCATTATTTAGTTGACCATAGGTGTGATGTTTTATTTCTGCCTCTGTGTTCTGTTCCAGTGATATAAATGTTTGTTTGTTTTCCAGAACTTTGCTGTTTTGATTACTGTATTATTGTAATAAAATCTGAGATCTGGGAGGGTTATGGATTATGCCTCCAACTTTGTTCTTTTTCTTGATTGTTCCTTTTGCAGTTCTGGATCTTTTGCACTTAATTACAAATCTTAGGACTGTTTTAATTTCTGTGGAAAATATCACGTATTTCGTTCTGAATCACTTTATATCTGAAGACATCTTTTGTAGTATGTATGTTTAACAATATTAATTGCTCTAAACTAAGACCTTGAGATTTCTTTCCATTTCTTTGCATCATCTTCAAATTTATTTTTCAGTGCCCTTTCGATTTTATTATCTTGTTTTTTTCATAGGTTTTTCATTTTTTGATCTGATTTCATATGGATTTTTTTAAATTTGGAATATTTCATTGTTAGTGTAAAAAAATGTGACAGTTTTTGTATATCAATCATGAATCATGCAAATCTGTTAAATGTCTTTATTTGTTTTTGTTGTTTTGCTGTGGAGAATCTTTAGGGTTCTCTATATAGATTTTTTTGTCCTCTAAAATAATAACAGTTGTAGTTAATTCAATCAAACTTGAATAATTTTTTTCTCTTCTGATTGCTGTTGCTAGGACTTCCCATACTGTGTTTAATAGAAATGGTGAGAATGGCATCCTGGTAGTATTTCTTAATTTGGCTTGATTTTTTTCACGTTTTCATATTATGTTGTCTGTGGTTCTGTAATAAATGACTTTAGATATGTTGAGATATATTTTCTGAATCCTACTATGTTAAGAGTTTGTATTGCTGTTTTTGTTGTTGTTGTTGTTGTTGTTGCTGTTGTTGCTGTTCTAATGAATAAATTTTGAAATTTGTGAAATGCTTTTGATGGATTTATTGGAATAACCACGTCATTTTCTCTTTTAGTTTTGTTAATGTGGTGTATCAAACTGATTGATTTGTGAATGTTGAAATTCTCTTGTAACCCTGCAATAAATCCAAGTTGATCATGGTGTATGATTCATTTTTGGTATTGCTGGATTTAGTTTGCTAGTAATATTTTGTAGAATACTTGCATCTAAATCTATCAAATATATTGGCTTAAATTTGTCTTTGCCCATACTTCGTTTGTTGGTTTTGCTATAAGGGTGTTGAAATCTTCATAGAATTAATTTGGGGGTTTCCCACATCTTCAATATTTTTGAATAGTTTGAAGAGTATAAGCCCTGCTTTGTATTTTTGTACAGTTCTCCACGGGAGCTGTTTAAATCTGAACTAATATTTAATGATTTTTTTAAATGCAGAATATTTCTTTCTTCTAGTAATCAGTTTGTTCAAATTATTTGTTTCTCCTTATCTCTGTCTCTTTCTAGACATTTGTCTATTTCTTCTAACTTGTCATTGGCATATGTTATTGGCATATAATTGTTGACAAAATGAACACTTATTTGTATATCTGAGGGAACAATTGTTTTTTCTCTTCTTTTATTTCTGACTTTATTTCTTTGGTGCTTTTCTCTTTTGTTCATGATGCACCTGGCTAGAGGTTTTATGATTTTGTTCATCTTAAAAAGAAAACATAAAACAAAATGATTGGTTTTACTACACGTTGCAGAGTTACTTTTCCTCTATAATTTATATATGCACCTGTAATATTTAGGATCATGTTTTTTTCTTTTTTTTTTACTTTTTTTTTTATTGGTTTTAAGTCTTTTTACAAAGTTGTCACCAATTCCAGCATAGAGCACAATTTTTCAGTTACAATGAATATAGATAAATTTGTTGTCCCATTTTTTCTTCTGTGAGCTGCCGCAAGATCTTTTATATATTTCCCTGTCTTATACACTACAATCCTGTTTATCTATTCTATAATTTTGACCTCCAAGTCTATCTCTCCCCACCCTCCGACCCGTGGGCAACCTAAACATTGTATTCTATGTCTGTGAGTTTATTTCTTTTTTGAGTATGTGCTTTTTTTGATTTGTTTGTTTTGTTTTTAGATTCCACTGATAAGCCATCTCATATGGTATTTTTCTTTCTATTTGTGGTTTACTTCACTTAGACTGATTTTCTCCAGGAGCATCCATGTTGCTGAAAATGGCATTATGTTGTCGGTGTATATGGCTGAATTGTATTCCATTGTATAAATATAACACCTATTCTTTATTCAGTCAACTGTCGATGGACAGTTAGGCTGTTTCCATGTCTTGGCTATTGTAAATTGTGCTGGCTATGAACATTGGGGTTCAAGTGTCATCCTGAAATAGGGTTCCTTCTGGATTTATGCCCAGGAGTGGAATTCCTGTTTCTTATGATATGTCTATTCCTAGGCTTTTGAAGAATCTCCATTCTGTTTTCCACAGTGGCTGCACCAGACTGCATTGCCACCAGAAGTGAAGACGGTTCCCTTTCCTCCACAGCCTCTCCAGCATTTATCATTTGTGGATTTTTGAATGATGGCCATTCTGACTGCTGTGAGGTGATACCTCACTGTAGTTTTGATTTGCATTTCTCTGATAATCAGTGATATTGAGCACTTTCTGATGTGTCTTTTGATCATTTGTATGTCTTTCTAGGAGAATCGCTTGTTTAGGTTTTCTGCCCATTTTTGGATTGCGTTGTTTATTTTTTCTTATTCAGTTGGATGAGCTGCTTATATACTCTGAAGATCAAGCCTTTGTTGGTTTCATATGCAAATTATTTTCCCATTCCGTAGGTTGTCTTTTTGTTTTACTTCTGATTTCTATACTGTGCATAGGCTTGTATGTTTCATTACGTCTCAATTGTTTATTCTGGCTTTTATTTCTTCTACAAGACGATTTTTGAGACTTATGCCAGATAACGTTTTGCCTATATCTTCCTAAAGGAAGTTTATTGTATCTTGCCTTATGTTTAAGTCTTTGATCCATTCTGAGTTTATTTTTGTGTATGGTGTTCTAGATTCATTGGGAGTGTTCTAGCTTCATTGATTTACATGCTGCTGTCCAGTTTTCCCAACAGAATTTGCTGAAGGGACTGTCTCAATTCCATTGTGTTTTCTTGCCTACTTTATCAAAGATTAATTGACCAAAAGTTTGTGGGTTCATTTCTGGTGTCTCTATTCTGTTCCATTGAATTATATGTGGGTTTTCCTACCAATAAAGTGCTGTCATGGTGACTGTAGCTCTATAGTATTATCTGAATCATTAGCATAATTATATGCCAATGATTTTTGAACCTTAATCTTGTAACCTGCTACCTTGCTGAATTCTTTGATCAGCTGTAGTAGATTTTGTCTGGATCTTGCCGGGTTTTCTATATGTAGTAACATATTTTCTGCATATAGTGAGACTTTTATCTCTTCTTTCCAATTTGCATTCCTATAAATTCTCTCCCTTGTTTGATTGCTGGGCCTTGGACTTCCAAGATTATATTGAGTTGGAGTGGTGATAGTGTGCATCCTTGTCTTGTCCCAGATTTTAGTTGGAAAATTTTGACTTTCTCACCGTTGAGTACTACGTTGGCTGTAGTTCTGTTTTCTATTGCTTTCATGATGCTGAAATAAGTTCCCTCTATGCCTTGTTTGGTGAGATTTTTTATCATATGTGGGTGTTGAATTTTACCAAATGCTTTTCCTGCTTATATTGAGAGGATCATGTGATTTTGGTCCTTTCTCTTGTTGATGTGATGTATTACACTGCTTAATTTCTATATGTTGAACCACCCCTCTGTCCCTGGCATAATCCCCAATTGGTCATGAAGTATAATCTTTTATCTGTGTTGTTGGATTCTATTTGCTACTATTTTGGTGAGGATATTAGCGTCTGTGCTCATCAGTCATATTGGCCTATAATCCCCTTTTTCGGTAGTGTCTTTGCCTGGTTGTGGTATCTGGGTGATTGTGGCTTCATAGAATGACTTTGGGAGTGTTCCTTCCTTTTCAATCTTCTGGAAGAGTTTGAGAAGGAATGGTATGAGTTCTTCTTTGTAAGTTTTGTAGAATTCTTCAGTGAATCCGTGCGGTCCTGGACTGCTATTTTTAGGGAGGTTTTACATTACTATTTTGATTTCATTTCTAGTGCAATGCTTGTTCAAGGGGTCAGTTTCTTCTTGATTCAGTCTTGGTGGACAGTATGTTTCCAGAAATTTGTCCATCTCCTGTAGGTTATACAGTTTATGTCCATATAATATTAATAATCTGTTAATTAATAATTAAATCTGTTAGTAATTATTTTATGTACTTATTTGCTCCTCTATTTGGTGCATATGTATTAACGAGTGTGCTATCGTCATATTGTATCACTCCTTCAATCACTATAAAATGTCCTTCTTTATCTTACTTTATGGCCTTTGTTTTAAAGAGTATTTTGTCTGCAATCAGTACTGCAACACCTGCTTGTTTGGCTTTTCCAATTTTATGGAATACACTTTTCCATCATTTCACTCTCAATCTATATGTGTCCTTCTCTCTGAAGTGGGTCTCCTGTATGCAGCATATTGAAGGTTTTTGCTTTCTTATCCAACATGCCACTCTATGACTTTCAACTGGAGCCTTTAGTCCATTAACATTTATTTTAGTTGATGATAGGTTTGAGTTTATTGCCATTTTCAACTTATTTTCCAGGTGATTTAGTATTTCCTCTTTGTTCCTTTCATCTTCCTTTTATGGTTAGGTAATTTTCCTTTGTATTATCATGAATTTTATTTAGTTTTAGTGACTCCCTGATAAGTTTTGCTTTCTTGTTACTCTTTTTTATAAGTCTTTTAGACCATTATTATAACTGCTTTTATTAAACTGATAGTAACATGATCTCAAACCCATCTTACCAAGAACAAAAAATTTTAAAAAGAAAGAAAAAATTCTCTATTTTCCTTCCTCCCTCTCCCACTCTCAATGATTTGTATGTCTTGTTTTAAAATTTTGTGTTTATTTTATTTGTAATTCATGAGTTGTCACCTTTCTAGCTGTGAGTTTCACATTTCTGTAGCATTCTGCTTCTTTTCTTTTTAGAGGAGACCTTTCAATATTTCCTTTAGCATGGGTCTAGTGTTGCTAATCTCTTGTAGCTTTTTCTTGTCTGTGAAATTCTTTATGTCTCCTTCTACCATAAAGGATAGCCTTGCTGGTTAAAGTATCCTATGGTGTATCATTTTTTTCATTCAGGATTTTGAGTATATCTTGTCACTCCCTTCTGACCTGTAGAAATTGTGTAGTGAAATCAGCTGGAAGCCTTCTGAGCATTTCCTTGTAACTCACTATTTGATATGACCTTGTTGCCTTTAGGATCATTTCTTTATCCTTGACTCTGGCCATCTTAATTATATGTCTTCCTGTGGGTGTGCTTGGGTTCTTCTTGTTTGGGACACTGAGCTTCCTGTACTTGTATATCTGATTCCTTCTTTAAGTTTGGAAAGTTCTCAGTCATGAATTTTTCAAACACCTTTACAATCCCCTTTGATCTCCCCTCCCCTTCTGGGACTTCTACCATGCCAAGTTTGGCATGCTTTCTATTATCCCATAGGTCTCTTCTGCTTTTTTCATTTGTTTCTCTTTGTTTCACTTGTAGATCTTCTAATTGGGTGCTTTATATTGTCCTGTCTTCTTAGTCACTAATTCATTCCTCTGTGTTATCTAGTCAGCTTTGTGACTCCTTTAGAGCATTCCTCATCTCAGTGAACGAGTTTATCTATTCTACTCGGCTCTTCCTTATTGCTTCCATTTCATTTTTGACATATTTTTATCTCTAAACACTATCTCTTTTATTTCCTTCAGTACTTTGATCACTTCTTTTTTGAAATATTGATCTACTAGGATATCAGTGTCTATTTACTGATCATACTTTCTTGGGATTTCTACTGTTCTTTTAATTGGGAATGGTTTCTCTGCTCCTTCGTCTTGCTCCTACCTCTCTGGCAATGTGGTTTTTGGAGTATCAGTTAACTAGTGTGGTCCTAAAGGAGTTTATCTACCTAATGCCTATGTAATAATACATGTTAGAAAAGAGAAAACAGAGAGAGAGAGATAAAGAATTTTAAAGAAGGGATAAATAAATGTTTGAAGACATTGTATAATGAATAATAGAAAAGCAAGCTGAAACAGAGATTTGAAAAATATTAATAATTAAAATATTTTTAATTATTTCATAGGATTATAATGGGGGTATATATAATTGTATAAGAATTAGAAATTAGGAGAGTAATAGAAAATGGAACCTGTAAAAACTGATTTAAACAAGAGGGTTGTCAGTGTCCTCCTGGTGACTGTGTACTTTTAATGTGAAGTCTTTCTGTATTCATCCTGTTTTGGAAGCTCATCTTCCTGTTCCAGAGGCCCTCCATTGGAGCCCTTATCTGTGCTGCTCCCAGGGCATGTTGGCAAGCAGGTCGCTCCTAAACCCAACACTGGGTCAGGTGCAGCTCTCTTTACTCTGGGCTGTCTTGTCACTGCCCTGCCTGATGCTGCAGTCAGATGTTGCACACTGACCAGTAAGGATTGGGCATCACGCCCTCTCCCAGCACCATCATCAGAGGCTGCATTCCAGCAGAAAATGTGGGGGCCACCCGCCCCCTCAGTGTGCCAACCACTCTGAAGCTCTGTGACACTGTACGCTCTGCCTTGGGTTTGCACAACAGAAGTGGGCTGAGGGAAGACTGAGGGACTGCCCTGTCCATGGTCTGGGCCAAAATCCAGCTCCTTGTTTTCTTGGCAGACAAGTTCCCTGAGGAACCATTACAGTAGGATCCTATGTGCCTCATGGTATAGACAAATCTCCGTCTGACACTTGCGGCTTCTAATTCCTTAGGTGTAGATGCAGTTTTTGCCACACTGCTGCCTGGGCGCAAAGCACCAGAGGCTATGGAGACTGTGTCTGAGCCCCAGCTCTCTTCACCTAGAAACGTTTGTGGATTTTCAGAGATGGGGAATGCAACCTTCCCCCCACAGGGCACATCTGTGCTGTTGTTTTATGGACGGCCCAGGTTGTTCTGCCCTGTGCACCCACAACCATGGCACAAAGCCCACACCATTCCCCCAGGCTGCCACAGTGCAGCCATCCCCATCTACCACCCAGCTCGGGCAGCATGGCCCTGTCCTCAGTTTCCAGGCTACATCATTTGCTGGGCCTCACAGGGATCCTCTGTGACTGTTTATCATAGTTCTGTTAGTCAACTTATACTTTGTACAGGTCCAAGACTTGAATGCTCCCCCTCCATCCTACCGAAATCTCAGTTCTAGAGAGGAGACTTAGTGAATGAGCACCAGTCCGTCTTTGCTTCTCCCTCCCCGAGGTACCTGTCCCACTCTGTTTTGCCTTTTCTTCTTTCTTTCTTACTTTTCTACTGCCAGATTTTTTGCATCTTTATCTATTGAAGAGGACAATGTACTGTCAGAGTTCTGCAGGTTCTCTTGTTAGCTTAGTGGGTCTGTGGATGTGAGTCTTGGTGCATTTGTGGGAAAGGGTGAGCTAAGAGCATCTTTTTGCTCCACCATCTTTGCCTCCCCCCAAAAAATTCTCACTTTATGGTGGAAGATAAACATAGTCTGGAAATAAATGGAAAAGGTATACAATGGAATTGACAAGAAAGTGCAGATAGCAATGCTCAAATCATACAAAATACATTTTAAAATAAGGGCCAAAATGAAAGAGATATGAGATAATATAAAGAAACTTACATCAAGAAAAAAATTTGGGAATTACGTTCAGTAAATTATATATGGCCCAACAGCATAGATCCTAAATATAAAAAGAAATTTTAGTAGACATGAAAGAATTAATTCATTATAAAACAATAATAGTAGATGAGTTTAACACCTCACTCTTCTGATGATCAGATCATTCAGAAAGAATATCTGTTAGAAAACAGAGGTCTTAATTGCATATTAAATCATTTGAACCTAACTGAGCTATTGGACACTGCATCAGAAAAGCAGAACATATAAACTTTTCAAGTAAGCACAGGATTTTATCTAAGGAATTAACCACATATTAGGACATGATATAAGCCTCAGAAATTTTAAGCAATTATAGATTATATCAAGTATTTTTCCATACACAAAAGTATGAAGCTATGCATCAACTCTAGAAAGAAGAATAGGAAAACACAAACATGAGGTAAAACCACATCTTTTAAAAAAATACAATAAAACAAGTTCAATGGTGAAATCAAAGGGGAAATAAATTCATACCTGGAGACAAATTACAATGAAAACACAGCTACATAAAACATTTGGGATGCATCAAAGACAAATCTAAGAGGTAAGCTGAGAACAAATCAAGCCTTCTACAAGGAATAAGAAAAACCCCATACAAAAGTCCAATCATACCACCCAAAACCACAAGAAATAAGAACAAACAAAACCCAAAGGCAGTAGAATGAGAAATCTTTAATGATTAGGTCGAAAATAAATAAAAAGTTGAAAAATAAATTACAAATCATAAAACCAACAGCTTTAATTTTTCTTAAAATGTTAACATACAGGAAAGCATTTAGCCAGGCTTATCAAGAAATACAGAGACTGCACCCAAACAAAATGAGTAATTAAACAGTAGAAATAATATCTGATATTATAGAAATACAAAAAAAGATTATGAAAGCACTATAAGCTGTTACATGACAACCAACTGGATGACCTAAAAGAAATGGACAAATTTATAAAAACGTACAGCCTGCCAAGACTGAATAGAGAAAACTGAGAACTTGAGTAGAGCAATCAGTATAAGTTAAATAAAATTTATAATTTTAAAAACACCCTTTGAACAAAATGCCTGGATTCCTTCACTAAAACCCCTTTCCCCCTAACTAGTTTAACAAATGAAGGAGTAAGGACATTTCCCAATGTTATTCCATGAGGCCACCATTACCCTTATAACAAAACAACTCAAAGACAATCCCCCCAAAAATAAAAATGAAAATGAAAATCCAATACCATTGATGAATAGAGATTCAAAAATCCTCGAAAAATTTCAACAAATTAATCCAGCAATTCATATAAAGGATTATACATGATGATCAGATGGATTCCTTCCAGATTCACAAGGACGGTTCAACATACACAAGTCAAGCAGCATGACACATATCTAATAAAAGAAGGACAAAATTCACAAAACCATGTCAATACACAAAGAAAAAGCATTTGACAAAATTCAACATACATTAATCATCAGAACTCTCATGAAAATGTGTACAATGGGAACATTTCTCAACATACTAAAGGACATTTATAACAATTTATAATATTCAGGGGAAAGGCAGAAAGCCTTCTGTGTAAATTCGGGAACAAGACAAGGATTCCTACTCTCACCACATCTGTTCAATTGTAATAGAAGAAAGGAAAAGGGAAAGAAAAAGAAGTAACAGAAACACAAAATTGAATGAAAGAGGTAAAATCGTCACCAGTACTGAAGTCATAAAAATCTACACAGAGAGTCCTAAGGGCTCCACACTGACTATTATGAACAAAAAATAATTTCATCAAGGGAGCAGAGTACAAGATTAATGTAAAGACGTCTCTTGCATTTGTCCACATTAATCATGAGATACCATAAATTGGACTTTGAAAGCAAAAACATTTAAAACCCCATTCCCCTGAATATCTTAA
Source organism: Vicugna pacos (assembly GCF_048564905.1). NCBI lineage: Eukaryota > Metazoa > Chordata > Mammalia > Artiodactyla > Camelidae > Vicugna > Vicugna pacos. The sequence continues at coordinate 3,723,744 of NW_027328734.1, forward strand.
AATAAATGTAATCACATATGTGAAAGATCTACACACTGAAAATTATTAAACATTGACAAAGAAATTAAAAATGATTCAAAGAAATGGAAAGATATCTTGTGCTCTTGGATTGAAAGAGTTCATATTGTTAACAAGACAGTACTACACAAAGAAACATAAGGATTTAGTGCAATTATTGTTACGAAGCTGTATTTTCCACATAAGAAGAAAATAAATACCTCTAAGTTTTACATGAAACCATTAAAAATTGCCAAAATGATCTTGAGAATAAACAACAAATCTCGAGGTATAAACCTCCTGGATACATTACCCTACTAAAAACTTACAGTAATAAAAACACTATGGCATTGGCACAGAGATATAATCAGTAAAAACAGATAGAGACCCTAGAAATAATTCCAAACTCCTATGAGCAATGAATCTATGATAAAAGAGGCAAGAGTTCACAATGGAGAAAAGACAAGTCTCGTCAATGGATGGTGTTGGGAAATCTGGACATTTACATGTAAAACAGTGAAATGAAAGCTTTCCATGACATCATATACAAAAATAAACTCCAAGTGTATTAAGGACCTACATGTAAGACCTGATACTATAAAACTGCTAGAAGGGAGTATAGGTGATACACTTTAGGATATACATCATAGGAATATTTTCTTATATCAGTCTCCTAAGGTAAAAGAAATAAAAGCAAAAATAAGCAAGTGGAACCTAAACAAACTAGAAAATTTCTGCACAGCTAAGGACACTATCAATGAAATGAAAACACTGCCTATGTAATTGGAGAACATATTTGCAAACAATGCAAGTGACCAGGGGTTAATAAATGTAGGTTAATAGATATAACATGGATTTAGGTAACAAAGCTCAAGATGAAAAACAAAAACCCAATCAAAAACCAAAGTAGAGTACCTGAGTTAATATTTTTCCAAAGAAAACATTCAGATGAGTAACAGGAAAGTGATAAAATTTCACATTACAAATTATTACATAATTGCATATCAAAACAACAATGAGGTATCACTTCACTCTGGTCAAACGGCTATTATCAAAAAGTCTACAAATAGTAAGTGTTGGAGACGATGTGGAGGTAAGAAATCTCTTGTATACTCTTGGTAGGAATGTAAATTTGTACAACTTCTAAGGAAAACAGTATTCAGATTTGTGTAAAAACTAAAATGTTTACTACCATATGATCCAGTAATAACTCTTCTAGGAAAAATCTGGGGAAAACCCCCTAAATTGAGAAGAACCAATGTTCACAACTGCACTGTTTATAATATGCAAGACAGGGAAGCAATCCAAAAGTGTACTGTAGACTATGGACTTAAGAAGATATGATGTTTCTATAAATAAATGATGGAATAATACCCAGCCATGGAAAAATATAACACATTGCTATTTCAGCATCATGAAAGGACTTAGTAAATATTGTGCTTAGTGAATTAACTTAGACAAAGACAAAAGTGTATAATTTAATTTATCTGTGGAATCTAAAGAATAACAAATATCTGTGTACATCTATCTATAGCTATTTATTGATATATGACAGATAAATAGTTAGAAGTATAGATATATACATACATGATAGATAGATATATAGATAAATGATAAATAGATAGATAGATAGGTAGATAGATAGATAGATAGGTAGATAGAGGTATAGAGAGATAGATAGAGACATGATGGAGAGGTAAAGAGATTAGATAGACAAGACTTAAGCAGACTCTAAGATATGGGAAGAATTTATATTTACCAAAGTGGAAGGGAAAGAGAATTTAATGGTACAACATTGACAGATACAAAGTAGTATATATTAAGTAGAGAAGCAACAACGATAATCTGTATAGATTAGGGAATTATACACAATAGCTTAAAATAATTTTATGTTACAATTATTGTAATAATTCATATTGCAATATAATCTACAAATTGGCTGGAATCATTATGCTATACATCTGAAACTATGCAATATTATACATCTACTGTACTTCAATAAAAAATAAAACATATCATATATAATTTAGTCCTTTCTCCATTGATAGAATCTTCCTTTAATATTGTTTTATTTCACTCTTTGCTTTTAATGATTACTGTTTCAAATTATTTCTTTTAAACTTCTAAACATGATACCAGTTTGAAGTATCTATATTTATTGCCCCTAATTCTTATTTTTCTCTCTTTAATCCATATAGTATAGTAGCATTTAATAACATAACCAAAGAAAAAGTTGCAACTTTCTCATGGTCTCTTCTTAGAATTTTGGTCAATGTTTTGCATATTTCTGCCATTTTATATTTCTTAGAAGACTTCTTTTCTACACCTCTTATAGGGTGTCTCAGTTTTGTTTTTTCATCTCATTCAGGTTTTGTTTGTCTGTTAAAGTCTTTACTTTCACTTTATATCTAAGAGATAACTGTGTAAGTATTATTGTGTGAGTGATTTCTTATTTCTGTAGTTTGAAAATGCAATTTTATTTACCCTTGGCATATGTTTTCTGCTCAGAATTCTGCCGAAAATCTAATGGTGGTTCCTTTGTAGATTATCATATCTTTTCCTGGATGCCTTTAAAATTTTACTCTTTCATTGACTTGCCAATTTGCATATGACGTATCTTGAAGGAGGTCCCTTTGTCTTAAAGTTATTGGTGTTTTTTTGGCTCACAGACTTGTATATCAGTTCCTTACACAGGTTCAGGAAGTTATCGACAATTACTTCTTTAAATAAACCATCAGCTGCCTTCTAACTGTCTTCTCCCTCTAGGGTTACAGTCTAAAGTGCACTTCCTGAGGAAGTCTGATGGCTACTGTAGAATTTCCTCACTTTTTAATATCTTGAATCTCTGCCCTCTCCTATAATTTCTAGTTTTGTAATGGTGAGTTTGCTAATCTCTCTTCCACAAAGACAGTCTACATCCAATGCTTTCTGTTGTACACTTCATCTCATTTATTAAGTTCTCCTTGTCCTCCAGTAATGTTTGGTTATTTTATAGTTTCAGTCTCTTAGGTAATGTATTCCTTATCATCATTTCATTTATTCCTGAGCTCACTAAACTGCTTTCTCAGTTATGTATTTTGTATTGAGTTTCTGTATGACATCTATTTGGATTCTCTACTAGTTTTATGGCAATATACCATGGCTTTAAGTTTGTTTGCTGCAGGGTTGTCATTGTGTGTGTGTGTGTGCAGGTGTGTGTCTGTGTTCATGTGTGTCTGTGTCTGTCTCAGTGTCTGTGTGTGTCTATCTGTGTGTTAGCATGCCCTATAATGTTACTGTGATTGGTCATGATCTTGATAAATTATTGCTCTGATGGCACTTAATAACAGATTGGGAGTTGGAGTCCTTGGTTATGTTTTCTGGTAGCTTGCACACTTTTTCGTTTTATTTACCTGAGCTACCTCTGATAATATTTCAAAATGGCACTTTCCAGTCGCTACTGTCTGGATAAAAGATGTGCTTCCATTGTCACTTCTTAGAATTCTCTGGTAGTTAATGCCTCTGTTGTCACGGGGCCTGTGAACCCTTCCTTTTATCTGATATCCCTTGAGAATCAGTGTACACATTGAGGAAATGTGTAAAAACAGGTGGGTATTTGGAATCAGACAAGTGCCTTTGCCATGTCCAGTGTTGCAAGATAACTTGTCTCCACCACTGTGAATGGGGAGTAGGGACAGTTTCATGAATGTCTGAGTGTCTGAAGGATGGAAATTCTGTCTCCAATGTGGCTCCCTCCTAGTTACCAGTGATCATGATACTGGTACAGTTGGAGGCCGAAACTCTGTGAGCCACTGAGACTCTGTTTCTACTGGGTTCTATGAACTTGTGGACTCAGATATCCTGCTCTGGTGGCCTTGGTTGCAGACACCAACACTGATCTTTCCTCAGTTCAGCTTCCAATGTGTGTTTTAGTCCACCAAACTTCACCTGTTCACATGCGTTGTGGAGTATTTTTTTGTGTTGTAGTTATTTTTGTTCAGATGTCAATGTTTTACTGACTGTAGATGTAAGGGGAGAGTCAAAAATAGTTTAAACTTATGTCAGTTTTAAAAGTATATACCTTTTCAATTAAAAGCTTAAATTCTAATTAGTACATTATAAGAACACTAAATAAAGTGAACAAAACACCTCCCTTAATATCATAGTACTACAAAATATTTTGATTTTCCTGGGTTTTTTCTTCAATGTTTTTCCCACCTACATGCACATTTTACTAAAATATATCCCTATAATCTCTTTAAAATCAATTAAATTATTAAAATAATTCTCTGTGCTGCAAATATAGCCCTTTTGGTTCTCTAATTTATTATTTGTACCTTGCACATTTCTGTCTTCTCCATCCTTCTTCCCTTTCCCCACAGGAAACCACTATTTGTTACACTACACATATATATGTCATTCTTTTTCTGTTTTTTTATGATTATTTCTCTTATATCTTTATTTTCCTCATTTAAGTGACAACATAGAGTGTTTTCCTCTGTATGACTTATTTTCCTATATGCAACAATTTCTGGGTCCAGTCACATTGTTTCAAATGGCAGAATTTTACTTTTTAATATACAATGATGAAGTATTTATTATGTTATCAATATCTCACATCTATTTCAGTCTATCATCTGTTGATGGGCAGTTGAGTTGTGCTTCTACCCTTGGCTACTATAAATGATGATGTTAAAACATTTGGGGTAATATATCTTTTAAGATAATCTTTTCATTTTTTTCTCAGATTTATATTGAAAACAGGAATTGCTGCAACAGATAATGCTTATATTTCTAGTTTTCTGAGCACTGTCCACAGTTTTATAATAGTGAATGCATCAATTTATGTTTTCACAATCAGTGTACCTGGGTTCCCTCTTATCGACATTCTTATTAATGTTTGTCATTTGTAGACATTTTGTTAATTTCCATTTAGGTTGCTGTAAAATTATGTTTCATTCTGGTTTGGATTTATGTTTCCTAATTAATAGCAATGTTGTGTTTCTTTTTATGAGCATGAAAATCATCCACATGTCTGTTTTTGTAAAGTTTCCATAAAGATTGTTTAACTGTTTTTACTTTGTGGTCTTTATTTTTAAATATCGGGTCTAATATGCTATATATATATATATATATTATTGATATTAACATCTTGTTGGTCCCATTGTGTGAAATTCTTCCTTCTATTCTGTCTGTTATATGTCTTGTTGAAGGTTTCCTTTGCTCTGCAAAAGATTTTGCGCTTCACACTAATACAAGAAATAGAATCCCTGTATCGCATAGTACATCTATTTTTTCCTCAGTAAACTAAAAATTGTAACTATTAGTGTTTTTTTCTTTAATTTGGAGACAGATCAAAAATAAAGATTGCTATGATTTATCTCAAAGTCTGTTCTGCTCATGTTCTTGGTCAAAAATTGTAAATTTTCAGGCTTTACATTTAGGAAATTAATCCATTTCTATCTCATTTTTTATACTATGGAAGGAAGTGCTCTTACATCTACCAATTACATGTACTGTCCTCTTATCTCAGAACGACTTTTTGAAGAGACTGTCTTTTTTCCATTGTATACTCTTGCCTCCTTCTTTGTACACTAATTCACCATATTTTTGTGGGTTTATTTTCTGACACTTTATTTTGTTCCATTGATCTATGTGTTTCTTTAATTGCCATATTTTGATGTATTGATTACTGTAGCTTTGTATTATGTTCTAAATTCAGGGAGGGTATTACCCACAGCTTTGTTTATTTTTTAAAATAATTTTGGAAAATTTGGATCTTTCAGATATATGTATAAATTTTATTATTTTTCTCCTTGTTTGGTGAAAAAACTTATGGATTCTGTGAGAATAGAAATTTACTAAAAGAAAAAACCTGAGAAAAATACTAAATTGTAGAGGATAAATTATTCAATATTAACAACAACTGGATTGCTGTATAAATCAAAGAAAATATATAAAGAAAAATGACAACAAAAACAAAATTCATGGGGTATAACAAAAGCAGTATTAGAAGGGATGCTTATAGCAAAATAATCCCACTTATACAAATAAGAACAATTTCTCTCTTATATTCTTACAACCAAAAGATGTCACATAATAATAAAAAAAAACTTGTTAGTAGAAGGAAAGACAGCTGAAAGGACAGAACATAATTAAATAAAATACGGATTAAAAATATAAATATTTGATCAATCTAAATAATGGCTTTTGAAAGATAAATAATGTTGGTACAGTTTAACCAGACACATGACCAAAAAAGAGAGTTACAGATAAATAAGCTGAGAAATAAATGAGGAGTTAGAGCTTATATCAAAGAAATACAAAGCATCATAAGATGATACAACAAATTATATGCCAATAAAATGGAAACCCTAGAAGAAATGGACAAATTCTTAGAAAGACTTAATCTCCAGAATGGAATGATAAATAAAATATGAACAGATTATCACTAATGAAATTGAATAAGTATTTAAACAAAATCTCCCAAGAAACAAAATTCCAGGCCTAACAGCTTCACAGGTGATTTCTCCCAAACATTTAAAGAAGAGCTATCATCTATATTTCTCAGAGAATTCCAAAAATTTCGAGAGGAAGGGAGGCTTTCTACCGGACATTTCTGTATCACATTGCTACTACAGCTGGAACAAATACCTCAAAAAATTACAGGTTAAATACTACTGATAAGCATAGATGCAAAAATCCCCACTAAATTGTTAGCAAATCAAACAATACATTAAGAAGATTATACATTATGATTAAGTCCACTTTATTCCAGGGATGCAAAAGTGATTGAATACCCAAAAATTAATCAGTATGATACACCACACAAACAACCTGAAGAATAAAAATTATATGGTCACCTCAATAGACTCATAAAGTGTTTTGACAAATTCAGTATCTATTTAAGATTACATTTCTCTTCAAAGTGGGCATGAGGAAACATACCTCAACACAGTTACGGTCTTATATGACAAGAACTCATCTAACATGACACTCACTGATTAAAAGCAGAAAGCATCTCCAATAAGAGCAGGAGGAAGACAAGAATGCTGACTCTTACCACTTTTATTCAGTATAGTATGGAAATTCTAGCCATAGCTATCCAAAATAAAAGTAAATAAAATTTAGCTAATTAAGAAAAGGAGTAAAAGATCTGTTTGAAGATGACATACTTTAAACAGAAATCCTAAAAAGGGTGCCACAATACTACTAGGGCTTATCAATGCATTTGGTAAAATTTTCAAATGTAAAATTAACTTACAGAAATCTTGCATTTCTACACACTAACAAGAAGCTAAATGATACAGAAAGTGAGGGAACTGTCTCATTTACAGTTGCATTACAAAAAAAATCAAAAAATGTATCCAACCAAGGAGGTAAAAGACCTGTACTCAGAAAACTATAAAATATTTATAACAGAAATTGAAGGTAATGCAAACAGATGAAAGGATATAGTGTGTTCATAGATGAGGAAAAATATAGTTTTTAAATGACAGCATAAGCCAAGAAAATGCACAAATTAAATTCAGTGCCTATCAAAATACCAAGGGCATTTTCAGACACTTAAAATAAATAATTCTAAAATTTACATGTAAACACAGAAGAATTGAAATCACTAAAAAAAAGAAAGAAAAGAATACAAACAGACTGAAAACAGAAACAACTTTAACAAAGAACAAAGAGGATATATCACTGTCCCTCATTTTAAACTATAATACAAAGCTACAGTAATGAAAAGAATATGGTAGTGGCACAGAACAAACAGAATAATAGAACACAAAAATGCCTGAAATTGGAAACAGACACTTATGGTTATTTAGCCCATTACAAAAAATGAATATACAGTGGGGGAAAGGAAACCAACAGGCACATGAAACCGATCAACATCACTAACCATCAGAAAAATGCAAGTCCAAAAACCAATGAGATTTTATGTCACTCCTGTCAGAATGACTATTATCAAAAAGATAACAAACGTAAATATTGGTGAGGATTTAAGAAAAACAACCCTGATGCACTGCTGGAGTGAATGGAAATATATGCTGCCACTGTGGAAAGCAACATGGAGATTTATCTAAAAATAAAAAATGAAATATAATTCTACATTTAAATATCTGGATACTAATTCCAAGAAAATAAAGATACTAATTAGAAGAGATTAATTCAACCATATATTCACTGCAACATTATTCACAAAAGACAGGATATACAAGCAAATTAATTGCTCAATAGATGATGGATAAAGAAGATATGAGTTTATAAAATATGTATCTATCCATTTAACTACAGATTTACCTATATATATATATATATATATATATATATATATATATATATATACACACACACACACATAAAAATACAATGGGTTATTATTCAACTCCAAATAGATTAAGTTTTTGTCATTTACAGCAAATGGGTAGACCAAGAGTGTAATATGCTAAGTGAAATAAGTCAGAAAGAGAATTACAAATACTGAATGATGTTATTCACATTTGGAATTTTAAACAAATGAACTTAACAACACAGAAAAGGAGTTATACATATAGAAAGAAAGAGTTTGTTCACAAGAAGGAGGGAAATGGGGTAAGGAAAAGAAAAAGTTGAGGAAAATTAAGAGAGAAATTTTTCCAGTTGCAAATTAAATGAAACACGGACAAGAAATATACTGTATGGGGAATAGTCAATAACTATGAAATATCTTTAAATAGCAACAAATCATAACTACATATATTCTGGAGAACAGTTTGAAATGTATTAAAAATAGTGAACAGTATGTTGTGTAGGGGAAACTAACGCAGTGTTATAGATTAAAGTACACTTCAAAAACAAACAAACATGCTTACGGTAAATGAAAATAGATTTCTAATTAACAAAGGCAGGGGTTGGAAAAGGAGAATTTGATTAATGCACTCAAAAGCTACAAACCTCCAGCAGTAAAATAATCGTGTTCTAGGGATGCCCCATATTAACTTGAAAATTACAAGCAATACTGATTTATGTTCAATATAAATGTTGTTAAGAGAGTAGACCATAAGATTTCACATCACAACCAAAGACAAATTATATTTCTTTAAAATTGTATCTAAATGAGATAATGAATTCTCCCTAAAGTTGCTATGAAATTTATTACATGATAGTTGTATATCAAATCACTATCCTGTGCACCTAAACTTACACAATTTTTTATGCCAATTATATCTCAATAAAAGCAGAAGGAAAAATGGAAATTCAATGGTAATTTTTCCCATGTCATTTCTCATGTTCGTATTTGCAGCAAGTAAACTTATGTCATGATATACTTATCCTAGATAATGATACTAATAAATAGGTGATTCTAATAAGTTATAAATAAAGATAGTAATAAAATTAGTGTTTTACTATGCCTAAACTTTCTTCATTTTAACAGCCCACTGCTTCTGTAGGCGTCAAAATTTCAATTTGTGTATTCATCTGAGATTAGGGAATGGATACAAATTTTAAACTGGCTGCTCTTGCTGTGAGTGATAAAGTTCACTGTCTCTGACCGATGGTCTCATCTCCCCGACAGCATCTGTAAGAAATGAACATGCTAGGTTGCTAAAAATCTCAGCATGGTTAAATCTCAGAACTCCTACAATTCTTAACTGTTTTGCAATGGGAATGCAATACTGACAAAGACTTGATTTTGGATAACAATGTGGTGTTTTCTCATGGTTGCATTACGGAATGTGAGGATAATCCCTGAGATCCACAACAAATATTCTTGCTCAAGTGCTGGGCAAAGAAGTGTAAAACTTCTGCATTATTAGGACTGAGGACTGCTTTCAAAATGATGACTATGCTCACTCTATTCCAGGTAGTCCAAGGGAAGAAAAGTTATTGCAATTTCTGTGTGAACGGGAATAATTCAGTGGTTGAGACTCTACAAAGTATTCAACGTGTGTTCAAAGCCAAAATATGTTGTGTAAACAATGAGAATTAAAAGAAAAAAAGTTAGACATAAGCTTAAATTAAAAAGGTGATACAGTCCTGTGCTGGGCTCTGGGGACTGGAGAATATGTATGCCTCAATCCCATTCAAGGGTTCAGAGGCATGGCCCTAACATCAGCTCGGGATTCAATGAGCAGATATCAATTAGTATACTGGGAGAAATATAATCTACCTCTCCCTGATTGGAAGAAAATCTGGTGGCTCAATGAAAGTCTTAATTCAGAGAGATTCTGACAGATGCAGAGGAAAAATTCACTGATGACTCAACTAAGACAAACTTAGTTACTGCTTAACAATCCATCTTCACACACACACACACAGTGTTTGAGAGATTTGTAGTATTTTGTGGGAAGAATTCAATGGGCAGAGCTCAGAGAATAGATTTCATAGCAACAGCAAACTTTTGTACTTTGATCAAAACTCTAATTTTCCCAGGTAGAAAACTACAGATGGACAAACAAACAATATTCTTCTTTACGATATCTAATTTTGAATGTATACTGTAGCTTTTAACTTATCAGTATAGAACCTTGTTAAGATGATCACGGTAAGACCCACTGTCTTATAAGTGAGCTGGAAACTAGCTGCTCAACCAGCCCATCTGAACCCCAGACGACTAATGTAAGCAACAACATAGCCACCATCAGAGATCAGCAGACAAACTTAAAAGCTTGATGTATCTGTTGTAGGAAGAACCACGGCTGTCCAGACACAGTTCTCCAGCTGCAAGTGGTCTCTATTGTTCTCTTGGTATAGGTCATATTGGTGAGATGTTGCTAGAGTTCACCCTGGCCCATTTGCCCATTCTCCAGAATATCAAAAGCTTTCTTCACAACAGGTGACAAATTTTCAGTACACAATTCTGCCATTCTAGACTTATCAGCTGACACTGGCTGCATCATCGTGAGTAGAAGTCTTAGGGTCCCTGACCTTACCTACAATTTTCCAGTAATTCAGGGCATTTCACATTCTGAAAATGCTTCGTGTTTTTTTTTAAATTAATGGGAAAGAGTCAAAGACTTCCATGAATATTTTAAATTTCCTAATATCTGCAGAAATTTGGTATTCTTGCAGTTGGACAAATTTTTAATTCTATTACCCTCACCTCCTTCTAGTCCATATATTTTACATCGCAATTTGATTACTGAATACCACCACCCCATCCAAGGGTCTAGTACATCTTAGAAATTTCCCGTGTGAAGGTAAGAAGGGGCAAATGTTATGTGGGGTATATAAACCTACATTAAATGCTTGCAATGGCACTGTCTCTTCTGGAAAAAGCTCTGATTCTAAGAAGTAAATTAATTTGGAGTCAGTATAGTTATTGGTATGGGGAAGAGAATCAGCTATTTTGGGATGGGTGGGTGATGAAAAGACAGGAAAATATCCAGCAAATGAGAAAGGAATGATTTAGACTTATGGAAGTATGAATTGAGAAGACAATGATACTTTGTCTTCTGTACCTACCTCCAATTACTGTCTTGAGTGACTAGTCCTTGCGCTGTGAAAAGAGCTAGTTTGTGGTATAGAGTAAAGACCATAACGAAATAGTTTGAAAACCATGACAGTTTTGATCTTTCAGGAAAGTAGATTTTGCTTAAAGTCAACATGTATTTTTCATTCACTAAATACTAAAATGCATCCTGTGGCATGTGCTGTGCTTACTGTGCTGGTATCCAAGGCCGACAAGGAAAGCGGGATAGACATAAAACATCTGGAGGAGGTGGTTTCTGTGCTGAGAGGAGGATAGTCTAAGTAGGTAAAAGGAGGACACCCAACGTCCAAGGATGAGCTGGAATAAAACTGTTGAGTTTGGAGCTAACATTGTTGAGAAACATTTGGCTGGATATATATCCAGATACAGTGAAACATAAAGATATGCCAAGGTAGTCAGATGACAGATTTATAAAGAAATGACTAAACTAAATTGAGTTAATTTTGTGTGATTAGAGTTGGAAATGCATTAAGTGCCATCCTGAGAACGTAAGCTTTTCTTTGGCTGGAAGATAATAGCAACATAAATTATTAACTAGAAAATATAGTGTAGACTGTTGAGGGCAGGAAATGAAAGCACCAACTGGAATGCTTTGAGAACAGCACAAAGAACACCATAGATAAATTACTACTTAAATTCTACCACATGCTGAATGTGCCATCTGAGACTACATCATGTGACCTTTTTGATTCCAGGGATGACATATTAGAGAACATGATCCCTGGGTGGTTCCTGCATGTATCTCCTGTTCCAAACTATCCTAACTTAACACATTTAATACTTTCCAGGAAGAACCAAAAACCACTTATTACTTTTCCCTCTCTCCATGTTTTATTATTTTTCCAAATTCTTCCATTTTTTTCTTCTTCCTTACAAGAAATTATTTAAATTTACTCCCATATTGTTCCATCAAAAGATTTTATCAATCAAATATCTCTTTTTTTTAAATGGCAAGTTAGTCTCCTGTTTAAATCTTAACTCTATTAAGAAATATTAAGGAAAATACAGGTACACATCTATGTTTATTGTTCAAATAAGAAAATAGCAGATAGTTGTCGACATTTGCCAACATCATTTATAATTTTTGTTTCCTGCATAATCTGGTAGTTCTCTGGTAGATCAGTTGTAATTAGGATGACATTCATAAACTGAAGATGGCTGATGAGTTGGCCTTGAAAGAGAGTTAGCTGATGTATCAGCTATCACTGGCACTGGAAAGCGTGGGTTGCACCCTGGTTGAAGTTTAGGAAAACGACCTTCATTTGCAGATATGTTGTGATATGTATTTGGAAAAGTAGAAGGCTCCAGCATCAGTCCATAATAATTGCCCTGTATGGGAGATAAGATACTCTACTGAGAAATAGAAGTTGTAGTTTAAATGGAGTTCACAACACGGCCATTTGTTTCATTGTAACTGCTTTGAGAGTGCCAGTGGAGAGTGGTCAACTTATTTAGAATAGCTCGTTGACCCACTGCAATTTGTTCTGGTGGTCTGACATTGATGATGGAGGAGAAAAATCACCTCTGATCGGGGTAGTTGTATCACCAATTATGTGGCTAGTAGAGGGCTTTCTTTTTAGAAATTTGCAGAAGGTAATCATGGACTTTCTCCAATAGTGTCAGCCACAAATCCAGAATTATTATTATCCACATTATATCCTGCTTTAAAGTGCTGCTCTTTGAAGTCTTCAGCCAATGAAGACACCAGAGAGGCATTTTTAATCCCAACTCTTCTTTTTATTCTCACTAAAAGCTGGGGACAGCCTCGTTTAAAATTTGGATTATGATAAAAGTGCAGCTACAACCAAAGGAGAAACATTTTAGTAATATTTATACCAAAATACAAGACTACAATAAGCCTAAAGTATAAAACCTGATTCCACGTTTACTATGTAAGGATAATATCATCAAAATATGAACATTGCTAACAATATTTTGAAGTTCCTTATTTGGAAAATACACATTTAAATATTATAGTCATCAAATTTAAATGTTAGCATTTGCGGTAACGGTGAATGACACTTTTGAAAAGCAGCTTTATTACCTTTATATGGATTTCTGGAATGATTCATAGTTGTAAGCAAAGTTTCTCATAATCTTGAATACTTAAGTCACTGTCCTCATTTTTTAGAATAAATAAAGAATTTTAGACTTAATAGTTTAATACAATTTTCAAAATCTTGCTTTACTTTTATATTACCATTGATTGATGTGCAAAATAAAATTTTATATATAAGTTACCAAGTGGTAACTAAAATTTTTTATATCTTTCTTAATACAGACACTTCTTTTTCTTCTGCTGGAAAGTCAGCTAGACAAGCACACATTTGAAAATTCTGCCTCACTTTCCTAAACCCATACAAGTTAAGCTGTCTAAGTAAACTTTTCATGCTTCCAGTTTCAAATATTCTGAAAGGGGCCTTTCTTTCCAAAACTTCCTTCTTCAAGACATCTTCATCAATCACTACGGAAGACCCCATGAACACCCCACCAGATGGATTTAAATTTGTCACTCCAATCTATTTTCCAGAGTTTTCTTGGAAATGTCAGAGAACGAAAATCATTATCTTCTTCTGGTTCAGAGACACAATATGTGTAACATGGTGTTTTTATCAAGGATTCTTCAGACAAAGTCTGAAAGCATTTTCTTCAATCATAAAACTCATGTCCAAATCCCCAGAGAATGTTTGATCACACAATAGAGATCTACTGGAGTTTCCTGAGCCACTTGGTCCATCTTTATGAGACACATCTTGAATTTCTGAAGAAATATGTGCCATCTCAAATAACTTTTTCTACAGCTCCTTTTCTAATCTGCATGATTTTGACCACTGCAGCTTCATATGCTGCTTTGGCAGGCCTGCACAGATAAACTGCTAGGCCTTCAAAATGGTTCTCAACCTGAGTAGCTGTGACATCACAAAACGACTGGTATCCTAGCAACTCAAGTGTAACATTCAGCCAGTGTTTACTTGTCATTCATCCAGTTAAAATGAAACATATATGATGCTTATTTTTAAAGTGTGATTTGCAAATATTATCCCAACAAAATCTTTTTAAATAATTTAATTTTGGGGTCTATGAAATAAAACCAATCTCCATCCTTTTGTATTAAAATTTATACCAGATTTGTGAACAGAGTATAAATATTGCACAAAATATATAGAATAATTTTAAAGTTTTGGAATTTAAAGTGAAATTCGTGTAAAACATGTACAGAGAATATATATCTATTTCTATATCATTTGTAATTAAAGTGAAACATAATTTGATTAGGAAATTGAAATACGTATTTATCTGTGTACTATATAAGAAGTAATTCAATATTCAAAACATGAGCAGATTAAATGTCAGTTTATTTGTTTTGTATATAAATAAATGTTTAATAATTATGAAATAAAATAAGATAAAATAATGCATCAAATTAAGAAATCCCATAAGGCGGAATTTTTGTTTTAAATTGTAATTCATTTCTATAAGTAAAACAAATTTAATTTAATAATCTACTCTAAAATTACATAAGAGAAAATCTTATTGTATATTTACAAATGTTTATTTTTGCCATTCTTTCAATCAGAGGTTTTTCATTCCCTAGAAGCAATAAATTTTCTTTACATCTTTATAATCCATTCACTTGTGTCTTCTGTTAAGTGTTCCAAAATGATGTTGTTAAGTACAATTATGCACAAGATCCTGGGTTCAATAAGCAGTGTCTCCATTAAGGGTCAAACAAACAAACAATCAAAAAACAAAGAAATAACACTATATCTGATTTGGGGTGGAAAAGGCCAGGTAATGCATTTTTGGAAGGAATATGTATCTCAGTCCTGAAACAGTTGACATTGTTAGTAAAATACGGCATTTTAAGGCAAGTGTTTTGTTCACTAAATGTAAATAATAGCTTGTTCTGTATCAGTAAACTGTAGTAAATCCAGTTCTACCAAAATTATATTCTTTATTTAAAAATAAATTCCATTAAACATAAGCCAAATTCAAAATGAGGGATAAATTTTTTAAATAAATAAATGTAAACTCAAGCTGTAATGTAAATTTTTCTTTCAGTATGTGAACATTCCATTCTAAATAAACACTAGCAACCTGAATTCATTACATATTACAAGTATTATAAACTATAGTTTAGAGGGATTTAGTCCTGATTCATAAATATTACTTATCAAATTCAAATCAATATATGTGATACAATCCCTTAAATAGCAGAGAATTCAAAAACATCAATCTCAAAAATTGTAGGAAATTTATTGACCGATCTGATCTTTACATTTTATAAAAATATTCTTAACAAATTCACTTTTAATACATTTCAACTAAACATAATAAAAGTCATATATGAAAAGCCCATGACTAACATCAAGTTCAATGTTAACATACAGGAAACTTTTCCTCTGGTCCACTAATAAGAAAAGGTAGCCCATTCTCACAAGTACTAAATTACACTATTTGAAGACCTAGCCAGAACAACTAGTCAAGAAAAAAATATAAAAGGCATATAACTTGTAAAAAAGCAGTAAAATTTTTAGAAATGGCATAATTATGCATAGATAGAAAACTCCATAGACTCCTCCAGTGACTGTTAGAAATAATGAACAAACTTAATAAACTTGCAGAATACAAAATCAATATACAAATATCCGTTGCATTTTTATATATTAAGAACAAATTATCAGCAAGAGAAATTAGGATAACAATTGTGTATATATTTATACCAAAAAGAATAAACTAGGAATACATTTGATAAGTGAAATAAAAGATCTAAATATAGATCTATAAATTACAGGTGCAAGAAATAAAAGTAAACCAAATAAATAGAAAGATATTCTCTGCTTATGGATTGTAAACAATGTGAGGATCTATTCTAATCAATCTTTTTTATGTTCAATCTCCCTTGCACTAATTATTGAGGAGAATGTCTATTTTCATTTTATACTCTTGCTTCCTTTTTCATGGGTTAATTGATCATAGGTGTGAGGGATTATATCTGGTTGCTCTATCCTCTTCTATTGATTGGTGTCTGTTTTTGAGCTAGTTTCATGTTGTTTAAATTACTAAAGCTTTGTTGGACTGTTTAACTTCAGAGAACTATACACTATTAGATTTAATACACTTTTTCAAGATTATTTTTGCAACTCATGGTCTATGTGGTTACATAAAGATTTTGAAATTACCTGTTCTATTAAATGGAAAAATCTCATGGTTACTTTGACATGAATCACACTAAATGTAGATTGCTTTGTGTAGTATGTTTGTTTCAACCACATTGTATCACATCATTAACATAAGAGAAATTTTCATTTCTTTGGATCAGTTTTAATTTCCTTCATCAATGTTTTCTATTATTTAACGTATAGGTTTTCTCCTTATTTCCTAACTTCATTTCTATGTATTCTATTCATAAATATGTAATTATATATATTATATTTGTAAACATGTTTCCTACACAAATACAACAGTCAGAAGACAGTGGCATGACATATTCAAAGTTCTGAAGGAAAGAAAGCTGTAATCTAAGATAATTTATCAAGCAAGGCTATTCTTTAGAATAGAAGGAGAGATAAATAACTTCCACTAAAGCAAGTACTAAAAGAATTTAGCAACAGAAAAAGAAATAATGTAAATCGACTCTAAAAAAAAAAGAAGCAGGATTCTATAGAAAGGAGAAAGGCATAATTAGAAAGGCAATAGCTACAATGTCTTACAATAGAATAAACATGATGTTGCAGTACAGTACATCAAAAATTTTAAGAGTCAGTGAGTGAAACAGGACAATACAGAGTATTTTCTTCTTGTTTCTGTTCTCTATAGGAGGGGTTAGAATTTCTATTCTTATCAGTTAAAAGAAAAAGATATAGTAATGTGTCAATATACATACAAGACAGGGTGGCCATAAGTCAAAACTTACAATGAAGTAACAAAGCCAAAAAGAAACCAAGATAATAAAAGAAAACTTATCAAGCAACAGAAAGAAAATGAAATGAACAAAAAGGAAATACCAAATCAACTGGAAAATGAAGTTCAAAATGGAAATAAACACCAGTCTATCAATAATTATCATAAATGTTAATGGACTTAGTGCTTCAATCAAAAGATATATATTGTCAGATGGGATAATATAATGAGACCCTACATTATGAAGCATAAAAGAGTACCACATTTGTAAGAGGAACACAAATTAATTGAAACTCAGAAGATGGAAAATATATTGCATGCAACTGGACATGACAAGAAAGCAGGACTAGCAGTACTGACTTCACACAAAATAGACTTTACAAGAAAGGTCATAGAGAAAGATAAACAAGGACATGAAATAATGATTAAAGGAGCAATAAAAAATGAGGGTATTAAACTCATTAATATATATGTACTCAATATAGGAGCACCTAAATACATATAGCAAATACTAATAGATGAAAAGGGAGAAATGGATGGGAACACAATCACATTCGGAGACTATATCTCCCCTTTACCATCACTAGACTGGTGTTTCAGGCAGAAAATTATTAAGGGAAGAAAGATACAAAAAGATACGATAAAATAATTAGAGTTGGTGATATTTTCAAAACAGTACTCTTCCCCAAAACAGAATATACATTCTTTTCCAGTTCACCTGGAATATTTTCTAGAAAAGATTATGTCCTCAGGCACAGAAGAAGCCTCAACAAATTTAAGAAAATAAAACCAATTTGAAGCATCTTTTCTGAGTATAATACTATGAAAATAGTAATCCTTCACAGAAAAACATTGTGAAAAAATGACAGCATGAAAATTAAACACCATGGTACTATAACAAGTAGGGGAGGTGAAGATGTAAAAGAATAAATTAAAAAATATCTTCAGAAATATGTCAAAATACTACACAAAATCTATTGAATACATTTAAAGCAGGCTTAAGAGGTAAGTTTATTGTGACAACACTCCTCAAAGTAGAAGAGCAATTTCAAATAACTAATCAAAGTTTCTATGTACACTAATCATGAAAAGAAGAGCAAACAAAACCAAAACTCAGCAGAAAGAGAGAAATAAGAATGATCAAGGAAGAAAGAATTGAAATACACATTAAAAAATAGAAAAAAAACAATCAAAGTATTGTTTGAAATAGTAAACATAATTGACAAAACTCTGGACAGGCTCACCAACAAGAAAAGAGAGAGAACACAAATAATATAAGAAATGAAAATGGAGAAACTAAAAAGAGTACAACAAATTTGCATATTATCATAAGTGAATAACATGAGCAACAGTATGGAAACAAAATGGATAACCAGGAATAAATGGAGAAGTTTTTGAAAACATTCAGCCCACCAATATTGCATCAAGAAGAAATTAACCATTTGAACAGTCAGATCACCAGAAATTGAATAGAATTATCAATAAAATAAAAAATATCTGCAAACCAAATTGAAACCCAACTAGCTTCACTGGGGAATTATACCAAACATACAGAGAAAAATACATACCAGTCCTCCTCAAACTCTTCCAAAAGATTGATATGGAAAGAGTACACCCAAACTCACACTGTGAGGCCAACATCAACCTGATACAAAAACCAGACAAAGACACTACCCCAAGAGAAAACTATAGTCCAGTATCATTGATAAATATAGATGTAAATGTCCTTAAGAAAGTATTAACAAACAGAATCCAACAGCATGTAAAAAAAGATTATGCACCATGGTAATGTTACTTCATTCCAGGAAAACAAGGATGGTTTAACTTATGCAAATAAATCAATTGTAATACACCATATCAATAACTGAGAGGACAAAATAACACATGATCATCTCAGTATATGCAGAAATAACATTTGAGAAAAATTAACACCTATTTGCAGTAAAAGTTCTTGTAACAGTGTGCATAGAGGGACCATATCTCAACATAATGAAAGCTATTTATGACAAACATATAGCCAGCAAAATACTCAATGGTGAAAAACTGAAACCCTTCCCACAAAAACCTGAGACAAGACAAGGTTGCCCATTCTCACAATTTCAATACAATATAGTCTTGGAATTCCTAGCCACAATGATCAGGCAAGGAAAATATATAAAAGGATTCAGACTGGAATAGAAGAGGTAAAATTGTCATGATAGGAAGACATGACACTATATATAGAAAACTGTAAAAGCTTCACAAAATATTACTTAGGCTGAAAAAGGAACTGGGCATGGTACCCAGAGCAATGTAAAAAAACCAATTACATTTCTTTACACTACCATTGAATCAACAGGAAAACAAATTATAGAGACAACCGCTTTTATAACTGCACCCAAAGCAAAAAAATGCTTAAGAAAAATTCTGACCAAGGAGGTGATGAAATATACATGGAGCACTAGAAAACATTGATTGAGGAAATCAAAAAAGAATGAAGAATAGGAAAGATGCCCAATGGTCTCGTAATGGAAGAAACAAAATTGTTAAAATGGTCATATTGCCCAAGGCAATCCCCAGACTTAATGTGATTTCCTATCAAATTATGCCAAAATTTTCTTTTTGGGACTGAAACAACTGATTCTAAGATTTACATAGAGTCATAAAAGATCCATAATTTCCAAAGCAATATTAATGAAAAAGAAAGAGGCTGGAGGAATAAACTACCTGTTCTCCATACACTATTGCAGAGCCACAATGAACAAAATGACAAGATATTCATACAGAAAGAGGCATATGGACCAAAAGAACAGAATAGAAGGCCTAGGAATAAATTTACAGGCCTACGTTCTATTAATCTTTGACAGAGTAGCCAGGAATATGACAGAGAAAAGACCATCTCTTCACCAACTGGTTTTGGGAATCTGGATAGCAGCATGCAGAGCAATGGAGTTAGAACACTCCTTCACTCCATACACAAGAATAAACTCAAAATGGCTTGAAGACTTAAATGTAAGGCAAGACACAGTAAATCTCCTAGAAGAAAATATTGGCAAAACACTTTGAAATAAATCTCAGGAATGATCTCTTAGAACAGACTACCCAGGTAATGAATGTAAGAATAAAATTAATAAATGGGACCTAATAAAACTTATAAGCTTTTGCACAGCAAAGGGAACCATAAACAAAGCAAAATGACAACCTGCAGTATTAAAGAAAATATGTAGAAGTGTGCAACTGACAAAGGCTTAATTTCCAAAATATAAAGAGTTCATACAAACTAATAATAATACTTAAAAAAAACAAGAAACCCAAATTGAAAATGGGCAGAAGCCCTGAACAAGCAATTCTCCAATAGAGACATACAAATGCCACATAGATATATGAAAAAAAATTGCTCACTATCATTATCAGAGAAGGGCAATTCGAAACTCTAATGAAGTATCACCTCACAATAGTCACAATGGTCATCATTCAAAATTCCACAAACATTAAATCCTGGGGTATCTGTGGAGAAAGATGACCCTCTTTCACTGTTGGAAAGAATGTAGTTTCGTGCAGTCATTGCGAAAACCAGGGTGGGGATTCCTCAAAAGAATAAAAATAGGCTTAACATACGATCCAGCAATCACACTTCTGGGTATAAACCAAAGTGAACCCAAATTCAAAAAGACACCTGTACCCCAATGTTCTTTGCAGTGCTATATACAACAGCCACGACATGGAAGCAACCTAATTGTCCAACAACAGATAACAGTATTCAGAAGTTATCCCGTATTTACACAATGGAATACATTTCTGCAATAAAAAATGATAAAACAATGACATATGCAGCAAAATGGATGTCCCCAAAAAGTGTCATCTAATTGAAGTAAGCCAGAAAAATAAAGAAAAATAATACATGACATGACATATGGGGAACCTTAAAAAAAAATTTGGATGAGAACACTATGATTTCATCTACAAAATTGAAAGAAACTCACAGATCTACTAAGCAATTATATGATTACAATGGAAAGGGGCTGTGAGAGGATATATTTGGGAGCTGTAGTTTCATAAATTTTTTCCTCTATATATAAAAGTAAATTTTTTCAAAATTTCTCTTTATGACACAGGGCAGTAAGTTAAATATTGTGAAGTAATGTTTAATAGGCACATAAATATATGCATGTAGGGGGACACTGTGCTATACACCACAGATTGACACATTGTAAATGGCAATAATTCAATGATAAGTAAATGAATAAACATGTAAATAAATAAATAAATAAATAAATAAATAATAACTAAATAAAAAATATTTAATAATAAATCAAATACAAAGATTCACACTACTTAACTTTACACCTTATGGATTTAGGAGAAATCAGAAAGAATAAAAAGAAAATTGAATGAATGAGAGTATGGCAAATAACAAGAGATGCAATTGGAAAGCTAGAAAAAAATATACCTAAGTCTGTTTCTTTTAAACATAAACTGGACAAATGTTTAGGTTGGCTAATAAAATACAGACTCAAATAAAATTAGAAATAAAAGATAAGATATTACCACTGATGTTGTAGAGATGCAAAGCATCATAAGAAATTACCACTAGCCAATGATTTGAATGACCTAGAACTAAAGACAAATACCCAGAAACATATGTCTTCCAATACTGAATCAAGAAGTAATTAGAAAGATAATAGAGCAAAAATGTGTTTGAGTAAGTCAATAATTCTAACTTCCAAAGCCAGAAAAAATTTACAAAACGACTTTACTGGTGAATTCTGTCATACATTTGAAGACAATTTTTCACCAATTCTTCCCCAAATCTTCCAAGAGTTTGAAGGGGGTGAAAGGTTCCAAACATATTTTATGATGCGAGCTTTATTTGCTTAACAAAACTAGAAAAGACATTATATGCAATAAATAGAATATTATCCCTGATGTACATATGTGCCAAAATTCTCAACAAAACACAAGCAAAATGAATTCAACAACACATTTAATGTATCATAAACATATATGAGTAAAGGTATATATCCCTGGGTTTAAGGATACTTCAAAATATTCAAATCGATAAAGATGACATGCCACACTAATTGAATGAGAAATAAAACTCACACAATCATCACAATAAGTGCGGAAAGAGCATTGTATATAATACAACATCCTTTTAAGATACTCCCAACAAATTAAATTAACCCTGTCAGTGGCACGATATAATTTACACACAAACACTGTGTGGATAGAAGCGAAGCAGTTCTCTGTTTTTTGATTCTTAGAAGAAGGGTTTATATAGGACATGCACAATGCCACACATATAATCTAGGTTATAACAATGTTAATAATCTTAAGCTATTTATGTTCCCATGCTCCTGCAGTAAGCGCAGGATGTTAAATGATCAAGAATTGTTTTAAAGTTCACCACGGATCTTCATTAAGTAGGCCATCTCTTATCCAGCCGGCTTTGCCTGTCTTAGGTTGTCCTCCTCTGACGATCTTACCCAGCATAGGCTATCCAGCTTTCCATACTGGATACATTGAGTAGGCCATTACTTATCCAGCCTGGATACGTGACATTCCTCACAGCTTGTTTATCAGTTCAGCCCAAGGGCTTATTTTCTAGAGCCTTCAGACAGGGGCCTACAAACCCAACATCCCTTGACAGAAAACTGGATGAAGAAAATTTGATGTATATATGCAATGGAATCAATACTTTGCATTCCTATCAACAGTGTACACACTGTTCCTTTTTCTCCACAATCTCACCAACATCTATTTGTTTTCTTTTTGATGAGAGCCTTCTGAAAAGTGTGAGGTCTTGTCTCATATTAGGTTTATGACTTTCCTAATAATTTGTAACTCTGAACACATTTTTATGTGTCATAAAGCCTACTCTATGTTTTCTACAGAAAATTGATTCAGATCTATCTATTTAGTTCCTATGGACTTTTTTTAAATTGGATTGTTTGCTCTTTTTTATGTTGTTTTGGGGTAAGAGTTTGCCATATATTTTGGATATTAACACTTGATTGTAAATTATCACTTAAAAATATATTCTACCATTGTGTTGGTTGACTGTTAATTTTATTGATCATTTCTTCTGCAGTGTAAATCTGTTTAGTGTGACACAATCATATTTTGTTAGTTTTATTTCTGCTTTCCTTGACAGAGGAGGCATATGCAGAATCAAATTAAGTCCAATATCAGAGTGTACTTCTTATGTTTTACCCTAGGATTCTTTAATTTCATGTTTTATGCTTTATGTGCCCATGAATGGGATTGCTGTGTCATATGATAGGTCTATTTTTATTATTCAAAGGAACTTCCATACTGTTTCCAAAGTTGTTTCACCAATTTTATTTCCCACCAACAGCATTGGAGAGTCCCTGTTTCTCCACAACCTTCCCCAGTCTTTATTATTTGTAGACATTTTAATGACAGCCCTTCTCGCTAGTGTGAGGTAAAACATTATTTTATTTTTGTCTTGTCTTTGTATAATGATTTGCATTGTGAGCACGTTTTTATATTCCTGTTTGTCATCTGTGTGTCTCTTTTTGAGAATTGTCTTCTGCTCATTTTCTGGCTGAGTTGTTTGTAGATTTTCAAAACGGTGTTGCATGAACATTCTGTGTATTTTAGAAATTAGCCTCTTGTTGATTGCAATGTTTCCTAATGTTTTCTCCCATTTGGAAGCTCATCTATTGATTCTGTTTATTTTTCTGTGTAGAAGTTTTAAGTTTAATTAGGACCTACTTGTTTATTTTAACTTTATTGTTTTCAGCTTGGGAGTGTGACATAAGTAAATTTTGCTACAATTTTTGCTTTGTTTAACCTATGTTTGATTCCAGAAGATTTATTGTGTCACACATTAGATTCATATATTTAAAACATTTTTAATTTATTCTTGTACAGTGTGAGGGATTGTTCTCATTTCATTGATTTTCATGTGGCTGTCTAGCTTTCTCAACATCACTTGCTGGAGACTGTCTTTAAGGCATTGTATATTTTTGTTTCCTTTGTCATATTTTAGTTGACCATAGTTGTGATGTTTTATTCCTGCATCTGTGTTCTTTTCCAGTGATATAGATGTTTGTTTCTTTTCCAGTATTGTGCTGTTTTGATTGCTGAATTTTTGTAATATAGTTTGAGATCTGGAAGGGTTATGGGTTATGAATCCAACTTTGTTCTTTTTCCTCATTGTTTCTTTTGCAGTTCTGGTCCTTTTTAAGATCCATTCAAATCATAGGACTGTTTTTAGTTCTGTGGAAAATATCATGTAGTTCGATCTGAATCATTTTGTATCTGTAGACATATTTTGTAGTATGTATATTTTAACAATATTAATTCCTCTAAACGAAGACCTTGAGATTTCTTTCCATTTCTTTGCATCATCTTCAAATTTCTTTATAAGTGTCCTATAGATTTTATTATGTTGGATTTTCCTGAGGTTATTCATGTTTTGACCTGATTTCATATGGATTTTTTAAAATAATGGAATATTTTATTGTTAGTGTAAAGAAATGTGACAGTTTTTTATATTAATCATGAATCATGCTACTTTGCTAAATGTCTTTATTAGTTTTAGTTGTTCTGGTGTGGAGAATCTTTAGGGATCTCTATATAGATTATCATGTCATCTAAAATAATAACAGTTTTACTGCATTCAATTCAACTTGAATAATTTTTTTCTTGTCCTATTGCTGTTACTAGGACTTCCCATACTGTGTATAATAGAAATGGTGAGATTGGGCATCCTTGTCTTATTCCTTAATTTGGCTTTCAGTTATTCACTTTTGTATACTATATTGTCTGTGGGTTTGTAAGTAATGACTTTAGTTATGTTGAGATATGTTTCCTGAATCCTACTTTGGTAAGAGGCTTCTGTTGTTGTTCCTATTGTTGTTGTTGTTGTTGTTGCTGTTGTTGCTGTTTTAATGAATAAAATGTTCAATTTTCTGAAATACTTTTTATGTATTTTTTGAGATGACCACATCATTTTCTCTTTTCCTTTTGTTAGCGTGGTGTATCAAACTGATTGATTTGTGCATGTTGAACCTCTCTTGTGACCCTGCCATGAGTCCAAGTTGATCATGGTGTATGATTGATTTTTGGCATTGCTGGATTTAGTTTGCTAATAATATTTTGTAGAATTTTTGCATCAAAATCTGTCAAATTTATTGGCTTGAAGTTCCCTTTGCCTGTAGTTTGTTTGTTGGCTTTGCTATCAGGGTGATAAATTCTTCATAGGATTAATTTGGGAGTTTCCCACATCTTCACTATTTTTGAATAATTTGAAGAGTATAAGTTATGCTTTGTATTTTTGTTCTCCACACAATTTGTTTAAATCTGCACTTCTATTTAATGATTTTTTTAAATGCAGATATTTTCTTCTAGAAAATAGTTTGTTCAAATTATTTGTTTCTCCTTATTTCTGTCTCTTTCTAGACATTTGTCTATTTCTTCAAAGTTGTCAAGATTATTCGAATGTAAGTGTTGACAAAATGATCCCTTTTTTGTATATCTGAGGTAACAATTGTTATTTCTCTTCTTTTATTCCTTACTTAATTTCTTTGGGGTATCTCTTTATTCTTCATGATGCACCTACCTAGAGGTTTTTTTTATTTTGCTTATCTTAAAAAAAACAAAAATAATCTTTGGTTTTACTGCTCTTTTGCATAGTTTTCTTTTTGTCTCTAATGTATATTTACACCTGTAATATTTAGGATCATTTTTTTAATTTTTTTAAATTTTCATCGATTTACTGTCATTTTACAAAATTGTCTCCAATCCCAGTGTAGAGCACAGTTTTGCAGTTGCAATGAACAAAAATACATTTTTTGTCCCATTTTTTCCACTGTGGGCTTCCATAAGAACTTTTATATATTTCCCTGTGCTATACAGTACAATCCTGTTTATCTATTATAAAATTTAGACCTCCTAGTCTATCCCTTCCCACACCCCGCCCCCTTGGCTAACAAAAGCTTGTATTCTACGTCTGCATGTCTATTTCTGTTCTGTATTTGTGCTTTTTTTGTTTTGTTTTGTTTGTTTTTTTGATTCCACTGATGAGCCATATCATATGGTATATTACTTTCTCTTTCTGGCTTACTTCACTTAGACTGATTTTCTCCTGGACCATCCATGTTGCTGAAAATGGCGTAATGTTTTCACTTTATATGGCTGACCAGTATTCCATTGTATAAATATACCACCTCTTCTTTATCTAGTCAACTGTCGATGGATATTTAGGCTGTTTCTATGTCTTGGCTATTGTAAATAGTGCTGGCTATAAATATTGGGGTACAGGTGTCATCCAGAAGTAGGGTTCCTTCATGATTTATGGCCAGGAGTAGGTTTCCTGGGTCATATGGTAAGCCTATTCCTAGGTTTTTGAGGAATCTTCATCCTGTTTTCCACAGTGGCTGCACCAATCTGCATTGCCACCAGCAGTGAAGGAAGATTCCCTATTCTCCACAGAAACTCCAGCATTTGTCATTGTGATTTAAGAATGATGGCCATTCTGATTGGTGTGAGGTGATACCTCTTTGTAGTTTTGATTTGTATTTCTCGGATAATCAGTGATATTGAGCATTTTCTGATGTGTCTTTTGATCATTTGTATGTCTTCCTTGGAAAATTGCTTGTTTAGGTCTTCTGCCAATTTTTGCATTGGGTGATTTATGTTTTCTTATTCAGTTGGATGTGCTGCTTATATACTCTGGAGATCAAGCCTTTGTCGGTTTCATGTTCAGATATTTTCCCATTCCTTAATTTGTATTTTTGTTTTACTTCCAGTTTCTTTGCTGTGCAGAAGCTTGTAAGTTTCATTAGGTCTCATTTGTTTATCCTTGCTTTTATTTTTTCTAGAAGAAAATTTATGAGACGTATGTCAGATACTGTTTTGCCTATATTTTCCAATAGGAAGTTTATTGTATCTTGTCTTATGTATAAGTCTTTGATCCATTTTGAGTTTATTTTTGTGTATGGTGTTCTAGCTTCATTGGGAGTGTTCTACGTTCATTGATTTACATGCTGCTGTCCAGTTTTCCCACATCAGTTGCTGAAGGGATTGTCTCTCTTCCATTGTATTTTCTTGTCTCCTTTGTCAAAGATTAATTGACCAAAAGTTTGTGGGATTATTTCTGGCTCTCAATTCTGTTCCGTTGGACTGTATGTATCATTTCCTACCAATACAATGCTGTCATGTTGACTGTAGTTCTGTAGTATTATCTGAATCATTAGCGTTAAGAAATGCCACTGATTTTTGAAACTTAATCTTGTAACCTGCTACATTGCTGAATTCTTCGATCAGCTGTAGTAGTTTTTGCCTGGATCTTGTACGGTTTTCTATATATAGTAACATATTTTCTGCATATAGTGAGACTTTTACCACTTACTTTCAAATTTGCAATCATTTTAACTCTTTCTCTTGTTTGATTACTGTGGCTAGGTCTTCCCAGACTATTTGAGTCAGAATGGTGATAGTGTGCATCCTTTTACTGTCCTAGATTTTAGTGTGAAGATTTTGACTTTCTCACCATTCAGTACAATGCTGGCTGTAGGTTTGTAATCTATAGCTTTTATGATGCAGAGATATGTTGCCTCTATGCCCAATTTGGTGAGATTTTTTATCATAAGTGTGTGTTGAATTTTATCAAATGCTTTTCCTGCATCTATTGAGATGATCATGCGGTTTTGGTCCTTTCTCTTGTTGACGTGCTGTATTACATTGATTAATTTGCCTATGTTGGACCACCCTTGTGTCCCTGGCATGATCCCCACTTGGTCATAATGTATAATTTTTTCTGTGTTTTTGGGTTCTTTTCGCTACTATTTTGGTGAGGATATTGGCGTCTGTATTCATCAGTGATATTGGCTAATAATTGTCTTGTTTGGTATTGTGTTTGCCTGGTTGTGGTATCAGGGTGATTGTGGCTTCATAGAATGACTTTGGGAGTATTCCTTCTTTTTCAATTTTCTGGAAGAGTTTGAGAAGGACAGGTATGAGTTCTTCTATGCATGTTTGGTAGAATTCCGTAGTGAAGCCGTCCGGTCCTGGATTGTTATTTGTAGGGAGGTTTTATATTGCTATTTTGATTTCATTTCTAGTGCTCTGCTTGTTCAAGGGGTCAGTTTCTTCTTGATTCAGTCTTGGTGCACAGTATGTTTCCAGAAACTTGTCCATCTCCTCTAGGTTATAAAGTTTGGTTTAATATACTTTTCATAATATTCTCATGTGATATTCTGTATTTCTATTTTATTAGTTGTAAATTCTACATTCTCCTTTCATATTTTGGCAATTTGTGCTGTCTCTCTTTTCTTGTTTTTGAGTTTGGCCTGAGGTTTGTCCTTTATACTTACTTTTTAGACAAACCAGCCTTTGGATTGGTTGAATTTTTCCTATGGTCATTTTAAACTCTATTTTATTTATTTCCTCCCCAATATTTATGATTTCCTTCCTTCTGCTGCCTTTGGGTATTTTTTTCTTCTTTTTCTAGTTCATTCTCCTGATAGGTTAAATTGTTTATTTGTGGTTGTTCTTCATTTCTGAGGTCTTTATTGCTATAAACTCCCCTCTCAACACTACTTTTGCTGTGTCCCATAAATTTTGTGTGGTTTTGCTTTCATTTTATTTTGTCCCATGGTAAATTTTCATTTCAGCTTTGATTTCTTTTTTGACCCATAATTTTTTAATAACATATTGTTTAATCCCCATGTTTTCCTTTTGTTCTCCTTTGTTTCTCTGTTGTTGATTTCTAGCTTCATGGCATTCTGTTCAGTAAAGATGCTTGAGGTAATTTCTATCTTCTTAAAGTTGCTGAGGTTTCTTTTATGCCCAAGTATATGATGAATCATGGAAAAGTTCCACGTGCACTTGAAAAGAATGTTTGTACTATTTTGTGGGGGGTACAATGCTCTGAAAATATCCACCAAGTGTAATATTTCTATTGTATCATTTAACTTCATTGTTGCTTAAGTTATTTTTGATCTCGATGATCTGTCCAGTGATGTTAATGCAGTGTTGAAATCTCCAACAATAATTAGAATCCCACCACTATCCCCCTTTATATCTGTCATTAATTATTTCATGTACTTAGGTAGTCTTCTATTTGTTGCCTATGTATTAACGAGTGTGCTAGCCTCATCTTGTATCACTCCATCAATTATTATAAAATGTCCTTCTTTATCTTTCTTTATGACCTTTGTTTTAGAATGTTTTGTCTGAATTCAGTACTGCAACACCTGCTTTTTGGCTTTTCCATTTGTATGGAATACCCTTATCCATCCTTTCACTCTCAATCCATATGTTCCCTTCTCGCTGAAGTGGGTCCCTTGTATGCAGCATATTGAAGGTTCTTGCTTTATTATCCAGCCTGCAACTCAATGACATTGACTGGAGCATTTAGTCCATTAACATTTATAATAATCGATGATATGTTTGTGTTTATTGCCATTTTGACCTTATCTTTCCAGTTGATTTGTTGTTTCCTCTTTGTTCGTTTAATCTTCCTTTTCTGGTTTGGTCATTTTCCTTTGTATTATCATGAATTTTATTTAGTTTTAGTGACTCCCTGAATATGTTTTTGTCTTGTTTTTGCCCTTTTATACAGTCTATTAGACCATTACTATAACTGATTTTATTAAACTGATAGTAACATGATCTCAAAACCATCCTACCAAGAACAAAATATTTTAAAATGAAAGACCCCCAGAAAAATTCTCTATTTTCCTGCCTTCCTCTCCCACTCTCAATGATTTCTATGTCTTGTTTTAAAATTTTGTGTTTATTTTATTAGTAGCTTATGAGTTATCTCTTTTCCAGCTGTGAGTTTCACATTTCTGTAGCATCCTGCTGCTTTTCTTTTTAGAGTAGAACTTTCAATATATCTTTTAGCATGGGTTTAGTGTTGCTAAACTCTTGTAGCTTTTTTTGTCTGTGAAATCTTTTATGTCTTCTTCTATCATAGAGTATAGCCTTGATGGTTAAAGTATCCTAATGTATATAATTGTTTTCATTCAGGACTTTGAATTTATCTTGCCACTCCCTTCTGTTCTGTAGTATTTGTTTTGTGAAATCAGCTGTGAGCCTTATGGGGATTTCCTTGTAACTCTCTGTTTGAGATTCACTTGCTGCCTTTAGAATCATTTATTTATCCTTGAATCTGGCCATCTTTATTATATGTCTTGCTGTGGGTTTGAGTTCTTCCTGTCTGGGACACTCTGAGCTTCCTGTACGTGGATATCTGATTCCTTCTTTAAGTTTGGGAAGTTCTCAGTCATGATTTTTTCAAACACCTTTGCAATCTACTTTGATCTTCCCTCCTCTTCTGGGACTTCTACCACGCCAAGTTTGGCATGCTTTCTATTATCCCATAGGTCTCTTGTGCTTTTTTAATTTGATTCTTGTTGTTTCTCATTTAGCTCTTCTGATTGGGTGCTTTCTATTTTCCTGCCTTCTAGATCACTAATTCATTCCTCTGCATTATCTAGTCAGCTTTGCAACACCTTTAGATCATTCCTCATCTCAGTCAACGGGTTTTCCTATTCTACTCGGCTCTTCTTTATAGCTTCCATTTCATTTTTAACATATTTTACATCTCTAAACACTATCTTTTATTTCCTCCAGTAATTTGATCACTCCTCTTTTGAAATCTTGATCTAGTATGATATTGATGTCTATTTCAGTGATCACACTTTCAGGGGATTTCTCTTGTTCTTTTAATTGGGAATGGTTTGTCTGCTTCTATATCTTGCTCCTACCTCTCTGACACTGTGGTTTATGGAGTATATGTTAACTACTGTGGTCCTAAAGGAGTTTATCTACCTAATGCCTATGTAGTAATACAACTAAGAAAGAGAAGAGAGAGAGAGAGGCAAAGAATTTTAAAGAAGTGGTAATAAATGTTTGAGAACATTGTATAATACATAATAGAAGAACAAGCTGAAACAGAGTTTTGAAAAATGATAATAATAATAAAATTATTTTTATAAATTTAACTGGGATTTAAAAGGGGGGGTATATACAAGTGCCCAAGAAATAATAATTAATAGGATAATAGAAAATGGAATAGGTAAAAACAGATTAAAACAAGGGGGTGGTCAGAGTGTCCTGGATACTGTGTACTGTTAATGTGAACTCTTTCTGTATTCATCCTGGTTTGGAAGCTCAGCTTGCTTTTTCCAGAAGCCCTCCATTGGAGCCCACATCTGTGCAGCTCCAGGGTCTGTCAACAAGCAGAACACTCCTACTCCCAACACTGGTTCCGGAGCAGCTCTCTTTACTCTGGGCTGTCTTGTCACTGCCCTGACTGATACCTCAGTCACATGTTTCAGACAGACCAGGCAGTAGTGGGCATCAAGCCCTCTCCCAGCCACATGGTCAGGGGCTGCATTACAGCCCAAAATTTGGCGGGCCATCAGCCCCCTCAGGGTGCCAGTCTCTCCACAGCTATGTGCCCTGTCACTGGTCTGGGTCAAAACCCAGCTCCTTGTTTGCATTGTCAGAGCAAGTTCTCTGAGGGAATAGGACAGTAATATCTTATATGTCTCAGACTGTAGACAAGTCCCCATTAGGCGCTTAAGGTTGCTAAGTCCTTAGGAGTGAATGGAGGTTTTGCTCTCGCTGCTGCCAGGGTGCAAAGCACCAGAGGCTATGGTGGCTGTGTCTGAACCCCAGGTCTCTTGTCCTAGATACTTTTGTGGATTTTCAGAGATTTGGAATGCACCTTTCCCCTCACAGGGCTAGTCTGCCTTGTTGTTTAATGGAGGGCCCAGGTTGTTTTCCCTTTGCAACCACAGAAATGGCACACAGCCCCCTCCATTCCCCTGGGCTGCCTCAGTGCAACCATCATCATCTTCCACCCAGGTCGGGCAGCATGGCCCTGCCCCCAGCTGCCAGGTTGCCTCTTGGGCTTGGTGTCATAGGGATCCTCTGTGCCTGTTTAACTTAGTACTGTCAGTCAACTTATAACATATAGAGGTTCAATTCTTGGAGGCTCCTCCTCCATCCTGCCGACCTCTCAGTTGGAGAGGGGAAACTCAGTGAATGAGCACCAGTCCTTCTTTGCTGCTCCCTCACTGTGGGACCTGTCCCAATCTGTTTTGCCTTTTCTTCTTTCTTTCTTCATTGTCTTCTTCCAGATTTTTTGCATCTTTACCTTTTGCGACCTGTCCCAATCTGTTTTGCCTTTTCTTCTTAATTCATTTTTTTTACCAGATTTTTTGCATCTTTATCTTTGAAGAGGACAATGTTCTATCATAGTTCTGCAGGTTCTCTGGTTAGTTGAGTAGGTCTGTGGATGTGAGTCTTGATGAATTTGTGGGAAAGGGTGAGCTACAAGCATCATTCTTCTCAACCATCTTCGCATCCCCCCAAAAATTCTCACTTTATGGTGGAAGTTAAACACAATCAGTAAATAGATGGAAAAGATGTTTCATGGAAATGACAAGAAAGTGCAGTTTGCAGTGCTCAACTCATACAAAATACGTTTTAAAATAAGGGCCCCAGTGAAAGTGAAATATGAGATTATATAAAAAAAGAGATCAATATAAAAATACAGTATTACACTCATTAAATTATATATGGACCCAACACCGTAGATCCTAAGAATAAAAAGAAATATTAGACATGAAGGAATTAATTTATTATAAAACAATAATAGTAGATGTGTTGAACAACTCACTATTCTGATGGCCATATCATCACAAAAGAATATCTGTAAGGAAACAAAGGTATTAATGGCATATTAGATCATTTGAACCTAACTCAGGTATTGGACATTGCATCAGAAAAGGAGAACACATAAACTTCTCAAGTGTGCTCAGGATGTTATCTAAGGAATTAACCACATATTATGTCATAAATTGAGCCTCATGAACTTTAAGCAAATACAGATTACAGCAAATATTTCTCCATACATAAAATTATGGAAATATGCATCAACTCTAGAAAGAAGAACAAGATAAGCACAAATATGAGATTAAACCTCATCCTTTAAAAAATAAAATAAAACAAGGTCAATGATGAAAACAAAGAGGTAATAAAATCATACCTGAAGACAAATTACAATGAAAACACAGCTTTATCAAATATATGGGATGCAGCAAAGCAAATCTAAGAAGGAAGTTTAGAAAAATTGAGGGCTTCTACAAGGAAAAAGAAAAACCTCACACAAAGGAAAATGTTAACCAGCCAAAATAAATAGATATAAGAATAAACAAAACACAAAGACAGTAGAGTGAGTAAAGTTTAATGATTAGGTTGAAAATAAATAAAATAAAAATTAAAAATTAAATAAAAATTCATAAAATCAACAGTTTTTTTCTTAAAAATATTAACAAATTGATAAGCATTTAGCCAGGATTATAAAGAAATACAGAGTCAACCCAAACAAAATAAGAAATGAAATGTTAGAAATAATTTCTGATAGTACAGAAATGCAAACAAAGATTATGAAATCACTCTGAGCAGTTACGTGACAACTAACTGGATGACCTTAAAGAAATGGACAAATTTCTTGAAACATACAGCCGGGCAACCCTGAATAAAAAGAAAACTGAAAACTTGAAAAGAGCAATCAGCATAATTTAAATAAAATCTATAGTTTTAAAAACATCCTTTGAACAAAATGCCTGGATGTCTTCACTAAAACCTCTTTCCTCTAAACTATTTCAAAAAATGTATTAGGAAGGAAAATTCCCAAATTTATTCTATGAGGCCACTAATAACATGATAACAAAACCAGTCAAAGACACTACCAAAAAAAGAAATGAAAATGTAAAGCCAATATCCTTGATGAATATACATTAAAAAATTCTCAACAAAACATCAACAAATTAATCCAGCAATACATAGAATTTATTATACACGATGATTAGTTGGACTCCGTCCAGAGTCACAGGGATGTTTCAACATACACAAGTAAAACAGCATGACACATATTTTATAAAGGAAGTACAAAATTCACAGGACCATGTCAATACACACAGAAAAAGCATTAGACAAAATTCAACATACATTCATAATCAGAACTCTCATGAAAGAGAGTATAATGGGAACATCTCTCAACATACTATAGGTCACTTATAACAATTTATAATACTTAGGGGAAAAGCTGAAAGCCTTCTGGGTAAATTCGGAAATAAGACAAGGATTCCTACTCTCAGCACTTCTGTTCCATAGTAAAAGAAGAAAGGAAAAGGGAAGAAAAAGAAATGCAAAATGGAAAGAAAGAGCAAAGTTGGCACCAGTACTGATGACATAACAATTTACATTGAGTCCTAAGTTCTCCACACAGACTAATATCAACAATAAGTTATTTCAAAAAGGGAGCAGGGTACAATATTAATGTAAAGTTGTCTCTTGCATTTCTACACGTTAATCATGAGATACCCTAAAATGGACGTTGAAAGCAATACTATTTAAAATCCCAGTCTCCCGAATATCTTGGAATAAATGTAACCACATATATGAAAGATCTAAACACTGAAAATTAAAAAACATTGACAAAGAAATTAAAAATGTTTCAATAAAATGGAATGATGTCTTGTGCTCTTGGATTGAAAGAGTTAATATTGTTAACATGGCCGAACTGCACAAAGAAACCTACAGATTTAGTGCAATTCCTGTTATGAAGCTGTAGTATTTCCCACAGAACCAGAAAATAAATAACTCTAAGTTTTACATGAAACCATTAAAAATTGTCAAAGTGATCTTGAGTAAAGACAACAAATCTGGAGGAATAAACCTCCCAGATTCCTTACTATAGTACAAAGCTACAGTAATAAAAACTGCATGGCATTGGCACAGAGGTATAATCAATAAAATCAGATAGAGAGCCTAGAAATAATTCCACACACCTATGAGCACTGAATAAATGATAAATGAGGCAAGAGTACACAATGGAGAAAAGACAGTCTTGTCAATGGATGGTGTTTGGAAACCTGGACGTCTACATGTAAAACAGTGAAATGAGAGCATTCCCTGACATCATATATAAAAATAAACTCCAAGTGTATTAAGGACCTAAATGTAAGACTTGATACTATAAAACTTCTAGAAGGGGATATAGGTGATACACTATAGGATATATATCACAGGAATATTTTCTTGTTTCAGTCTCCTAAGGCAAAAGAAATAAAAGCAAAAATAAGCAAGTGAGACCTAAATAAACTTGAAAACTTCTGCACAGATAAGGAAAATTTGAATGAAATGTAAACACTGCCTGTGTAATTGGAGAACATATTTGCAAATAATGCAAGTGATCAGGGGATAATAGATGCAAGTTAATAGATGTAACATGGATTTAGGTTACACAACTTAATGTGAAAAAGAAAAACCCAATCAAAAAAAGAGCAGAGTACCTGAGTTAATATTTTTCCAAAGCAAACCTACAGATAAGTAACATGCTAGTGATAAAAATGCTCAACATTACTAATTATTAGTTAATAGCAGTTCAAAACCACAATGAGGTATCACTTCACACTGGTCAAATGGCTATTATCAAAAAGTCGTAAAATAGAAGCTGTTGGAGATGACTTTGAAGAAACAAATCACTTGTATACACTTGGTAGGAATGTAAATTTTTACAACAATATTCAGATTTTTTTAACACCTAAAACAGAACTACCATATGAAACACTAACACCTCTCCTTGGAAATATCTGGAGAAGAAACCCTAAATGAGTAAAACCAATGTTCACAACTGTACTGTTTATAATATGCAAGACAGGGAAGCAATCCAAGTGTCCACAGTAGACTATGGACTTAAGAAGATATGATGATTCTGGAAATATGCAATGGAATATTACTCAGCCATGAAAAAGTATAACACATGGCTATTTCAGCATCATGATTGGACCTAGTAAATATTGTTCTTAGTGAAGTAACTTAGACAAAGACAAAAGTATATAATATGATATATATGTGGAATCTAAAGAATAACAAATATATGTGTACATCTATATATAGATATCTGTTGATAGATGACAGATAAGTAGATACATAGAAGGATAGATACATAGACACATGATAGATAGACATATAGCTAGACAGTTAGATTGATAGATAGATAGAGAGATAGATAGATAGATAGATAGATAGATAGAGACATCGTAGAGAGATAGAGAGATTAGATAGGCAAGACTGAAAGATATGGGAAATAATTTATATTTACCAAAGGGGAAGGGAAAGACAATTTAATGGTAGGACATTGAGAGATAAACAGTAGTATACAAAAAGGAGATAAGCATCAAGGATAATCTGTATAGATCAGGGAATTACAAGCAATAACTTAAAATAATTGTATGTTACAATTATTGTAATAATTTATAATGCAATCTAATCTAAAAAGTGGTTGGAGTCACTATACTGTACATCAGAAACTACACAATATAGTACATCTACTGTTCTTCAATTAAAAATAAAACATCTCATGTATAATTTAGTCCTTTTTCTGCTGATAGCATCTTCCTTTAATATTGTTTCAATTTTAGTCTTTACCTTTTATGAATACTGACTCAAATTATTTCTATTTCTGTTTTGAACATGTTACCAGATTGATGTACCTATATTTATTGCAACTGAATTACTATTTTTCTCTCTTTAAATCATATAAAATAGAAGCATTTAAAAACATACCTAAGGAAACATTTGCAACATTCTCATGGTCTTTGCTTAGTATTTTGTTCAATATTTTGCGTATATTTGCCATTTTATTTTTCTTAGAATAGCTCTTTCCTGAACCTCTTGTAAGGTGTCTAGGTTTTGTTTTTTACATCTCATTCAGGTTTCTTTGTCTGGTAAAGTCTTTATTTTCACTTTACAAATAAGTGATAACTGTGCAAGTTAGAGTATTTTTGGGTGGGAGATTTCTTATTTCAGTAGTTTGAAAATGTCTTTATATTTACCCTCGGCGTATGTTTTCTGCTCAGCAAACTGCTGATAGCCTAATGGGGGTTTCTATGTAGATTAACATAACTTTTCTTGGCTGCTTTTAAAATTTTACTCTGTCATTGACTTGCCAATTTGCATATGACGTATCTTGAAGAAGGTCCCATTGTCTTAAAGTTATTGGTGTTTTGTTGGCTCACGGACTTGTATATCAGTTCCTTACCCAGGTTAAGGAAGTTATCAACTATATCAACTTTAAATAAACCATCAACTGCCTTCTAACTTTCTTCCCCCTCCAGGATTTCACTCTAATATGCACTTCCTGAAGAAGTCTGATGGCTATTGTAGAATATCCTCACTTTTTAATATCTTGAATCTCTGCCCTCTCCTATCATTTCTTGTTTTGTATTGGTGAGTTTGCTAATCTCTCTTCCACAAGAGAGTCTTCATCCAATACTTTCTGTTGCATTCTTCATATCACTTATTAAGTTCATGTGGTCCTCCAATAATGTTTGGTTTTTCATAGTTTCAGTCTCTTAGGTAATGTATACATTATCAACATTTATTTTATTCCTGAGCTCACTAAACTGCTTTCTGAGTTTTGTTTTTTGTATTGAGTTTTTGTATGGCATCTCTTTGGATTCTCTATTAGTTATACGGCAATATTCCATGACTTTAAATTTGTTTGCTGCAGTGTTGATGTTTGTGTGCGTGTGTGTGTGTGTGTGTATGCATTTGCCTGTGCATGTGTGTCTTTGTCTGTGTCAGTGTCTGTGTGTGTGTATCTGTGGGTGTGCGTGCCCTATAATGTTACTGTGATTGGTCATGGTCCTGGTAAATTATTGCTCTGATGACACTAAAAAGCAGATTGGGATTTGGAGTCCTTGCTTTTGTTTTCTGGTAGTTTGCAATATTGCACAATTTTTGGTTTTGCTTAACTGAGCTACCTCTGAAAATATTTCAAAATGGCACATTCTAGTCGCTACTGTCTGGATAAAAGATTGTTTACATTGTCACTTCTTAGACTTCTCTGGTAGTTAATGACACCGTTGTCACTTGGCCGGTGAACCCTTCCTTTTATCTGATATCCCTTAAGACACAGTGCACACATTGAGGAAAGGTGTAAAGACAGATGGGTAGTTGAACTCAGGCAACTGCCTTTGCCATGTCCAATGTTGCAAGGTACATTGTCTCCACCACTGTGAATGGGAAGTAGAGAGAGTGTCATGAATGTCTGAGTGTCAAAAGGTTGGAAATTCTGTCTCCATTTTGGCTCCCTCCAAGTTACCTGTGACCATGAGTACTGGTGCAGTTGGAGGCTGATGCTGTGTGAACCAATGAGACCCTGATTCTACTGAGAACTCTGAAACTCTGGGCTCAGAAACCCTAGTAAGTGGACCATGGTTGCAGGCACAAACTCTGCTCTTCCCTCAGTTCAGCCACCTTTATGTGTTTTAGCCCACCAAACTTCAGCTGTACACATGTGTTCTGGAGTATTGTTTTGTGTTGTAGTTATTTTTCTTGAGATGTGATCGTTTCACTGACTGTAGATTTAAGGGGAGAGACAGAAATAGTTGAAACTTATGACACTCTTCTCAAAGAATATACTTTTACGTTTAAAATCTTAAATTCTAATAAGGACATTATAAGAAGAGCAAAGAAAGTGAACTAATCACCTCCCTTAATATCAGAGTACTACAAAATACTTTGTTTTTCCTGGGTTTTTTCTTCAATATTTTCCCACATGCATGCACATTTTAGTATAATATATGCCTATAATCTCTTTAAAATCAGTTAAATTATTAAAATATTTCTCTGTGCTGTAAATATAACCCTGTTGGTTCTCTAACTTATTATTAGTAGCTTGCATATTTCTGTATTCCCCATCCTTCTTCCCTGTCCCCAGTGTAAATCACTACTTGGTACACTACACATATATATATGATTCTGTTTCTGTTTTTTTATGATAATTTCTCTTATACATTTAGTTTCCTCATGAAAGTGGTAACATAGAGTGTTTTTCTCTGTATGACTTATTTTGCTATATGCAACACTATCTGGGTCCAGTCACATTGTTCCAAATGGCAGAATTTTATTTTTTGATATGACAATGACTAAGTTTTTATTATGTTATCTATATCTCACATCTATCTCTGTCAATCATCTGTTGATGGGCAGTTGATTTGTGCTTCTATCCTTGGCTATTATAAATAAAGATGTTAAGAACATTGGGGGTAATATATCCTTTAAATTTAATGTTTTCATTTTTATCAGATTTATAACAAAAACTGGAATTGTGGCTACATATAATGTTCCTATTTCTAGTTTCCTTAGCACTGTCCACAGTTTTTTAATAGTGGATGCATCAATTTATATTTCCACCAACAGTGTACCTCGGTTCCCTTTTATTGACATTCATATTAATGTTTGTCATTTGAAGACTTTTTTTAATAGCCATTTTGGTTGCTGTGAGATTATAATTCATTCTGGTATTGATTTATGGTTTCTTAATTAATAGCAACATTATGTTTCTTTTTATGTACATGAAAATCATCCACATGTCTGTTTTTGAAAAGTTTCCATGAAGATCCTTCAACTGTTTTTAAGTTGTGGTGTTTTTTTTTAATAATGAGTTTAATATGCTATATATACATAATGGATATTAACACCTTGTTGGTTGCATAGTATGAAACTTCCTTCTATTCTGTGTATTGTCGTAAGTCCTGCTGAAGGTTTCCTTTGCTCTGCAAATGGTTTTGCATTTCACAATTATACAAGAAGTGGAATCACTGTATCCCATATTACATCTATTTTTTCCTCAGTATAATTAAAAAGTTATTGTTAGTTTTCCTTTTTTTTTACTTAGTAGATAGATCAAAAATACATATTGCAAAGATTTATCACAAAGGCACTTCTGCTCCTGTTTTCTTTCAGAGATTGTACAGTTTCAAGTTTTACATTTAGGAAATTAATCCATTTCTATTTTATTTTGTATTCTATGGAAAGAAGGGCTCTTCCATTTACCTTTTACATGTAATTTCCAGTTTTCCCAAAACTACTTGTTGAAGAGACTGCCTTTTTTCCATTGTATACTCTTGCCTCCTTCATTGTAGACTAATTGACCATATGTGTGTGTGTTTATTTTAGGGCTCTTTATTTTGTTCCATTGATCTTTGTGACTCTATTAGTGACATATTTTGATGTTTTGATTACTGTAGCTTTGTAGTATGTTCTAAAGTCAGGGAGGATAATACTCACAGCTTTGTTCATTTTTCAAGGATAATTTTTGAAAATTTGTGCCTTTCAGAATTTAGTGTAAATTTTATTATTTTTCTCCTTGTTTTGTGAAGAAACATATGGATTCTGTGAGAATAGCAATTTACTAAAAAGAAAAACATGAGAAAAATTGTAAAGTGTGGAGGATAAATCATACAACATTAAACAAGCAATGGATTGCTGCATAAATAAAAAAATACAAAA
Organism: Vicugna pacos; assembly: GCF_048564905.1. Taxonomy (NCBI): domain Eukaryota; kingdom Metazoa; phylum Chordata; class Mammalia; order Artiodactyla; family Camelidae; genus Vicugna; species Vicugna pacos. The sequence goes on from NW_027328734.1 coordinate 3,764,428, forward strand.
AGAAATATAACAACAAAAACAAAGACCTTGAGATATAGCAAAAGCAGTATTAATAGGGATGCTTATAGGAAAACAATCCCACTTATACAAATAAGAAATATCTATCTCTTATAACATAATCTTACAAACAAAAGATGAAGCAAAATAATAAACAAACTTGTTAGTAGAAAGAAAGAAAGCTGATAGTTTGGAACATAAATACATAAAATAAAGATTAAAAGTAGAAATATCTAAAGAAACTACATAATGGCCTTTGAAAGATAAATAAAACTGATAAACTTTAATGAGACTCATGAGCAAAAAAGAGAATGCAGGTTAAAAAGCTGCAAAATATATGAGAAGTTACAGCTTATGTCAACGGAAAAGAAAGCATCATAAGATGATACAACAAAGTATATGCCAATTAAAATGGAATCCCTAGAAGAAATGGACAATTTCCTAGAAAGATCTAATCTCCAAAATGGAATGAGAAATAGAAAATATTAACTGATTATCACTAATGAAATTGAATAAGTAATTAAACAAAATCTCCCAAGAAACAAAATTCCAGGACTTGACAGTTTCACAGGTGACTTCTGCCAAACATATACAGAAGAGTTATCACCTTTACTTCTCAGAGAATTCAAAAAATTTGCAAAGGAAAGAAGGTTTCCTACCCCACCTTTCTGTATCACACTATTACTAAAACAGGAACAAATATCTCATAAAATTACAGTTTAAATACTACTGATAAGCATACATGAAAAAACATCAATAAATGTTAGCAAAGCAAACAAAACATTAAAATAATTATATAGTATGATTAAGTCCCTTTTATCCCACTGATGCAAAAGTGATTCATCACCCAGAAATTAATCAATATGATACACCAAACTAACAAATTGAAAAATAAAAATTATATGGTAACCTCAAAAGTGTCATAAAATGTTTTGACAAATTCAGTATCTATTTATGATTATATTTCTCCTCAAAAAGGGTATGAGGAAACATACCTCAACACATTTAAGGTCGCATATGACAAGAACTCAGCTAACATGACACTCACTGATTAAAAGCTGAAAGCATCTACTGTAATAGCAGGAAGAAGACAAGAATGTTCACACTTGCCACTGTTATTCAGTATAGTATTGGAAATTCTAGCCATAGCTATCCAAAATAAAAGTGAATAAAATATAGGTATTTCTGAAAAGGAGTATAAGAATCTGTTTGCAGATGAAATACTTAAACAGAAATCGTAAAAAAGACACCACAAGGCTATGAGTGCTTTTCAATGCATTTGGTAAAATTTCAGAATGTAAAATTAACATACAGAAATCTTGCATTTCTACACACTAACAACAAGTTAACAGATACAGAAAGTGAGGGAACTGTCTCATTTACAGTTGCATTACAAAAAAAAATCAAGAAATGTATACAAAAAAGGAGGTAAAAAACCTGTACTCAAAAAACTATAATATATTTATAACAGAAATTGAAGATAATGAAAACAGATGAAAGGATATACAGTGTTCATAGATTAGGAGAAAAATATTGTTTAAATGACAATACTAGCCAAGAAAATACACAAATTAAATTCAGTGCTTTTCAAAATAAAAATGGCATTTTCAGACACTTTTAAAAAATAATTATTACATTTACATGTAAACACAAAAGAGTTGAAATCACAAAAAAAACAAAAGTAAAGATAACAAACAAACTAAAAACACAAACAACTTTGACAAAGAACAAACAGGATGTAACACTTTCCCTGATTTTTAACTTTAATACAAAGATACAGTAATGAATATGGTAGTGGCATAAAACAAACAGAATAATGGAACACAACAGAATGCCTAAAAATGAAATCAGACAGTTGTGGTCATTTAGCCCATTACAAAAAAATGAACATACAGTGGGGGAAAGGTAATCAAAAGACACATGAAAATGGTCAACATGACTAATCATGAGAAAAAAGCAAGACCATAACTCAATGAGATATTATGTCACTCCTGTCAGAATGCCTATGATCAAAAATGAAACAAATATAAATATTGTTGAGGATGTAAGAAAAAGCACCCTGCTGCACTGCTTGAGTGAATGTAAATTTGTGCTGCTTCTGTGGAAAAGAGTATGGAGTTTTATCTAAAAATTAAAAATGAACCAACATTTCCATAACTAAATACTTATCCCAAGAAAACATAAACACAAATTTGAAAAGATAAATTCACCCCTATATTCACTGTGGCATTATTTAAAATAGCCAGGCTATAGAAGCAAATTAATTGCTTTTCAATAGATGATGGATAAAGAAATGTGTGTTTATAGTATATATATCTACCCATCTATTAACTACAGATTTATCTATATTTATATATATATATGCACACTAAACATATATATATATATATATATGCACACACACACATAAAAATACAATGGGTTATCACTCAGCTATAAAAAGAATAAGTTTTTGTCATTTGCAAAAAATGGGTAGAACAAGAGGGTAATATGTTAGGTGAAAAATGTCAGACAGAGAATGACAAATTTAGAATAGTTTTACTCATATTTGGAATTTAAAGAAATGAACATAACAAAACTGAAAAGAAGTTATATATATAGAAAATAAAAGTTTGCTCACATGAAGGAGGGAAATGTGGTGAAGAAAAACAAATAGTTGAGGAAAATTAAGAGAGAAAATTATCCAGTTGCAAATTAAAAGATCAGGGACAAGAAATTTACTATGTGGGGAATAGTCAATAACTATGAATTATCTTTAAATAGCAACTATCAAAACTATATTTATTGTTGTGATCAGTTTGACATGTATTAAAAATAGCAAACATTATGTTATGTAAGAGAAACTAACACAGAGTTATAGATTAAAGTGCACTTCAAAAACAAACAAACACACTTATAGAAAAAATAATTTGATTTGTACATAACAGAGGCAGTGGTTGGGAAAGGAGAATTTGATTAATGCACTCAAAAGCTACAAACCTCCAGCAGTAAAATAAACCTGTTCTAGGGATGCCCTGTAAAAACATGAAAATTACAATTATTACTGCTTTATGTTCTATATGAATGTTGTTAAAGGGATAGACCATAAGATTTCTCATCACAACCAAAAGACAAATTGTATTTCTTTAAAATTGTATCTAAATTAGATAATGAATTCTCCCTAAACTTGCTATGATATTTATTTCTTAATACTTATAAATCAAATCCCTATCTTGTGCACCTAAATTCACACAATCTTTTATGCCAATTATATGTCAATAAAAGCGTTAGTAAAAATGGAAATTTAATGATCATGGTTTCCCATGTCATTTTTCATGATTTGTTTTGCAGCAAGAAAACTTGAGTCAAGATATACTTATCATAGGTAAATATACTAATAAATAAATGATTCAAATAAATTATACATAAAGATACTAATAAAATTAGGGTCTTACCATGCTTTAAGTTTTCTTCATCTTAGCCCACTGCTTCTGTAGGCATCAAAATTTCACTCTGTGTATTCATCTGAGATTAGGGAATGGATACAAATTTAAAACTGGCTGCTCTTGTTGTGAGTGATAAAGTTCAATGTCTGTGACCAATGGTCTCAACTCCCCGACAGCATCTGTAGGAAATGAACATGCTAGGTTGCAAAAAATCTCAGCATGGTTAAATCTCATAACTCCTACAATTCTTAACTGTTTTGCAATGGGAATGCAATACTGACAAAGTCTTGATTTTCAATAACAATGTGGTGTTTTCTCATGGTTGCATTAGTGTATGTGAGGATAATCCCTCAGATACACAACAAATATTCTTGCCCAAGTGCTGGGCAAAGAAGTGCAAATTTCTGCATTATTAGGACTGAGGACTGCTCTCAAAATGATGACTATGCTCACTCTATTCCAGGTAATACAAAGAAAAAAGTTTATTGCAATTTCAAGGTGAACGGGAATAAGTCAGTGTTCCAGTCCCTATAAATTAGTCAACGGGTGTTCAAAGCCAAAGTAAGTTGTGTCAACAATGAGAATTAAAAGAAAAAAACTTAGACATAAGTTTAAATTAAAAAGAAGACACAGTCCAGTGCTGGGCTCTGGGGACTGCAGAATGTATATGCCTCAGTCCAATTCAAGGATTCAGTGGCTTGGCCCTTGCATCAGCTCTGGATTCAATGAACAGGTAACAATTAGTATACAGGGAAAAATATAATCTACCTCTCCCTAATCTGAAGAAAATCTGGTGGCTCAATGAAACTCTTAATTCACAGACATTCTGACAGGTGCAGAGGAAAAATTCACTGATGACTCAACTAAGACAAACGTAGTTACTGCTTAACAATCCATCTTCACACACACACACACAGTGATAGAGAGATTTGTAGTATTTAGTGGGAATTCAGTGGGCAGAGCTCAGAGTATAATTTTCAAAGCATCAGCCAACTTTTGTACTTTTGCCAATAGTCTAGCTTTTCCCAGGTAGAAAACTACAGATGGACAAACAAATAATATTCTTCCTTAGAATTTCTAATTTTGAAAGTAAACTGTAGCTTTTGACTTATCAGTATAGAACCTTGTTAAGATGATCACGGTAAGACCCACTGTGTGATAAGAGAGCTGGAAACAAGCTGCTGAACCAGCCCATCTGAACTCCAGACTGCTAATGTAAGCAACAACATAGCCACAATCAGATTTCAGCTGACAAACTTAAAAACTTGATGTTTCTGTTGTAGGAAACACCACTGCTGTCCAGACACAATTCTCCTGCTGCATTTGGGCTCTTTTATTCTCTTGGTGAAGGTCATATTTATGGGATGTTGTTAGAGGTTACACTGGTCAATTTGCCCATTCTCCAGATTATCAAAGGCTTTCTTCACAAATGGAGACACATTTTCAGGACTCAATGTTACCATTACGGTCTTATCAGATGACACTAGCTGCATCATTGTGAGTAGAAGCCTTAGGGTCCCTGAAATTGCCTACTATTTTCCCAGCATTTCAGGGTATTTCACATTCTGAATATGCTTCACCTTTTATTTTAAATTAATGGGAAACCATCAAAGACGTCCATGAATATTTTATACTTCCTAATATCTGTATAAATTTGGTATTCTTGCAGTTGGACAAATTTTTAATTCCACCACCCTCACCTCCTTCTAGTCCACATATTTTAGATTGCAATTTGGTTACTGAATACGAGAACCCCAACCAAGGGGATAGTACCACTTAGATACTTCCTTTGTGAAGGTTAGAAGGGGCACAAGTTATGTAGTGTGTATAAACCTACATTAAATGTTTGCAACGTCACTGTCTCTTCTGGACAAAGCTCTCATTCTAAGATGTAAATTAATCATAAGTCAGTATAGTTATTGGTATGGGGAAGAGAATCAGCTGTTTTGTGTTGGGTGGGTGATGAAGAGACAGGAAAAACTCCAGCAAATGAGAACGGATTGCTTTATGCCTCTGGAGGCATGAATTAAGAAGTAAATATTACTTTGTCTCCTGTACCTACCTCCACTTACTGTCTTGAGTGACTAGTCCTTGGGATATGAAAGATCTAGTTTGCGGTGAAGAGTAAAGACCATAATGAAATAGTTTGAAAACCATGAGAGTTTTGTTGTTTCAATAAAGTAGATTTTGCTTAAAGTCAACATGTGTTTTTCATTCACTTAATACAAAAATGCATCCTGTGACATGTGCTGGGCATACTGTACTGGTATCCAAGTTAGACAAGGAAAGGGGGATAGACAGAAAACATCAGGAGGAGGTGGTTTCTGTGCTGAGACTGGGAAAGTCTAAGTAGATGAAAGGAGGACACCCAAAGTCCAAGGATGAGCTGGAGTATATGTGGTGAGGTTGAAGCTAACATAGTTGACAATCGTTTTCCTGGATATATTTCCACATACAGTGAAACATAAAGATATACCAAGGTAGTGAGATGCCAGATTTATAAAGAAATGACTAAACCAAGATGATTCGTGGGCTTAGATTTGGAAAGGCATTAAGTGCCACCCTGAGGATGTAAGCTTGTCTTTGGCTTGAACATAAAAGCAACATAAAGTATTGACTTGAAAATATAATGTAGACTCTTGAGGGCAGGAAATGAAAGTACCAATTTTAATGCTTTGAGAACAGCACAAAGAAGACCATAGATAAAAATACTTATTAAATTCTACCACATGCTGAATGTGCCATCTGAGACTACATCATGTGACCTTCATGATTCCAGGAATGACATAATAGAGACCATGATCCCTGGGCCGGTTCCTGCATTTATCTCCTGTTCCAGCTTATCCTAACAACACTTTTAATACTTTTCAGGGTGAACAAGAAACTACTTAGTGCTTTACCCCCTCTCCATGTTTTAGTCTTTTTCCAAATTCTTCCATTTTCTCTTCCTCCTTACAAGACAGTATTTAAATTTACTCCCATATTGTTCCATCAAATGATCATATCAAGTATCTCATTTTAACTGTAAATGTTAACTTTGTCTCCCATTTAACACTTAACCTAATTTAAAAAAATATAAGGTAAATACAGGTACACATCTATGTTTCTTGTTCAAATAAGAAAATTGCAGATATTTGTCGACATTTGCCAACATCAATTTTAATCTTTGTAATCCTGCATAAACTGGTAGTCCTCTGGTAGATCCCTTGTAATTAGGATGACGTTCATAAAGTGAAGTTGGCTGATGAGTTGGCCTTGTAAGAGAGGTAGCTGATGTATCAGCTGTCACTCTCACTGGAAACCGTGCGTTGCTCCCTGGTTGAAGTTTAGAAGAACGACCTTCTTTGGCAGATATGTTGTGATATCCATTTGGAAAAACAGAAGTCTCCACCATCAGTCCAAAATAATTACTCTGCATGGGAGACAAGATGCTGTACTGAGATGTAGAATTTGTAGTTTTAATGAGTTCATAATATGGTCATTTGCTTCAGTGTATCTGCTTTGAGTGTGCCTGTGGACAAGGTTCAACTGATTTAAAATAGCATGCTGATCCACTGCAATTTGTTCTGGTGGTCTAACTGACCTTGATGATGGAGCAGAAAAATCACCGCTGATCGGGGTATTTTTATCACCATTTATTTGTCTAGTAGGGGGCTTTCTAATTAGAGGCATATTTAATTTTGCAACAGGTAAAAATGCACTTTCTCCACTAGTGTCAGTCACAAAAGCAGAATTATGTTTATCCACATTACCCCCTGCTATAAAGTGCTTCTTGTTGAAATCTTCAGCCAATGAAGATAACAGAGAGGCATTTTTAATCCCAACTCTTCTTCTTATTCTGATTAAAAGCTGGGGAAAGACTCGTTTAAAATTTGAATTATGGTAGAACTGCTGCTACAAAAATAGAGAAAAATTTTAGTAATATTTTAAACCAAAATACAAGACTACAATAAGCCTAACGTATAAAACATCAGATATCACGTTTACAATTGAAAGAAAATATCAGCAAAATATGAACATTGCTGACTATTTTTTAAATTTCCTTATTTGTAAAATACACATTTAAGTAGTATAGTCATCAAATTAAAGAAGTTACCATTTGCAGTAACGGTGAATGCCACTTTTCACAAGCAGCTTTAAATACCTTTATATATATTTCTGATAAGATTCATAATTGCAAGCAAAGTTTCTCTGAATCTTGAATACTTATGGCACTGTCCCCAATTTTAGAAAAAAATAAAGAATTTAAGACTTGGTAATTTTATTCAATTTTCAAAATCTAGCTTTAAATATATATTACCATTGATGGATGTACAACATAAACTTTCATATATGTTACCAAGTGGTTACTAAAATTTCTGAATACCTTGCTTAAAACAGAGACTTCTTTTTCTTCTGCCAGAAAGTCAGCTAGACAAGCAGATCTTTGAAATTCTGCCGCAATTTACTAAACCCATAAAGGTTAAGCTGTCTAACTAAACTTTTCATACTTCCAGTTTCAAATATTCTGAAAGAGGCCTTTCTTTCCAAAACTACCTTCTTAAAGATATCTTCATCAATCACGATGGAAGATCCATTATCACCCCACCAGATGGATTTATATTGGTTACTCCTAGCCATTTTCCAGAGATTTCTTGGAAATGTCAGAGAACGAAAATAATTATCTTCATCTGGTTCAGAGACACAATGTGTGTAACATGGTCTTTTTATCAAAGATTCTTCAGACAAACTCTGAAAAGCATTTTCTTCAATCACAGACCTCAAGTCCAAGTCCTCAGAGAATGTTTGATCACACAATAGACATCTACCAGAGTTACCTGAAACAGTTGGTCCATCTTTATGAGACACATCTTGAAATTCTGAAGAAACATGTGTCATCTCAAATAACTTTTTCTACAGTTACTTTTCTAATCTGCATGATTTTGAGCACTGCAACTTCAAATGCTGCTTTGGCAGGACTGCACAGATAAACTGCTAGGCCATCACAATTGTTCTCAACCTGAGTAGCTGTGGCATCATAAAACGACTGGTCTCCTAGCAACCCAAGTGTAACATTCCGCCTGTGTTTACTTCTCATTCATCCAGTTAAAATGAAACATAAATGTTGCTTATTTTTATAGTGTGATGTGGAAATATTTTCCCCACAAAATCTTTTTAAATAATTTAATTTTGGGGTCTATGAAATAAAACCAATCTCCATACTTTTGTACACAAATTTATACTTGATTTGTGAACATGGAATCAATAATGCAAAAAAAAAAAATAATTTTAAAGTTTTGGAATTTAAAGTGAAATTTGTGTAAAACCTCTACAGAAAAAGTATAACAATTTCATGATCATTTTATACTCTAGATTTCTTTTTCATGGGTTAATTGATCATAGGTGTGAGGGATTATATCTGGGTGCTCTATTCTCTTCTATTGATTTGTGTCTGTTTCTGAGCCAGTATCATGTTGTTTTATTTACTAAAGCTTTGTAGGAGTGTTTAACATCAGAGAACTTTACACCATTACATTTAATACTCTTTTTCAAGATTATTTTGGCAACTCATGATCTTTGTGGTTACATATAAATTTTGATATTATTTGTTCTATATAATGGAAAAATCTCATAGTTATTTTGACATGAATCACACTAAACATAGATTCCATTGGGTTGAAAGGTTGTTTCAACCACATAGTTTCACATCATTAACATAAGAGTTCTTTTCATTTCTTTGGATCAGTTTTAATTTCCTTCACCAATATTTTCAGTTTTTTAATGTATATGCTTTCAACTTATGTGTTAACTTCATTTCTAGGTGTTCTTTACATATACATATATATATATATATATATATATATATATATATATATATAATTATATACATAATAAATGTAAACTCGTTTCCTACACAAATACAGCCGGCAGAAGGCAGTGGCAAGACATATTGAAATTCCTGAATGAAAGAAAGCTGTAATCAAAGATACTATATCAAGCAAGTCTATCTTTGAGAATAGAAGGAGAGGTAAATAACTTCCACACAAGCAAATACTTAAAGAATTTGGCAAGAGAAAATAAAATAATGAAAGATCTACTCTAAATACAAAAGAAGCAGGATTCTATAGAAAAGAGAAAGGCATAATTATAAAGGCAATATCTACAATGACTTACAACAGAATAAATATGATGTTGTAAAAGAGAACATCAAAATTTTTAAGGGTCACAGAATGAAACAGGACAATACAGAGTATTTTCTTCTTGTTTCTCTTCTCTGTAGGATGGGTAAGAGTTTGTTTTATTATCAGTTAAAATAAATAGATACATTATGGGTCAATATAAATACACAACAAGGTAAACATAAGTCAAAATCTTACAATGAAATTGCAAAGCCATAAAGAAACCAAGATAATAAAAGAAAACTATCAAGCCACAAAAAGAAAAAGAAATGAACAAAAAGGAAATACCACATCAACTGGAAAATGAAGTTCCAAATGGAAATAAACACCAGTCTATCAATAATTCTCACAAATGATAATGGACTTAGTGCTTCAATTAAAAGATATATATTGTCAGATGGGATAATATAACAAGACCCTACATAATGAAGCATACAAGAGACCCAATTTAGTAAGTGGAAAACACAGTTGAAAGTGAGAAGATGGAAGAATATATTGCATGCAAATACACATGACCAGAAAGCAGGACTAGCAGTACTGACTTCACACAAATAGACTTTACAAGAAAGGTCATAGAGAAAGATAAACAAGGACATGATATGATGATTAAAGGAGCAATACAAAATGAGGGTTTTATACCCATTAATACTTATGCACTCAATATAGCAGCACCTAAATACATAAAGCAAATACTAATAGATACAAAGAGAGAAATCGCTGGGAACAAAATCACAATAGGATACTATAACACCCTATTACCATCACTGGACTGCTCTTTCACACAGAAAATTAATAAGGGAACAAAGATACTAAAACATGATAAAATAATTGGAGATGGTTGATACTTCCAAAAGAGTACTTCTCCCAAAAACAGAATATACATTCTTTTCCAATACACATGGAACATTTTCAAGGAAAGATTATAAACTCAGGCACAGAAGAAGCCTCAACAATTTAAGAAGGTAAATATTATTTCAAGCATCTTTTCTAAGTATAATACCATGAAACTAGAAATAAATCATAGAAAAACAGGGAGAAGAAATGACAGCATCCAGATTAAAAAACATGGTACTATAACAAAGGAGGGAGTTGATGAATTAAAAGAAGAAATTAAAAAATATCTTAAGAAATATGACAAAACACTTCAAAAAGTCTATGGAATACAGTGAAAGCAGGTTTAAGAGGGAAGTTCATAGTGACAAAGCCCTCCACAAAGGAGAAGTACAATTTCAACTAAATAATCTGACATTCTATGTAAACTAATCATGAAGAGTAGAGCAAACAAAACCAAAAGTCAACAGAAAGGGGGAAAAAGTAAAGATCAAGGAGGAAAGAATTGAAATAGGGTTTAAAAAATAGAAAAAAATTAATCAAATTCTTTTTTGAAACTTTAAACAAAATTGACAAATCTCTGGGCAGGATCACCAACAAGAAAAGAAAGAGAACCCAAATAATATAAGAAATGAAAATGGAGAAAATACAAAGAGCACAACAAATTTACAAAATATCATAAGGAAATATCAAGAGCAACTGTACGGAAACAAACTGGATAACCAGGAAGTAATTGAGAAGTTTTTGGAAACATTCAGCCCACCAATATTGCATCAAGAAGAAACTAACCATTTGAACAGACAGATCAACAGAAATGGAATACCATTATCAATACAATAAAAAATCTCTGCAAACAAAATTCAGACCCAAATACCTTCACTGGGGAATTTGACCAAACATACAAAGAAAAATCCATACCGGTCCTTCTAAAACACTTCCAAAAGATTAATATGGAGAGAGTACTCCCAAACTCACACCATAAGGCCAACATCAACCTGATACCAAAACCAGACAAAGACAATACCCCAAAAAGAAAACTATAGGCCAATATCATTGATAAACATTGATGTAAATGTCCTCAAGAATTAATTAACAAACAGAATCAAACATCATGTAAAAAAAAGATCATGCACCATGGTCAAGTTAGGTTCATCCCAGGAACACAAGGATGGTTGAACTTATGCAAATCAATCAATCAATTGTGATACACCATATCAACAAAAGAGAAGACAAAAACGATATGATCATCTCAGTAGATGCAGTAAAAGCATTTGATAAAATTTAACATCTATTTGCCATAAAAGTTCTTATCACAGTGGGCATAGAGGGACCATATCTCAACATAATGAAAGCTATTTATGACAAGTATATAGCCAGCAAAATACTCAATGGTGAAAAACTGGAACCCTTCCCACAAAAACCTGAGACAAGGCTAGGATGCCCATTCTCACAATTTCAATTCAATATAGTCTTGGAATTCCTAGCCACAACGATCAGGCAAGGAAAATAAACAAAACTTTTCAGACTGGGAAAGAAGAGGTAAAATTGTCATGTTATGCAGACATGACACTGTTTATAGAAAACTGTAAAAGCTTCACAAAAAATTACTTAGGCTAAAAAAGGAACTGGGCTAGGTAGTCAGATTAATCTACAAAAACCAATTACATTTCTTTACATTATCATTGAATCATCAGGAAAACAAATTATGGAAACAACCACTTTAATAACTGCACCCAAAACAATAAAATGCTTAAGAATAACTCTGACCAAGGTGGCAAATGACTTATACATGGAGAAAAAGGAAATATTGATTGAGGAAATCAAGAAAGATTTTAAGAATTGAAAACATACCCAATGGTCTCGTAATGGAAGCAATAATATTGTTAAAATGGCCATAATGCCCAAGGTAATTCACAAACTAACTGAATTCCTATCAAATTATGCAAAACATTTATTTTTAGGACTGAAACAAATGATCATAAGATTTACACAGAATCAGAAAAGATCCATAATTTCCATAACAATATTGAAGACAAAGAGGCTGGAGCAATAACCCGCCTGGTCTCCATACACTATTGCAGAGCTACAATAGTTAAAACGACATGATATTGGTACAGAAACAGGCATATGGATCAATAGAAGAGAATAGAGAGCCTAGGAATAAATCTACAGGCCTATGTTCAATTAATATTTGACAGAGTAGCCAAGAATATGACAGAGAAAAGGCCATCTCCTCACCAACTGGTGTTGGGAAAACTGGAGAGCAGCATCAGAGCAATGGAGTTAGAACAATCCTTCAATCCAGACACAAGAATAAGCTCAAAATGGCTTGAAGACTGAAATGTAAGGCAAGACACAATATATCTCTTAGAAGAAAATATTGACAAAACACTCTGAGATAAATCTCAGCAATGATCTCCTAGAACAGCCTATCCAGTTAATGGGTGTAAGAGCAAAATTAATAAATGGGACCTAATTAAACTTATAAGCTTTTGCACAGAAAATGGAACCATAAACAAAGCAAAATGACAACCTACAGGATTAAAGAAAATATTTAGAAATGATGCAACTTACAAAGGCTAAATTTCCAAAATATAAAGACTTCATACAACCTAACAATAATAAAAAAACAAACAAGAAACCCAATCTGAAAATGGGCAGAAGCCCTAAACAAGCATTTCTCCAATAGAGACATACAAATGCCACACAGATATATGAAAAAAAAAATAATTGCTCACTATCATTATCAGAGAAGGGCAATTCAAAACTATAATAAAGTATCACTTCACAATAGTCACAATGGCCATCATTCAAAAGTCCACAAACAATAAATGCTGGGGAAGCTGTGGAGAATGGGAACCCTCCTACACTGTTGGTAGGAATGATGTTGGTGCAGTAACTGTGGAAAACAGGATGGGGATTCCTCTAAAGTATAAAAATAGACTCAGCATATGATCCAGCAATCCCACTTCAGGGTATACATCAAAGGGAACCCTATTTCAAAAAGACACCTGCACCCCAATTTTCTTAGCAGTGCTATATACAACAGCCACGAAATGGAAGCAACCTAACTGTCCAACAACAGATGACAGTATTCAAAATTATGCTGTATTTACAGAATGGAATAATATTCTGCAAAAAAAAATGATAAAACAGTAACATTTGCAGCAAAATGGATGTCCCCAAAAAGTGTCATCGTAATTGAAATAAACCAGAAAGAGAAAGAAAAATAACACATGACATGACGTATGTAGAACCTTAAAAAAAAAATTTGGATATGGACACTATGATTTCGTCTACAAAACTGAAACACAGTAGCAGATCTACTTAATAATCTTATGATTACTGCAGAAAGGGACTGGTAGACGATATATTTGGGAGATGTAGATTTATAAATGTTATCCATTATATATAAAAATAGATGTTTCCAAAATTTTTTTTGTATGACACAGGGCAGTAAGTTAAATAACGTGAAGTAATGTTTAATAGGCACAGAAATATATGCATGTACGGGAACTCTGTGCTATACACCACAGATTGACACATTGTAAATGGCATACTTCAATGATATATAAATGAATAAATATGTAAATAAATAAATAAATAAATAAATAATATTTAATAATAAAAGAAATACAAATATTCACACTTCTTATATTTAAACATCAAGATTCTAGGAGTAAACACAAAGTATAAAGAAGAAAATTGAATGAATGAGAGCAAGGCAAATAACAAGAGAAACAATTGAAAAGATAAAAAAAATCCTAAGTCTGTTTCTTTTCAACATAAAGTAGACAAATTTTACGTTGGTTAAGAAAATAATGACTCAAATTAAATTAGAAATAAAAGAGCAGATATTACCACTGATGTAGAGGTGCATAGCATCATAAAAGTTTACCACTAGCCAACGATTTGAATGACCTAGAACAAAAGACAGATTCCCAGAAACATATGTCTTCCCATACTGAATCAAGAAGAAATTAGGAAGTTAAATTCAGCAAAAGTGTTTAATAGTAAATCAGTAATCCAAACCTCCCAAACCAGAAAAAATTTACAAGATGACATTACTGGTTAAATCTGTCATATATTTGAAGACAATTATTCACCAATTCTTCCCTAAAACTTTCAAGAATTTGAAGGGGGTGAAAGATTCCAAAGAAGTTTTATGATGCCAGCTTTATTTGCACAACCAAGCTAAAAAGGACATTAGATGCAAAATATAGAGCATTATCCCTGATGAACATATGTGCCAAAATTCTCAACAAAACACAAGCAAAATGATTTCAACAACACATTTAATATATCATACACATATACGAGTTAAGGGATTTATCCCTGGGTTTAAGGATACGTCAAAATATTCAAATCAATAATGGTGACATGCCTCACTAATAAAATGAGAAATAAAACTCACATAATCATCTCAATAGGTGCAGAAATAGCATTATATATAATGCAACAGCCTTTAAATATACTCCAAACTAATTAAATTAACCCTTCAGTGGCACAATATCATATACACACAAACACTGTGTGGAGAGAAGCAAAGCAGATCCCTGTTTATTGATTCATAGAAAAAGGGCTTGTATAGGACATGAACAATGCATCACATATTATCTAAGTTATAACAATGTTAATAATATTAAACTGTTTATGTCCCCACGCTCCTGCAGTAAGCACAGGATGTTAAATGATCAAGGATTGTTTTAAATTTCATCATGGAATTTCATTAAGAAGGTCATCTCTTATCCAGCCGGCTTGCCTGTCTTAGGTTGTCCTCCTCTGACGATCTTACCCATCATAGGCTATCCAGCCATCCGTACTGGATACATTGAGTAGGCCATTACTTATCCAGCCTGGATACGTGACATTCCTCACAGCTTGTTTGTCAGTTCAGCCCAAGGGCTTATTCTCTAGAGCCTTCAGACAGGGGCCTACAAACCCAACATCCCTTGACAGAAAAATGGATGAAGGAAATTTGATGTATATATGCAATGCAATCAATACTTTGCATTCCTATCAACAGTGTTCACGGTGTTCCTTTTTCTACACAATCTCACCAACATCTATTCCTTTTTTTGATGAGAGCCTTATGACAAGTGTGAGGTCTTGTCTCATTTTTGGTTTATGACTTTCCTTATAATTTATAGCTCTGAACATATTTTCATGTGTCATTTTGCCAACTCTATGTTTTCTACAGAAAATTGATTCAGATCTTTCTATTCAGTTCCTAAGGACACATTTTTTAACTGGATTGTTTGGTCTTTTTTTTGTATTTGTGGTGTATGAGTTTCCAATATAGTTGCATATTAACTCTTGATTGGAAAATATCACTTGCAAATATATTCTCCCATTGTGTTCATTGACTTTTCATTTTATTGATCATTTCTTCTGCATTGTAAATCTGTTTAGAGTGATACAAACATATTTTGTTTGTTTTCCATCTGCTTCCCTTGCCAGAGGAGACATATTTAGAATCAAACTAAGTCCAATGTCAGAGTGTACTTCTTATGTTTTCCATCTTCTTCCCTTGCCAGAGGAGACATATTTAGAATAAAATTAAGTCCAATATCAGAGTGTACTTCTTATATTTTACACAAGGATTCTTTGTTTTCAGATTTTATGCTTTATATGCCCAGGAGTGGGATTGCTGGGTCATATGATAGGTCTATAGAAAATTGCCTTCTGCTCACTTTCTGGCTGAGTTGTTTGTAGATTTTTGAAATGGAGTTGTATGAACGATGTGTGTAATTTAGGAATTAGCCTCTTGTTGATTGCATTGTTTCCAAATGTTTTCTCCCATTTGGAAGTTCATCTTTTCATTCTGTTTATTTTGCTATATAGACTCTTTTCAGTTTAATTTGGATCTATTTGATTATTTTGCCTTTGTTGTTTTCAGCTTGGGAGAGTGACATAAGAAAATTTCACTACAATTTATGTCTTGTTTTTCCTATGTTAGTTTCCAGGAGCTTTATTGTTTCATGTATTAGATTCAGATATTTAAAACATTTTGAGTTTATATTTGTACAGTGTGATGGAGTGTTCTAATTTCATTGATTTACATGTAGATGTCTAGCTTTCTCAACATCACTTGCTGAAGACTGTCTTTTAGGCATTGTATATTTTTGTTTCTTTGTCATAGTTTAGTTGACCATAGGTGTGATATTTTATTTCAGCCTCTGTGTTCTGTTCCAGTGATATAGATGTTTGTTTGTTTTCCAGCATTGTGCTGTTTTGATTACAGTTTTTGTAATATAGTCTGAGATCTGGGAGGTATACGCGTTATGCAACAAAGTTTGTTCTTTTCCCTCATTGTTTCTTTTGCAGTTCTAGTTCTTTTGCATTTCCATACAAATCTTAGGACTGTTTTAAGTTCTGTGGAAAATATCATGTAGTTCGATCTGAATCACTTTATATCCGTAGACATTTTTAGTAGTATACATATTTTAACAATATTAATTCCTGTAAAATAAGACCTTGAAATTTCTTTCCATTTCTTTACATCAACTACAAATTTCTTTATCAGTGTCCTATTGATTTTGTTATCTTGAATTTTTCATACGTTTTTCATTTTTGATCTGATTTCATATGGATTTTTTAAAATAATGGAATATTTCTTGTTAATATAAAGAAATGTGACAGTTTTTGTATATTAATCATCAATCATCCTACTTTGCTAAATGTCTTTAATAGTTTTAATTGTTTTCATGTGGAGAATCTTTAGGGTTCTCTATATAGATTATCCTGTCATCTAAAATAATACCAGATTTACTTCATTCAATCCAACTTGAATAACTTTTTTTCTTGTCTGATTGATGTTGCAATGACTTCCCATACTGTGTTTAACAGAAATGTTGAGATTGGGCATCCTTGTCTTATTCCTTAATTTGGCTTTCAGTTATTCACCTTTGCATATTATGTTGTCTGTGGGTCTGTAATTAATGACTTTAGTTATGTTGAGATATATTTCCTGAATCCTACTTTGGTAAGAAGTTTCTGTTTTTGTTGATTCTACTGTTCTTGTTGTTGTTGTTCTTGCGGCTGCTGTTTTAATGAATGAAAGTCGAAGTTTGTGAAATGCTGTTTATCGATTTATTGGGATGACCAAGTCATTTTCCTTTTTCCTTTTGTTAATGTGGTGTATCAAACTGATTGATTTCATGTAATTTCAACCTCTCTTATGATCCTGCAATGAATTAACGTTGATCATGTTGTATGATTCATTTTAGATATTGCTGGATTTAGTTTATTAATAGTACTTATTTTGAATTTTTGCATCTATTTCAATCAAAGTTATTGGCTTCAAATTCTCTTTGCTTGTACTTTGTTTGCTGGCTTTGCTATCAGGGTAATGAAAACTTCATAGAATTAATATGGGAGTTCCCCACATCTTCACTATTTTTGAATAGTTTGAAGAGTATAAGTCCTGCTTTGTATTTTTGTGCAATTCTCCATGGGAGCAGTTTAAATCTGCACCAATGTTTAATGATTTTTTTAAATGCAGATTCTATCTTTCTTCTAGTAATCAGTTTGTTCAAATTATTTGTTTCTCCTTATCTCTGTCTATTTCTAGGCATTTGTCTATTTCTTCTAAGTTGTCCAGTTTATTGGCATGTAATTGGTGACAAAATGTTCCCTTTTCTGTATATCTGAGGGAACAATTGTTATTTCTCCAATTTTATTTCTGAATTTATTTCTTTAGAACATCTCGCTTTTCTTCATGATACACCTGGATAGAGGTTTTTTGATTTTGCTTATCTTAAAAAGAAAACAAAAAACAAAATCTTTGGCTTTACTACTTTTTGAATAGTTGTTTTTGCTCTTTACTTTATATTAACACCTGTAATATTTAGGATCATGTTTTTCCTTTTTTTTAACTTTTTTAATTGTTTTTTAATCATTTTACAAAGTTGTCTCAAAGTCCATTTTAGAGCACAATTTTTTAGGTACAATGAACATATATACATTTTTTGTCCCATTTTTTCCCCTATGAGCTGCCGTTAAGATCTTTTATATATTTCCCTGTGCTATAGAGTACAATCCTGTTTATCTATTTTACAATTTTGACCTCCCAGCCTATCTCTTCCCACACCACACCTCTTGGCAACCAACACTTTGTATTCTCTGCCTGCGAGTATATTTCTGTTTTGTATTTATGCATTTTTCTTGATTTTGTTTTGTTTTTTGATTCCACACATGAGCCATCTCACATGGTATTTTTCTTTCTCTTTCTGGCTTACTTCACTTAGACAGATTTTCTCCTGGACCATCCATGTTGCTGAAAATGGCATTATGTTGTCAGTTTATAAGAATGACTACTATTCCATTGTATAAATATAACACCTCTTCTTTATCCAGTCAACTGTCGATAGACATTTAGGCTGTTTCCATGTCTTGGCTATTATAAATAGTGCTGGCTATGAACATTGGGGTGCAGGTGTCTTCCTGAAGTAGGGTTCCTTCTGGATTTATGCCCATGAGTGGGAGTCTTGGGTCATATGGTAAGTCTATTCCAAAGCTTTTGAGGAATCTCCATCCTGTTTTCCACAGTGGCTTCACCAACCTGCATTGCCCCCAGCAGTGAAGGACGGTTCCCTTTATTCCACAGGCTCTCCAGCATTTGTCATTTGTGGATTTTTGAATGATGGCCATTCTGACTGGTGTGAGGTGATATCTAATTGCAGTTTTGATTTGCATTTCTCTGATAATCAGTGATTTTGAGCATTTTCTGATGTTCCTTTTGATCATTTGTATATCTTCCTTGGAGAATTGCTTGTTTAGGTCTTCTGCCCAATTTTGGATTGGGTTGTTTATTTTTTCTTATTCAGTTGGATGATCTGATTATATACTCTGGAGATCAAGCCTTTGACGGTTTCATATGCAAATTTTTCCCATTCCGTAAGTTGTCTTGTTGTTTTACTTCCGGTGTCTTTACTGTGCAGAAGCTTATAAGTTTCATTAGGTCTCATTTGTTTATTCTTGCTTTTATTTCTTCTACGAGAAAATTTTCGAAACGTATGTCAGATAACATTTTGTCTATATTTTCCTCTTGGAGGTTTATTGTATCTTGTCTTATGTTTAAGTGTTTTATCTGTTTTGAGTTTATTTTTTTTCTATGGTGTTCTAGCTTCTTTTGGAGTGTTCTAGCTTCATTGAATTACATGCTGCTGTCCAGTTTTCCCAACACGAGTTGCTGAAGACGCTATCTCTATTCCATTGTAATTTCTTGCATCCTTTGTCTAAGATAAATTTACCAAACTTTCGTGGGTTCATTTCTGGGATTTCTTTTCTGTTCCATTGACATATATGTTTGTTTTTCTACCAATACACTGTTGTCATGTTGACTATAGCTCTATAGTATTATCTGAATTGTTAGCGTAAAGAAATGCCACTGATATTTGAAGCATAATCTTGTAACCTGCTACCTTGCTGAATCTTTTGATCAGCTGCAGTAAATTTTGTCTGGATCTTGTAGGGTTTTCTATATATTGTTACATATTCTCTGTATATAGTGAGACTTTTACCTCTTCCTTTCCAATTTGCATCCACTTTACTTCTCTCTCTTGTTTGATTGCTGTGGCTAGGACTTCCAAGACTATCTTGAGTAGGAGTCGTGATAGTGTACATCCTTTTACTGTCCTAGATTTTAGTGGGCAGGATTTCACTTTCTCACCGTTGAGTATTATGCTGGCCGTAGGTTTGTTATCAATAGCTTTCATGATGTTAAGATATATTCCCTCTATGCCCACTTTGGTGAGAGTTTTTATCATACGTGGGTGTTGAATTTTATCAAATGCTTTCCTGCATCTATTGAGATGATCATGTGGTTTTGGTTCTTTCTCTTGTTGATGTGCTGTATTACATTAATTGATTTGCATATGTTGAACCACCCCTGTGTCCCTGGCATGATCCCCAATTGGTCATGATGTATAATCTTTTTTCTGTGTTGTTGGATTCTATCTGCTACTATTTTGGTGAGGATTTTGGTGTCTGTGTTCATCAATGATATTGGTCTATAATACTCTTTTTTGGTAGTGACTTTGCCTGGTTGTAGTATCAGGGTGATTGTGGTTTCATAGAATGGCTTTGGGAGTATTCCTTCCTTTTCAAACATCTGGAAGAGTTTGAGAAGGACTGGTATGAGTTCTTCTGTTATGTTTGGTAGAATTCCTCAGTGAATCCATCCGGTCATGGACTGCTATTTGTAGGGAAGTTTTATATTGCTATTTTAATTTCATTTCTGGTGCTCTGCTTTTTCAAGGGTTCAGTTACATCTTGATTCAGTCTTGGTGGACAGTATGATTACAGAAACTTGTCCATCTATTGTAGATTACACAGTTTGGTTCAATATATTTTCATACTATTCTCATATGATATTCTGTATTTCTAATTTTTTGTGGTAATTTCTGCATTCTCATTTCTTATTTGGTAATTTGTGCTCTCTCTCTTTTCTTCTTTTTGAGTTTGGCCAGAGGTTTGTCGATTTTACTTACTTTTTGGAAAAACCAGCTTTTGAATTGGTTGATTTCTTCCTGTGTTCTTTCTGATCTCTGTTTTATTTATTTCCTCCGCAATATTTATGATTTCCTTCCTTCCGCTGTCTTTTGGGTATTTTTGTTCTTCTATTTCTAGTTAATTCTGCTGGTGGGTTAAATTGTTTATTTGTGGTTGTTCTTCATTTTTGAGGAAGGCCTGTATCACTATAAACTCCCCTCTCAGCACTGCTTTTGCTGTGTCCCATAAATATTGTGTGGTTTTGCTTTCATTTTCTTTTGTCTCAAGGTACATTTTCATTTCAGCTTTGATTTCTTCATTGACCCATTTGTTTATTAATAACATATTATTTAATCCCTATGCATTCCTTTTTTTCCCTTTGTTTCTCTGTTGTTGATTTCTAGCCTCATGACATTGTGGTCAGTAAAGATACTTGAGGTAATTTCTAACATCTTAAAACTGCTGAGGTTTCTTTTGTGCCAAAGTGCATCATGAATCCTGGAAAATATTCCACGTGAACTTGAAAAGAATGTATATCCTATTTTTTGGGGGTGCAATGCTCTGAAAATATTCACGAAGAGTAATATTTCTATTGTATTATATAAATTCTCTGTTGCCTAATTTATTTTCTGTCTCGATGATCTGTCTAGTTATGTTAATGCAGTGTTGAAATCTCCAAATATGAATCCCCCTTTATATCTGTTAGTAATTATTTTATGTACTTAGGTGCTCCGATATTTGGTGCATATGTATTAACGAGTGTGCTATCCTCATATTGTATCACTCCTTCAATCATTATAAATTGTCCTTCTTTTTCTTTCTTTATGGCCTTTATTTTAAAGACTATTTTGTCTGAAGTCAGTACTGCAACACCTGCTTTTATGGTTTTTCCAATTATATGAAATGCCCTTTTTCTATCCTTTCACTATCAATCTATATGTGCCCTTCTCTCTGATGTGGGTCTCTTGCATGCCACATTTTAAAGGTTCTTGCTTTATCATCCAGCCTGCCACTCTATGACTTTCGACTGGAGCATTTAGTCAAATAACATTTACAATAATTGATGATAGGTTTGTGTTTATTGACAATTTGACCTTATATTTGCAGTTGATTTGGTATTTCCTCTTTGTCCCTTTCATCTTCCTTTTATGGTTTGGTAATTTTGCTTTGTATTATCATAAATTTTTTTAGTTTCAGTGACACCCTGATAAGTTTTTGTCTTCTAGTTACCCTTTTATATAAGTCCATTAGACCATTAATATAACTGTTTTTATTAATCAGATAGTAACATGATCTCAAACCCATCCTACCGAGAACAAAAAATTTTAAAAAGAAAGACCAAAAAATAAATTCTCTATTTTCCTGTCTCCCTCCCCCACTCTCAGTGATTTGTATGTGTTGTTTTAAAATTTTGTGTGTATTTTATTTGTAATTCATGGGTTATCACCTTTCCAGCTGTGAGTTTCACATTTCTGTAGCATCCTGCTACTTTTCTTTTTAGAGAAGACCTTTCAATAATCCTTTAAGCTTGGGTCAAGTTTTGCTGAACTTTTGAATCTTTTTCATGTCTTAGAAAATCTTTATGTCTCCTTCTACCAAAAAGGATAGCCTTGCTGGTTAAAGTATCCTAGGATATAATATTTTTTTTCATTCAGGACTTTGAATACCACTCCCTTCTGGTCTGTAGTAATTTTGTATTGAAATCACCTGGGAGCCTAATGGGGATTCCCTTGTACTCACTCTTTGCTCTTCTCATGCTGTCTTTAGGATCAGTTTTTATCCGTGACTCTGGCCTTCTTAATTATATGTCTTGGTTTGGGTGTATTTGTGTTCTTCCTGTTTCGTACACTGTGAGCTTCCCGTATCGGATATCTGATTCCTTCTTTAAGTTTGGGAAGTTCTCAGTCATGATTTCTACAAAAATATTTGTAATCCCCTTTGATATTTCTTCCCCTTCTGGGACATTTATCATGCCAAATTTGGCATACTTTCTATTATCCCATAGGTGCCTTATGCTTTTTTCATTACTTTCCCATTGTTTCTCTTGTAGCTCTACTGATTGGGTGCTTTCTATTGTCCTGTCTTCTCAGTCACTATTTTGTTCCTCTGCGTTATATAGTCAGCTTTGCTATGCCTTTAAATCATTCCTCATCTCAGTCAACAGGTTTACCTATTCTACTCGGCTCTCCTTTATAGCTTCCATTTCATTTTTGACATATTTTATATGTCTAAACACTAACTCTTTTATTTCCTTCAGTACTTAGATCACTCCAATTTTGAAATCTTCATCTAGTAGGATATCGATGTCTATTTCACAGATCATTATTTCAGGGAATTTCTCTTGTTCTTTTAATTAGGGATAGTTTCTCTGCTTCTTCATCTTTCTACTATCTCTCTGGTACTGATTTTTATGGAGTATTTGTTATATACTGTGGTCCTAAAGGAGTAGATCTACCTAATGACAATGTAGTAATACAACTTAGAAAACAGAAAAAAGAGGGAGAGAGATAAAGAATTTTAAAGAAGGGAGAAATAAAGCTTTGAAGACATTGCATAATGAATAATATTAAAGCAAATTGAAGCAGAGTTTGAAAAATAATAATAATAAAAATATTTTTAAAAATTTCAAAGGGATTAAAATGGGGGTATATATAATTGAATAAGAAGTATAAATTAAGAGGTTAATAGAAAATGGAACAGCTAAAAACAGATTAAAACAAGGGGGTGGTCTGTGTCCTCCTGGGGACTGTGTAATTTTAATGTGAAATCTTTCTGTATTCATCCTGTTTTGGAAGCTCAGCTTGCTGTTTCCAGAGGCCCTCCATTGAAGCCCTCATCTGTGCTGCTCCCAGGACATTTGGAAAGCAGATCCCTTCTACACTAAACACTGGTTCAGGTGCAGCTCCCTTTACTCTGGGATGGTTTGTCACTGCACTGCCCGATGCTGCAGACAGATGTTGCAGACTGACAAGGAAGGATTGGGCATTATGCCCTTTCCCAGCACCATGGTCAGGGGCTGCATTCCAGCTCAAAACTTGAGGGGCAACCCGCCCTCTCAGGTTGCCAATCACTCTGCTGCTCTGTGCCTCTGTACACTCTGCCTCGGGTTTGCACACCAGGCGTGGGCTCAGGGAAGACTGAGGAATAGCCCTGTCTCTGGTCTGGGCCAAAATCGAGCTCCTTGTTTGTCTTGGCAGACATGTTCTCTAAGGAACCAGACTGTAGTATCATATTTGCCTCATGCTGTCGACAAGTCTCAGTCTGGCCCTTGATGCTGCTAAGCCCCTAGGTGTAGATGCAGGTTTTGCCCCCACTGCCACCTGGGGGCAAAGCACCAGAGTGTATGGTGGCTGTGTCTGAGCCCCAGCTCTCTTCACCTAGAAACTTTTGTGGATTTTCAGAGATGGGGATGGCACCCTTCCACCAATAGGGCACATCTGCCCTGTTGTTTTATGGGGGGCCCAGGTTGTTCTGCCCTGTGCACCCACAGCAATGGCTAAAGCACACTCCATTCCCCCAGGCCACCACAGTGCACCGATTCCCATCTACCACCCAGCGCGGGCAGCATGGCCCTGCCCCCAGCTTCCGGGCTGCATCTTCGGCTGGGTGTCACAGGGATTCTCTGTGCCTGTTTAATTTAGTTCTGTCATTCAACTTATACTATGTACAGGGCCAAGCCTCGGAGGCTCCCCCTCCGTCCTGCCGATCTCTCAGTTGGAGAGGGGAGACATAGTGAATGAGCACCAATCCTTCTTTGCTTCTCCCTCCCCGTGGGGCCTGTCCCTTTCTGTTTTACCTTTTATTCTTTCTTTCTTCCTTTTCTCCTACCAGATTTTTCACATCTTTATCTACTGAAGAGGACAATGATCTGTCAGATTTCTGCAGGTTCTCTGGTTAGCTGAGTGGGTCTGTGGATATGAGTCTTGGTGCATTTGTGGAAAGGGTGAGCTACAAGCATCTTTCTACTCCTCCATCTTTGCCTCCCCCAAAGAAACTCTCACTTTATTGTGGAAGATAAACATAGTCTGGAAAAAATGGAAAAGATATTCTATGGAAAGGACAATAAAGTGCAGATTGCAATGTTCAACTCATAGAAAATACGTTTTAAAATAAGGGCCAAAATGAAAAAAAATATGAGATTATATAAAGAAAAAAGGATCAATAAAAAAATAGGATATTACACTCATTAAATTATATATGGACCAAACACCGTAGATCCTAGATATAAAAAGAAATTTCAGTAGACAAGAAAAAATTAATTCATTATAAAACAATAATAGTAAATGAGTTTAACTCCTCACTATTCTCATGGCCAGATCATCCAGAAAGAATATTTGTAAGGAAACAGAGGTCTTAATAGCATATTAGATCATTTGAACCTAAGTGAGCTATTGGACACTACACCAGAAAAGCAGAACACATAAACTTTTCAAGTGTGCACAGGATGCTGCCTAAGGAATTAACCACATATTATGTCATGAAATGAGCCTCAGGGAGTTTAAGCAAATATAGATTACAGCAAGTAGTTTTCCATACACAAAAGTATGATACTGTGCATCAACACTAGAAAGAAGAATAGGAAAAGCACAAACATAAAGCCAAATCACATTCTTTAAAAAAAATAAAGAAAGGTCAATGATGAAATCAAAGAGGTGATGAAATCAAAGAGGTTATAAAATCATACCTGGAGACAAATTACAATGAAAACACAGCTACATAAAATGTATGGGATACAGCAAAAACAAATCTAAGAGGGTAGATGAGAACAAATCATGACTTCCACAAGAACAAGAAAAACCTCATAGAAAGTACCAAGCATACTACACAAAATAGAGAGAAATAAGAACAAACAAAACACAAAGGTAGTAGAATGACAAATCTTTAATGATTATGTTGAAAATAAATAGAATAAAAGTTGAAAATTAAATAACAAATCATATAATCAACAGCTTTAATTTCCTTAAAAATATTAACAAACAGGTATACATTTAGCCAGCCTTATCAAGAAATACAGAGACTGTACCCTAACAAAATAAGAAATGAAACAATAGAAATAACATCTGATATTACAGAAATACAAAAAATGATTATGTAAGCACTATGAGCTGTTACATGACAACCAACTGGACGACCTAAAGGAAATGGACAAATTTCTGGAAATGGACAAATTTCTAGAAATGTACAGCCTGCCAACACTGAATAAAAAGAAAACTGAGAACTTGAAAAGAGTAATCAGTATAAGTTAAATTAAATCTATAATTTAAAAACAACCCTTGAACAAAATGCCGAGATGCTTTCAGTAAAACCCCTTTTCCCCCAGCTATTTTAAAAATGAAGGAGGAAGGAAAATTCCCAAAGTTATTCTATGAGGCTACCATTACCCTCATAACAAAACCAGTCAAAGACACTAACAAAAAAAAATGAAAATGAAAATCCAATATCCTTGATGAATATACATTCATAAATCCTCAAAAAACATCAACAAATGAATCCAGGAATACATAGAAAAGATTATACATGATGATCAGTTGGACTCCTTCCAGAGTCAAAAGGATGGTTCAACATACACAAGTCAATCAGCGTGACATATCTCTAATAAGGGAAGGACAAAATACACAATACCATGTCAATACATTAAGAAAAAACATTTGACAAAATTCAACATACGTTCATAATCAGAACTCTCATGAAAGTGAGTACAATGGAAACATCTCTCAACATAATAAAGGCCATTTATAATCATATATAATTCTCAGGGAAAAGGCTGAAAGCCTTATGGGTAAATTCGGGAACAAAACAAGGATTCCTACTCTCACCACATCTGTTCAATAATAATAGAAGAAAAGAAAAGGAAAAGAAAAAGAAATGAAAGAAATGCAAAATGGAAAGAAAGAGGTAAAATTGTTACTAGTACTAATGGCATAACAATCTACATAGAGAATCCTAAGGGCTTCACACTGACTATTATGAACAACAAATA
The DNA here is from genome assembly GCF_048564905.1 of Vicugna pacos. Lineage (NCBI taxonomy): Eukaryota > Metazoa > Chordata > Mammalia > Artiodactyla > Camelidae > Vicugna > Vicugna pacos. The sequence continues at coordinate 3,791,313 of NW_027328734.1, forward strand.
ATTTCATCAAGGGAGCAGGGTACAAGATTAATGTAAAGAAGTCTCTTGCATTTCTACACATTAATCATGAGATACCATAAAATGGACGTTGAAAGCAATAATAATTAAAACCCCATACCCCCGAATATCTTGGAATAAATGTAACCACATACGTGAAAGATCTAAACACTGAAAATAATAAAACATTGACAAAGAAACTAAAGATGATTCAAACAAATGGAAAGATGTGGTCTTGGATTGAGACTTCATATTGCAAACATGGCCGTACTACACAAAGAAACCAAATGATTTAGTGCAATTCCTGTTATGAAGCTGTAGTATTTTCCACAGAACCAGAAAATAAATATCTCTAAGTTTTACATGAAACCATTAAAAATTGCCAAAATGTTGAGGAAAAACAACAAATCTGGAGGTATATCCCTCCCAGATACCTTACTATACTACAAAGCTTAAGTAATACAAGCAGCATGGCATTGGCACAGAGATATAATTGAAAAAAAAAAACCAGATAGAGAGCCTAGAAATAATTCCACACACCTATGAGAAATGAAACTATGATAAAAGAGGCAAGAGTACACAATGGAGAAAAGACAGTCTCATCAATGAATAGTGTAGTGAAAGCTGGACATCTACATGTAAAACAGTGAAATGAGAGCATTCCCTGACATCATATACAAAAATAAACTCCAAGTTTATTAAGGACCTAAATGAAAGGCCTGATACTATAAAACTGCTAGAAGGGAATATAGGTGATTCACTTTTGGATGTATATCATAGGAATACTTTCTTATATCAGTCTCCTAAGGCAAAAGAAATAAAAGGAAAAATAAGCAAGTGGGACCTAAAAAAACTTGAAAATTTCTGCACAGTTAAGGACACTATAAATGAAATGAAAACACTGCCTGTGCAATTGGAGAACATATTTGCAAACAATGCATGTGACCAGGGGTTAATAGATGTAGGTTAATAGATGTAACATGGATTTAGGTTACACAACTCAAGGTGGAAAACAAAAATCCAATCAAAAACTAGAGCAGAGTACCTGAGTTAATATTTTTCCAAAGAAAACTTACAGATGAGTAACAGGCAAGTGATAAAATTGCTCAACATTACTAATTATTAGATAATTGCAAATCAAAATCAAAATGAGGTATCACTGAAAACTGGTCAAATGGCTATTATCAAAAATTCTACAAATAAAAAGTGTTGGAGACAATGTGGAGGTAACAGATATTTGGTTTTTTCTTCGTAGGAAAGTAAATTGTTGGAACTTATATGGAAAACAGTATTTAGATTTGTTTAAAAACTAAAAAGTTAACTACCATATGACTCAGAAGTAACTCTCCAAGAAAAAATCTGGGGAAAATAACCTAAATTGAGAAGAACCAATGTTCAGAACAGCACTGTTTATAATATGCAAGACATGGAAGCAATCAAAGGGTCCACAGTAGACTATGGACTTAAGAATATATGATGTTTCTATAAATATACAATGGAATATTACTCAGCCATGAAAAGTATAATACATTGCTATTTCAGCATCATAAAAGGACCTACTAAATATTGTGCTTAGTGAAGTAACTAAGACAAAGACCAAACTATATTATGTAATTTATATGTGGAATCTAAAGTATAACAAATAACTGTGTATATCTATCTATAGCTATCTATTGATAGATGACAGATAAATAGATAGAAGGATAATACATGATAGATAAATAGACAAACAGACAGATAAATAGATAAATAGATAGATAGATAGATAGATAGATAGATAGATAGATAGATAGATAGATAGATAGAGAAATGATGGATAGGTAAAGAGATTAGATAGACAAGACTTAAGCAGACTCAAAGATATGGGAAAAATTAATGTTTAACAAAGTGAAGGGAAAGAGAATTTAATGGTAGAACATTGACAGATACAAAGTAGTATAAATAAAGAGAGAAGAAACATTGATAATCTGTATAGGTCATGGAATTATACACAATAGTTTAAAATACTTGTAAGTTACAATCATTGTAATAATACATAATGCAATATAATCTAGAAAGTTGTTAGAATATCTATGCTGCACATCTGAAACAACACAATATAGTACATCTTCTGTATTTCAATTAAAAAATACATCTCATGTATAATTAAGTCGTCTTTCCGTGGATAAAAGCTTCCTTTAATATTGTTTTATTTTTACTCTTTTCTTTTTATGATTACTGACTCAAATTATTTCTTTTACTGTTGTAAACAAGTTACCAGTTTGAAGTATCTATATTTATTGCCCGTGTTTTCCTATTTTTCTCTCTTTTTATTCATATAGTATAGTAGTATTTAAAAACATACCCAAAGTAACAGTTGCAAATTTCTTGTGGTATCTCCTTAGCATTTTGTTCAATGTTTTGCATATATTTGCCATTTTATATTTCTTAGATTTCTTTTCTACACCTCTTATTTGCTGTCTCAGTTTTGTTTTTTTATCACATTCAAGTTTTGTTTGTCTGATAAAGTCTTTATTTTCACTTTATATCTAAGTGATAATGGTGTAAGTATTATTGGGTTAGTTATTTCTAATTTCAGTAGTATGAAATGTAATTTTACTTAACATTTGCCAATGTTTCCTTCTCAGAAATCTGCTCATAGCCTAATGAGGTTCCTTTGTAGATTATCATAACTATTTTTGGCTGTGTTTTAAATTTTTCTCTGTCATTGCCAATTTGCATATGATGTACCTTGAAGGAGGTCCCTTTCTCTTAAATTTATTGGTGTTTTATTGGCTCACGGAATTGTATATCAGTTCCTTACACAGGTTCAGGAATTTATCAACCATTACATCTTTAAATAAACCATCAGCTGCCTTCTAACTTTCTTCTCCCTCCAGGTTTCCACTCTAATGTACACTTTCTGGGGAGATCTGATGGCTTCTGTTGAATTTCCTCACTTTTTAATACCTTGTATCTCTGCCCTCTCCTATTATTTCTAGTTTTGTATTGATGAGTTTGCTAATCTCTATTACACAAAGACAGTCTACTTCCAATGCTTTCTGTTGCATTATTCATCCCATTTATTAAGTTCTACTGGTCCTCAAACAATAATTGGTTATTTCATAGTTTCAATCTCTTTGGTAATGTATTCCTTATCATCATTTCATTTATTCCTGAGCTCACTAAACTACTTTCTTAGTATTTTTTTTGTATTGAGTTTCTGTATGACACCTATTCGGATTCTGTATTAGATATATGGCAATATACTATGACTTTAAGTTTGTTTGCTTCAAGGTTGACATTGTGTGTGTGTGTGTGTGTGTGTGCACAGGTGCATGTGCGTGTGTGACTGTGTTTGTGTCAGTGTCTGTGTCTGTGTATCTGTGTGTGTGCATGCCCTATAAATTTACTGTGATTGGTCATGATCTTGAAAATTTATTGCTCTGATGACACAAAATAACAGGTTGGGAGTTGGAGTCCTTGCTTTTGTTTTCTGGTAGTTTGCAATATTGCACAATTTTTGGTTTTACTTTTCTGAGCTACCTTTGATAATATTTCAAAATGGCACTTTCCAGTCACTACTGTCTGGATAAAAGATGTGCTTTAATTGTCACTTCTTAGACTTCTCTGGTAGTTAATGCCACTCTTCTCACTGGAACAGCAAACCCTTCCTTTTATCTGATATCCCTTGAGACTCAGTTTACACATTGCAGAAAGGTTAAAGACAGGTGGGTATTTGGAATCAGGCAAGTGCCTTTGCTATGTCCAGTGTTGCAAGGTACTTTGTCTCCACCACTGTGAATGGGGAGTAGGGACAGTGTCATGAATGTCTGAGTGTCTGAAAGATGGAATTTCTGTCTCCATTGTGGCTCCATCCCAGCTACATTTGACCATGAGTACTATTGCAGTTGGGGGCGGAAGCTGTGTGAATTACTGAGACCCTGACTCTACTGGGTTCTCTCAACATGTGGGCTCAGATATCCTAGTCAGGGTGCCATGGTTGCAGACACCAAATCTGCTCTTTCCTCACTCCCGCCACCTTTGTGGGTTTTAGTCCACCAAACTTCACCTGTTCACATGTATTCTGGAGTATTGTTTTGTGTTGTTATTTTTGTTGAGATGTGAACGCTCTACTGACTGTAGATTTAAGGGGAGAGACAAAAATAATTTAAACTTATGTCACTTTTAAATGTATATACTTTTTCAATTAAAAGCTTAAATTCTACAAAGGACAATATAAGAACAGTAAAGAAAGTGAACAAATCACCTCCCCTAATATCATAGTACTACAAAATATTTTGATTTTCCTGGGTTCTTTTCTTCAAAGTTTTTCCCATCTACATGTTCATTTTACTATAATATATCCCTATAATCTCTTTAATATCAATTAAATTATTTAAATATTTCTCTGTGATGTAAATATAGCCCTGCTGGTTCTCTAATTTACTAGTAGTAGCTTACACATTTCTGTCTTCTCCATCCTTCTTCTCTTTCCCCACAGGAAACCACTACTTGGTACAGTACCCATATCTATGTGATTCTTTTCGTGTTTTTTTATGATTATTTCTCTTATATCTTTATTTTCCCCATTTAAGTTACAACATAGATTGTTTTTCTCTGTATGACTTACTTTCCTACGTGCAACACTCTCTGGGTCCAGTCACATTGTTCCAAATGGCAGAAGTTTATTTTTTAATTTGACAATGATGAAGTATTTATTATTTTATCTATATCTCACATCTACTTCAGCAAATCATCTGTTGATGGCAGTTGAGTTGTTCATCTATCCTTGGCTACTATAAATGATGATGTTAAGAATATTGGGGGTAATGTATCCTTTAAAGTTAATATTTTCATTCTTTTTTGAGATTTATACATAAAACTAGAATTCCTGCAGCATATAATGCTTCTATTTCTAGTTTTCTGAGCACTGTCCACACTTTTATAATAGTGGATTCATCAGTTTATATTTTCACCAACAGTGTACCTGGGTTCCATTTTATCGACATTGTTATTAACGTTTGTCATTTGTAGACTTTTTGTTAATAGCCATTTTGATCCTGTGAGATTATATTTCATTCTGGTTTTGATTTATGATTTCCTAATTAATAGCAAAGTTATGTTTCTTTTTATGTGCATGAAAATCATCCACATGTCTGTTTTAGAAAAATTTCAATGAAGATCTTTCAACTGTTTTTATGTTGGGGGTCTTTGTTTTTTTAAATATTGTGTCTAATATGCTATATATACATTATGGATATTAATAGCTTGTTGGTCTCATTGTTTGAAACTCTTCCTTCTATTCTGTGTATTGTCATAAGTCTTGCTGAATGTTTCCTTCACTATGCAAAAGGTTTTTCACTTCACAATTATACAAGAAGTGGAATCCCTATATCACATATTATACCTATTATTTCCTCAGTAAAATTAAAAACTGTTTTTGTTAGTTTTCCTTTTTTTTTTACTTAGGAGATAGATCAAAAGTAAAAATTGCTATGATTTATCTCATAGGCAGTTCTGCTCCTGTTGTTGGTCAGAAATTTTATAATTTCATGTTAACATTTAGGAAATTAATCTATTTTTGTCTTACTTTGTATAACATGGGAGGAAGTGCTCTTACATCTTCCTGTTACATGTACTGTCCAGTGTTCCCAGAACTACTTGTTGAAGAGACTGCCTTTTTCCCATTGCATACTCTTGCCTCCTTCATTGTAGACTAACTGACCATATGAGTGTGGGTTTATTTTAGGACTCTTTATTTTGTTCCATTAATCTATGTGACTCTTTTAGTGATATATTTTGATGTTTTGATTACTGTAACTTTGCAGTATATTCTTAAGTCAGGGAGGATAATACCCACAGCTTTGTTCATTATTCAAAGATAATTTTATAAAATTTGGGTCTTTCACAATTTTGTACAAATTTTTTCATTTTTCTCCTTGTTTTGTGAAGAAACATATGGATTCTGTCAGAATAGAAATTTACTACAAGGAAAAAACCTGAGAAAAATTGTAAATTGTGTAGGATAAATCATAGAATATTAAACAACCAATGGATTGCTGCAAAAATCAAAGAAAAAATACATAAAGAAATATGACCACAAAAACAAAGTCCATGGGGTATAGCAAATGCAGTATTTATAGGGATGCTTATAGCAAAATAATCCCACTTATACAAATAAGACACATCTCACTCTCATAAAATAATCTTACAAACAAAAGATGTAGAAAAATAATAAAGAAACTTGTTAGTAGATGGAAAGACAGCTGGAAGGTCAGAACAGAAATAAAAAAATAAAGATTAAAAATAGAAATATCTAATCAAACTACATAATGGCTTTTGAATGATAAATATAACTGATAAACTTTAACGAGACTCATGAGCAAAAAGAGAGTACAGATTAAAAAGCTCCAAAATAAATGAGAAGTTACAGCTTATATCAAAGTAACAGAAAGCATCATAAGATGATACAAGAAATTATATGTCAATTAAAATCAAATCCCTAGAAGAAATGGACAATTTCTTAGAAAGACATAATCTCCAGGATGGAATGAGTAATGGAGAATATTAACAGATTATCACTAATGAAATTGAATAAGTAATTAAACAAAATCTCCCAGAAACAAAATTTCAGGCCTAGGCAAATTCACAGGTGATTTCTTCCAAATATTTACAGAAGAGCTATTACCTATATTTCTCAGAGAATTCCAAAAATTTGTAGAGGAAGTAAGGCTTCCTACCCCACATTTGTTTATCACACTACTACTAAAAGAGGAACAAATATTTCATAAAATTACAGGTTATATACTACTGATAAGCATAGATGCAAAAATCATCACTAAATTGTTAGCAAAGCAAACAAAACATTAAAAGGATTATACAGTATTTTTAAGTCCCTTTTATTCCAGGGATGCAAAATTGTTTCATTACCCACAAATTAATCAATATGATACACCAAACTAACAAATTGAAAAATAAAAATTATATGGTCACCTCAAAAGAGTCATAAAATGTTTTGACAAATTCAATATCTATTTATGATTAAGTTTCTCCTCAAATTGGGCATGAGGAAACATACCTCAACACAGTTAAGGTCATATATGAGAAAAATTCAGCTAACATGACACTCACTGATTAAAAGCTGAAAGCGTCTCCTGTAAGAGAAGGAAGAAAACAAGAATGCTCACTCTTACCACTGTTATTCAGTATAATATTGGAAATTCCAGCCATAGCTATCCAAAATAAAAGTAAATAAAATATAGCTATTTCAGAAAAGGAGTAAAAGTATCTGCAGATGAAATACTTTAAAAAGAAATCCTAAAGAAGATGCCACAAAACTACTAGGGCTTATCAATGCATTTGGTAAAATTTCAGAATGTAAAGTTAACATACAGAAATCTTGCATTTCTACACACTAACAACAAGCTAACAGATAGAGGAAGTGAGGTAACTGTCTCACTTAGAGTTGCATTACAAAAAACAAAAAAATCAAGAAATGTATCCAACCAAGGAGGTAAAATACCTGTACTCAGAAAACAATAAAATATTTATAACTGAAATTGAAGATAATGCAAACAGATGAAAGGATATAATATGTTCATATATTAGGAAAAAAATTTTGTTTAAATGACAGTACTAGCCAAGAAAATACACAAATTACATTCAGTGCTTATCAAAATACAAAGTGCATTTTCAGACACTTACAAAAAATAAATCTTATATTTACATGTAAACACAAAAGAGTTGAAATCACTAAAAAAGAAAAGAAAACAAAACAAAACAAAACAAACAATCTAAAAATACAATCAACTTTGACAAAGAACAAAGAGGAAGTATCACTGTCCCTGATTTTAAACTATAATATAAATCTACAGTAATGAATATAGAAGTGGCACAGAATAAACAGAATAGTGGAACACAACAGAATGCCTAAAAATTAAATCAGACAGTTATGGTCATTAAGCCCATTACAAAAAATGAATATACATTGGGGGAAAGGTAATCAACAGGCACATGAAAATGGTCAACATCACTAACCATCAGAAAAATGCAAGTCCAAAACACAGTGAGATTTTATGTCACTCCTGTCAGAATGACAATGATCAAAAAGATAACAAATATAAATTTTGGTGAGGATGTAAGGAAAAGAACCCTGATCCAAAGCTTGAGTGAATGTAAATTTGTACTGCCACTGTGGAAAACACTCTGGAGTTTTATCTAAAAATTAAAAATGAAATATGATCCAACATTTCCAAATCTGGATACTTATTCCAAGAGAATAAATCACTAATCAGAAAAGATATATTCAACCCTATATTCACTGCTGCATTATTTACAATAGCCAGGATATAGAAGAAAATTAATTTCTCATCAAAAAATGATGGATAAAAAAAGTCTGTTTATAGTGTATATATCTAACCATCTATTAACTAAATATTTATCAATATTTGTATATATATATATGCATACACTCTAAATATGTATATATATATATATGCTCACTGTATATATATATATGCACACACACACATAAAATTTCAATGGTTTATAATTCAGTTCTAAAATGTATAAGTTCTTGCCATTTGCAACAAATGGGTAGACCAAGAGTGTAATATGCTAAGTGAAAAAAGTCAGATAGATAATGACAAATGTTAAATTATTTTACTCATATTTGGAATTTAAAACAAATTAACATAACAAAACAGAAAATGAGTTATAGGTATAGAAAGAAATAAGTTGTTCACAAGAAGGAGGGAAATGTGGTGAAGAAATAGAAAGAGTTGAGGAAAATTAAGAGAGAAAATTTTCCAGTTGCAAATTAAATGAGTCAGGGACAAGAAATTTCCTGTATGGGGAATAGTCAATAATTATGAAATATCTTTAAATAGCAACATATTATAACTATATTTATTGTTGTGATCAGTTTGAAATGTATTAAAATTTGCAAACATTTTGTTATGTAAGAGAAACTAACACAGTGTTATACATTAAAGTACACTTCAAAAACAAGCAAACATATTTATAGAAAAAAAACAGATTTGTAGTTAACAGAGGCAGGGGTTGGGAAAGCAGAATTACATTAATGCATTCAAAAGATACAAATCTCCAGCAGTTAAATAAACGTGTTCAAGGGATGCTACGTATTAACATGATAAATACAATTAATACTGTTTTATGTTATATATGAATGTTGTTAACTGATACATGTAGCTCAAATATCTACCCTGTGAACCAAACCTTACACAATGTGTTATATCAAATATATCTCAATAAGAGCAGAAGGAAAAATGGAAAGACAATGATCATTGATTCTCATGTCATTTCTCATGATTGTTTTTGCAGCAAGTAAACTTGAGTTATGATATACTTATCCTAGGTAAAGATACTGATAAATAAGTGATTCTAATAAATTATACATAAAGATACTAATATAAATAGTGTTTTACCATGCCTTAAACTTTCTTCATGATAACAGCCCACTGATTCTGTAGGCATCAAAATTTCACTCTGTGTATTCATCTGAATTTTGGGAATGGATACAAAAGTTAACCATGGCTGTTTTTGCTGTGAGTGATAATGTTCACTGTCTCTGACCGAAGGTCTCTTCTCCCCAACAACATCAGTAAGAAAGGAACATGATAGGTTGCTAAAAATCTCAGCATGGTAAAATCTCAGAACTCCTACAATTCTTAACTGTTTTGCAATGGGAATGCAATACTGACAAAAACTTGATTTTGGATAACAATATGGTGTTTTCTCATGGTTGCATTAGGGGATGTGAAGATAATCCCTGGGATCCACAAGAAACACCCTCACTCAAGTGCTGGCAAAGAACTGTAAATGTTCTGCATTATCAGGACTGAGGACTGCTGTCAAAATAATGACTATGCTCACTGTATTCCAGGTAGTCCAACGAAAGAAAGGTTATTGGTATTTTTAGTTGACGGGAATACATCAGCAGTTCAGACTCTATAAATTAGTCAGCAGGTGTTCAAAGCCAAAATAAGTCGTGTCAACAATGAGAATTAAAAGAAAAAATTTTGGACATAAGTTTAAATTAAAAAGGAGACACAGTCATGTTCTGGGCTCTGGGGATTGGAGAATGTATATGCCTCAGTCCAATTCAAGGGTTCAGTGGCTTGGCCCTAGCATTAGCTCGGGATTCAATGAAAAGTTAACAGTGAACTGGGAGAAATATAAACTACCTCTCCCTGATCGGAAGAAAATCTGGTGGCTCAATGAAACTCTTAATTCGCAGACCTTCTGACAGGTGCAGAGGAATAATTCACTGATGACTCAACTAAGACAAACTTAGTTACTGCTTAACAATCCATCTTCACACACATACAGAGTGGTAGACAGATTTGTAGTATTAAGTGGGAAGAATTCAGTGGACAGAACTCATAGAATAGTTTTCAAAGCACCAGCCAACTTTTGTACTTTTGCCAATAGTCTAGATTTCTAAGGTAGAAAACTAGAGATGGACAAACAATATACTTCTTTAGGATTTCTAATTTTGAAAGTAAACTGTAGCTTTTGACTAATCAGTGTAGAACCTTGTTATGATGATCACGATAAGACCCACTGTGTGATAAGAGAGCTGGAAACAAGCTGCTGAACCAGCCCATCTGATGCCCAGGCTGCTAATTTAAGCAACAACATAGCCACCATGAGATTTCAGCTGACAAATTTAAAGCTTGATGTTTCTGTTACAGGAAATACCACTGCTGTCCAGACACAGATCTCCTGCTGCAAGTGGTCTCTTTTCTTCTCTTGGTAAAGGTCATATTGGTGGGATGTTGGTAGAGCTTACCCTGGCCAATTTGACCATTCTCCAGATTTTCACAGTCTTTCTTCACAACTGGTGACACATTTTCAGGACACAATGTTGCCATTCCAGTCTTATCAGCAGACACTGGCTGCATGATTGTGAGCAGAAGCGTTAGGCTCCCTGACCTTGCCTATACTTTTTCCAGAATTTCAGCTCATTTCAAATTCTGAAAATGCTTCACCATTTATTTTAAATTAATGGGAAATAGACAAAGTCTTCCATGAATATTTTATATTTCCTAATATCTGCAAAAATTTGGTATTCTTGCAGTTGCACAAATTTCTAATTCTACCACCCTCACCTCTTTTTAGTCCACAAAGTTTAGATTGCAATTTAGTTACTGAATATGACCACCCCAACCAAGGGGCTACTACCTCTTAGATACTTCTTGTGTGAATGTTAGAATGGGCACAATTTATTTGGGGTGTATAAATCTACATTAAATGTTTGCAATGGCAGGGTCTCTTCTGGACAAAGCTCTGATTCTAAGAAGTCAATTAATTAGAAAACAGTATAGTTATTGGTATAGGGAAGAATATCAGCTATTTTGAGGTGGATGGATGATGAAGTGACAGGAAAAAATCCAGCAAATGAGAATGGAATGCTTTATGCCTCTGTAAGCATGAATTAAGAAGGAAATAATACTTTGTCTCCTGTACCTACCTCCAATTACTGTGTTGAGTGACTAGTCCTTGGGCTACGAAAAGAACAAGATTGTGGTGAAGAGTAAAGACCATAACGAAACAGTTTGAAAACCATGAGAGTTTTATTGTTTCAGGAAACTAGATTTTGCTTAAAGCAAACATATATTTTTCATTCACTAAATACTAAAATGCATCCTGTGGCATTTGCTGTGCTTACTGTGCTGGTATCCAAGTTAGACAAGGAAAGGGGGATAGACAGAAAATATCTGGAGGAGGTGATTTCTGAGCTGAGACTGGGAAAATCTAAATAGGTAAAAGGAGGATATCCTTTGCCCAAGGATGAGCTGGAGCAAAAGTTCTGAGGTTGGATTTAATATGGTTGATAAGCATTTGCCTGGACGTATCTCCAGAAACAGTGAAACAAAAAGATATGTCAAATTAGTCAGATGCCAGATCTATAATGAAATGACTAAACTACGTTGAGTTTGTGGGATGAGAGTTGGAAAGGCATTTTGTGCCACCCTGAGGATGTAAGCATGTCTTTGGCTGGAACAAAAAAGAAACATAAAATATTCACTTGAAAATATAGTGTAGACTCTTGAGGGGAGAAAAAGAAAGCACCAATTGGAATGCTTTGAAAACGTCACAAAAAAACCATAGATAAAATTACTTCTTAAATTCTACCACAAGCTGAATGTGCCATCTGAGACTACATCATGTGACTTTTATGATACCAGAGATGACATAATAGAGACCATGATCCCTGGGCCGTTTCCTGCATTTATATCCTTTTCCAACATATCCTAACTAAACACTTTTAATACTTTCCAGGATGAACCAGAAACAACTTAGTAATTTTCCCTTTCTCCATGTTTTAGTTTTTTTACAAATTCTTCCATTTTCTTCTCTTCCTTACACAAATTATTTAAATATACACCCATATTGTTCCATTGAATGATCATATCAATCAAATATCTCTTTTTTTCTTTAAATGGTAACTTAGTCTTCCGTTTAACTCATTAATCAATTTTAAAAAAATGATAATAAATGTATACAACTCTGTTTATTGTTTAAATAAGAAAATTGCAGATATTTGTTGACATTTGCCAACATCAATTTTAATCTTTGTTATCCTGAATAATCTGGTAGTCCTCTGGTAGATCAGTTGTAATTAGGATGACGTTCATAAACTGAAGATGTCTGATGAGTTGGCCTTGAAAGAGTTGTAGCTGATGTATCAGTTATCACTGGCCCTGGAAACCATGGGTTGCTCCCTGGTTGAAGTTTAGAAAAAATGACCTTCATTGGCAGATATATTGTGATATCTTTTTGGAAAAGTACAAGGCTTCACAGTCAGTCCAAAATAATTGCTCTGTATGGGAGAAAAGATGCTGTACTGAGAGTAGAATTTGTAGTTGTAATGAAGTTCACAACACGGCCATTTGCTTCAGTGTAGCTGCTTTGAGAGTGCCCGTGGACAGTGGTCAACTGATTTAGAACAGCACTCTGATCCACTGCATTTTGTTCTGGTGGTCTAACTGACATTGATGATGGAGGAGAAAAATTAACTCTGATCGAGGTAGTTGTATCACCCATTATGTGGCTAGTAGAGGGCTTTCTTATTAGAGGCATGTTTAAATTTGCAGAAAGTAAAAATGCACCTTCTCCAAAGTGTCAGAGACAAAACCAGAATTATTATTATCCATATTATCCAATGCTTTATAGTGCTACTTGTTGAAATCTTCAGCCAATGAAAATGCCAGAGGGGCCTTTTTAATCCCAACTCTTCTTTTTATTCTCACTAAAAGCTGGTGACAACATTGTTTAAAATTTATATTATGATAGAACTGCAGCTACAAGCAAATTAGAAAGATTTTAGTAATAATTTAGAACAAAATACAACACTGCATTAAGCCTAACCTATAAAACCTCAGATTTCACATTTACTATGCAAAGATAACATCATCAAAATATGAACATTGCTGACGATATTTTGTAGTTCCTTATTTGGAAAATACACATTTAAAGAGTATAGTCATAAAATTTAAGAAGTTAGCATTTGCAGTAACGCTGAATGCCACTTTTGAAAAGCAGCTTTAATACCTTTATTTAGATTTCTGGTAAGATTGATAGTTACCAGCAAAGTTACTTATAATCTGAACACTTAAGGCACTGTCTTCATTTATAAGAAAAAAAAAAGGTTTATAGCCTTAGTAGATTTATACAATTTTCAAAATTTATCTTTTCATTTATATTAACATATATTGATGTGCAAAATAATATTTTTTATATAAGTTACCAAGTGGTAACTAAAGTTTCTGAATACTTTGCTTAAAACAGAGACTTCTTTTCTTCTGCCAGAAAGTCAGCTAGACCAGCAGATTTTTGAAAATTCTACTGCACTTTACTAAACCCATAATGATTAAGCTGTCTAAATAAACCTTTCATACTTCCAGTTTCAAATATTCTGAAAGGGGCCTTTCTTTCCAAAACTTCCTTCTTAAAGACATCTTCATCAATCACTATGGAAGTTCCATTATCATCCCACCAGATGGATTTAAATTGGTCACTCCCAGACATTTCCCAGAGTTTTCCCAGACACAATGTGTGTATCATGGCCTTTTAATTAAGGATTCTTCAGACAAAGTCTGAAAAGCATTTTCTTCAATCATAGATCTCAGGTCCAAGTCCCCAGAGATTGTTTGATCACACAATAGAGATCTACCGGAGTTTCCTAAACCAGTTGGTCCATTTTTACGAGACACACCTTGAATTTCTGAAGAAACATGTGCCATTTCATATAACTTTTTCTACAGCTACTTTTCAAATCTGCATGATTTTGAGCACTGCAGCTTCAAATGCTGCTTTGGAAGGACTGCACAGATAAACTGCTAGGCCATCACAATGGTTCTCAACCTGAGTAGTCGTGATATTCCAAAACGTCTGGTCTCCTATCAACTCAAGTGTAACTTTAAGCCAGTGTTTACTTCCCATTCATCCAGTTAAAATGAAACATATAGGATGCTTTTTTTCATAGTCTGATCTGCAAATATTAACCCCACAAGATCTTTTTAAACAGTTAAATATTTGGGTCTTTTAAATAAAACTAATCTCCATTCTTTTGTACACAAATTTATAACAGATTGGTGAACAGAGTATAAATAATGCAGAAAATATATAAAATAAATTTAAAGTTTTGGAATTTAAAGTGAAATTTGTGTAAAACCTGTACAGAAAATATAAATATTTCATCATCATTTGTAATTAAACTGAAACATAATTTGATTTGGAAATGGAAGTAGGTATTTATTTGTGTACTTAAGAATAAGTAGCTCTATATTCAAAACATGAGAAGAATAAATATCAGTTTATTTGGTATGTTTATATATAAACGTTTTATATTTATGAAATATAATTACATTAAAATAATCAATCAAATTTAAGAAATTCCAAAGGTGGAATTTTTGTTTTAAATTGTAATTCAGTGCTATAATTGAAACAAATGTAATTTTATATTCTACATTAAAATTGCAAAAGAGACAATCTTATTGTATATTTATAAATGTTTATTTTTGCCATTCTATCACACAGAAATTTATCAGACCTTATAAGTAATAAATTTTCTTGTCATCTTTATAATCCATACTCTTGGGGATTCTGTTAAGGGTTCAAAAATGATGTTGATAAATAGACTTATGCACAAGATACTGGGTTCAATAAGCATTGCCTCCATTAAGGGGCAAACATCAATCAAAAAACAAAGATATAACAGTATATGTATGTTGGGGTGGAAAAGACCAAGTAATACATTTTAGGAAGCAATATGTTTCTCAGTCCTGAAACAATAGGCATTGTTAGAATAATACGGCAATTTAAGCCAAGTGTCTTGTGCAATAATTGCAAATAATAGCTATGTTCTGTATCAGTAAACTGTAGCAAATCCAGTTCTACCAAAATTTATATTTTTTATTTAGAAATAAATTCCATTAAACATAAGCCAAACTCAAAATGAGAGATAAAATTTTTAAATAAATAAATGTACCCTCAAGCTACAATGTAAATTTTTCATTCAGTGTCTGTAAATCCATTCTAAATAAATACTGGCAACCTGAATCCATGGCATTTTAAAAGTATTATAAACTATAGTTTAGTTGGATTTAGTCCTGATTCATAAATATTATTTAACATACACAAATGAATATATGTGATATCATCTCTTTAAAAAACAAAGAATTCAAAAATAACAATCTCAAAATATGTAGGAAAATTATTGCCTGGTCTGATCTTAACATTTTTATAAAAATATTCTTAAATTCGCTCTAGATATACTGTAACTAAGCATAATAAAAGCCATATATGAAAAACCCATGATTTACTTCAATTTAAATATTAACATAAAGGAAGGTTTTCCTCTGGTCCAGTAATAAGGAAAAGAAGCTCATTTTCACAAGTAATAAATTACACTACTAGAAGTCCTAGCCAGAACAACTAGTCAAGGAAAAATATAAAATTCATTCTACTTGTAATAAAGAAGTGAAATTCTTAAGGTTGACATAAATATGCATAAATAGTAAACTCCATAGTCTCCTCTAGTGAGTGTTTGAAGTAATGAACAAACTCAGTAAACTTGCAGAATACAAAATCAATATACAAATACCCGTTGCATTTTTGTATAGTAACAACACATTATCAGAAAGACAAATTTGGAAAACAATTGTGTGTAAATTAATACCAAAAAGATTAAAATAGTAATAAATTTGAAAAGTGAAATAAAAGTTCTAAACATAGATCTATATATTACAGGTGCAAGAAATATAAGTAAACAAAATAAATAGAAAGATATTCTGTGCTCATTGATTGTATACAATGTGAGGAAATATTCTTATCTAACTTTTACATGTTCAATCTCCCCAGCAGTAATTTTTGAGGAGAATGTCATTTCTTAATTTTATACTTTTGCTTCCTTTTTCATGGGTTAATTGATCATAGGTGTGAGGGAATATATCTGGTTGCTCTATTCTCTTCTATTGAATTTTGTCTGGTTTTGAGCCAGTATTATTTTGTTTTAATTACTAAAGCTTTGTAGGACTGTTTAACAACAGAGAATTTAACACCATTAGATTTAATACTCTTTTTCAAGATTATTTTGGCAGCTCATGGTCTTTGTGGTTACATATAAATTTTAAAATTATTTGTTCAATTTATTGGAGAAATCTCATGGGTATATTCACATGAATCACACTAAATGTAGATTGCTTTGAGTAGTATGGTTGTTTCAACCACATTGTTTCACATCATTAACATAAGAGATCATTTCATTTCTTAGGATCAGTTTTAATTTCCTTTATCAATGTTTTCTGTTTTTCAATGTATAGGTTTTCACCATATTTGTTAACTTCATTTATATGTGTCCTTTACATCTATATATAATTATATACATATTTGTAAACTCATTTCGTACACAGAAACAGTAGGCAGAAGGCAGTGGCACGACATATTCAAAGTCCTGAATGAAAGAAAGCTGTAATCTAAGATACTTTATCAAGCAAGGCAAAATTTTAGAATAGAAGGAGAGATAAATAACTACCACACAAGCAAATACTTAAAGAATTTAGCAAGAGAAAAAGAAAAAAAAAAGATCTACTCTAAATGAAAAAGAAGCAGGATGCTATAGAAAAGAGAAAGGCATAATTAGAAAGGCAATATTTACAATGACTTACAACAGAATAAATATGATGTTGTAAAAAAGGACATCAAAATTTTTAAAAGTCACAGAGTGAAACAAGAAAATAGATAGTGGTTTCTTCTTGTTTGTGTTCTCTGTAGGATGGTTTTGAGGTTGTATTCTTATCAGTTAAAATAAACAAATATAGTACGGGTTAATATACATAGAAAACAAGGTAACCATAAGTCAAAAGCTTACAATGAAGTCACAAAGACAAAATGAAACCAAGGTAATAAATGAAAACTTATCAAGCCACAAAAACAAAAAGAAATGAATAAAAAGAAAATACCAAAACAACTGGAGAATGAAGTTACATATGGAAATAAACACCAGTCTATCAATAATTGTCACAAATGTTAATTGACTTTGTGCTTCAATCAAAAGATATGTATTGTCAGATGTGATAACACAACAAGACCCTACATTATGAAGCATAGAAGAGACCCACATTATTAAGAGGAACACACATCAATTGAAAGTCAGA
Organism: Vicugna pacos; assembly: GCF_048564905.1. NCBI lineage: Eukaryota > Metazoa > Chordata > Mammalia > Artiodactyla > Camelidae > Vicugna > Vicugna pacos. The sequence continues at coordinate 3,808,976 of NW_027328734.1, forward strand.
AGGTGGAAAAATATATTCCATGCAAATGCATATGACAATAAAGCAGGACTAGCACCACTGACTTTACAAAATTATACATTACAAAAAGACCATAGAGAACGATAAACAAGGACATGATATAATGATTAAAGGAGCAAATCAATCAAAATGAGGGTATTATACCTATTAAGATATATGCACTCAATATAGAACCACCTAAATACATAAAGCAAATACTAATAGATAAAAAAAGAGAAATCCCTGGGAACACAATCAAAGTAGGAGACTATAACTCTACATTACCATCACTGGAGTGGTCTTTCACACAGAAAATTAATAAGGGAAAATAGATACTAAATACATTATAAAATAATTGGAGATGCTTGATATTTTCAATACAGTACTTCTCACCAAAAGAGAATATACATTCTTTTCCTGTGCACAAGGAACATTTTCTATGAAAGATAATGTACTCAGGCACTCAAGAATCCTCAACAAATTTAAGAAGATAAAAGTTATTTCAAGCATCTTTTCTGAGTATAATACCATGAAACTAGAAATCAATCACAGAAAACCAGAGAGAAAAAATGACAACATCCAGAATAAAAAACATGGTAGTAAAACAATAGGGGGAGGTGATGAAGTAAAACAAGAAATTAAAAAATATCTTGGGAAATATGACAAAACACTACACAAAGTCTATTGGATACTGTTAAATCAGGCTTAATAGGGAAGTTCATAGTGACAAGGCCCTCTTCAAAGTAGAAGAAAAATTTCAAATAAATTATCAAACGTTCTATGAAAACTAATCAAGAAAAGAAGAGCAAACAAAACCAAAAGTCAACAGAAAGAGGAAAGAAATAAAGATCAAGGAATAAATAATTGAAATAGAGATTAAAAAATAGAAAAAAATCAATCAATTTCTTTTTTGAAATAGTAAACAATATTGACAAATCTCTGAACAGGCTTCCCAACAAGAAAAGAGATAGAACACAAATAATATAGGAAATGAAAATTGAGAAACTAAAAAGAGTACAACAAATTTACCAAATATCATAAGGGAATAACATGAGCAACTGTGTGGAAACAAACTGGATAACCAGGAAGAAATGGAGTAGTTTTTGTAAACATTCAGCCCACCAATATTGCATCAAGGAGAAGTTAGCCATTTGAACTGACAGATCACCAGAAATGGAATAGAATTATCAATTAAATAAAAAATCTCTGCAAAAAAAATTCAAACCCAAATATCTTCACTGGGGAATTTGACCAAACATACTAAGAAATACCCATACCAGTCCTCCTCAAACTCTTCAAAAAGATTGATATGGAGAGAGTACTTCCAAACACTCACCATAAGGCCAACATCAATCTGATACCAAAACCAGACAAAGACACTACCTCAAAAAGATAACTATTGACCAATATCTTTGATAAACATAGAAGTAAAAGTCCTTGAGAAATTATTAACAAACAGAATCCAAAAGCATGTAAAAAAAAGATCATGAACCATGGACAAGTTAGGTTCATCCCAGGAACACATGGATGGTTGAACATATGCAAATCAATCAATCAATTGTGATACACCATATCAACAAAAGAGAAGACAAAAACGATATGATCATCTCAGTAGATGCAGAAAAAGCATTTGATAAAATTTAACACCTATTTGCAATAAAAGTTCTTATCACAGTGGGCATAGAGGGACCATATCTCAACTTAATGAAAGCTATTTATCACAAACATATAGTCAGCATAATACTCAATGGTGAAAACCTGGAACCCTTCCCACAAAAACTTGAGACAAGACAAGGATGCCCATTCTCACAATTTCAATTCAATATAGTCTTGGAATTCCTAGCCACAACGATCAGGTAAGAAAAAGAAATAAAAGTATTCATACTGGAAAAGAAGAGGTAAAATAGCCACGATATGCAGACATGACACTATATAAAGAAAACTGTAAAAGCTTCATAAAGAATACTTAGGCTAAAAAAGGAATTGGGCAAGGTAGCCAGAGTAATATACAAAAACCAATCACATTTCTTTACACTACCATTTAATCAACAGGAAAACAAAGCATAGAAACAACCCCTTTTATAATTGCACCCAAAATTATAAAATGCTTAAGAGTAACTCTGACCAAGGAGGTGAATGACTTATACATGGAGAAAAAGAAAACATTGATTGAGGAATTCAAGAAAGATTTCAGGAATTGAAAAGATACCCTATGGCCTCGTAATGGAAGATAAAATATTGTTAAAATGGCCATACTACCCAAGGCAATCCACAGACTTATTCTGAGTTCCTATCAAATTATTCAAAACATTTCTTTTTAGGACTGAAACAAATGATCTTAATATTTAAATAGAATCAAAAAAGATCCATAATTTCCAAAACAAAATTGAAGAAAAAGAAAGAGGCTGGAGGAATAACCTACCTGGTCTCCATACACTATTGCAGAGCTACAATAATCAAAATGTCATGATATTGGTACAGAAACTGGCATACGGACCAATGGATCAGAAGAGAGGGCCTAGGAATAAATGTACAGGCCTATGTTCAATTAATATTTTACAGAGTAGCCAAGAATATGACAGACAAAAGACCATCTCTTCACCAACTGGTGTTGGGAAAACTGGACAGCAGCATGCAGAGCAATGGAGTTAGAACATACACTTCACTCCATACACAAGAATAAACTCAAAATGACTTGAAGACTAAAATGTAAGGCAATACACAGTTAATCTCCTAGAAGAAAATATACGCAAAACACTCCGAGATAAATCGCAGCAATGATCTCCTAAAACAGCCTAACCAGGTAATGGGTGTAAGATCAAAATTAATAAATAGGACCTAATTAAACTTATAAGATTTTGCACAACAAAGGGAACCATAAACAAAGCAAAATGACAACCAACAGGATAAAAAAAAATTTAGAAGTGATGCAACTGACAAAGGCAAAATTTCCAAAATATAAAGAGTTCATACAACCTAATAATAATACTTAAAAAAAAACAAGAATCCCAATCTGAAAATGGGCAGAAGCCATAAACAAGCAAGTCTCCATTAGAAACATACAAATGCCAAAAAGATATATGAAAAAAAATTGCTCACTATCATTATCAGAGAAGGGCAATTCAAAACTCTAATGAAGTATCACCTCACAATAGTCTCAATGGCCATCATACAAAAGTCCACAGATAATAAATGTTGGGGAAACTGTGGAGAAAGGGAAATCTCCTACACTGTTGTTAGGAATGTAGATTGGTGCAGTCAATGTGGAAAACAGGACGGGGATTCCTCAAAAGAATAAAAATAGACTTAACATATGATCCAGCAAACCCACTTCTGGGTATATATCAAAGAGAACCCTAATTCAAAATGTCACCTGCACCCCAATGTTCTTAGCAGTGCTATATACAACAGCCACGACATGGAAGCACCGAAATTGTCCATCAACAAATAACAGTCTTCAGAATTTATGCCATATTTACACAATGGAATAATATTCTGCCATAAAAAATGATAAAACAATGACATTTGCAGCAAAATGGATGTCCACATAATGTGTCATTCTAATTGAAGTAAGCCAGAAAGAGAAAGAAAAATAATACATAACATGATATATGTAGAACCTTAAAAAAATTTGGATGAGAACACTATGATTTCATGTACAAAACTGAAACACCGTTGCACATCAACTTAATATTCTTATGGTTACTGATGAAAAGGGCTTGGAGAGGATATTTTTGGGAGCTGTAGAGTTATAAATGTTATCCACTATATATAAAAATAGATGTTTTCAAAATTTCTATTGTATGACACAGGGCAGTATGTTAAATATTGTGAAGTTAAATTTAGTAAGCACACAAATATATGCATGAAGTGGGACACTGTGCTAAACACCACAGATTGACACAATGTAAATGGCAGTACTTCAATGATAAATAAATTAATAAAAAAGTAAATAAGTAAGAAAGTAAATAAATAAATAATTAAATAAATAGTATTTAATAAAAAAGAAATACAAAGATACACACTACTTAAATTTACACATCAAGATTCTAGGAGAAAACAGAAAGAAGAAGAAAATTGAATGAATGAGAGGAAGGCAAATAACAACAGAACCAATTGAAAAGATAAAAAAAAAATCTAACTCTGTTTTAATCATAAATTGGGCAAACGTTTAGGTTGATTAAGAAAATAACGACTCAAATAAAATTAGAAATAAAATAGAAGACATTACTACTGATGATATAGAGATGCATAGCATCATAAGAAATTACCACTAGCCAACAATTTGAATGACCTAGAACTAAAGACATATTCCAAGAAACATATGTCTTCCAATTCTGAATCTAGAAGAAATTAGAAAGTTAAATAGAGCAAAAGTGTGTATGAGTAAATCAGTAATCAAAACCTCCCAAAACATAAAACATTCAGAAGATGACTTTACTGCTGAATTCTGTGATACATTTGAAGAAACTTTCTCACCAATTCTTCCTCAAACCATCCAAGAATTTGAGGGGGGTGAAAGTATTATAACTTGTTTTATGATGCCAGCTTTATTTGCATAACAATGCTAGAAAGGACATTATATGCAAAATATAGAATACTATCCCTGATGTACGTATGTGCCAAAATTCTCAACAAAACACAAGCAAAATGAATTCAACAACACATTTAATGTATCATACACATACATGAGTAAAGGGATTAATCCCTGGGTTTAAGGATACTTCAAAATATTGAATTCAATAATGGTGACATGCCTCACTAATAGAATGAAAATTAAAACTCACATAATCATCTCAATAGGTGTGGAAAATCATTTTACATACTGCAACAACCTCTTAAGATATTCCCAACAAGTTAAATTATTCAGTGGCACAATATCATATACACTCAAACACTGTGTCGAGAGAAATGAAGCAGTTCTCTGTTCATTGATTCTTTGGAAAAGGGTTTATATAGGACATGCACAATGCCTCACATATCTAAGTTATAACAATGATAATAATCTTAAGCTATTTACATCCCCATACTCTCGCAGTAAGCACAGAATTTTAAGTGATCAAGGATTGTGTTAAAGTTCATCACGGAAATTCATTAAGTAGGCCATTTCTTATCCAGCAGGCTGTGCCTGTCTTAGGTTGTCCTCCTCTGAGGATCTTACCCAGCATACTCTATACAGCCATCCATACTGAATATATTGAGTAGGCAATTTCATATCCAGCCTGGATATGTGACATTCCTAACAGATTGTTTATCAGTTCAGCCCATGAGCTTATTCTCTAGAGCCTTCAGACAGGGGCCTACAAACCCAACATCCCTTGACAGAAAACTGGATGAAGAAAATTTGATGTATATATGCAATGGAATCAATACTTTGCATTCCTATCATCAGTGTCCATGGCGTTCTGTTTTCTCCTCAATCTCACCAACATATATTTCTTTTCTTTTTGATGAGAGCCTTCTGACAAGTGTGAAGTCTTGTCTCATTTTTGGTTTATGACTTTCCTTCTAATTCATAACTCTGAACACAATTTCATGTGTCATTTAGCCAACTGTATGTTTTCTACAGAAAATTGATTGTGATTAATCTATTCTGTTCCTATGGACTTTTTTTTTAATTGAATTGTTTGGTCTTTTTTGTTGTTGTTGTGTATGTTTGCATATATTTTGGATATTAGCACTTGATTGGAAAATATCACTTGCAAATATATTCTCCCATTGTGTTGGTTGACTTTTCATTTTATTGATCATTTCTTATGCAGTGTAAATCTGTTTAGACTTATACAGTCAAATTTCTTGGTTTTGCTTCTGCTTCCCTTGCCAGAGGAGACATATGAAGAATCAAATTAAGTCAAGTGTTCTTCTTATGTTTTATCCTAGGATTCTTTGTTTTCAGGTTTTATATTTTATATGCCCAGGAGTGGGTTTGCTGTGTCATATGATAGATCTATTTTTATTATTTAAAGGAAATTGCATACTGTTTCCAAAGTGTTTGCACCAATTTTCATTCCCACCAACAGCGTTGGAGTGTCCCTTTTTCTCTACAACCTCCACAGTCTTTATTATTTGTATACATTTTGATGAAACCCCTTCTCAATAGTGTGAGGTAAAACATTATTTTATTTTTTTCTTTCCTTTGTATAATGATTAGCAATGTGAGCATGTTTTTATATTCCTGTTTGTCATCTGTGTGTCTTTTTTAGAGAATTATCTTTTGCTCATTTTCTGGCTGAGTTGTCTGTAGATTTTTGAAATGGAGTTGTATGAACGATGTGTATTTTAGAAATTAGTCTCTTGTTGATTACATTGTTTCCTAATGTTTACTTCCAGTTGGAAGTTCATATATTCATTCTGATTATTTTGCGGTGTAGAAGCTTTTAAGTTTAATTAGGACCTATTTGATTATTTTGCTTTTAATGTTTTCAGCTTGGGAGAGTGACATAGGAAAATTCTAATACAATTTATCTATTGTTTTTCCTATGTTAGTTTCCAGGAGTTTTATTGTGTCATGTATTATATTCCGATATTTAAAGCATTTTGAGTTTATATTTGTACAGTGTGAGGGAGTGTTCTAATTTCATTGATTTACATGTAGATGTCTAGCTTTCTCAACATCACTTGCTTAAGACTGTCTTTTAGGCATTGTATATTTTTGTTTCTTTGTCATAGTTTAGTTGACCATAGGTGTGATGTATTATTTCTGCCTCTGTGTTCTGTTCCAGTGATATAGAAGTTTGTTTGTTTTCCAGTATTGTGCTGTTTTGATTACTGTAATTTTGTAATATATTCTGAGATGTGGGAGGGTTATGGGTTATGCGGCCAACTTTGTTCTTTTTCCTGATTGTTTCTTTTGCAGTTCTGGTTCTTTTGCAGTTCCATACAAATCATAGGACTGTTTTTATTTCTGTGGAAAATATCATGTAGTTCGATCTGAATCACTTTATATCTGTAGACATCTTTGTAGTATGTATATTTTAGCAATATTAATTGCTCTAAACTAAGACCTTGAGATTTCTTTTCATTTCTTAACATCAGCTTAAAATTTTTTTATCAGTGTCCTTTTGATTTTATTATCTTGGTTTTTTCATAGGTTATTTATTTTTTGATCTGATTTCATATGGATTTTTTAAAATTATGGTATATTTCATTGTTAGTGTAAAGAGATTTGACAATTTTTGTATATTAATCATGAATCATGCAACTTTGTTAAATGTCTTTATTAGATTTAGTTGTTCTGGTTTGGAGAACTTAAGGGTTCCCTATATAGATTATTATGTCATCCAAAATAAAAATGTTTTATTTCATTCAATCCAATTTGAATAAATTTTTTTCTATTCCGATTTCTGTTGCTTGGACATCCCATACTGTGTTTATTAGAAATGGTGAGAGTGGGCATCCTTTTCGTATTCTTTAATTTGACTTTCACTTTTTCAATTTTGCTTATTATGTTGTAAGTTTTTCTGTAATAAATGACTTTAGTTATGTTGAGATATATTTCCTGAATCCTACTTTGGTAAGTGGTTTCTATTGTTGTTGTTGCTGTTGTTATTGTTGTTGTTGTTGTTGTTATTGTTGTTGCTTTTCTAATGAATAAATGTTGAATTTTGTGAAATGCTTTTAATGGGTTTATTGGGATAACCACATCGTTTTCTGTATTACTTTTGTTAATGTGGTGTTTCAAACTGATTAATTTGTGTGTGTTGAACCTCTCTTGTGACACTGCAATGAGTCCAAGTTGATCATGGTATATGATTCATTTTTGGCATTGCTGGATTTGGTTTGCTAATATTTTTTTGTGGAATATTTGCATCTAAATCAATCAAATATATTGGCTTGAAGTTGTCTTTGCCCATACTTTGTTTTTGGCTTTGCTATCTGGGTGATGAAATCTTCATATAATTAATTTGGGAGTTTCCCACACCTTCACAATTTTTGAATAGTTTGAAGAGTATAAGTTCAGCTGTGTATTTTTGTATAGTTCTCCAAGGGAGCTGTTTATATCTGCACTTCTTTTCAACAATTTTTTTAAATGCAGATTCTATCTTTCTCCTAGTAAAGTTTGTTCAAATTATTTGTTTCTCCTTATCTCTGTCTCTTTCTAGACATTTGTCTATTTCTTCTAAATTGTCTATTTTATTGGCATATATGTGTTGACAAAATGAACACTTTTTTTGTATATCTTAAGTAAAAATAGTTATTTCTCTTCTTTTATTTCTGGCTTTATTTCTTGGGAGCATCTCTCTTTCCTTCATGATGCACCTGCCTCGAGGTTTTCTGATTTTGCTTATCTTAAAAAGAAAACATAAATCAAAATCTTTTGTTACATTAAACTTTGAATAGTTATTTTTCCTCTATAATTTATATTTGCACCTGTAATATTAACGATCATGTTTTTTTTTTAATTTTTACTGGTTTACAGTCATTTTACAAAGTTGTCTGAATTCCAGCATAGAGCACAATTTTTCAGTTAAATATACTCATTTGCTGTCCCATTTTTTCTTCTGTGAACTGCCGTAAAAACTTTTATACATTTCCCTGTCCTATACAGTACAATCCTGTTTATCTATTCTACAATTTTGACCTCCCAGTCTATCTCTTCCCACCCTGCGCCCCCTTGGCAACCAAAACATTGTATTCTAAGTTTGTGTGTCTTCTTCTGTTTTGAATTTTGGCTTTTTTTGTTTTGTTTTGTTTTGTTTTTAGATTCCACTGATGAGCCATCTCATATGATATTTTTCTTTCTCTTTCTGGCTTACTACATTTAGACAGATTTTCTCCAGGAGCATCCATGTTGCTGAAAATGGTGTTATGTTGTTATTTTATATGTCTGACTAGTATTCCATTGTATAAATATACAACCTCTTCTTTTTCCAGTCAACTGTCAATGGACATTTAGGCTGTTTCCATGTCTTGGCTATTGTAAGTAGTGCTGGCTATGAACATTGAGGTTCAAGTGTCATCCTGAAATAGGGTTCCTTCTGGATTTATACCCAGGAGCGGGATTTCTGGGTCATATGGTAAGTCTATTCCTAGGCTTTTGAAGAATCTCCGTACTGTTTTCCACAGTGGCTGCACCAAACTGCATTGCCACCAGCAGTGAAGGACGGTTCCCTTTTCGCCACAGTCTCTCCAGCACTTGTCATTTGTGGATTTTTGAATGATGGCCATTCTGACTAGTGTGAGATGATACATCACTGAAGTTTTGATTTGCATTTCTCTGATAATCAGTGATATTGAGCATTTTCTGATGTGTCTTTTGATCATTTGTATGTCTTCCTTGGAGAATCGCTTGTTTAGGTTTTCTGTCCTTTTTTGGATCGTGTTGTTTGTTTTTTCTTATTCAGTTGGATGAGCTGCTTATATACTCTGGAGATCAAGACTTTGATGGTTTCATATGCAAATTATTTTCCCATTCCGTAGGTTGTCCTTTTGTTTCACTTCCGGTTTCTTTACTGTGCAGAAGCAAGTAAGTTTCATTATATATCGTTTGTTTATTCTTGCTTTTATTTCTTCTACAAGAAGATTTTTGAGACTTATTTCAGATAACATTTTGTCAATAGTTTCCTCAAGGAGGTTTATTTTATCTTGTCTTATGTTTTAGTCTTTGACCCATTCTCAGTTTATTTTTGTGTAGGTTGTTCTAGCTTTATTGGGAGTGTTCTAGCTTCATTGATTTACATGCTGCTGTCCAGTTTTCCCAACACTGTTTGCTGAAGGAACTGTCTCTATTCCATTGTATTTTCTTGCCTCCTTTGTTGAAGATTAATTGACCAAAAGTTTGTGGGTTCATTTATGGGCTCTCTATTCTGTTCCATTGGCCTATATGTCTGTTTTCCTTCCAATACAGTGTTGTCATGTTGACTGTACCTCTGCATAATATCTGAATCTTTAGCGTAAAAATATGTCACTGATTTCTGAACCTAATCTTGTAACCTGCTACCTTGCTGAATTCCCTGATCAACTTTAGTACTTTTTGCCTGGATCTTGCTGGGTTTTCTTTATATAGTAACATATTATCTGCATAGAGTGAGACTTTACATCTTCCTTTCCAATTTGCAACCCTTTTAATTCTCTCCCTTGTTTGATCGCTGTGACTAGGGCTTCCAATTTTATATTGTGTTGGAGTGGTGATAGTGTGCATCCTTATCTTGTCCCAGATTTCAGTTGGAAATTTTGACTTTCTTACCATTGAGTACTATGTTGTTGGTAGGTTTGTATTCTATAGCTTTCATGATGCTGAAATATGTTCCCTCTATGCCCACTTTGGTGAGATTTTTTATCATACGTGGGTGCTGAATTTTATCAAATGCTTTTAATGCATCTATTGAGATGATCATGCCGTTTTGGTCCTTTCTCTTATTGATGTGCTGTATTACACTGATTGATTTCCATATGTTGAACCACCTCTTTGTCCTTGGCATGATCCCCACTTGGTCATGATGTATAATCCTTTATCTGTGTTTTTGGATTCTATTTGCTACTATTTTGGTGAGGATTTTGGCATCTGTGTTCATAAGTGATATTGGGCTATAATCCTATTTTTAGGTAGTGTCTTTGCCTGGTTGTGGTATCAGGGTGATTGTGGCTTCATAGAAAGTCTTTGGGAGTATTCCTTCATTTTCAATCTTCTGGAAGAGTTTGAGAAGGACAGGTATGAGTTCTTCTTTGTATGTTTTGTAGAATTCCTCACTGAATCTGTCCGGTCTTGGACTGCTATGTATAGGGAGGATTTATATTGCTATTTTGATTTCATTTCAAGTACTTTGCTTGATCAAGTGGTCAGTTTCTTCTTTATTCAGTATTGTTTGGCAGCATTTTTCCAGAATATTTTCCATCTCCTCTAGGTTATACAGTTTGTTTCAATATAATTTTAATAATACTTTCATGTGATATTCTGTATTTCTTTTTTATTTGTTGTTATTTCTCCATTCTCCTTTCTTATTTTGCAAATTTGTGCTCTCTCTCTTTTCTTTTTTTTCAGTGTGGACAGAGGTTTTTTGATTCTACTTACTTTTTTGAATAACCAGCTTTTGGATATGTTGCATTATTCCGTATGGTGTTATTAATCTCTATTTTATTTATTTCCTCCACAATATTTATGATTTACTTCTTTCTGCTGCTTTTTGAGTTTTTTTGTTTTTCTTTTACTAGTGTATTCTGCTGGTGGGTTCATCTGTTTATTTGTGATTCTTCTTCTTTTTTAAAGAACGCCTGTATCACCGTAAATGCCACTCTCAGCACTGCTTTTGCTGTGTCCCATAAATTTTGTGTGGTTTTGCTTTCATTTTCTTTAGTCTCAAGGTACTTTTTCATTTTTGCTTTGATATGTTCATTGAACCATTGGTTTTTTAATAAAATATGGTTTAATCTCCATGTTTTCCTTTTGTTGTCATTTGTTTCTCTGTTGTTGATTCCTAGCTTCATGGCATTGTGTTCAGTAAATAATGTATCATTCCTTCAATCATTATATAATGTCCTTCTTTATCTTTCTTTATGGCCTTTAAGGTCTACTTTGTCTGCAATTAGTACTGCAACACCTGTTTTTTTGGCTTTTCCAATTGTATGGAATACCCTTTTCCATTCTTTTACTCTCAATCTATATGTGTCCTTCTCTCTGAAGTGGGTGTGTTCTATGTAGCATATTTAACGTTCTTGCTTTATTATCCAACATGCCACACTATGAATTTCAACTGGAGCATTTAGTCCATTAATATTTATTTTAATTCATGATATGTTAGAGTTTATTGCCTTTTTAACCTTATTTTCCATTTGATTTAGCATTTCCTCTTTGTTCCTTTCATCTTCTTTTTATGGTTTGGTAATTTTCCATTGAATTATCATGAATTATATTTAGTTTTTGTGACTCCTTGTAAGTTTTTGTCTTCTTGTTACCCTTTTTTATAAGCCTTTTTGACCATTACTATAACTGCTTTTATTAAAATGATAGTAACATGATCTCAAACCCATCCTACTGAGAACACAAAATTTTAAATGGAAAGACCAAAAAAAAAGTCATATTTTCCTGCCTCCCTCTCCCACTCTTAATGATTTCTATATATTATTTTAAAATTTTGTATCTCTAAACACTATTTATTTTATTTCCTTCTGTACTTTGATCACTCCATTTTTGAAATCTTGATCTATTTGGATATCAATGTCTATTTCACTGATCTTTCTTTCAGAGGATTTCTCATGTTCTTTAAATTGGGAATGGTTTCTCTGATCCTTCGTCTTACTCCTACTTCTCTGGCTCTGTGGTTTTTGGGGTATCGGTTATCTATTGTGGTCCTAAAGGAGTTTATCTACCTAATGCCTATGTAGTAATACAACTTAGAAAAGAGAAAAGAGAGAGAGAGTGATAAAGAATTTTAAAGAAGGGAGAAATAAAGCTTTGAAGACATTGTATAATGAATAATAGAAAAGAAAGTTGAAGCAGAGTTTTGAAAAATAATAGTAATAAAAATATTTTTTAAAATTTCAAAGGTATTAAGATGGGGGTATATATAATTACAGAAGAAGTAGAAATTAGGAGAGTAATAGAAAATGGAACCAGAGAAACCGATTAAAACTAGGGAGTGTTCAGTGTCCTCCTGGAGATGGTATACATTTTATGTAAAATCTTTCGGTATTCATCCTGCTTTGGAAGCTCAGCTTGCTGTTTCCAGATGCCCTCCATTGGAGCCCTCATCTGTGCTGCTCCAGGGCATGTTGGCAAGCAGATCATTCCTAAAACCAACTCTGGGTCAGCTCACCTGACTCTGGGCTGCTTGTCACTGCCTTGCTTGATGCTGCAGTCAGATGTTTCAGACTGACCAGGCAGGATTGGGCATCACACCCTCTCCAGCACCATGGTCAGGGGTTGTATTCCTGCCCAATATTTGAAGGGCCATCCGCCCTCTCAATTTGCTGATCACTCTGCTGCTCTGTGCCACTGTATGCTCTGCCTCATGTTTGCACACTGGAAGCGGGCTCAGGGAAGTCTGAGGAACAGCCCTCTCCCTGGTCTGGGCCAAAATCCAGCTCGTTTGTCTTGGCGGACAAGTTCCCTGATTAACCATTACAGTAGGTTCCTATCTGCCTCAGGCTTTAGACAAGTCTCCGTCTGGCTCTTGAGGCTGCTAAGTCCTTAGGTGTAGATGCAGTTTTGCCCCCACTGCCACCTGGGTGCAAAGCACCAGTAGGTATAGTGGCAGTGTCTCAGCCCTAGCTCTCTTCACCTAGAAAATTTGTGGAGTTTCAGAGATGGGGAATGCACCCTTCCACCCACAGGGCACATCAGCCCCTTTGTCTTATGGAGGGCCCAGATTGTTCTGCCCTGTGCACCCACAGCCATGGCACAAAGCCCAATCCATTCCACTGGGCTGCCACATTGCAGCCATCCCCATCTACCACCCAGTTCTGGCAGCATGGCCCTGCCCCCAGCTTCCAGGCTGCATCATTTGCTATGTCCCACAGGGATCCTCTGTGCCTGTTTAACTTAGTTCTGTCCATCAACTTATACTTTGTACAGATCCAAGACTTGGAGGCTCCCCCTCCATCCTGGCAAACTCTCAGTTGAAGAGGGGTGACACAGTGAATGAGCAGCAGTCCGTCTTTGCTGCTCCCTCCCCATGGTACCTGTCCCACTCTGTTTTGCCTTTTCTTCTTTCTTTCTTCCTTTTCTACTACCAGATTTTTTACATCTTTATCTATTGAAGAGGACAATGTTCTGTCACAATTCTGCATGTTCTCTGGTTAGCTGAGTGGGTCAGTGGATGTGAGTCTTGGTGCATTTGTGGGAAAGGGTGAGCTACAAGCCTCCATCTGCTCCAGCATCTTTGCCTCCCTCCAAAAAAGTCTCACTTTGTGGTGGAAGATAAACCTAGTCTTGAAATAAATGGAAAAGTTATTCCATGGAATTGACATAAAGTGCAGATTGCAATGCTCTACTCATACCAAATACGTTTTTAAATAAGGGCCAAATTGAAAGAAATATGAGATTATATAAAGAAAAAGATATCAATAAAAAAAATTGGGAATTACACTCATTAAATTATATATGGACCAACACCACAGAACCTAAGTATAAAAAGAAATTTTAGTAGACATGAAAGAATTAATTCATTATAAAACAATAATAGTAGATGAGCTTAACATCTCACTATTGTGATGATCATATCATCCAGCAAGAATATCTGTAAGGAACCAAAGGTCTTAATAGCATATTAGATCATTTGAACACAACTGTGTTATTAGACACTGCATTAGAAAGGCAGAACACATGACCTTTTCAAGTGTGCACTGGATCTTATCTAAGCAATTAACCACATATTATATCATGAAATAAGCTTCAGGAACTTTAAGCAAATATAGATTACAGCAAGTTTTTTTCCATACACAAAACTATGAAACTTTGCATCAACTCTAGAAAGAATAGGAATAGTACAAACATCAGGTAAAACCACATCCTTTAAAAAAATACAATAAAATGAGTTTAATGATGAAATCAAAGAGGTAACAGAATCATAACTGGAGACAAACTACGATGAAAAGACAGCTTAATAAATGTATGGGATGCATCAAATACAAATCTATGAGGTAAGTTGTGAACAAATCAGGCCTTCTACAAGGAACAAGAGAAACCTCATACAAAGGACCAAACGTACTCCCAAAATAACAAGAAATAAGAACAAACAAAACCCAAAGGCAGTAGAATGAGAAATCTTAAATGATTAGGTTGAAAATAAATAAAAGTTAAAAAATAAATTACAAATCATAAAATAAACAGCTTTAATTTTACTTAAAATATTAAAAAACAGGAAAGCATTTAGCCAGGCTTATCAAGAAATACAGAGACTGGACCCAAACAAAATAAGAAATGAAACAGTAGAAATAATATCTGATATTACAGAAATACAAAAAAAAGATTATGAAAGCACTATGAGCTGTTACGTGACAAGCAACTGGACGACCTAAGAAAATGAACAAATTTCTAAAACCGTACAGCCTGCCAAGACAGAATAAAGAGAAAACTGAGAACTTGAATAGATCAATCAGTATAAGTTAAATAAAATGTATAATTTTATAAACACCCCTTGAACAAAATGCCTGGACTCCTTCATTAAAACACCTTTCCCCCCAAGTATTTTAAAAATTGAAGGAGGAAGGACAATTCCCAAAGATATTCCATGAGGCCACCATTACCCTTATAACAAAACCAGTCAAAGACACAACCAAAAAAAAAAATGAAAATGAAAATCCAATATTATTGATGAATATAGATTCAAAAATACTCGAAACACTTCAACAAATTAATCCAGCAATACATAGAAAGGATTACAAACGTTGATCATTTGGATTCCTTCCAGAGTCAAAAGGATGGTTCAACATACACAAGTCAAGCAGCATGACACATATCTAATAAAGGAAAGACAAAATTCACAAGACCATGTCAATACACAAAGAAAAAGCATTTGACAAAATTCAACATACATTCATCATCAGAACTCTCATGAAAGTGAGTACAATGGGAACATTTATCACCATACAAAAGGCCATTTATAACCATTTATAATACCCAGGCGAAAGGCTGAAAGCCTTCTGGGTAAATTTGGGATCAAGACAAGGATTCCTACTCTCACCACTTCTATACAATAGTAATAGAAGAAAGGAAAAGGAAAAGAAAAATAAGTAAAAGAAATGCAAAATAGAAAGAAAGGGGCAAAATTGTCACTAGTACTGAAGACATAACAATCTACACAGAGAGTCCTATGGGCTCCACACTGACTATTATGAACAATAAATAATTTTATCAAGGGAGCAGGGTACAAATTTAATGTAAAGACGTCTCTTGCATTTGTCCACGTTGATCATGAGATACCATAAAATGGACATTGAAAGCAATAATATTTAAAACCCCATAACCCCGAATATCTTGGAATAAATGTAACCACATATGTGAAAGATCCATACACTTAAAAATATAAAACATTGGCAAAGAAATTAAAAATGATTCAGAGAATTGGAAAGATGTCTTGTGGTCTTGGATTGAAAGAGTTCATAATGTTAACAAGGCCGTAGTACACAAAGAATCCTAAGGATTTAGTGCAATTCCTGTTATGAAGCTGTAGTATTTTCCATAGAATGAGAAAATAAATAACTCTAAGTTTTACATGACACCATTAAAATTTTTCAAAATAACTTTGAGAAAAAACAACAAATCTGGAGGTATAACCCTCCGGGATAACTTACTATACTAAAAACCTACAGTAATAAAAATGTATGGCATTGGCACAGAGATATAATCAACAAAAACAGATAGAGAGCCTAGAAATAATTCCACACACCTATAAGCAATGAATCTATGATAAAAGAGGCAAGAGTTCACAATGGAGAAAAGACAGTCTCGTCAATGGATGGTGTTGTGAAATCTGGACATCTACATGAAAAACAATGAATTGAGAGCATTTTCTGACATCATATACAAAAATAAACTCCATGTGTATTAAGGAAGTAAACGTAAGACCTGATACTATAAAACTGCTAAATGGGAATATAGGTGATACACTATTGTATATACATCATAGGAATAATTTCTTATATCAGTCTCCTAAGGCAAAAGAAATAAAAGCAAAAATAAGCAAATGGGACCTAAACAATCTTGAAAATTTCTTTACAGCTAAGGACACTATCAATGAAATGCAAACACTGCCTGTGTAATTGGAGAACATATTTGCAAACAATGCAAATGACCAGGGGTTAATAGATGTAGGTTAATAGATGTAACATGGATTTAGGTTACATAACTCAAGGTGAAAAACAAAAACCCAATCAAAAACAAGAGCAGAGTACCTGAGTTAATATTTTTACAAAGAAAATATTCAGATGAATAACAGGCAAGTGATAAAATTTCACATCATTACTAATTATTAGGTAATTGCAAATCAAAACCACAACGAGGTATCACTTCACACTGGTCAAATGGCTTTATCAAAAAGTCTACAAATAGTAAGTGTTGGAGATGATGTGGAGGTAAGAAATCTCTTGTATACTCTTGGTAGTAATGTAAATTGGTACAACTTCTAAGGAAAACAGTATTCAGATTTGTTTAAAAATGAAAAAGTTAACTAACATATGACCCAGTAAAACCTCTCCTTGGAAATATCTGGGAAAAATCACCCTAAATTGTGAAGAACCAATGTTCACAACAGTACTGTTTATAATATGCAAGATAGGGAAGAAATCCAAGAGTCCACAGCAGACTATGGACTTAAGAAGAAATGATGTATCTGTAAATATGCAATAAATATTACTCAGCCATGAAAAACTATAACACATTGCTATTTCAGCATCATGAGATAACCTAGTAAATGTTGTGTTTAGTGAAGTAACTTAGACGAAGACAAAATGATATAATTTAATTTATATGTGGAATCTAAACACTAACAAATATCTGTGTACATCTTTGTATAGCTATCTATTGACAGATGACAGAAAAATAGATAGAAGTATAGATACATACTTATATGATAGATAGATGTTTGATAGATAGATGATAGATAGATAGATAGATAGATAGATAGATAGATAGATAGATAGATAGATAGATAGTAGTTAGGTGGAGACATGATGGAGTGGTTAAGAGATTAGATAGACAAAACATAAGCAGACTCAAAGATATGGGAAATAATTTATGTTTACCAAAGTGGAAGGGAAAGAGAATTCAATGGTAGGGCACTGACAGAAACAAAGAAGTATACATTAATAGAGAAGCAACAAGGATAATCTGTATACAGTATGGAGTTGTACACAATTGCTTAAAATAATTGTATGTTATAATTACTGTAATAATTCATAATGCAATATAATCTACAAAGTGGTTGGAATCACTATGCTTTACATCTGAAACTACACATTATTTTACATCTAATGTACTTCAAATAAAATAAAACATATCCTGTATAATTTAGTCCTTTTTCTGCTGATAGCATCTTCCTTTAATATTGTTTTATATTACACTTTACTTTTTATGATTACTGTTTCAAATTATTTCTTTTACTCTTGTGAACATGATACCAGTTTGAAGTATCTGTATTTATTGCCCCTGATTACCTCTTTTTCACTCTTTAATCCATATAGAATAGTAGCATTTAAGAACATACCCAAAGAAAGTGTTGAACCTTTCTCATGGTCTTTCCTTAGGTTTTGGTCAATGTTTAGCATATTTTTGCCATTTTATATTTCTTAGAAGACTTCTTTTCTACACCTCTAATAAGGTGTCTCGGTTTTGCTTTTTCATCTCATTCAGGTTTGTTAGTTAAAGTCTTTACTTTCACTTTATATCTAAGTGATAACAGTGTAAGAATTATTGGGTGAGTGATATCTTATTTCATTAGTTTGAAAATACAATCTTATTTACGCTTGGCGTATATTTTTTGCTCAGAAATCTGCTAAAAGCCTAATGGGGGTTCCTTTGTAGATTATCATAACTTTTTTTGGCTGTCTTTAAAATTTTACTCTGTCATTGTGTTTTCAATTTGCATATGACGTATATTGAAGGAGGTCCCTTTGTCTTAAAGTTATTGGTGTTTTGTTGGTTCATGGACTTGTATATCAGTTCCTTACACAGGTTTGGGAAGTTATCAATTTTAATTCTTTAAATAAACAATCAGCTAACTTCTAACTTTCTACCCCCCCCAGGATTCCACACTAATGTGCACTTCCTGAGGAAGTCTATGGCTACTGTAGAATTTCCCCACTTTTAAATATCTTGAATCTCTGCCCTCTCCTAACATTTCTAGTTTTTTATTGGTGAGTTTTCTAATCTCTCTTGCAGAAAGACACTCTACTTCCAATGCTTTCTGTTGCATTCTTCATCTCATTTATTAAGTTCTCCTGGTCCACCAATAATGTTAGGTTATTTTATATTTTCAGTCTCTTTGGTAATGTATTCCTTATCATCATTTCATTTATTCCTGAGCTCACTAAACTGCTTTCTCAGTTTTGTTTTTTGTATTGAGTTTCTGTATGACAATTATTTGGATTCTCTATTAATTATATGGCAATATACCATGACGTTAACTTTGTTTCCTGCAGGGCTGACATTGTGTGTGTGTGTGTGTGTGTGTGTAGGTGTGTGTGCGTGTGTTTCTGTGTCTGTGTCTGTGACGGTGTCTGTGTGTGTCTATCTGAGTGTTAGCGTGTCCTATAAAGTTACTGTGATTGGTCTTGATCTTGATAGATTATTGCTCTGATGACACTAAATAACAGATTGGGAGTTGGAGTCCTTGCTTTTGTTTTCTGGTAGCTTGCAATATTGCACAATTATTGGTTTTACTTACCTGAGCTACCTCTGATAATATTTCAAAATGGCACTTTCCTGACGCTACTGTGTGGATAAAAGATGTGCTTTCATTGTCACTTCTTAGAATTCTCTGGTAGTTAATGCCACTGTTGTCACTGGGATGGAGAACCCTTCCTTTTATCTGATATCCCTTGAGAATCAGTGTACACATTGAGGAAAGTTGTAAAGACAGGTGGGTATTTGGAATCAGGCAAGTGCCTTTCCCATGTCCAGTGTTGCAAGGTAACTTGACTCCACCACTGTGAATGGGGAGTAGGGACAGATTCATGAATGTCTAAGTGTCTGAAGGATGGAAACTCTGTCTCCATTGTGGCTCCCTCCTAGTTACCTGTGATCATGAATACTGGTGCAGTTGGAGGCCGAAGCTGCGTGAACCACTGAGACCCTGTTTTTACTGGGTTCTTTGAATTTACAGACTCAGAAATCCTATTCAGGGGGCCTTGGTTGCAGACACCAACTCTGCTCTTCCCTCAGTTCAACCTGTTTTGTGTGCTTTAGTCCACTGAACTTCACCTGTTCGCATGCGTTCTGGAGTATTGTTTGTGTTGTGGTTATTTTTGGTCAGATGTGAATGTTTTACTGACTGTAGATGTAAAGGGAGAGACAAAAATAGTTTCAACTTATGTCACATTTAAAAGTATATAGTTTTTCAACTAAAAGCTTAAATTCTAATTAGGAAATTATAACACTAAAGAAAGTAAATAAATCACTTCCCTTAATATCATAGTACTACAAAATATTTTGAATTTCCTGGGTTATTTTCTTCAATGTTTTACCCACCTACATGCACATTTTACTAAAATATACCCCTATAATCTCTTTAAAATCAATTAAATTATTAAAATATTTCCCTGTGCTCTAATTTATTAATTGTAGCTTCAACATTTCTGTCTTCTCCATCCTTCTACACTTTCCCCACAGGAAACCACTACTTGGTACACTACACATATATATGTGATTCTTTTTTTGTTTTTTAATGATTATTTCTCTTATATCATTATTTTCCCAATTTAAGTGACAACGTAGAGTGTTTTTCCCTGTATGACTTATTTTCCTATGTGCAACATTCTCTGGGTCCAGTCACATTGTTCCAAATGGCAGAATTTTACTATTTAATATACAATGAATAATTATTTATTTTGTTATCTATATCCCACATCTATTTCAGCCAATCATCTGTTGATGGGCAGTTGAGTTGGGCTTCTACCCTTGACTACTATAAATGATGATGTTAGGAACATTGGGGGTAATATATCCTTTAAGTTAATGTTTTCATTTTTTTTTCAGATTTATACCAAAAACTGGAATTGCTGCAACATATAATGCTTCTGTTTCAAGTTTTCTGGGCACTGTCCACACTTTTATAATAGTGGATGCATCAATTTATATTTCCACCAACAGTGTAGCTGGGTTCACTCTTATTGACATTCTGATTAATGTTTGTCATTTGT
The DNA here is from genome assembly GCF_048564905.1 of Vicugna pacos. Classification (NCBI taxonomy): domain Eukaryota; kingdom Metazoa; phylum Chordata; class Mammalia; order Artiodactyla; family Camelidae; genus Vicugna; species Vicugna pacos. The sequence goes on from NW_027328734.1 coordinate 3,829,766, forward strand.
AGACATTTTGTTAATAGCCATTTTGGTTGCTGTACGATTATTTCATTCTGGTTTTGATTTATGTTTTCCTAATGAATAGCAACGTTATGTTTCTTTATATGAGCATGAAAATCATCCACATGTCTATTTTTGAAAAGTTTCCATGAGGATTCTTCAGCTGTTTTTCATTTGGGGTCTTTATTTTTTAAATATTGAGTCTAATATGCTATATATATATTATGGATTTTAACATTTTGTAGGTCTCATTGTCTGAAATTTTTCCTTCTATTCTGTCTGTTATCATATGTCTTGTTGAAGGTTTCCTTTGCTCTGCAAAAGTTTTTGCACTTCACACTTATATAAGAAATAGAATCCCTGTATCGCAGAATACATCTATTTTTTCCTCAGTAAACTAAAAACTGTAATTGTTAGTTTTCCTTTTTTTTTAATTTGGAGACAGATCTAAAATAAAGATTGCTATGATTTATCTCAAAGTCAGTTCTGCTCCTGTTCTTGGTCAAATATTGTATAGTTTCATGCTTTAAATTTAGGGAATTAATCCATTTTATCTCATTTTTTATACTATGGAAGGAAGTATTTTAACATCTTCCTTTTACATGTACTGTCCTGTTTTCTCAGAACTACTTTTTGAAGAGACTATCTTTTTTCCATTGTATACTCTTGCAACCTTCATTGCAGACTAATTGACCATATGTGTGTGGGTTTATTTTCAGACTCTTTATTTTGTTCCATTTTTCTCTGTGTTTCTATAAGTGCCATATTTTGATGTATTGATTACTGTAACTTTGTAGTATGTTCTAAACTCAGGGAGAGTAATACCCACAGCTTCATTCATTTTTCAAAATAATTTTAAAAATTTGGGACTTTCAGATATATGTTCAAATTTTATTATTTTTTTCCTTGTTTTGTGAAGAAACTTTTGGATTCTGTGAAAATAGAAATTTATTAAAAGAAAAAACCTGAGAAAAATACTAAAGTGTGGAGGATAAATCATACAATATTAACAACAACTGGATTGCTGTATAAATCAAACAAAAAATATATAAAGAAAAATGACAACAGAAACAAAATCCATGGGGTTTAACAAAAGCAGTATTAATAGGGATACTTATAGCAAAATAATCCCACTTATACAAATAAGAAACACGTCTCTTACAACATATTCTTACAACCAAATGTTGTAGCAAAATAATAAATAAACATGTTAGTAGAAGGAAAGACAGTTGAAAGGTCAGAACATAATTAAATAAAATAAAGATTAAAAACAGAAACATTTGATCAAACTAAATAATAGCTTTTCAAAGATAAATAATGTTGATAATCTTTAACCATACACATGAGCAGAAAAGAGAGTACAGATTAATAAGCTCTGAAATAAATGAGAAGTTACAGCTTATATCAAAGAAATACAAAGCATCACATAAAGCTACAACAAATTATATGCTTTTAAAATGGAAACCCTAGAAGAAATATACAATTTCTGAGAAAGACATAATTTCCAGAATGGAATGAGAAATAGAAAATATGAACGGATTGTCACTAATGAAATTGAATCAGTAATTTAACAAAATCTCCCAAGAAACAAATTTCCAGGCCTAGACAGCTTCACAGGTGATTTCTGCCAAACATTTAAAGAATAACTGTCACATATACTTCTCAGCGTATTCCAAAAATTTCGAGAGGAAGGGAGGATCACTACCCCAAATTTCTGTATCACATTACTACTAAAACTGGAACAAATACTTCAAAAAATTACAGGTTACATACTACTGATAAGCATAGATGCAAAAATCAATACTAAATTGTTAGCAAATCAAACAATACATTAAGAGTATTATACAATATGATTAAATCCATTTTACTCCAGGGATGCAAAAGTGATTGAATACCCACAAATTAATCAGTATGTTACACCACACTAACAATATGAAGAATAAAATTTATACGGTCACCTCAATAGAGGCATAAAATGTTTTGACAAATTCAGTATCTATTTATGAATATATTTCTCCTCAAAGTGGGCATGAGGAAACATACCTCAACACAGTTAAGGTCTTATACGACAAGAACTCAGCTAACATGACACTCACTGATTAAAATCTGAAAGCATCTCCAATAAGAGCAGGAAGAAGACAAAAATGCTCACTCTTACCCCTTTTATTCATTATAGTATTGGAAATTCTAGCCATAGCTATCCAAAATAAAAGAAAGTAAAATATAGCTAATTAAGGAAAGGAGTAAAAGTATCTGTTTGCAGATGACATAATTTAAACAGAAACCCTAAAGAAGACGCCACAAAACTACTAGGGCTTATCAATGCATTTGGTAAAATTTCCGAATGTAAAATTAACATACAGAAATCTTGCATTTCTACACACTATCAAGAAGCTAACTGATACAGAAAGTGAGGGAACTGCATCATTTACTGTTGCATTAGAAAAAAAAATCAAGAAATATATCCAACCAAGGAGGTAAAGGACCTGTACTCAGAAATCTATAAAATATTTATAACAGAAATTGAAGGTAATGCAAACAGATGAAAGAATATACTGTGTTCGTAGATGAGGAAACATATATTGTTTAAATGGCAGAATAAGCCAAGAAAATACACTTATTAAATTCAGTTCCCCCAAAAATACCAAGGGCATTTTCAGACACCTACAAAAAATAATTCTAAAATTTACATGTAAAGACAAAAGAATTGAAATCACTAAAAAAAAAAAAAAAGAAAAAAGAAAGAAAAGAAAACAAATAAAATAAAAACACAAACAACTTTGACAAAGAACAAAGAGGATGTATTACAGTCCGTGATTTTAAGCTATAATACAAAGCTACAGTAATAAAAATAATATGGCAGTGGCACAAAAGAAACAGAATAATGGAACACAAATAATGCCTGAAAATGAAATTAGACAGTTATGGTCATTTAGCCCATTACAAAAAATGAATATACAGTGGGGGAAAGGTAACCAACAGGCACATGAAACCGATCAACATCACTAACCATCAGAAAAATGGAAGTCCAAAACACAATGAGATTTTATGTCACTCCTGTCAGAATGACTATTATCAAAAAGATAACAAACATAATTGTTGGTGAGGATGTAAGAAAAACAACCCGGATGCACCGCTGGAGTGAATGGAAAAATGTGCTGCCACTGTGGAAACAACATGGAGATTTATCTAAATATAAATTTGAAATATAATTCTACAGTTCCATACCTCGATACTAATTCCAAGAAAATAAAAACGCTAATTAGAAAAGATAAATGCAACCCTATATTCACTGCAGCAATATTCACAAAAGACAGGATATAGAAGCAAATTAATTGCTCATCAGTAGATGATGGAGAAAAAGATGTGTGTTTATAATGTATATATCTACCCATCTTAATTACAGATTTATCTATATTTATATATATATACACACACACAGAGACTATATATATATATGCAGTATATATATATATATGAAGTATATATATATATATGCAGTATTTATACACACACACACAGATAAAAATAAAATGGGTTATCATTCAGCTGCAAAAAGTATAAGATTTTGTCATTTGCAACAAATGGGTAGAAAAAGAGGGTAATATGCTAAGTGAAATATGTCAGAAAGAGAATGACAAATGCTGAATTATTTTACTCAAATTTGGAATTTTAAACAAATGATCATAGCAACACAGAAAAGGATTTATACATATAGAAAGAAACAGGATGTTCACAAGAAGGAGGGAAATGGGGTAAGGAAAAGAAAAAGTTGAGGAAAATTAAAAGGGAAAATTTTCCAGGTGCAAGTTAAATAAATCAGGGACAAGAAATTTACTCTATGGGGAATAGTCAATAACTATTAAATATATTTACATAGCAACATATCATAACTAAATATATTCTGGTGAACAGTTTGAAATGTATTAAAAATTGCAAACAGTATTTTATGTAGGGGAAACTAGCACAGTGTTATAGAAGAAAGTACAATTCAAAAACAAATAAAGATACTTATAGGAAATTAGATTTGTAATTAACAGAGGCAGGTTTTGGAAAAGGAGAATTTGATTAATGCACTCAAAAGCTACAAACTGCCAGCCATAAAATAAACGTATTCTAAGGATGCCCTGTAATAACATGAAAATTACAATTAATACTGATTTATGTTCTATATGTATGTTGTTAAGAGAGTAGACCATAAGATTACTCATCACAACCAAACGACAAATTGTATTACTTTAAAATTTTATCTAAATGAGAAAATGAATTCTCCCAAAAGTTGCTATGATATTTATTTCATCATAGTTGTAAATCAAATCACTATCCTGTGCACCTAAACTTACACAATGTTTTATGCCAATTATATGTAAATAAAAGGGGAAGGAAAAATGAAAAGTCAATGGTCATTTTTTCCCATATCATTTCTCATGATTGTTTTAGCAGCAAGTAAACTTGACTCATGATATACATATCCTAGGTAAAGATACTCATAAATAAGTGATTCTAATAAATTGTACATAAAGATATTTATAAAATTAGTGTCTTACCATGCCTTAAACTTTCTTCATGTTAACAGCTCACTGCTTCTGTAGGCATCAAAATTTCATTCTGTGTAATCATCTGAGATTAGTGAATGGATACAAATTTAAAACTGGCTGCTCTTGCTGTGAGTGATAAAATTCACTCTCTCTGACCGATGGTCTCATCACCCCGACAGCATCTGTAAGAATTGAACATGCTAGGTTGCTAAAAATCTCAGCATGGTAAAATCTCAGAACTCCTACAATTCTTAACTGTTTTCCAATGGGAATGCAATAATGACAAAGACTTAATTTTGGATAAGAATGTGGAGTTTTCTCATGGTTGCATAAGGGAATGTGACGATAATCCATGAGATCCACAGCAAACACTCTTGTTCAAGTCCTGGGCAAAGATGTGTAAAGATTCTGCAATATTAGGACAGAGGACTGCTTTCAAAATGATGAGGGCGCTCACTCTATTCCAGGTAGTCCAAGGGAAGAAAAGTTATTGCAATTTCTGTGTGAATGGGAATAATTCAGTGTTTCAGAATCTATAAATTAGTCAAAGTGTGTTCAAAGCCAAAATAAGTTGTGTCAACAATGAGAATTAAAAGAAAAAACTTATTCATAAGCTTAAATTAAAAAGGTGATACAGTCCTGTGCTGGGCTCTCGGTACTAAATAATGTATATGCCTCAGTCCCATTCAAGGGTTCAGTGGCTTGGCCCTAGCATCAGCTCAGAATTCAATGAACAGGTAACAATTAGTATACTGGGAGAAATATAATCTATCCCTCCCTGATTGGAAGAAAATCTGGTGTTTCAATGAAACTCTTAATTCACAGAGATTCTGCCAGATGCAGAGGAATATTTCACTGATGACTCAACTAAGACAGACTTAGTTACTGCTTAACAATCCATCCTCACACACAGACACAGTGGTACAGAGATTTGTTGTATTTAGTGGGAAGAATTCAGTGGGCAGAGCTCAGAGAATAGTTTTCAAAGCACCAGCCAACTTTTGTAGTTTTGCCAATAGTCTAGATTTTCCCAGGTAGAAAACTACAGATGGACAAACAATATTCTTCTTTAGGATTTCTAATTTTGAAAGTAAACTGTAGCTTTTGACTTATCAGTATAGAACCTTGTTAAGATGATCACGGTAAGACCCACTGTCTGATAAGGAGCTGGAAACTAGCTGCTGAACCAGCCCATCTGAACCCCAGAATGCTAATGTACGCAACAACATAGCCACCATCAGAGTTCAGCTGACAAACTAAAAAGCTTGATGTTTTTGTTGTAGGAAGAACCACTGGTGTTCAGACACAGTTCTCCAGCTGTAAGTGGTCTCTATTCTTCTCTTGGTAAAGGTCATATTGGTGGCATGTTGCTAGAGTTCACCCTGGCCAATTTGCCCATTCTCCAGATTATCAAAAGCTTTCTTCACAATAGGTGACACATTTTCAGTACTAAATTCTGCCATTACTGTCTTATCAGCTGACACTACCTGAATCATTGTGAGCAGAAGCCGTAGGCTCCCTGACTTTTCCTACAATTTTTCCAGCATTTCAGGGCATTTCACATTCTTAAAATGCTTCATATTTTATTTTAAATTAATGGGAAATAGTCAAAGACTTTCATGAATATTTTATATTTCCTAATATCTGTATAAATTTGGTATTCTTGCAGTTGGACAAATTTTTAATTCTATCACCCTCACCTCCATCTAGTCCACACATTTTAGATTGCAATTTGGTTACTGAATGCAACCACCACAGCCAAGGGTCAAGTACATTTTAGATACATCCTCTGTTAAGGTTAGAAGGGGCAAAAGTTATGTGGGGTGTATAAACCTATATTAAATGTTTGCAATGGCACTGTCTTTTCTGGAAAAATCTCTGAATTTAAGAAGTAAAATAATTGGAAGGCAGTATAGTTATTGGTATGGGGAAGGATATCAGCTATTTTGGGATGGGTGGGTGATGAAGAGACAGAAAAATGTCCAGCAAATGGGAATGGAATACTTTAGACCTCTGGAGGCATGAATTAAGAAAATAATAACTTGTCTCCTGTACCTACCTCCAATTACTGTTTTGAGGGATTAGTCCTTGGGCTATGAAAAGAGCTAGTTTTTGGTGAAGAGTAAAGACCATAACAAAATAGTTGGAAAACCATGAGAGTTTTCTTGTTTCAAGAAAGTGGATCTTGCTAAAGTCAACATGTATTTTTCATTCAGTAAATACTAAAATGCATCCTGTGGCATGTGCTGAGCTTACTGTGCTGGTATCCAAGTTAGACAAGGAAAGGGGGATAGACAGAAAACATCTGGAGGAGGTGGTTTCTGTGCTGAGACAGGGATAGTCTAACAAGGTAAAAGGAGGACACCCAAAATCCAAGGATGAGCTGGATTAAAAGTATTGAGTTTGGAACTAACGTTGTTGACAATCATTTGCCTGGATATATATCCAGATACAGTGAAACATAAAGATATGCCATGGTAATCAGTTGCCAGATTCATAAAGAAATGACTAAACAAATTTGAGTTTGTGTGCTTAGAGTTGGAAAGGCATTGAATGCCACCCTGAGGACGTAAACTTTACTTTGGCTGGAACATAAAGCAACATAAATTATTGACTAGAAAATATAATGTAGAATCTTCAGGGCAGGAAATGAAAGCACCAATTGGAATGCTTTTAGAACAGCACGAAGAAGACCATAGATAAAATTACTTCTTAAATTCTACCACATGATGAATGTGCCATCTTTGACTATATCATGTGATCTTTTTGATTCCGGGGATGACATAATAGAGACCATGATCCCTGGGCCGGTTCCTGCATGTATCTCCTGTTCCAATCTATCCTAACTTAACACTTTTCATACTTTCCAGTATGAACCAGAATCCACTTAGTAATTTTCCCTCTCTCCATGTTTTAGTCTTTTTCCAAATTCTCCCATATTTTCTTCTTCCTTACAAGGAATTATTTAAATTTACTCCCATATTTTTCCATAAAAAGATCATATCAATCAGATATCTCTTTCTATCGTTAAATGGCAACTTAGTCTCCTGTTAAATATATGCTATATTTAAAAAAAATAAGGAAAATACAGGTACACACCTATGATTATTGTTAAAATAAGAAAATTGCAGATATTTGATGACATTTGCCAACATCAATTTTAACTACTGTTATCCTGCATAATCTGGTAGTCCTCTGGTTGATCAGTTGTAATTAGTTTGACGTTCATAAACTGAAAATGTCTGATGAGTTGGCCTTGAAAGAGAGGTAACTGATTTATCAGCTATCACTGGCACTGAAATGCGTGGGTTGATCCCTGGTTGAAGTTTAGGAAAATGAAGTTCATTGGCAGATATTTTGTGATATCTTTATGGAAAAGTAGAAGGCTCCAACATCAGTCTAAAATAATTGCTCTGTATGGGAGAGAAGATGCTGTACTGAGAAATACAAGTTGTAGTTGTAATGGAGTTCACAATACGGCCATTTGTTTCATTGTAGCTGATTTGAGAGTGCCCGTGGACAGGGGTGAACTGATTGAAAATAGCTCGTTGATCCACTGCAATTTGTTCTGGTGGTCTCACTGACATTGATGATGGAGGAGGAAAATCACCTCTGATCGGGGTTGTTGTATCACCAATTATGTGGTTAGTAGAGGGCTTTCTTATTAGAGGCATGTTTAAATTTGCAGAAGGTAAAAATGCACTTTCTCCACTAGTGTCAGCCACAAAATCAGAATTATGTTTATCGACATTACCCCTGATTTAAAGTATTTCTTGTTGAAATCTTCAGCCAATGAAGACAACAGACAAGAATTTTTAATTTCAACTCTTCTTTTTATTCTCACTAAAAGCTGGGGACAGCCTCGTTTAACATTTGGATTATGATACAAATGCAGCTACAACCAATGGAGAAACATTTTAGTAAAATTTTAAACCAAAATACAAGACTACAATAAGGCTAACTTATAAAACCTCAGATTCCACGTTTAAAATGCAAAGATAATATCATCAAAATATGAACATTGCTGACGATATTTTGAAGTTCCTTATTTGGAAACTATGCATTTAAATAGTATACTCATCAAATTTAAGAAGTCAGCCATTGCAGTAACAGTGAATGCCACTTTTTATAAGCAGCCTTAATACCTTTATTTAGATTTCTGGAATTATTCATAGTTGCAAACAAAGTTTCTCATAATATTGACTACTTAAGGCACTATCCTCATTTTTTAGAAAAAATAAAGGATTTTAGCCTTAGTAGTTTTATACAATTTTCAAAATTTAGCTTTACTTTTATATTATCATTGATTGATATACAAAATAAAATTTTATATATAAGTTACCATGTGGTAACTAAAATTTCTGAATACCTTTCTTAAAACAGAGACTTCTTTTTCTACTGCCAGAAAGTCAGCTAAACAAGCAGAACCTTGAAAATTCTACCGCACCTTCTTAAACCCATATAGGTTTAGCTGTCTAAGTAAACTTTTCATACTTCCAGTTTCAAATATTCTGAAAGGGGCCTTTCTTTCCAAAACTTCCTTCTTAAAGACATCTTCATCAATCACTATGAAATATCCATTATCATCCCACCAGATGGATTTAAATTGGTCACTCCCAGCTATTTTCCAGAGTTTTCTTGGAAATGTCAGATAACGAAAATCATTATCTTCATCTGGTTCAGAGACACAATGTGTGTATCATGGTGTTTTTATCAAGGATTCTTCAGACAAAGTCTGAAAAGCATTTTCTTCAATCATAGACCTCAAGTCCAAGTCCCCAGAAAATGTTTGATCACACAATAGAGATCTACCGGATTTTGCTGAACCAGTTGGTCCATCTTTACAAGACACAACTTGAATTTCTGAAGAATCATGTGCCATCTCAATTAAATTTATCAACAGCTACTTTTCTAATCTGCATGATTTTGAGCACTGCAGCATCAAATGCTGCTTTAGCAGGCCTGCACAGATAAACTGCTAGACCTTCACAATGAAACTCAACTTGAGTAGCTGTGACATTACAAAACAACTGGCCTCTCAGCAACTCAAGTGTAACATTCAGCCAGTGTTTACTTGTCATTCATCCAGTTAAAATGAAACATATAGGATGCTTATATTTAAAGTGTGATTTGCAAATATTATCCCAACAAAATCTTTCTAAATAATTTAATTTTGGGGTCTATGAAATAAAACCAATCTCCTTCCTTTTGTACAGAAATTTTTACCAGATTTAAGAACAGAGTATAAGTAATGCACAAAATATATAAAATAATATTAAAGTTTTAGAATTTAAAGTGAAATTTGTGTAAATCCAGTACAGATAATGTATATCTATTTCAATATCATTTGTAATTAAAGTGAAACATAATTTGATTTGGAAATGGAAATAAGTATTTTTCTGTGTACTTTATAATAAGTAGCTCTATATTCATAACATGAGCAGAATAAATATCAGTTTATTTGTTTTGTATAAAAAATAAATGGTAAATAAGTATGAAATAAAATTAGATAAAAATAATGAATCAAATTTAAGAAATCCCAAGGGGCAGAAGTTTTGTTTTAAATTTCAATTAAGTTCTATAAGTAAAACAAATGTAAGTTAATATTCTACTCTAAAATTACAAAAGAGAAAATCTTATAGTATATTTACAAATGTATACTTTTGCCATTCTTTCAGTCAGAGGTTTTTCAGTCCTTAGAAGGAACAAATTTTCTTTTCATCTTTATAATCCAAACCCTTGAGCCTTCTGTTAAGTGTTCCAAAATGATGTTGATATATACACTTATGCAAAAGATGCTGGGTTAAATAAGCAGTGCCTCCATTAAGGGGCAAACAAAGAAACAATCAAAAAAGAAAGAAATAACACTATATGTGTGTTCGGGTGGAAAATACCATGTAATGCATTTTAGGAAGCAATTTGTATCTCAGTCCTGAAACAGATAACATTGGTAGTAAAATCCGGCATTTTAAGGCAAGGGTTTTGTTCACTAATTGTAAATAATAGTTACGTTGTGTATCAGTAAACCATAGAAAATCCAGTTCTGCCAAAAATTATATTCTTTATTTAGAAATATATTCCATTAAACATGAGCCAATTTCAAAATGAGGGATAAAATTTTTAAATAGATAATTGTAAACTCAAGCTACAATGTAAATTTTTCTTTCAGTATGTGTACATTCCATTCTAAATAAACATAAGCAACCTGAATACATTGCATATTATAAGTATTATAAACTATACTTAAGTTGGATTTAGTCCTCATTCATAAATATTACTTATCATATGCAAATCAATATATGTGATACAATCCCTTAAAAAGCAGAGAATTCAAAAAAGCATTCTCAAAAAATGTAGGAAAATTTTTCACAGATCTGATCTTTACTTTTTTATAAAAATATTCTTAAGAAATTCACTTTAAATAGAATGTAACTAAACATAATATAAGCCATATATGAAAAACCCATGACTAACGTCACGTTCAATGTTAACTTACAGGAAGGTTTTTCTCTGGTCCAGTAATAAGAAAAGCTAGCTCATTCTCACAGGTACTAAATTACACTACTTGAAGCCCTAGCCAGAACAACTAGTCAAGAAAAAATATAAAAGGCATCCAACTTGTAAAAAAGCAGTAAAATTTTTACAGATGACATAATTATGCATAGATAGAAAACTCCATATACTCCTCCAGTGACTGTTGCAAATAATGAACAAACTTAGTAAACGTACAGAATACAGAATCAATATGCAAATATCCGTTGCATTTTTATATAGTAACAACAAATTATCAGAAAGAGAAATTAGGAAAACAATTGTCTGCATATTTATACCAAAAGGGATAAACTAGGAATACATTTGATAAGTGAAATAAAAGATCTAAACATTGATCTATAAATTACAGGTGCAAGAAATATAAGTAACCAAAATAAATAGAAAGATATTCTCTGCTTATGGATTGTATACAATATGAGGAACTATTCTAATGTATCTTTCACATGTTCAATCTCCCCTGCACTAATTATTGAGGAGAATGTCTATTCTTCATTTTATTCTCTTGCTTCCTTTTTCATGGTTTAATTGATCATAGGTGTGAGGGATTATATGTGGTTGCTCTATTCTCTTCTATTAATTGGTGTCTGTTTTTGAGCCAGTATCATGTTGTTTAAATTACTAAAGCTTTTTTGGACTGTTTAACATCAGAGAACTTTACACTATTAGATTTAATACACTTTTTCAAGATCATTTTAGCAACTCATAATCTATGCGATTACATATAAATTTTGAAATTACCTGTTCTATTAAATGGAAAAATCTCATGGGTACTTTGACATGAATCACACTAAATGTAGATTGCTTTGGGTAGTGTGGTTGTTTCAACCACATTGTTTCACATCATTAACATAAGAGATCTTTTCATTTCTTTGGACCACTTTTAATTTCCTTCATCAATGTTTTCAATTTTTTAATGTATATGATTTCTCCTTACTTGTTAACCTCATTTCTGTATATTCTATTCATATATATATAATTATATATATTATATTTGTAAACACGTTTCATACACAAATACAACAGGCATAAGGCAGTGGCAAGACATATTCAAAATCCTGAATGAAAGAAACCTGTAATCTAAAATAATTTATCAAGCAAGGCTATTCCTTAGAATAGAAGGAGAGATAAATAACTTCCAGAAAAGCAAATACTAAAAGAATTAAGCAACAGAAACAGAAACAATGAAAAATCTACTATGAAACAAAAAGCAGGATGCTATAGAAAGGAGAAAGGCATAATTAGAAATGCAATTGCCACAAATCTTAAAATAGAATAAAAGGATGTTGTAAAACAGGCCATCAAAATTTTTATGGGTCAGGGATTGATACAGGACAATACAGTGAATTTTCTTCTTGATTCTGTCCTCTATAGGAGGGGTTAGAATTTCTATTCCTATCAGTTAAAATAAAAAGATATAATAATGTGTCAATATACATACAAAACAGGGTAACCATAAGTCAAACTCTTACAATGAAGTAGAAAACCAAAAAGAAACCAAGATAATAACAGAAAACTTATCAAGCCACAAAAAGAAAATGAAATGAACAAAAAGGAAATACCAAATCAACTGGAAAATGAAGTTCAAAATGGAAATAAACACCAGTCTATCAAAAATTATCACAACTGTTAATGGACTTAGTGCTTGAATCAAAAGATATATAGTGTCAGATGGTACAATATAACAAAACCCTACATTATGAAGCATAGAAGAGACTCACTTTAGTAAGAGGAACACACATTAATTGAAAGTCAGAAGATGGAAAATTATATCACATGCAAATTGACATGACAAGAGAGCAGGACTAGCAGTACTGACTTCACACAAAATAGACTTTACAACAAAGGCCATAGAGAAAGATAGACAAGGACATAATATAATGAATAAAGGAGCAATAAAAAATGAGGGTATTAAACTCATATATACACTCAATATAGGAGCACCTAAATACATAAAGCAAATACTAATAGATAAAAAGGGAGATATCGCTCAGAACACAATCACAGTAGGAGAATATAACTCCCCATTATCATCACTAGACTGGTCTTTCAGACAGAAAACTAATAAGGGAACAAAAATACAAAAAGATATGATAAAATAATTGGTGTTGGTTGATATTTTCAAAACAGTACTCCTCCTCAAACAGAATATACATTCTTTCGCAGTTCACATGGAATATTTTCTAGGAAAGATTATGTACTCAGGCACAGAAGAAGCCTCAACAAATTTAAGAAAATAAAAATTATTTCAAGCATCTTTTCTGAGTATAATACCATGAAACTAGAAACCCTTCAGAGAAAAATACGGAGAAAAAATTGCAGCATGTAAATTAAACACCATGGTACTATAACAAGTGGGGGAGATGAACAAGTAAAAGAAGAAATTAAAAAAAATATCTTGAGAAATATGTCAAAACACTAAACAATTTCTATGGAACACTGTTAAAGCAGGCTTAAGAGGGAAGTTCAAAATGACAAGACCCTACTCAAATTAGAAGAGCAATTTCAAATAAATTATCTATAGTTCTATGTAAACTAATCATGAAAAGAAGAGCAAACAAAACCAAAAGTCAGCAGAAAGAGAGAAATAAGAAAGATCATGGAAGAAAGAATTGAAATACACATTAAAATATAGAAAAAAATCAAACTCTTTTTTGAAATAGTAAACATAATTGACAAAACTCTGGACAGCCTCACCAACAAGAAAAGGGAGAGAACACAAATAATATAAGAAATGAAAATGGAGAAACTAAAAAGAGCACAACAAATTTGCATATCATAATTGAATATCATGAACAACTGCATGGAAACAAACTGGATAACCAGGAAGAAATGGAGAAGATTTTGGAAACATTCAGCCCTCCAATATTACATCAAGAACAAATTAACCATTTGAACAGACAGATCACCAGAAATGGAATAGAATTATCAATAAAATAAAAAATCTCTGCAAACAAAAATTCAGACCCAAGTATCTTCACTGGGGAATTTGACCAGACATACAAAAAAAAAAAATCCATACCAGTCCTCCTCAAATTCTTCCAAAAGATTGATACGGAGAGAGTACACCCAAACTCACACTGTAAGGCCAACATCAACCTGATACCAAAACCAGACAAAGACAATACCCCAAGAGAATATTATAGGCCAATATCTTTGATAAACCTAGATGTAAATGCCTTTAAGAAAGTATTAACAAACAGAATCCAACATCATGTAAAATAAGATCATACAACATGGTCAAGTTAGGTTCATCCCAGGAACACAAGGATGGTTAAACTTATGAAAATCAATCAATCAATTGTGATACACCATATCAATAATAGAGAGGACAAAAAAACCACATGATCATCTCAGTAGATGCAGAGAAAGCATATGATAAAAATTAACAAGTATTTGCAATAAAAGTTCTTATCAGAGTGGGCATAGAGGGACCATATCTCTTCATAATGAAAGCTATTTATGACAAACATATAACCAGCAAAATACTCAATGATGAAAAACTGAAACCCTTCCCACAAATACATGAGACAAGACAATGTTGTCCATTCTCCCAATTTCAATTCAATATAGTCTTGGAATTCCTAGCCACAACGATTGGCTAGGAAAAGAAATAAAAGGATTCAGACTGGAAAAGAAGAGGTAAAATTGTCATGATATGCAGACATGACACTATATAGAGAAAAATGTAAAAGCTTCACAAAAAAATACTTAGGCTAAAAAAGGAAATGTGCAAGGTACCCAGACTAATGTACAAAAAACAAATTGCATTTCCTTACACTACCATTGAATCAACAGGAAAATAAAGTATAGAGACAACCGCTTTTATAACTGCACCCAAAATTATAAAATGCTTGAGAATATATCTGAACAAAGAGGTGAATATATTATACATGGAGAACTAGAAAACATTGATTAACTCAAAAAAGATTTGAAGAATTGAAAAGATAACCAATGGTCTCATAATGGAAGAAACAAAATGGTTAAAATGTTCATAGAGTCCAAGGCAGTCCCCAGAATTAATGTGATTTCCTAACAAATTATGCAAAACTCTTCTTTTTGGGGCTGAAACAAATGATCCTAAGATTTACAGAGAGTCATAAAAGATCCATAATTTCCAAAGCAATATTAAAGAAAAAGAAAGAGGATGGAGGAATAAACCACCATGTCTCCATACACTATTGCACAACTACAATAATCAAAATGACATGATATTTGTACAGAAACAGGCATATGGCCATTGGAACAGATTACAGGGCCTAGGAATAAATCTACAGGCCTATGTTCTATTAATCTTTGACAGAGTAGCCAGGAATATGACAGAGAAAACACCATCTCTTCACCAATGATGTTGGGAAAACTGGATAGCAGCAATAGAGCAATGGATTTAGAACAATTCTTAACTCCATACACAACAATAAATTCAAAATGGCTTGAAGACTTAAATGTAAGGCAAGACAAAGTAAATCTCCTAGAAGAAAACATAGGCAAAACACTCTGAGATAAATGTCAGCAATGATCTCCTAGAACAGCCTACCCAGGTAACGGATGTAAGAGAAAAATTAATAAATTGGACCTAATTAAACTTATAAGCTTTTGCACAGCAAAGGGAACCATAAACAAAGCTAAATGACAACCTTCAGGATTAAAGAAAATATTTAGAAGTGATGCAACTGACAAAGTCTTAATTTCCAAAATATAAAGACTTCATACAACCTTATAATAATAATAAAAAAAAAACAAACCCAACCTCAAAATGGGCAGAAGCCCTAATCAAGCAATTCTCCAATAGAGACATACAAATGCCACTTAGATTTATGAAAAAAAAATCGCCCAATATCATTATCAGAGAAGGGTAATTCAAAACTATAATGAAGTATCACCTCACAATAGTCACAATGGCCATCATTCAAAATTCCACAAACATTAAATGCTGGGGTAGCTGTGGAGAAGGTGGACCCTCCCACACTGTTGAAAGGAATATAGATTGGTGCAGTCATTGTGGAAACCAGGGTGGGGATTCCTCAAAAGAATTAAAATAGACTTAACATACAATCCAGCAATCCCACTTCTGGATATATATCAAAGGGAACCCTAGTTCTAAAAGACACCTGCACCCCAATGTTTTAGCAGTGTTACATACAACAGCCATGACATGGAAGCAACCTAATTGTCCAACAACAGATGACAGTATTCAGAAATTATGCCTTATTTACACAATGGAATTATATTCTACAATAAAAAATGATAAAACAATGACATTTGCAGCAAAATGGATATCCCCAAAACTCGTCATTCTAATTCATGTAAGCCAGAAAGAGAAAGAAAAATAAAACATGACATGACATATGTGGAACCTTAAAAAAAATTTAGATGAGAACACTATGATTTCATCTACAAAACTGAATCACACTCACAGATCTACTAAACAGTTTTATGATTACTGCGGAAAGGGGCTGTGGGAGGATATATTTGGGAGTTGTAGATTCATAAATTTTTTCCACTATATATAAAAATAGATTTTTTCAAAACTTCTCTTGTATGACACGGGACAGTGAATTAAATAACGTGAAGTAATGTTTAATAGGAACAAAAATATATGCATATACAGGGACAATGTGCTATACACCACAGATTGACACATTGTAAATGGCAGTACATCAATTATAAATAAATGAATAAATATGCAAATAAATAAATAATAACTAAATAAAAAATATTTAATAATAAATGAAATACAAAAATTCACACTACATAATTTTACACCTCACGGATCTAGGAGAAAACAGAAACAATAAAGACGAAAATTGAATGAATGAGAGTAAGGCAAATAACAACAGATACAATTGAAAAGATAAAAAAATATATACCTAAGTATGTTTATTTTTAACATAAACTGGACAAAAGTTTAAGTTGGCTAAGAAAATAAAGACTCAAATAAAATTAGAAATAAAAGAGAAGATATAACCTATGATGTTGTAGAGATGCAAAGCATCATAAGAAATTACCACAAGCCAAAGTTTTGAATGACATAGAACAAAAGATAAATTCCCAGAAACTTATGTCTTCCAATACCGAATCAAGAAAAATTAGAAAGATAATAGAGCAAAAGTGTGTTTGAGTAAGTCAATAATCCAAACTTCGAAAACCAGAAAAAATTTACAAGACATCTTTACTGGTGAATTCTGTCATATATTTGAAGACAAATTTTCACCAATTCTTCCAAATATCTTCCAAGAATTTGAAGGAGGTGAAGGATTCCAAACAGGTTTTATGATGTGAGCTTTATTTGCTTAACAATGCTAGAAAGGACATTATATGCAAAATATAGATTATTATCCCTAAAGAAAATATGTGCCAAAATTCTCAACAAAACACAAGCGAAATGAATTCAACAACACATTTAATGTATCATAAACATGCATGAGTTAAGTTATTTATCCCTGGTTTAAGGATACTTCAAAACATTCAAATCGATAAAGGTGACATGCCACACTAATAGAATGAGTAAAAGAATTCACATAATCATCTCAATAGGTGCAGAAAGAGCATTGTATATAATGCAACATCCTTTTAAGATACTCCCAACAAATTAAATTAACCCTGTCAGTGACACGATATAATTTACACACAAACACTGTGTGGAGAGAAGTGAAGCAGTCTCTGTTTATTGATTCTTAGAAGAAGCTTTATATAGGACTTGCACAATGCCTCACTTATAATCAAAGTTATAACAATGTTAATAATCTTAAGCTATTTATCTTCCCATGCTCCTGCAGTAAGTGCAGGATGTTAAATGATCAAGGATTGTTTTAAAGTTCATCACGGAAATTCATTAAGTAGGCCACCTCTTATCCAGCAGGCTGTGCTTTTCTAGTTTGTCCTCCTCTGAGGAACTTAACCAGCATAGGCTATCCAGCCATCCATACTGGATACATTGAATAGGCCATTTCATATTCAGCCTGGATATATGATATTCCTCACAGCTTGTTTATGAGTTCAGCCCATGGGCTTATTCTCTAGAGCCTTCAGACAGGGGCCTACAAACCCAACATCCCTTGACAGAAAACTGGATGAAGAAAATTTGATGTATATATGCAATGGAATCAATACATTGCATTGCTATCAAGAGTGTCCAAGGTGTTCCTTTTTCTCCACAATCTCACCAATATCTATTTTTTTCTTTTTGATGAGAACATTCTGACAAGTGTGAGGTCTTGTCTCATTTTTGGTTTATGACTTTCCTAATAATTTATAACTCTGAACACATTTTCATGTGTCATATAGCCAACAGTATGTTTTCTAAAGAAAATTGATTCAGATCTATCTATTTATTTCCTATGGACTTTTTTTTTTTGATTGGATTGTTTGCTCTTTTTTGTTGAAGTTTTGGGGTAAGAGTTTGCCATATATTTTGGATATTATATCCAAACACTTGATTGGAAATTATACTTGAAAATATTTTCTACCATTGTGTTGGTTGACTGTTCATTTTATTGATCATTTCTTCTGCAGTCTAAACGTGTTTAGTGTGACACAATCATATTTTGTTAGTTTTATTTCTGCTTCCCTTGCCAGAGGAGACATATGTAGAATCAAATTAAGTCCAATGTCAGAGTGTATTTCTTATGTTTTACCCTAGGATTTTTAATTTCAGGTTTATATTTTATATGCCCAGGAGTGGAATTGCTGTGTCATATGATAGGTCTATTTTTATTATTTAAAGAACTTCCATACGGTTTCCAAAGTGTTTTCACCAATTTTCATTCCCACCAACAGCGTTGGAGAGTCCCTTTTCTCCACAATCTCCCCAGTCTTTATTATTTGTAGACAATTGGATGACAGCCCTTCTCACTAGTGTAAGATAAAACATTATATAAATGTTGTCTTGCCTTTGTATAATGATTAGCAATGTGAGCACGTTTTTATGTTCCTGTTTGTTATTTGTGTGTCTTTTTTAGAGAATTGTCTTCTGCTCATTTTCTGGCTGAGTTGTTTGTAGATTTTTGAAATGGTGTTGTATGAACGATTTGTGTATATTAGAAATTAGCCTCTTGTTGATTGCATTGTTTCCTAATGTTTTCTCCTGTTTGGAAGTTCATCTTTTCATTTTGTTTATTTTGCTGTGTAGAAAGTTTAAGTTTACTTAGGACCTATTTGTTTATTTTAACTTTATTGTTTTCAGCTTGGGAGTGTGACATAAGAAAATTTTGCTACAATGTTTGTTTTGTTTTGCCTGTGTTAGATTCCAGAAATTTTATTGTGTCATGTATTAGATTCAGATACTTAAAACATTTTGAATTTATTCTTGTACAATGTGAGGGATTGTTCTAATTTGATTGATTTACATGTAGCTGTCTAGCTTTCTCAACATCACATGCTGAAGACTGTCTTTTAGGCATTGTATATTTTTGTTTCCTTTCTCATAGATTAGTTGACCATAGTTGTGATGTTTTATTTCTGCCTCTGTGTTCTGTTGCAGTGATATAGATGTTTGTTTGTTTTCCAGTATTGTGCTGTTTTGATTACTGTATTTTTGTAATATACTCTGAGATCTGGGAGGTTTATTGGTTATGCCTCCAACTTTGTTCTTTTTCCTCATTGTTTCTTTTGCAGTTCTGGTTCTTTTGCAGTTCCATACAAATCATAGGACTTTTTTATTTCTGTGGAAAATATCATGTAGTATGATATGAATGAATTTATATCTGTAGACATATTTTGTAGTATGTACATTTTAGCAATATTAATTCCTCTAAACTAAGATCTTGAGATTTCTTTCCATTTCTTTGCATCATCTTCAAATTTCGTTCTCAGTGTCCTATAGATTTCATTATCTTGGAATTTCCATAGGTTTTTCATTTTATGATCTGATTTCATATGGATTTTTTACATTATTGAATATTTGATTGTTAGTGTAAAGAAATGTGACAGTTTTGTATATTAAACATGAATCATGCTACTATGCTAAATGTCTTTATTAGTTTTAGTTTTTCTGGTGTGGAGAATACTTAGGGATCTCTATAAAGATTATCATGTCATCTAAAATAATAACAGTTTAACTTCATTCAATCCAACTTGAATAACATTTTTCTTGTTTGATTGCTTTTGCTAGTTCTTCCCATACTGTGTTTAACAGAAATTTTGAGATTGGGCATCCTAGTTTTATTCCTTAATTTGGCTTTCATTTATTCACTTTTGCATATTATGTTGTCTGTATGTTTGTAAGTAATGACATTATTTATGTTGAGATATATTTCCTGAATCCTACTTTGGTAAGAGGTTTCTGTTGTTGTTGTTGTTGTTGTTGCTGTTGTTGCTGTTTTAATGAATAAATGTTGAATTTTGTGAAATACTTTTTATGTGTTTATTGGGAGGACCATGCCATTTTCTCTATTCCTTTTGTTAATGTGGTGTATCAAACTGTTTGATTTGTGTATGTTGAACTTCTCTTGTGACCCTGCAATGAATCCAAGTTGATCATGGTGTATTATTCACTTTTTGGTATTGCTGGATTTCATTTGCTAATAATATTTTGTTGAATTTTTGCATCTAAATCTATCAAATTTATTGACTAGAAGTTCCCTTTGCCTGTAGTTTGTTTGTTGGCTTTGCTATCAGGGTGATGAAATCTTCATAGAATTAATTTGGGAGTTTCCCACATCTTAAATATTTTTGAATAGTTTGAAGAGTATAAGTTCTTCTTTGTATTTTTGTACAATTATCCACAGGATTTGTTTAAATCTGCACTTCTATTTAACGATTTTTTAAATGCAGATTCCTTCTTCTAGTAAACAATTTGTTCAAATTATTTGTTTCTCCTTATCTCTGTCTCTTTATAGACATTTGTCTATTTCTTCTAAGTTGTCCAGTTTATGCTAATGTAAGTGTTGTCAAATAATCCCTTTTTTGTATATCTGAGGTAACCATTGTTATTTCTCTTCTTTTTTTCTTACTTTATTCCTTTGCAGCATCTCTCTTTTCTTCATGATGTACCTGGCTAGAGGTTTTTTGACTATGCTTATCTTAAAAAAAAAAAACATCTTTGGTTTTAATGTTCTTTTGCATAGTTTTCTTTTCCAATCTAATGTATATTTACACCTGTAATATTTAGGATCATGTTTTTTAACTTTTTAAGTTTTCTTTATTGATTTACAGTCATTTTACAAAGTTGTCTGCAATCCCAGCCTAGAGCAAAGTTTTGCAGTTACAATGAAAAAATATACATTTGTTGTACCATTTTTTCTATTATGGGCTTCCGTAAGAACTTTTATATATTTCCCTGTGCTATGCAGTACAATCCTGTTTATCTATTCTACAATTTATACCTCCCAGTTTATCTCTTCCCACCATCGGCCCCCTGGGCTAACAAAACCTTTTATTCTATGTCTGTGAGTCTATTTCTGTTTTGTATTTGTGCTTCTTTTGTTTTGTATTGCTTTGTTTTTAGATTCCACTGATGAGCCATCTCATATGGTATTTTTCTTTTTCTTTCACTTTCTGGCTTACTTCACTTAGACTGATTTTCTCCTGGACCAACCATGTTGCTGATAATAGCGTTAAGTTTTCACTTTATATGGCTGACCAGTATTCCATTGAATAAATATACCACCTCTTCTTTATCCAGTCAACATTTGACGGATATTTAGGCTGTTTCCATGTCTTGGCTATTGTAAATAGTGCTGAATATGAATATTGGGGTGCAGGTGTCATCCAGAAGTAGGGTTCCTTCATGATTTATGGCCAGGAGCTGGATTCCTTGGTCATATGGTAAGTCTATTCCTAGGCTTTTGAGGAATCTCCATCATGTTTTCCACATTGGCTGCACCAAACTGCATTGCCACCAGCAGTGAAGGAAGGTACCCTTTTCTCCACAGCCTCTGCAGCATTTTTCATTTGTGGATTTTTGAATGATGGCCATTCTGACTGCTGTGAGGTGATACCTCATTGTAGTTTTGATTTGCATTTCTTTGATAATCAGTGATATTGAGCATTTTCTGATGTGCCTTTTTATCATTTGTATGTCTTCCTTGTAGAATTGCTTGTTTAGGTCTTCTGCCCAATTTTGCATTGGGTTGTTTATTTTTTCTTCTTCAGTTGAATGAGCTGTTGTATACTCTGGAGATCAAGACTTTGACGGTTTCATATGCAAATATTTTTCCCATCCCATAGGTTGTCTTTTTGTTTTACTTGCAGTTTCTTTACTGTGCAGAAGCTTGTAAGTTTCACTAGGTCTCATTTGCTTATTCAGGCTTTTATTTCTTCTACGAGAAAATTTTCGAGAATTATGTCAGATATGGTTTGCCTATATTTTCATCTTGGTTGTTTTTGTATTTTGCCTTATGTTTAAGTCTTTGATCCATTCTGAGTTTATTTTTGTGCATGGTGTTCTGGCTTCATTGGGAGTGTTCTAGCTTCATTGAATTATATGCTGCTGTCCAGTTCTCCAAACACCAGTTGCTGAAGAGACTATCTCTTTTCCATTGTAATTTCTTGCCTCCTTTGTCTAAGATTAATTGACCAAACATTTTCGGTTTCATTTCTGGGCTCTCTATTCTGTGCCATTGGCCTATATGTATGTTTAACTACCAATACAGTGCTGTCATGTTGACTGTAGCTCTATAGTATTATCTGAATCATTAGCGTTAAGAAATGCCACTGATATTTGAACCTTAATCTTGTAACCTGCTATCTTGCTGAATTCTTTGAGCAGCTGTAGTAAATTCATTCTGGATCTTGTAGAGTTTTCTATAAATAGTAACATATTATCTGCATATAGTTTGACATTTATCTCTTCCTTTCCAATTTGCATCTCTTTTACTTCTCTCCCTTATTTGATTGCTGTGGCTAGGACTTCCAAGACTATCTTGAGTAGGAGTCGTGTTAGTGTGCATCCTTTTACTGTCCCAGATTATAGTAGGAAGAATTTGACTTTCTCAACTTTGAGTACTATGCTGGCTGTACGTTTGGTATCTATAGCTTTCATGATGCTGAGATACAGTCCCTCTATGCCCACTTTGGTGTGTGTATGTATCATACGTGGGTGTTGAATTTTATCAAGTGCTTTTCCTGCATCTATTGAGATGATCATGTGGTTTTGGTCCTTTCTCTTGTTGATGTGCTGTATTACATTGATTTGCTTAAGTAAACCACCTCTGTGTCTCTGGCATGATCTCCACTTGGTCATGATATATAATATTTTTTTCTGTGTTGTTGGGTTGTATTTGCTACTATTTTGGTGTGGATTTTGGCGTGTGTTTTCATCAGTGATATTGGCCTATTATCCTCTTTTTTGGTAGTTTCTTTGCCTGGTTGTGGTATCAGGGTGATTGTGGCTTTATAGAATGTCTTTGGGAGTATTCCTACCTTTTCAATCTTCTGGAAGAATTTGAGAAGGACTGGTATGAGTTTTTCTTTTTTGTTTGGTAGAATTCCGCTGTGAATCCATCTGCTCCTGGACTGTTATTTGTAGGGAGGTTTTAAATTGCTATTTTGATTTCATTTCTTGT
This sequence comes from Vicugna pacos, assembly GCF_048564905.1. NCBI lineage: Eukaryota > Metazoa > Chordata > Mammalia > Artiodactyla > Camelidae > Vicugna > Vicugna pacos. The sequence goes on from NW_027328734.1 coordinate 3,853,353, forward strand.
GCTCTGTTTGTTCAAGTGGTCAGGTTCGTCTTCATTCTGTCTTGGTGGACAGTATGTTTCCAGAAACTTGTCCATCTCTTCTAGGTTATACAGTTTGATTCCATATACTCTTCATAATATTCTCCTATGATAAACAGTATTTTTTGTTATAATTTCTCCATTCTCCAGTCTTATTTTGCTAATTTGTGCTCTCTCTCTGTTCTTCTTTTTAAGTTTGGCCAGAGGTTTGTCGATTTTACTTACTTTTTGGAAAAACCAGCTTTTGGATTTGTTGACTTTTTCCTATGGTCTTTTTAATCTCTATTTTATTTATTTCCTCCCCAATATTGATGATTTCTTTCCTTGTGCTGCCTTTTAGGTTTTTGTTCTTCTTTTTCTAGTTCATTCTGCTGGTGGGTTCAATTGTTTATTTGTGGATGTTCTTCATTTTTGAGGAACGCCTGTATCACTACAAACTCCCCTCTCAGCACTGCTTTTACTGTGTCTCATAAATTTTGAATGGTTTCGTTTTCATTTTCTTTTGTCTCAAGGTACTTTTTCATTTCAGCTTTGATATCTTCATTGACCCATTGGGTTTTAAATAACATATTGTTTAATCCCAATTTTTTCCTTTGTTCTCCTTTGTTTCTCTGCTGTTGATTTCTTACTTCATTGCATTGTGGCCAGTAAAGATGCTTGAGGTAATTTCTGTCTTCTTAAAATTGCTGAGGTTTCTTTGGTGACCAAGTACATCATGAATCCTGGAAAATGTTCCTCGTGCACTTGAAAAGAATGTATATCCTATTTTGGGGGTTGCAATGCTCTGAAAATATCCACCAAGTCTAATATTTCTATTGTATTATTTAATTTTTCTGTTGCCTAATTTATTTTCTGTCTCGATGTTCTGTCCAGTGATGTTAATGCAGTGTTGAAATCTACAAATATGACTCCCCTTTTATATCTGTTGGTAATTATTTTATGTACTTAGGTGCTCCTGTATTTGGTGCATATGTATTAATGAGTGTGCTATCCTCATATTGTATCACTCCTTCAATCATTATAAAACGTCCTTCTTTTTCTTTCTTTATGGCCTTTGTTTTAAAGAATATTTTGTCTGAAATCAGTTCTGCAACATCTGCTTTTTGGCTTTTCCAATTGTATGGAATACCCTTTTCCATCCTTTCACTCTCAATCTATATGTGTCCTTCTCTCTGAAGGGGGTCTATTCTATGCAGCATATTGAATGTTCTTGCTTTATTATCCAGCCTGCTACTCTGTGACTTTCGACTGGAGCATTTAGTCCATTAACATTTACAATAATTGATGACAGCCTTGTGTTTATTGCCAATTTGACCTTATATTTGCAGTTGATTTGTTATTTCCTCTTTGTTCCTTTCATCTTCCTTTTATGGTTTGGTAACTTTCCTTTGTTATTTCAAGAATTTTACTTAGTTTTAGTGACTCCCTGATAAGTTTTTGTCTTCTTGTTACCCTTTTTTATAAGTCCATTAGGCCATTACTATAACTGCTTCTATTAAACGGATAGTAAGATGATCTCAAACCCATCCTACCGAGAACAAAAAATTTTAAAATAAAAGACCAAAAAAAAAAATTTCTCTATTTTCCTGCCTCCCTCTCCGACTCTCAATGATTTGTATGCCTTGTTTTAAAATTTTTTGTTTATTTTATTTGTAATTCATGAATCATCACATTTCAAGTTGTGAGTTTCATATTTCTGTAGCATCCTGCTGCTTTTCTTTTTAAAGTAGACCTTTCAATAATTCTTTTAGCATGGGTCTAGTGTTGCTAAACTCTTTAAGCTTTTTCTTGTTGTGAAATCCTTTATTTCTATATTTACCAAATAGAATAGCATTGGTGGTCAAAGTATACTACTGTATGTAATTTTTTTCATTCAGGACTGAATATATCTTGCCACTCCCTTCTGGGCTGTAGTATTTGTGTAGAGAAATCAGCTGGTAGCCTTATGGGGATTCCCTTGTAACTCATACTTTACTATTCTCTTGCTGTCCTTAGGATCATTTCTTTATCCTTGACTCTCGTCATCTTAATTAAATATATTGGTGTGGGTGTAATTGTGTTCTTCCTGTTTGGGACACTCTTAGCTTACTGTACTTGGATATCTGATTCCTTCTTTAATTTTCGGAAGTTCTCATTCATGATTTCTACAAAAATGTTTGCAATCACCTTTGATCCTTATTCCCCTTCTAGGACTTGTATCATGCCAAGTTTGGAATGCTTTCTATTATCCCATGGGTCCCTTATGCTTTTTTCATTTGTTTCTTATTGTTTCTCTTGTAGCTCTTCTGATTGGGTGCTTTCTATTTTCCTGTCTTCTAAGTCACTAATTCATTCCTCTGCATTATTTAGTCAGATTTGCTACACCTTTAAATCATTCCTCATCTCAGTCAATGTATTTACTTATTCTACTCGGCTCTTCTTAATAGCTTCCATTTCATTTTTGACATATTTTGTATCTCTAAACACTATCTCTTTTATTTCCTTCAGTACTTTGATCACTTCATATTTGAAATCTTGATCTAGTTGGATATCAATGTCTATTTCACTGATCATTCTTTCAGGGGATTTCTCTTGTTCTTTTAATTAGGAATGGTGTCACTTCTTATTCAACTTTCTTCTACATCTCTGGCACTATGGTTTATGCAGTATCAGTTATCCACTCTGGTCCTAAAGGAGTTTATCTACCAAATGCCTTTGTAGTTATATAACTTAGAAAAGAGAAAAAAGAGAGCATGAGATAAAGAATTTTAAAGAAGGGAGAAATAAAGGTTTGAAGACACTGTATAATGAATAATAGAAAAGGAAGTTGAAGCAGTGTTTTGAAAAATAATAATAATTAAAATATTTTTAAAAATTTCAAAGGGATAAAAATGGGGGTATATATAATTCAATAAGGAGTAAAAATTAATAGTGTAATAGAAAATGGTGCAGGTAAAACAGATTAATACAAGGGGGTGGTCAGTGTCCTCCTGGAGACTGTGTACATTTAATGTGAAGTCTCTTTATTCATCCTGATTTGGAAGCTCATCTTGCTGTTTCCAGAGGCCCTCCATTGGAGCCCTCATCTGTGCTGCTCCCAGGGCATGTCGGCAAGCTGATTGCTCCTACACCCAACACTGGGTCTGATGAAGCTCTCTTTACTCTGGGATGGCTTGTCAATGCCTTGCCCGATGCTGCAGTCAGATGTTGCAGACTGACCAGGCAGGATTGGGCATCACGCCCTCACCCAGCACCATGGTCAGTGGCTATAACCCAGCCGAAAATTTGAGGAGCCACCCGCCCCCTCAGGTTGCCAATAACTCTGCTGCTCTGTGCCACTCTATGCTCTGCTTTGGGTTTGCACACCAGAAGTGGGCTCAGGGAAGACTGAGGGACAGCCCTGTCCCTGATCTGGGCCAAAATCCTACTCCTTGTTTGTCTTGTCAGACAAGATCTCTAAAAAACCAGACAGTAGAATCCTATATGCCTCAGGCTATAGACAATTCTCTGGCCCTTAAGGTTGCTAATTCCTTAGGGGTAGATGCAGGTTTTGCCCCCGCTGCCACCTGGGTGTAAAGCACCAGTGGGTATGGTGGCTGTGTCTGAGCCCCTGCTCTATTCACCTAGAAACATTTATGGAATTTCAGAGATGGGGAATGCACCCTTCCACCCACAGGGCACGTCTGCCCTGTTGTTTTATGGAGGGCCCAGGTGTTCTGCCCCGTGCACCCACAAAAATGGCACACAGCCACCTATGTTCTCCAGGGCTGCCTCAGTGCAGCCGTCCCAATCTTCCACCCAGGTTGGGCAACATAGCCCTGCCCCAAGCTTCCAGGCTGCATCTTCAGCTGAGTGTCACAGGGATCCTCTGTGCCTGCTTAACTTAGTTCTGTCAGTCAACTTATACTATGTACATGTCCAAGTCTTGGAGGCTCCCCCTCCATCCTGCTGATCTCTCAGTTGGAGATGGGAGACACAGTAAATGAGCACCAGTCCTTCTTTGCTGCTCCCTCCCTGTGGGACCTGTCCCACTCTCTTTAGCATTTTCTTCTTTCTTCCTTTTCTCCTGCCTGATTATTCACATTTTTTCTATTGAAGAGGACAATGTTCTGTCAGAGTTTTGCAGGTTCTCTGGTTAGCTGACTGGGTCTGTGGATGTGAGTCTTGGTGCATTTGTGGGAAAGGTTGAGCTACGAGCATCTTTCTACTCCATCATCATTGCCTCCCCTCAATAAAGCCTCACTGTATTGTGGGAGATAAACATAGTCTGGAAATAAATGGAAAAGATATTCCATGGAAATGAGAAGAAAGTGCAGATTGCAATACTCACCTCATAACAAACGTTTTAAAATAGGGGCCAAAATAAAACAAATATGAACTTATATAAAGGAAAAGAGATCAATTAACCAATAAGATATTACACTCATTAAATTATATATGGACCCAAAACAGTAGATCCTAAATATAAAATGAAATTTTAGTAGACATGAAAGAATTAATTTATTATAAAACAATAATAGTAGATGAGTTTAACAGCTCACTATTCTGATAGCCAGATCATACAGAAAGAATATCTGTAAAGAGACAAAGATCTTAATAGCATATTATATCATTTGATCCTAACTGAGCTATTGGACACTGCATCAGAAAAGCAGAACACATAAACTTTTCAAGTGTGCACAGGATGTTATCTAACGAATTAACCACATATTATGTCATGAAATGAGCCTCAGGAATATTAAGCAAATATAGATTACAGCAAGTATTTTTCCGTACACAAAATTAAGGAACTGTGCATCAACTCTAGAAAGAAGAATAGGAAAAGAACAAACATGAGGTCAAACCACATCCTTTAAAAAAATAAAATAAAACAAGGTCAATGATGAAATCAAAGAGGTAATAAAATCATACGTAGAGTAAAATTACAATGAAAACACAGCTTCATAAAACGTATGGGATGCAGCAAAGACAAATCTAACAGGGAAGTTGAGAGCAAATCAGGACTTCTAAAAGGAACAAGAAAAACCTCATAGAAAGGACCAAGCATACCAGCCAAAATAACAAGAAATAGGGACAAACAAAACCCAAAGGCCGTAGAATGAGAAATCTTTAATGATTATGTTGAAAATATATAAAATAGCAGTTGAAAAATAAATTACAAATCATAAAATCAACCGCTTAAATTTTTTTAAAAAATATTGACAAACAGGTAAGCATTTAGCCAGGCTTATCAAGAAATACAGAGAATGGACCCAAACAAAATAAGAAATGAAACAGTAGAAATAAAACTTGATATTACAGAAATACAAAAAGAAGATTATGAAAGCAGTCTGAGCTGTTACGTGGCAGTCATCTGAACGACCTAAAAGAAATGGACAAATTTCTAGGAACGTACAGCCTGCCAACACTCAATAAAGAGAAAACTGAGAACATGATAAGAGCAATCAGTTTACGTTGAATAAAATGTATAATTTTAGAAATACCCCTTGATCAAAATGCCTGGATTACTTCACTAACACCTCTTTCCCCTAAATATTTTTAAAAATGAAGGAGGAAGGAATATTCCCAGTTATTCTATCAGTCCACAATTACCCTGATAAACCAGTCAAAGACACTACCAAAAAAAAAAGAAAAAGAAAATGTAAATCCAATATCGTGGATGAATGATGATATACATTCAAAAATCCTCAAAAAATATCAACAAATTAATCCAGCAATACTAAGAAATGATTATAAACGATGATCAGTTGGATTCCTTCCAAAGTCTCAAGGATGGTTCAACATACACGAGTCAAGCAGCATGACACATATCTAATAAAGGAAGGACAAAATTCAAAAGACCATATCAATACACAAAGAAAAATCATTTGAAAAATTCAACATACATTCATCATCAGAACTCTCATGAATGTGAGTACAATTGGAACATTTCTCAACATACTAAAGGCCATTTATAACAATTTATAACACTCAGGGGAATGGCTGAAAGCTTTCTTGGAAAATTCGGGAACAAGACAAGGATTCCTACTCTCACCACTTCTGTTCAATAGTAATAGAAGAAAGGAAAAGGGAAAGAAAATGAAGTAAAAGAAACACAAAATGGAAAGAAATAGGCAAAATTTTCAGCAGTACTGAAGGCATAAAATTCTACACAGAGTCCTAAGGGCTCCACACTGACTATTATGAACAATAAATAATTTCATCAAGGGAGCATGGTACAAGATTAATATAAAGATGTCTCTTGAATTTGTCCACATAATCATGAGATACATAAAATGGACGTTGAAAGCAATAATATTTAAAACCCCATAACCCCGAATATCTTGGAATAAATGTAACCACATATGTGAAACATCTACACACTGAAAATTATGAAACATTGACGAAGAAATTATAAATGATTCATAAAAATGGAATGATGTCTTGCTCTTGGATAGAAAGAGTTCATATTGTTAACATGGGAGTACTACACAATGATACCTAAGGATTTAGTGCAATTCCTGTTATGAAGCTCTAGTATTTTCCACAGAACCTGAAAATAAATAACTCCAAGTTTTCCATGAAACCATTAAAAATTGCCAAAATGATCTTGAGAAAAAACAACAAATCTGGAAGTATAACCCTCCCAGATACCTTACTCTACTACAAACCTACAGTAATAAAAACACCATGGCATTGGCACAGAGATATAATCAATAAAAACAGATAGAGAGCCTAGAAATAATTCCACACACTTATGAGCAATGAAACTATGATAAAAGAGGCAAGAGTTCACAATGGAGAAAAGACAGTCTCGTCAATGGATGGTGTTGGGAAAGCTGGACATCTACATGTAAAACAGTGAAATGAGAGCATTCCCTGACATCATATACAAAAATAAACTCCAAGTGTATTAAAGACCTAAATGTAAGACCTGATACTATAAAACTGCTAGAAGGGAATATAGGTGATACACTATTGGATATACATCATAGGAATATTTTCTTATATCAGTCTCCTAAGGAAAAAGATATAAAAGCAAATAGAAGCAAGTGGGACCTAAACAAACTTGAAAATTTCTGCACAGCTAAGGACACTGTCAATGAAATGAAAACACTGCCTGTGTAATTGGAGAACATACTTTCAAACAACACAAGTGACCAGGGGTTAATAGATGTAGGTTAATACATGTAACATGGATTTTGGTTACACAACTCAAGGTGGAAAACAAAAACCCAATCAAAAACAGAAGCAGAGTACTTGAGTTAATATTTTTCCAAAGAACACATTCAGATGAGTAACAGGCAAGTGATAAAATTTCACAACATTACTATTTATTACATAATTGTAAATCAAATCCACAATGAGGTGTCACTTCACAATTGTCTAATGGCTATTATCAAAAAATCTACAAATAGTAAGTGTTGGAGACGATATGGAGGTAAGAAATGTCTTATATACCCTTGGTAGGAATGTAAATTGGTACAACTTCTAAGGAAACATTATTCAGATTTCTTTAAAAACTAAAATTTAACTACCATAAGAGCCAGTAATAACTTTTCTAGGAAAAATCTGGGGAAAACACCCTAAATTCAGAAGAACCAATGTTCACAACAGCACTGTTTATAATATGCAAGACAGGGAACCAATCCAAAAGTCCACAGTAGACTATGGACTTAAGAAGATATGATATTTCTATAAATATGCAATGGAATATTTCTCAGCCATGAAAAAGTAAAACACATTGCTATTACAGCATCATGAAAGGACTTAGTAAATATTGTGCTTAGTGAAGTAACTTAAACAAAGACAAAAGAATATAATATAATTTATAAGTGGAATCTAAAGTATAACAATTATCTGTGTACATCTATTTATAGCTGTCTAATTATAGATGACAGATAGATAGAAGTATAGATACATACATACATGATAGATAGATACATAGATAGATAGATAGATACATACATACATACATACATAGATAGATAGATAGATAGATAGATAGATAGATAGAGACATGATGGAGAGGTAAAGAGATTAGATAGACAAGACTTAAGCAGACTCAAAAATATGGGAAAAAATTTATGTTTACCAAAGTTGAAGGGAAAGGGAATTTTATGGTAGGACATTGACATACACAAAGTAGTATACAATAAGTAGAGAAGCAACAAGGATAATCTGTATAGATTAATGAATTATACACAATACCTTAAAATAATTGTATGTTACAGTTATGGTAATAATTCATAATGCAATATATCTACAAAGTGGTTTGAATCACTATGCTGTACATCTGAAAATACACAATATTATACATCTACTGTACTTCAATTAAAATTGAAACATATTGTGTATTTTTTATTTTTCCACTGATAGCATCTTCCACTAATATTGCTTAATTTTATGCTTTACTTTTTATGATTACTGTTTTAAATTATTTCTTTTACTCTTGTGAACATGATACCAGTTTGAAGTATCTATACTTATTGCCCCTGATTTCCTATTTTTCTCTCTTTATCCATATAGTAGAGTAGCATTTAAGAACATAACCAAAGAAACAGTTGCAACTTTCTCATGGTCTCTCCTGAGCATTTTGGACAATGCTTTACATATTTTTGCCATTTTATATTTCCTAGAAGACTTCTTTTCTACACCTCTTATAAGGTGTCCCGGTTTTGTTTTTTCATCTCATTCTGGATTTGTTTGCCTGTTAAAGACTTTACTTTCACATTATATCTAAGTGATAACTGTAAGTCTTATTGGGGGAGTGATTTCTTATTTCAGTAGTTTGAAAATACAATTTTATTTACCCTTGGTGTATGTTTTCTGCTCAGAAATCTACTGATAGCCTAATGGGGGTTCCTTTGTAGATTGTCATAAATTGTTTGGCTGAATTTAAAATATTACTCTGTCATTGACTTGCCAATTTGCATATGGCGTATCTTGAAGGAGGTCCCTTTGTCTTAAAGTTATTGGTCTTTTGTTGACTCACAGAATTGTATATCAGTTCCTTACAAAGTTTCGGGAAGTTATTGACTATTATTTCTTTAAATACCTAACAGCTGCCTTCTAACTGTCTTCTCCCTCCAGGATTCCACTCTAATGTGCATTTCCTGAGGAAGTTTCATGGCTACTGTCGAATTTCCTCACTTTTTAATATCTTGTATCTCTGCCCTCTCCTATCATTTCTAGATTTGTATTGACGAGTTTTCTATTCTCCCTTCCACCAAGACAGTCTACTTCCAATGCTTTCTGTTTCATTCTTCATCTCATTTAAGTTCTCCTTGTCCTCCAATAATATTTGTTTATTTTATAGTTTCAGTCTCTATGGTAATGTATTTCTTATCATAATTTATTTTATTCCTGAGCACACTAAACTGCTTTCTCAGTTTTGTTTTTTGGACTGAGTTTCTTTATGACACCTATTTGGATTCTCTATTAGTTATATGGCAATATACCATGACTTTTAAGTTTGTTTGCTGCAAGGTTGACATTGTGTGTGTGTGCGTGTGTGTCTGTGTTTGTGTCAGTGTCTGTGTGTGTCCATCTGTGTGTGTGTGCCCTATAATGTTACTGTAATTGGTCATGATCTTGATAAATTATTTCTCTGATGACACTTCATAACTGAATGGGAGTTGGAGTCCTTGCTTTTGTTTTCTGGTAGCTTGCGATGTTGCACAATTTTTGGTTTTACTTACCTGAGCTACCTCTGATAATATATCAAAATGGCACTTTCCAGTCGCTACTCTTTTGATAAAAGATGTGTTTCATTGTCACTACTTAGACTTCTCTGGTAGTTAATGCCACTGTTGTCGCTGGGATTGTGAACCCTTCCTTTTATCTGATATCTCTTGAGAATCAGTGTACACATTGAGGAAAGGTGTAAAGACAGGTGGGTATTTGGTATCAGGCAAGTGCCTTTGCCACGTTCAGTTTTGCAAGGTAACTTGTCTCCACCAATGTGAATGGGGAGTAGGGACAGTTTCATGAACGTCTGAGTGTCTGAAGGATGGAATTTCTCTCTCCATTGTGGCTCTCTCCTAGTTACCTGTGATCATGAGTACTCGTGTGGTGCAGTTGGAGACCGAATCTGTGTGAACCACTGAGAACCTGATTCTACTGGGTTCTCTGAACTTGTGGACTCAGATATCCTATTCAGCGGGCCTTGGTTGCAGACACCAACTCTGCTCTTCCCTCAGTTCAACCTGTTTTGTGTGCTTTAGTCCACTGAACTTCATCTGTTCACATGCGTTCTGGAGTATTGTTTGTGTTGTGGTTATTTTTGTTCAGATGTGAACGTTTTACTGACTGTAGATGTAAAGGGAGAGACAAAAATAGTTTCAACTTATGTCACATTTAAAAGTATATAGTTTTTCAACTAAAAGCTTAAATTCTAATTAGGAAATTATAACACTAAAGAAAATAAATAAATCACTTCCCTTAATATCATAGTACTACAAAATATTTTGAATTTCCTGGGTTCTTTTCTTCAATGTTTTACCCACCTACATGCACATTTTACTAAAATATACCCCTATAATCTCTTTAAAATCAATTAAATTATTAAAATATTTCCCTGTGCTCTAAATATAGCACTTTTTTTTCTCTAATTTATTAATTGTAGCTTCAACATTTCTGTCTTCTCCATCCTTCTACCCTTTCCCCACAGGAAACCACTACTTGGTACACTACACATATATATCTGATTCTTTTTTTGTTTTTTAATGATTATTTCTCTTATATCATTATTTTCCCAATTTAAGTGTCAACGTAGAGTGTTTTTCCCTGTATGACTTATTTTCCTTTGTGCAACACCCTCTGGGTCCAGTCACATTGTTCCAAATGGCAGAATTTTACTATTTAATATACAATGAATAATTATTTATTTTGTTATCTATATCCCACATCTATTTCAGCCAATCATCTGTTGATGGGCTGTTGAGTTGTGCTTCTACCCTTGGCAACTATAAATGCTGATGTTAAGAACATTGGGGTAATATATACTTTAAGTTAATTTTTTTCATTTTTTTTCAGATTTATACTGAAAACTGGAATTGCTGCAACATATAATGCTTCTATTTCTAGTTTTCTGAGCACTGTCCACACTTTAATAATAGTGGATGCATCAATTTATATTTCCAACAACAGTGTACCTGGGTTCCTTCTTATTGACATTCTGATTAATGTTTGTCATTTGTAGACTTTTTGTTAATAGCTATTTTGGTTGCTGTAAGATTATATTTCATTCTGGTATTTTTATATGTTTTCCTAATGAAGAGCAACGTTATGTTTCTTTTTATGTGCATGAATATCATCCACATTTCTGTTTTTGAAAAGTTCCCATGAAGATTCTTCAACTGTTTTTAGTTGGGGTCTTTATTTTTTAAATATTGTGTCTGATATGCTATATATATATTATGGATATTAACATCTTGTTGGTGTCATTGTTTGAAATTTTTCCTTCTATTCTGTCTGGTATCTTATGTCTTCTTGAAGGTTTCCTTTGCTCTGCAAAAGGTTTTCAACTTCACACTTATACAAGAAATAGAATCCCTGTATCGCATAGTACATTGATTTTTCCTCAGTAAACTAAAAACTCTAATTGTTAATTTTCCATTTATTTTGATTTGGAGACAGATCAAGAATAAACATTGCTATGATTTATCTCAAAGTCAGTTCTGCTCCTGTTCTCAGTCAGAAATATTATAGTTTCAGGCTTTACATTTAGGAAATTAATCTATTTTTTCACATTTTTTATACTATGGAAAGAAGTGTTTTTATATCTTCCTTTTACAAGAACTGTCCTTTTTTCTCAGAACTACTTATTGAAGAGACTGCCTTTTTTCCATTGTATACTCTTGCCTCCTTCTTTGTAGACTAATTGACCATAAGTGTGTGGGTATATTTTTGGACTGTTTATTTTGTTCCATTGATTTATGTGTTTCTTAAGTGCCATATTTTGATGTATTGATTACTGTAGCTTTGTAGCATGTTCTAAACTCAGGGAGGGTAATACCCACAACTATGTTTATTTCTCAAAATAATTTTAGAAACTTTGGTTCTTTTAGATGTATGTATAAATTTCAATATTTTTCTTCTTGTTTTGTGAAGAAACTTATGGATTCTGTCAAAATAGAAATTTACTAAAAGAAAAAACCTGAGAAAAATACTAAAGTGAGGAGGATAAATCATACAATATTAACAACAAATGGATTGCTGTATAAATCAAAGAAAAAATTTATAAAGAATTATGACAACAAAAACAAAATCCATTAGGTAATACAGAAGCAGTATTAATAGGGATGCTTATAGCAAAATAATCCCACTTATATAAATAAGAAACATCTCTCTCTTCTAACATATTCTTACAACCAAAATATGTAGCAAAATAATAAGAAAAACATTTTAGTAGAAGGAAAAACAGCTGAAGGGACAGAACATAATTAAATAAAATAAGGATTAAAAATATAAACATTTAATTAAACTAAATAATGGTTTTTGAAAGATAAATAAAGTTGAAAAACTTTAACCACATACATGAGCAAAAAAGAGTTACAAATTAATTAGCTCAGAAATAAATGAGAAGATACAGCTTATATCAAAGAAATACAAAGCAGCATAAGATGATACAACAAATTATATGCCAATAAAATGGAAATCCTAGAAGAAATGGACAACTTCTTAGAAAGATTTAATCTCCAGAATGGAATGAGAAAGATAATATGAACAGATTATCACTAATGAAGTTGAATAAGTATTTAAAAAAATTTCCCAAGAAACAAAATTCCAGGCTTAGACAGCTTCACAGGTGATTTCTGCCAAACACTTAGAGAAGAGCCATCACCTATACTTCTCAGAGATTTCCAAAAATTTCAAGAGGAAGGGAGGCTTTCTACCCCACATTTATTTATCACACTACTACTAAAACTGGAACAAATACCTCAAAAATTACAGGTTAACTACTACTGGTAAGCATACATGCAAAAGTCACCACTAAATTGTTAGCAAATCCAACAATACATTAAGAGGATTATACATTATGATTAAGTCCATTATATTCCAGGGATGCAAAATGATTCAATACCACAATTTAACCAGTATGATACACCACACAAACAACCTGAAGAATAAAAGTTATATGGTCACCTCAATAGGGTCATAAATTATTTTGACAAATTCAATATCTATTTATGAATATTTTTCTCCTCAAAGTGGGCATGAGGAAACATACCTCAACACAGTTAAGGTCATATATGACAAGAACTCAGCTAACATTACACTCACTGATTAAAAGCTGAAAGCATTTCCAATAAGAGCAGGAAGAAGGCAAGAATGTTCAATCTTACCACTTTTATTCAGTATAGTCTGGAAATTCAAGCCATAGCTATTCAAAATAAAAGTAAATGAAATATTGCTAATTAAGAAAAGGAGTAAAAGTATCTGTTTGCAGATGACATACTTTAAAAAGAAATCCTAAAAATGGTGCCACAATACTACTAGGGCTTAACAATGCATTTGGTAAAATTTCCGAATATAAAATTATCATACAGAAATCTTGTGTTTCTACACACTAACAAGAAGCTAACTGATACAGAAAGTGAGGGAACTGTCTCAATTATAGTTGAATTACAAAAAATTTAAGAAATCTATCCAACCAAGGAGGTAAAAGACCTGTACTCAGAAAACTATAAAATATTTATAAGAGAAATTGAAGATTATGCAAACAGATGAAAGGATATACTGTGTTCGTAGATGAGGAAAAAAATATTGTTTAAATGACACTATTAGTCAACAAAATACACAAATAAAATTCATTGCTTATCAAAATTCCAAGGGCATTTTCAGACCCTTACAAAAAATAATTGTAAAATTTACATGTAAACACAAAAGAAATGAAATCACTAAAAAAAATGATAGGAAATAAAAGAAACTAAAAAGAGAAATAACTTTAACAAAGAACAAAGAGGATGTATCACTGTCCCTGATTTAAAATATAATACAAAGCTACAGTTTTAAAAAGAATATGTTACTGGCACAGAACAAATAGAATAATGGAACAAAACAGAATGCCTGAAAATTAAATCAGACAGTTATGGTTATTAAGCTCATTACAAAAAATGAATAAAAAGTGGGGGAAAGGTTACCACACGGCGCATGCAACCGATCAACATCAATAACCATCGGAAAAATGCAAGTCCAAAACACAATGAGGTTTTATGTCACTCCTGTCAGAATGACTATAATCAAAAAGATAACAAACATAACTGTTGGTTAGGATGTAAGAAAAACAATACTGATGCACTGCTGGAGTGAATGTAAATATGAGATGTCACTGTGGGAAACAACATGGAGCTTTATCTAAAAATTAAAACTATAACATTATCCAATATATATATATATCGGGATACTAATTCCAAGAAAATAAAAACACTAATTATAAAAGATAAATTCAACCCTATATTCACTGCAGCATTCTCCACAATAGACAGGATATAGAAGCAAAGTAATTGTTCATCAAATGATGATGGATAAATAAGATGTGTGTTTATAGTATATATATCTACCTATCTTAAGTACAGATTTATCTATCTATCTATCTATATATATATATGCACACACACACATAAAATTACAATGGGTTATTACTCAGCTCTAAAAAGAATAAGTTCTTGCCATTTGCAACAAATGGTTTGGACAAGTGAGTAATATGCTAAGTGAAATAATTCAGAGAGAGAGTGACAAATGCTGAATGATTTTACTCATATTAGGAATTTAAAACAAATGAAAATAAAAACACAGAAATGGAATTATAGAAATAGAAAGAAACAGGTTGTTCACAAGAAGGAGTGAAATGCGGTGAGGAAAAGAAAAATGAGAAAATTAAGAGAGAATGTTTTCCAGTTGAAAATTAAATTAGTCAGGGACAAGGAATTTACTGTATGGGGAATAGCCAATAACTATTAAATATCTTTAAATAGCAACATATCATATCTAGATATATTCTGGTGATCAATTTGAAATGTATTATAAACAGCAAACAGTATGTTGTGTAAGAGAAACTAACACAGTGTTATAGAAAAATGTACACTTCAAAAACAAACAAACATATATATAGAAAAAAGTTAGATTTGTAGTTAGCAGAGGCACGGGTTGGGAAAGGAGAATTTGATTAATGTGCTCAAAAGCTACAAACCTCCACCTGTAAAATAATCGTGTTCTAGGGATTACCCGTAGTAACATGAAAATTAAAATTAATACTGCTTTATGTTCTATATCAATGTTATTAAGAGAGTAGACCTTAATGTTTCTCATCACAACCAAAAGACAAATTGTATTTCTTTACAATTTTATCTAAATGAGATAATGAATTCTCCCTAAAGTTGCGATGATATTTATTTCATGATACTTGTAAATCAAATCACTATCCTGTGCACCTAAACTTACACAATGTTTTATGCAAATTATAACTCCATAAAAGTGGAAGAAAAAATGGAAAGTCAATGTTCACTTTTTTCCATGTCATTTATCATGATTGTTTTTCAGCAAGTAAACTTGAGTCATGATATACTTATCCTAGGTAAAGATACTAATAAATAAGTGATTCTAATAAATTATACTTAAAGATACCAATAAAATTACTGTTTTAACATGCTTTAAACTTTCTTCATGTTAACAGCCCACTGCTTCTCTGGAATCAAAATTTTACTTTGTGTATTCACCTGAGATAAGGGAATGGATACAAGTGTTAACCCTGGCTGCTTTTGCTGTGAGTTTTAAAGTTCACTATCGCAGACCAAATGTCTCATCTCCACGAGAAATTCTGTAAGAAATGAACATGCTAGGTTGCTAGAAATCTCAGCATGGTAAAATCTCAGAACTCCTACAAGTCTTAACTGTTTTGCAATGGGAATGCAATAGTGACAAAGACTTGATTTTGGATAACAATGTGCTGTTTTCTCATGGTTGCATTATGGGATGTGAGGATAATCCCTCAGACCCACAACAAACATCCTCGCTCAAGTGCTGGGCAAAGAACTGTAAAGTTTCTGCATTTTTAGCACTGAGGACTGCTTTCAAAATGATGACTATTCTTACTGTAATCCTGGTAGTCCAAGGAAAGAAAGGTTATTGCAATTTGTAGCTTAAAGGGAATAAATCAGCGGTTCAGTCTCTATAAATTAGTCATGGGGTGTTCAAAGACAAAATAAGATGTGTCAACAATGAGAATTAGAAGAAAAAAGAAATTGGACATAAGCTTAAATTAAAAAGGAGAGACAGCCCTTTGCTGGGCTCTGGGGACTGGAGAATGTATATGCCTCTGTCAAATTCAAGGATTCAGTGGCTTGGCCCTGGCATTAGCTAGGGATTCGATGAACAGGTAACAGTAAGGATAATGGGAGAAATATAATCTACCTCTCCCTGATCAGAAGAAAATCTGGTGGCTCAATGAAATTTTTAATTCACAGGGATTCTATCAAATGCAGAGGAATAATTCACTGCTGACTCAACTAAGACAAACTTAGTTACTAGTTAACTATCCATCTTCACACACACACACAGTGGCAGACAGATTTTGTAGTATTTAGTGGGAAGAATTCAGTGGGCAGAGCTCAGAGAATAGTTTTCAAGCACCAGCCAAATTTTGTACGTTTGCCAATAGTCTAGGATTTCCCACGTAGAAAACTACAGATGGACAAACAATATACTTCTTTAGGATTTCTAATTTTGAAAGTAAATGGTATTTTTAACTTATCAGTATAGAACCTTGTTATGATGATCACAGTAAGACCCACTGTGTGATAATAGAGCTGGGAACTAGCTGCTGAACCAGCCCATCTGAACCCCAGACTGCTAATGTAGGCAACAAAATAGTCACCATCATAGTTGAGCTGACAAATTTTAAAGCTTGATGTTTCTGTTTTAGGAAAAACCACTGATGTCCAGACCCATATCTCCTGCTGCAAGTGGGCGCTTTTCTTCTCTTGATAAAGTTTATACTGTTGGGATGTTGCTAGAGTTCACCATGGCCAATTTTACCATTCTCCAGATTATCAAAGTCTTTCTTCACAAATGGTGACATATTTACAGGACACAATGTTGCCATTCCAGTCTTATCAGCTGACACTGGCTGCATGATTGTGAGCAGAAGCCTTAGGCTACCTGACCTTCTCTAAAATTTTCCACCATTTCAGGGCATTTCACATTCTGAAAATGCTTCACCTTTTATTTTAAATTAATGGGAAATAAAGTCCTCCATGAATATTTATATTTCCTACTATCTGCAGAAATTTGGTATTCTTGCAGTTGGACAAATTTTTAATTCTACCACCCTCACCTCTATTTAGTCCACACATTTTAGATTGCAATTTGGTTACTGAAAACGACCACCACAACCAAGGGTCAAGTAACTCTTAGATACATCCTGTGTGAAGGTTAGAAAGGGAACAATTTATATGGGGTGTATAATCCTACATTAAATGTTTGCAATGACACTCTCTTTTCTGGTTAAAGCTCTGATTCTAAGAAGTAAATTAATTAGAAGGCAGTATAGATATTGGTATGGGGAAGAGAATCAGCTATTTTTGAGTGGGTGGGTGATGAAGAGACAGGAAAAAATCCAGCAAATTAGAATGGAATGCTTTACACCTCTGGCAGGCATGGATTAAGAAGAAAATAATAACTTGTCTCCTGTACCTACCTCCAATTACTGTCTTGCGTGACTAGTCCTTGGACTATGAAAAGAGCTAGTTTGTGGTGAAGAGTAAGGACCATAACAAAATAGTTGGAAAACCATGAGAATTTTCTTGTTTCAAGAAAGTGGATTTGCTTAAAGTCAACATATATTTTTCATTCACTAAATAATATAATGCATCCTGTGGCATGTTCTGTGCTTACTGTGCTGGTATCCAAGTTAGACAAGGAAAGGGGGATAGACAGAAAACTTCTGAAGGAGGTAGTTTCTGTCCTGAGACTGGGAAAATTAAAGTAGGTAAAAGGAGGACACCTTAAGTCCAAGAATGAGCTGGAGCAAAAGTTGTGAGTTTGGAGCTAACATTTTTCACGAGCATTTGCCTGGATGTATCTCCAAATACAGTGAAACATAAAGATATGCCAAGGTAATCAGAAACCAGATCTATAAAAAAAGAGTAAACGATGTTGAGTTTGTGGGCTTAGAGTTGGAAAGGCATTAAGTGCCACCCTGAAGACGTAAGCTTGTCTTTGGCTGGAACACAAAAGCAACATAAAGTATTGACTAAAAAATATAGCGTAGACTCTTCAGGGCAGGAAATGAAAGCACCAGTTGGAATGCTTTGAGAACAGCACAAAGACCATAGATAAAATTACTTTTGAAATTCTTCCACATGCTGAATGTGCCATATGAGACTACACCATATGACCATTTTGATACCAGTAATGACATAAAAGAGACCATGATCGCTGGACAGATTCCTGCATTTATATCCTGTTCAAACCAACCCTAACTAACACTTTTAATACTTTCTAGGATGAACCAGGAACCACTTAGTACTTTTCCATCTGTCTATGTTTGTCCTTTTCCAAATTCTTCCATTTTCTCTTCTTCCTTACAAGAAATTATTTAAATTTACACCCATATTGTTCCATCAAATGATCATGTCAATCAAATATCTCTATTTTTCTTTAAATGGTAACTTATACTCCTGTATATCTCTTTACTCTATTCTAAAAATTATAAGGAAAATACAAGTACACGTCTATGTTTATTGTTCAAATAAGAAAATTGCAGATATTTGTCAACATTTGCCAACATCAATATTAATCTTTGTTATCCTGCATAATCTGGTAGTCCTCTGGTAAATCAGTTGTAATTAGGATGACGTTCATAAACTGAAGACGGCTGATAAGTTGGCATTGAAAGAGAGGTAGCTGATGTATCAGCTATCACTGTCACTGGAAACCGTGGGTTGCTCCTTGGTTGAAGTTTAGAAAAACGACCTTCATTGGCAGATATGTTGTGATATCTATTTGGGAAAGTAGAAGGCTCCACCATCAGTCCAAATAATAGCTCTCTGTGGGAGACAAGATGCTGTACTGAGAAGTAGAAGTTATAATTGTAATGAAGTTCACAACACGGCCATTTGCTTCAGTGTAGCTGCTTTGAGAGTGCCCGTGGACAGTGGTCAACTGATTTAAAACAGCACGTTGATCCACTGCAATTTGTTTTGGTGGTCTAAATGACATTGATTATGGAGGATAAAAATCACCTCTGATCCGGGTTGTTGTGTCACCAATTATTTGTCTAGTAGAGGGCTTCCTTATTAGAGGCATGTTTAAATTTGCAGAAAGTAAAAATTCACTTTCTCCACTAGTGTCAGCCACAAAATCAGAATTATGAATATGCACATTACCTCCTGCTTTAAAGTGCTTCTTTTTGAAATCTTCAGCCAATGAAGCCACCAGAGAGGCATTTTTAATCCCAACTCTTCTTTTTATTCTAACTAAATGCTGGTGACAGACTTGTTTAAGATTTCAATTATGGCAGAACTGCAGCTGCAACCAATGGAGAAAGATTTTAGTAATATTTTAAACGAAAATACAAGACTACAATAAGCCTATCCTATAAAACCTCAGATTTCATGTTGATTATGCAAAGATAATATCATTAAAATATGAACATTGCTGACAATATTTTGAAATTATTTATTTGTAATATACACATTTAAATAGTATATCATCTAATTTAATAAGTTAGTATTTGCAGTAACGGTGAAAGCCACTTTTTAAAAGCAGCTTTAATACGTTTATTTAGTTTTCTGGTAAGATTCATAGTTGCTAGGAACATTTCTCATAATCTTGAATACTTAAGGCACTGTCCTCATTTTTAGAAAAAGTAAAGAATATTAGCCTTTGTAGTTTTATACAATTTTCAAAATCTAGCTTTACATTTATATTACCATAGGTTGATGTACAAAATAAAATTTTATGTATGTTACCAAGTAGTAACTACAATTACTGAATACCTTGCCTAAACAGACTTTTTTCCTTCTGCCAGAAAGTCAGCAGGAGAAACAGATCTTTGAATATTCTGCCGCACTTTAGTAAACACATACATGCTAAGCTGTCTAACTAAACTTTACATACTTCCAGATTCAAATATTCTGAAAGGCGCCCTTCTTTCCAAAACTTCCTTCTTAAAGACATCTTCATCAATCACTATCGAAGTTCCATTATCATCCCACGAGATAGATTTTTATTGGTCACTCCCAGACATTTTCCAGAGTTTTCTTGGAAATGTCAGAGAACGAAAATCATTATCTTCATCTGGTTCCAAGACACAATGTGTGTAACATGGTCTTTTTATCAAGGATTTTTCAGACAAAGTCTGAAAAGCATTTTCTTCAATCATACACCTCAAGTCCAAGTCCCCAGAGAATGTTTGATCACACAATAGAGATATATCAGAGTTCCTGAAACAGTTTGTCCAACTTTATGAGACACATCTTGGATTTCTGGAGAAACATGTGCCAACGGAAATAACTTATTCTACAGCTACTTTTCTAATCTGCATGATTTTGAGCACTGCAGCTTCAAATGCTGCTTTGGCAGGCCTGCACAGATAAACTTCTAGGCCATCAAAATGGTTCTCTACCTGAGTAGCTGTCACATCACAAAACGACTGGTCTCCCAGCAACTCAAGTGTAACATTCAGCCAGTGTTCCCTTCTCATTCATCCAGTTAAAATGAAACATATAGGATGCTTATTTTTATACTGTGATCTGCAAATATTATCCCCAAAAATCTTTTTAAATAATTTAATTTTGGGGACTATGAAATAAAATCAGTCTCCATACTTTTGTACACAAATTTATACAAAATTGGTGAAGTATAAATAATGCAATAAATATATAAAATAATTTTAAAGTTATGAAATTTAAAGTGAAATTTGTTTAAAACCTGTACAGAAAATGTATATCTATTTCAATATCATTTGTAATTAAAGTGAAATATAATTTGATTTGGAAATGGAAGTTGGTATTTATCTCTGTACTTTAAAATAAGTAGCTCTATATTCAAAATATGAGAAGAATAAATATCAGCTTATTTGTTATGCTTATAAATAAATGGCAAATATTTATAAAATAAAACTAGATTAAAATTATGAATCAAATGTAAGAAAGCCCAAAGTGGGGAATTTTTGATTTAAATTGTAATTCAGTGCTATAAGTAAAACAAATGTAATTTAACATTCTACCATAAAAATTAGAAGAGAGACAATCTTATTGCATATTTACAAATGTTTATTTTTGTCATTCTTTCTGTCAGAGGTTTTTCAGTCCCAAGAAGGAAAAAATTTTCTTGTCATCGTTATAATCCATACTCTTGTGGCTTCTGTTATGTGTTCCAAAATGATGTTGATAAATACACTTATGCACAAGACACTGGATTCAATAAGCAGTGCCTCCATTAAGGGGCAAATGAACAATGAAAAAAACAAAGATATAACAGTATATGTGGTTTGGGGTGGAAAATACAAGTTAATGCATTTTAGGAAGCAATATATTTCTCAGTCCTGAAATTTTTGGCATTGTTTATATAATACAGCATTTTAAGGCAAGTGATTTGTTCACTAATTGAAAATATTACCTATGTCCTGTAACAGTATACATAAGTAAATCCAGTTCTATCAAAATTTATATTATTTATTTAGAAATAAATTCCATTAAACTTAAGCCAAATTAAAAATGAGAGATAAAATTTTTAAATAAATAAATGTACCCTCAAGCTACAATGTAAATTTTTCCATCACTATCTGTAAATTTCATTCTAAATAAATATTAGCAACCTGAATTCATGGCATATTATAAGTATTATCAACTATAGTTATGTTGGATTTAGTCCTGATTCATAAATATTATTTAACATATGCAAATTAAAATATGTGATAACATCCCTTAAAAAGCAAAGAATTGAAAAATAACACTCTCAAAAAATGTAGGAATATTATTAAAATATGTGATCTTAACTTTTTTATAAAAATATTTTTACAAATTCACTGTAGATAGAATGTAACTAAACATAATATAAGCCATTTATGAAAAACCCATGACTAACATCAAGTTCAATTTTAACATACAGGAAGGTTTTCCTCTGGTCCAGTAATAAGAAAAATTAGCTCATTTTCACAAGTCCTAAATTACACTACTAGAAGTCCTAGCCAGAACATCTAGTCAAGAAAAAATATAAAATGTATCCAACTTGTAAAAAAGCAGTAAAGTATTTACAGTTGCCATAATTATACATAGATAGAAAGCTCCATAGACTCCTCCAGTGACTGTTAGAAATAATGAACAAACTTAGTAAACTTCCAGAATACAAAATTGATAAAAAAAAATCCATTGCATTTTTATATATTAACAACCCATAATCAGAAAGAGAAACTTGGAAAATTATTACATGTAAATTTATACCATAAGGAATAAAACAGGAATATATTTTGTAAGTGAAATAAAAGATCTAAACATAGATCAATAAATTACAGGTGCAAGAAATATAAGAAAATAAATTAAATAGAAATATATTCGGTGCTCATGGATTGTACACAATGTGAGGAAATATTGTAATCTATCTTTTCAAAGTTCAGGCTCCCTAGTAACTAATTACTTAGGAGAATGTCTTTTCTTCATTTTATACTCTAGCTTTCTTTTTCATGGGTTAATTGATCATAAGAGTGAGGGATTATATCTGGTTTCTCTATTCTCTTCTCTTGATTGGTGTCTGTTTTTAAGCCAGTATCATGTTGTTTTAATTACTAAAGTTTTGAAGGACTGTATAACATCAGAGGAATTTACACCATTACATTTAATACTTTTTTTCAAGATTATTTTGGCAACTCATGTTCTTTGTGGTTACATATAAATTTTGAAATTATTTGTTCTATTTAATCAAAAATCTCATAGGTATTTTGACATGAATCACACTAAATGTAGATTCCCTTTGGTTGAATGGTTGTGTTAACCACATAGTTTCACATAATTAACATAAGAGATCTGTTCATTTCTTTGGATCAGTTAAATTTTCCTTCACCAATGTTTTCTGTTTTTTAACATATAGGTTTTTACCTTATTTGTTAACTTCATTTCTAGGTGTTCTTTATACATATATATAATTTTATACATAATAGTTGTAAACTTGTTTCCTACACAAATACAGCAGGCAGAAGGCAGTGGTAAGGCATATTAAAAGTCCTGAATGAAAGAAGTCTGTAATCTAAGATACATTATCAAGCAAGGCTCTCTTTGAGAATAGAAGGAGAGATAAATAACTTCCACACAAAAAATGTTAAAAGAATTTAGCAAGAGAAAAAGAAATAATGAAAGATCTACTCTAAAAAAAAAGAAGCAGGGTGCTATACAAAAGAGAAAGGAATAATTAGAAAGGCAATATATACAATGAATTACAGCAAAATAAATATGATGTTGTAAAACTGGACATCAAAATTTTTAAGGGTCACAGAGTGAAACAGAACAATACAGAGTATTTTTTTCTTATTTGTCTTCTCTGTAGGATGGGTATGAGTTTGTATTCTTATAAGATAAAATAAACAGATATAGTACGGTTAAATATAAATACAAAACAAGGTAACCAAAAGTCAAAAGCTTACAATGAAGTCACAAAGCCAAAACGAAACAAAGATAATAAAAGAAAACTTATCAAGCCACAAAAAGGAAAAGAAATGAACAAAAGGAAATACCAAATCAACTGGAAAATGAAGTTCAAAATAGAAATAAACACCAGTCTATCAATAATTATCACAAATGTAAATGGATTTAGTGCTTCAGTCAAAAGATATACATTGTCTGATGGGATAATATATAAAAAACCCTGCATTATGAAGCATACAAGAGACCCATTTGTAAGAGGAAAACACATCAATTGAAAGTCAGAAGTTGGAAGAATATATTCCATGCAAATGCACATGACAAGAAAGCAGGACTAGCAGTACTGACTTCACACATAATAGACTTTACAAGAAAGGCCATAGAGAAAGATAAACAAGGACATGATATAATGATTAAAGGAGCAATACAAAATGAGGTTTTTATACACATTAAGATATATGAACTCAAAATTGGAGCACCTAAATACAAAAATCAAATACTAATAGATAAAAAGAGAGAAATCGCTCGGAACACAATCACAGTAGGAGACTATAACACCCCATTACCATCACTGGACTGGTCTTTCACACAGAAAATTAATAAGGGAACAAAGTTAATAAAAGACATGATAAAATAATTGGAGATGCTTGATACTTCCAAAACAGTACTTCTCCCAAAAACAGAATATACATTCTTTTCCAGTGCACATGGAATATTTTCAAGGAAAGATTATAAACTCAGGCACAGAAGAAGCCTCAACAAATTTAAGAAGATAAAAATTATTTCAAGCAACATTTCTGAGTAGAATACCATGAAACTAAAAATCAAACACAGAAAAATTGGGAGAAAAAATGGCAGCATCCAGATTAAAAAACATGGTACTATAACAAAGGGGGGAGTTGATGAATTAAAAGAAGAAATTAAAAAATATCTTGAGATATATGACAAAACACTACACAAAGTCTATGGAATACAGTTAAAGCAGTCTACAAAGGGAAGTTCATATTGACAAAGCCCTCCTCAAAGTAGAAGAACTATTTCAAAAAAATAATCTAACGTTCTATGTAAACTAATCATGAAAAGAAGAGAAAACAAAACCAACAGCCAGCAGAAAGTGGGAAAAAATAAAGATCAAGGAGGAAAGAATTGAAATAAAGATTAAGAAATAGAAAAAATCAATCAAACTCTTTTTTGAAATTTTAAACAAAATTGACAAATCTCTAGACAGGATCACCAACAAGAAAAAAGAGAGAACACAAATAATATAGGAAATGAAAATGGAGAAACTACAAGAGTACAACAAATTTACAAAATATCATTAGGGAATACCATGAGGAACTATATGGAAACATACTGGATAACCAGGAAGAAATGGAGAAGTTTTTGGAAACATTCAGCCCACCAATATTGCATCAAAAGGAAATTAATGATTTGAACAATCATATCACAAGAAATGGAATAGAATTAACAGTAAAAAAAAAATCTCTGTAAACAAAATTCAGACCCTAATAGCTTCACTGGGGAATTTGACCAAACTTACAAAGAAAAATCCATACTAATCCTCCTCAAAGTCTTCCAAAAGATTGATATGGAGAGAGAGCTCCCAATCTCACACCATAAGGCCAAAATTAACCTGATACCAAACCAGACAAAGACACTACCCCAAAATGAAAACTATAGGCCAATATAATTCATAAACATAGATGTAAAAGTCCTTAAGATATTATTAACAAACAGAATCCAACATCATGTAAAAAAAAGGTAATGCACCATTGTCATGTTAGGTTCATCCCAGGAACACAAGGATGGTTTCACTTATGCAAATCAATCAATCAATTGTGATACACCATATCAACAAAAGAGAAGACAAAAAAGATATGATCATCTCAGTAGATGCAGAGAAAGCATTTGATAAAAATTAACACCTATTTGCAATAAAAGTTCTTATCACAGTGGGCATAGAGTGACCATATCTCAACATAATGAAAGCTATTTATGACAAATTTATAACCAGCAAAATACTCAATGTTGAAACACTGAAACCCTTCCCACAAAAACCTGAGACAAGACAAGGATGCCCATTCTCACAATTTCAATTCAATATAGTCTTGGAATTCCTAGCCACAACGATCAGGCTAGGAAAAGAAATAAAACTATTCAGACTGGAAAAGAAGAAGTAAAATTGTCACGATATGCAGAGATGACACTATATACAGAAAAATGTAAAAGCTTCACAAAAAAAAATACTTAGGCTAAAAAAGGAACTGGGCAAGTTAGTCAGAATAATCTACGAAAACCAATTACATTTCTTTACTCTACCATTGAATCAACAGGATAACAAATTATAGAAACAACCCCTTTTATAACTGCACCCAAAACTATAAAATGCTTAAGAATACTGTGACCAAGGTGGTGAAAGACTTATACTTGGAGAACAAGAAAAAAATCATTGAGGAAATCAAGAAAGATTTGAAGAATTGAAAAGATACTCAATGGTCTCGTAGTGGAAGAAATAATATTATTAAAATGGCCATACTGCCCAAGACAATCCACAGAATTTAACTGAGTTCCTATCAAATTATGCAAAACATTTCTTTTTAGGACTGAAAGAAATTATCATAAGATTTATATAGAATCAAAAAAGATCCATAATTTCCAAAACTATATTTAAGACAAAGAAAGAGGCTGGAGTAATAACCCGCCTGGTCTCCATAAACTATTGCAGAGCTACAAAAATCAAAATGACATGATATTGGTACAGAAACAGGCACATGGGCCAATGGAACAGAATAGAGAGCCTAGGAATAATACTAAAGGCCTATGTTGAATTAATCTTTGACAGAGTAGCCAAGAATATGACAGAGAAAAGAACATCTCTTCACCAACTGGTTTTGGGAAAACTGAATAGCAGCATCAGAGCAATGGAGTTAGTACAATCCTTCATTCCATACACAAGAATAAACTCAAAATGGCTTGAAGACTTAAATGTAAGGCAAGACACGGTAAATCTCCTAGAAGAAAATATTGGCAAAACACTCTGAGATAAATCTCAGCAATGATTTCTTAGAATAGACTACCCAGGTATGGGATGTAAGAGCAAAATTTATAAATAGGACCTAATTAAACTTATAAGCTTTTGCACAGCAAATGGAACCATAAACAAAGGAAAATGACAACCTACAGTATTAAAGAAAATATTTAGAAGTGATACAACTGACAAAGACTAAATTTCCAAAATATAAAGATTTCATACAACCTAGTAATAATAAAAAAAAAGAAACTCAATCTGAAAATGGGCAGAAGCCCTAAAAAAGCATTTCTCCAATAGAGACGTACAAATGTCACACAGATATATGAAAAAAAAAAATTGCTCACTCTCATTATCAGAGAAGTGCAATTCAAAACTATAATGAAGTATCACTTCCCAATATTCACAATGGCCATCATTCAAAAGTTCACAAACAATAAATGCTGGGGAAGCTGCGGAGAAAGGGAGCCCTCCTGCACTGTTGTTAGGAATGTAGATTCGAGCAGTCACTTTGGAAAACAGGATGGGGATTCCTTTAAAGTATAAAAATAAACTTAACAAATGATCCAACAATCCCACTTCTGGGTATATACGAAAGGGAACCATATTTCAAAAAGACACCTTCACCCCAATGTTCTTAGCAGTGCTATATACAACAGCCATGACATGGAAGCAAATTAACTGTCAAACAACAGATGAGAGTATGCAGAAGTTATGCTGTATTTACACAATGGAATATATTCTGCAATAAAAAATGATAAAACAATGACATTTGCAGCAAAATGTATGTCCCCAAAAAGTGTCATTCTAATTGAAGATAGCCAGAAAGAGAAGGAAAAATAATACATGACATGACATATGTAGAATCTTAAAAAATAATTTGGATGTGAACACTATGATTTCATCTACAAAACTGAAACACACTTGCAGAACTACTTAATAATCTTATGGTTACTGCAGAAATGGACTGGTAGAGGATATATTTGGGAGCTGTAGATTTATAAATGTCATCCACTATATATAAAAATAAATGTTTTCAAAATTTCTTTTGCATAACACAGGGCAGTAAGTCAAATACCGTGAAGTAACGTTAAAAAGGCACAGAAATATATGCATTTACGGGGACACTGTGCTAAACACCTCAGATTGACACATTGTAAATGGCATACTTCAATGATAAATAAATGAATAAATATTCAAATAAGTAAATAAATAAATAAATAAAGTAAATGAATAATATTTAATAATAAAGGAAATACAAAGATTCACACTATTTAAATTTACACATCAAAAATCTAGGAAAAACAGAAAGAATAAAGAAGAAAATTGAATAAATTAGAGCAAGGCAAATAACAAGACAAACAATTGAAAAGATAAGAAAAATTACACCTAAGTTTGTTTCTTTTCAACATAAAGTGGACAAAAGTTTAGGTTGGCTAAGAAAATAAAGACTCAAATAAAATTTGAAATAAAAGAGCAGATATTACCACTAAAGTTGCAGAGATGCAAAGCATCATAAGAAATTACCACTAGCCAACGATTTGAATGACCTAGAACAAAAGATAGATTCCCAGAAACATATGTCTTCCAACACTGAATCAAGAAGAAATTAGAAAGTTAAATTCTGCAAAAGTGTGTATGAGAAAATCAGTAATCCAAACCTCTCAAACCAGAAAAAATTTACAAGATGACTTTAATGGTGAATCCTGTCATACATTAGAAGTAAATTTTTCACCAATTCTTCCCCAAAACTTTCAAGAATTTGAAGGGGGTGAAAGATTCCAAAGTTGTTTTATGATGCTAGCTTTATTTGCATAACAAAGCTAAAAACGACATGAAATGAAAAACATAGAACATTATCCCTGATGAACATATGTGCCAAAATTCTCAACAAAACACAAGCAAAATGAATTCAACAACACATTTAAAGTATCATACACATACATGTGTAAAGGGAATTATCCCTGGGTTTAAGGATACGTCAAAATATTCAAATCAATACGGTGACATCCCACACTAATAGAATGAGAAACAAAACTCACATAATCATTTGAATAGGTGCAGAAAGAACATTATATATAATGCAACATCATTTTAAGGTACTCCCAACAAATTAAATTAACCCTGTCAGTGGCACGATATCATATACACACAAACACTGTGTGGAGAGAAGCGAAGCAATTCACAGTTTATTGATTCTTACAAAAAAGATTTATATATGACATGCACAATGCCTCACATATCATCTAAGTTATAACAATGTTAATAATCTTAAACTATTTATGTCCCCATGCTCCTAAAGTAAGCACAGGATGTTAAATGATCAAGGATTTTTTTAAAGTTCATCACGGAACTTCAGTAAGTAGCCCATCTCTTATCCAGCAGGCTGTGCCTATCATAGGTTGCCCTCCTCTGAGGATCTTACCCAGCATATGATATCCAGCCATCCATACTGGATATATTGAGTAGACAATTTGTTATCCAGCCTTTATAAGTGACATTCCTCACAGCTTGTTTATCAGTTCAGCCTGCGGGCTTATTCTCTAGAGCCTTCAGACAGGGGCCAACAAACCCAACATCCCTTAACAGAAAAATGGATGAAGAATATTTGATGTATATATGCAATGTAATGAATACTTTGCTTTCCTATCAACAGTGTCCACGGTGATTCTTTTTCTCCACAACCTCACCAAAATCTATTTATTTTCTTTTTGATGAGAGTCTTCTGACAACTGTGAGGTCTTCTCTCATTTTTGGTTTATGACTTTCCTAATAAATTATAACTCTGAACATATTTTCATGTGTCATTTATTCAACTGTATGTTTGCTACAAAAAAATTGATTCAGATCTATCTATTCAGTTCCTATGGACTTTTTTTAATTGGATTGTTTGGTCATTTTTGTTGTGGTGCTTGTGTATGAGTTTGCCATATAGTTGCATATTAACACTTGATTGGAAAATATCACTTGCAAATATATTCTCCCATTGTGTTGGTTGACTTTTCATTTTATTGATCATCTCCTCTGCAGCGTAAATCTGTTTAGAGTGATACAATCATATTTTGTTAGTTTTGCTTCTGCTTCCCTTGCCAGAGGAGACATATGTACAATCAAATTAAGTCCAATGTCAGAGTATGCTTCTTATATTTTAGACAAGGATTCTTTGTTTTCAGGTTTTATGTTTTCTATGCCCAGGAGCGGGATTGCTGTGTCATATGATAGGTCTATTTTTAGTATTTAAAGGAACTTCCATACTATTTCCAAGGTGGTTGCACCAATTTTCATTCCCACCAACAGCGTTGGAGAGTCCCTTTTTCTCCACAACCTCCCGAGTATTTATTATTTGTAGATATTTGGATGACAGCCCTTCTCAGTAGTGTGAGGTAAAACATTATTTTATTTTTATCTTGCCTTTGTATAATGATTAGTTATGTGAGCATGTTTTTATGTTCCTGTTTGTCATCTGTGTGTCTTCTTGAGAGACTTGTCTTCTGCTCATTTTCTGTCTGTGTTGTTGTAGATTTTTGAAATGGAATTGTATGAACGATGTGTGTATTTTAGAAATTTGCCCCTTTTTGATTGCATTGTTTCCAAATGTTTTCCCCCATTCGGAAGTTCATGTTTTCATTCTGTTTATTTTGCTCTATAGAAGTTTGAAGTTTAATTTGGATATATTTGATTATTTTGCTTTTGTTGTTTTCAGCTTGGGATTGTGACATAAGAAAATTTCGCTAAAATTTATGTCTTGTTTTGCCTATGTTAGTTTCCAGGAAATTTATTGTGTCATGTAATAGATTCAGATATTTAAAGCATTTTGAATTTATATTTGTACAGTGTGAGGGAGTGTTCTAATTTGATTGAGTTACATGTACCTGTCTAGCTTTCTCAACATGACTTGCTGAAGACTGTCTTTAGGCATTGTATATTTTTGTTTCCTTTGTCGTAGTTCAGTTGACCATAGGTGTAATGTTTTATTTCTAACTCTGTGTTCTGTTCCAGTGATATTGATGTTTGTTCATTTTCCAGCATTGTGCTGTTTCGATTACTGATTTGCAATATAGTCTGAGATCTGAGAGGGATATGGCTTATGCCTCCAACTTTGTTCTTTTTCCTCATTGTTTCTTATGCAGTTCTGATTCTTTTGCTGTTCCATACAAATCTTAGGACTGATTTAAGTTCTGTGGAAAATATCACGTAGTTCGATCTGAATCACTTTATATGTGTAGACATATTTTGTAGTATGTATATTTTTGCAATATTAATTCCTCTAAACTAAGACCTTGAGATTTCTTTCCATTTATTGCATAATATTCAAATATATTTATCAGTGTTCTATTGATTTTATTATCTTTGATTTTTCATAGATTCTTCATTTTTGATGTGATTTCATATGGATTTTTTAAAATTATGTAGTATTTCATTGGTATTTGTAAAGAAATGTGACAGTTTTTGTATATTAATCATGAATCATCCTACTTTGCTAAATGTCTTTATTAGTCTTAGTTGTTTTGGTGTGGAGAATCTTTACAGTTCTCTATATAGATTATCATGTCATCTAAAATAATAACAGTTTTACTTCATTCAATCTAACTTGAATAACTTTTTTTCTTGTCCGATTGCTGTTGCTAGGTCTTCCCATACTGTGTTTAAGAGAAATGCGAGAGTGGGCATCCTTGTTTTATTCCTTAACTTGGCTTTCAGTTATTCACTTTTGCATATTATGCTGTCTGTGGGTCTGTAATTGATGAATTTAGTGAGGTTGAGATATATTTCCTTAATCCTAAAGTGGAAAGAGTTTTCTGTTTTTGTTGATTCTGTTTTTCTTGTCCTTGTTGTTGCTGCTGTTATAATGAATAAAAGTTGAAGTTTGTGAAATGCTTTTTATCGATTTATTGGGATGACCACATCATTTTCCCTTTTTCCTTTGTTTATTTGGTGTATCAAACTGATTGATTTCATGTAATTTCAACCTCTCTTATGACCGTGAAATGAATTAAAGTTGATCATGTTGTATGATTCACTTTAGGTATTGCTGGATTTAGTTTGCTAATAATTTTTTTTTTGAATTTTTGCATCTATATCAATCAAAGTTATTGGCTTGAAGTTCTCTTTGATTGTACTTTGTTGGCTTTGCTATCAGGGTAATGATAGCTTCATATAATTATTTTGGGAGTTTCCCACATGTTCACTATTTTTGAATAGTTTGAAGAGTATAAGTTCTGCTTTTTATTTTTGTACATTTCTCCATGGGAGCTGTTTAAATCTGCCCTAATATTTCACGATTTTTTTAAATGCTGTTTCTATCTTTCTTCTAGTAATCAGTTTGTTCAAATTATTTGTTTCTCCTTATACCTATCTATTTCTAGACATTTGTCTACTTCTTCTAAGTTGTCCAGTTTGTTTGCATGTAAGAGTTGACAAAATGTTCCTTTTTTTGTATACCTGAGGGAACAATTGTTATTTCTACAATTTTATTTCTGAATTTATTTCTTTGGAGCATCTCTCTTTTCATCATGATGCACCTGGATAGAGGTTTTTTGATTTTGCTTTTCTTAAAAAGAAAACAAAAAACAAAACCTTTTTTTTTACTACTCTTTTGCATGGTTGTTTTTGCTCTCTAATTTATATTTACACCTGTAATATTTAGGATCATGTATTTTAATTTTATTACCATTTTTAATTGATTTTTAATTATTTTACAAAGTTGTCTCAAATTCCATTGTAGAGCACAATTTTTTAGTTGCAATGAACATTTATACAATTTTTGTCCCATTTTTTCCACTGTGGGCTGCCGTATATTTCCCTGTGCTATACGGTACAATCCTGTTTATCTATTCTACAATTTTGACCTCCGAGTCTGTCTCTACCCAACCCCAACACTTGGCAACCAAAACTTTGTAGTCTCTGCCTGCGAGTATATTTCTGTTTTGTATTTATGCATTTCTTGTTTGGTTTAGTTTTGTTTTTAGATTCCACTCATGAGCCATCTCATATGGTATTTTTCCTTCTCTTTCTGACTTACTTCACTTAGGCTGATTTTCTCATGGAGCATCCATGTTGCTGAAAATGGCATTATGTTGTCACTTTATAAGAATGACTACTGTTCCATTATATAAATATACCACCACTTCTTTATCCAGTCAACTTTTGATGGGCATTTAGGCTGTTTCCATGTCTTGGCTATTGTAAATATTGCTGGCTATGAATATTGAGGTGCAGGCGTCTTCCTGAAGTAGGGTTCCTTCTGGATTTATGCCCAGGAGTGGGATTCTTGGGTTACATTGTAAGTCTATTTCTAGGCTTTTGAGGAATCTCCATCCTGTTTTCCACTCTGTTTGCACCAATCTTCATTGCCACCAGCAGTGAGGGACCGTTCCCTTTATTCCACAGCCTCTCCAGCATTTGTCCTTTGTGGATTTCTGAATGATGGCCATTCTGACTGGTGTGAGGTGAAACCTCACTGCAGTTTTGATTTGCATTTGTCTGATAATCAGTGATATTGAGCATTTTCTGATGTGCCTTTTTATCATTTGTATGTCTTCCTTGGAGAACTGTTTGTTTAGGTCTTCTGACTAATTTTGGATTAGGTTGTTTATTTTTTCTTATTCAGTTAGATGAGCTGTTTATATACTCTGGAGATCAAGCCTTTGACGGTTTCATATGTAAATTTTTTTCCCATTCCGTAGGTTTTCTTTATGTTTTACTTCCGGTTTCTTTACTATGCAGAAGGTTGTAAGTTTCATTAGGTCTCATTTGTTTATTCTTGCTTTTATTTCTTCTATGAGAAAACTTTCGAGACGTATGTCAGATATTTCCCTCTTGTAGGTTTATTGTATCTTGTCTTATGTTTAAGTGTTTTATCTCTTTTGAGTTTATTTTTATTGTATCTTGTTCTAGCTTCATTGGGAGTGTTCTAACTTCATTGAATTACATGCTGCTCTCCAGTTTTCCCAACACCAGTTGCTGAAGGGACTATCTCGATACCATTGTAATTTCTTGTCTCCTTTGTCTAAGATTAATTGACCAAACGTTTGTGGGTTAATTTCTGGGCTCTCTATTGTGTTCCATTGACCTATATGTATGTTTTTCTACCAATACAGTGCTGTCATGTGGACTATAGCTCTATAGTATTATCTGAATCATAAGCGTAAAGAAATGTCACTGATATTAGGACCTTAATCTTGTAATCTGCTTCCTTGCTGAATTATTTGATCAGCTGTTGTAAATTTTGTCTGGATCTTGTAGGGTTTCCTATATATAGTCAGATATTTTCTGCATATACTGAGACTTTTACCTCTTCCTTTCCAATTTGCATCCCTTTTACTTCTCTCTCTTCTTTGATTGATGTGGCTAGGACTTGCAAGACTATCTTGAGAAGGAGTCATGATAGTGTTCATCCTTGTCTTGTCCCAGATTTTAGTGGGAAGAATTTGACTTTCTCACCATTGAGTACTATCCTTGCTGTTGGTTTTTTATCTATTACTTTCATGATGTTGAGGTTTATTCCCTCTATGGCCACTTTGTGAGAGTTTTTATCATACGTGGGTGTTGAATTTTAACAAATGCTTTTCCTGCACCTATTGAGAAGATCATGCGGTTTTGGTTCTTTCTCTTGTTGATATGCTGCATTACATTGATTGATTTGCATATGTTGAACCACCCCTGTGTCACTGGCATGATCCCCACTTGGTCATGTTATATAATCCTTTTTCTGTGTTGTTGGATTCTATTTGGTACTATTTTGGTGAGGATTTTGGCGTCTGGGTTCACAGTGATATTGGCCTATAATCCTCTTTTTTGGTAGTGTCTTTGCCTGGTTGTGGTATCAGGGTGATTGTGGATTCATAGAATGACTTTAGGAGTATTCCTTCCTTTTCAATCATCTGGGGGATTTTGAGAAGTAGTGGTATGAGTTCTTCTTTATGTTTGGTTGAATTCCTCAGTGAATCCGTCTGGTCCTGGACTCCGACTTGTAGGGAGGTTTTATATTGCTACTTTGATTTCATTTCTAGTGCTCTACTTTTTCCAGGGGTCAGTTATGTCTTGATTCAGTCTTGGTGGACAGTATGTTTCTGGAAACTTGTCCATCTCTTCTAGGGTATACAGTTTGATTCAATATACTTTTCATCATATTCTCGTAAGATATTCTGTATTTCTAAATTTTTGTGGTAATTTCTACAATCTCCTTTCTAATTTTGGTAATTTGTGCTCTCTCTCTTTTCTTCTTTTTGAGTTTGGCCAGAGGTTTGTCGATTTTACTTACTTTTTGGAAAAACCAGCTTTTGAATTGGTTAATTTTTTTCCTATGATCTTTTTAATCACTATTTTATTTATTTCCTCCCCAATATTTATGATTTGCTTCCTTCCCCTGCCTTTTGGGTCTTTTTGGTTCTTCTTTTTCAAGTTCATTCTGCTGGTGGGTTAAATTGTTTATTTTTGGTTGTTCTTCTTTTTTGAGGTAGGCCTGTATCACTATAAACTCCCCTCTCAGCACTGCTTTTGCTGTGTCCCATAAATTTTGTGGGGTTTTCCTTTCATTTTCTTTTGTCTCAAGGTACTTTTTTATTTCAGCTTTGATTTCTTCATTGATCCATTTGTATTTTAATAACATATTGTTTAATCCCCATGTTTTTCTTTTGTTGTCCTTTGTTTCTCTGTTGTTGATTTCTAGCTTCATGACATTGTGTTCAGTAAACATGCTTGAGGTAATTTCTGTCTTCTTAAAATTGCTGAGGTTTCTTTTATGCCCAAGTACATCATGAATCCTGGAAAATGTTCCACGTGCACTTGAAAAGGATTTATATCCTATTCTGTGGGGGGTGCAATGCTCTGAAAATATCCACCAAGTCTAATATTTCTATTGTTTTATTTAACTTCTCTGTTGCCTAGTTTATTTTCTGTCTCGATGATCTCTCCAGTGATGTTAATGCAGTGTTGAAATCTCCAAATATGAATCCTCCTTTATATCTGTTAGTAATTATTTTATGCACTTATTTGCTCCTGTATTTGGTGCATATGTATTAACGAGTGTGCTATCCTCATATTGTATCACTCCTTAAATCATTATAAAATGTCCTTCTATATCTTTCTTTATGGCCTTTGTTTTAAAGACTATTTTGTCTGAAATCAGTTCTGCAACATCTGCTTTTTGGCTTTCAAATTATGTGGAATACCCTTTTCCATCCTCTCACTCTCAATCTATATGTGTCCTTCTCTCTGAAGTGGGTCTCTTGTATGCAGCATATTAAAGATTCTTGCTTTATTATCCAGCCTGCCACTCTATGATTTTCGACTGGAGCATTTAGTTCATTAAAATTTACAATAATTGATGATAGGCTTGTGTTTATTGACAATTTGACCTATTTTTGCAATTGATTTGGTATTTCCTCTTTGTTTTTTTATCTTCCTTTTATGGTTTGGTAATTTTCCTTTGTATTATCATGAATTTTATTTAGTTCAGTGACTCCCTGATAAGTTTTTTCTTCTTGTTACCCTTTTTTATAAGTCCATTAGACCATTACTATAACTGCTTTTATTAAATGATAGTAACATGATCTCCAACCCATCCTACTGAGAACAAAAAATTTTAAAAAGAAAGACCAAAAATATAAATTTTCTATTTTCCTTTCTCCCTCTCCCACTCTCAATGATTTGTATGTCTTGTTTTAAAATTTTGTGTTTATTTTTTTTTAATTCATGAGTTATCACCTTTAAAGCTGTGAGTTCCACATTTCTATAGCATCCTGCTGCTTTTCTTTTTAGAGAAGACATTTCAATAATTCTTTTAGCATGGGTCTATTTTGCTGAACTTTTGAAGATTTTTCTTGTCTGTAAAATACTTTATGTCTCCTTCTACCAAAAATGATAGCCTTGCTGTTTAAAGTATCCTAGGCTATAACATTTTTATCATTCAGCACTTTGAATATATCTTGCCACTCCCTTCTGGCCTGTTGTATTTGTGTAGTGAAATCAGCTGGGAGCCTTATGGGGATTCCCTTGTAACTCACTCTTTGCTATTCTCTTGCTCTCTTTAGGATCATTTCTTTATCCTTGCCTGTGGCCTTCTTAATTATGTGTCTTGGTATGGGTGTATTTGTGTTCTTTCTTTTTGGGACACTCTGAGCTTCCTGTATTGGATATCTGATTCCTTCTTTAAGTTTCAGTAGTTCTCAGCCATGCTTTCTACAAAATCCTTTGCAATCCCCTTTGATCTTTCTTCCCCTTCTGGGACTTTTATCATGCCAAGTTTGGCATGCTTTCTATTATACCATAGGTCCCTTAGGCTTTTTTCATTTGTTTCTCATTGTTTCTCTTGTCAATCTACTGATTGGATGTTTGCTATTGTCCTGTCTTCTAAGTCACAAATTCGTTTCTCTGCATTATTCAGTCAGCATTGAGACCCCTTTAGATTATTCCTCATCTCAGTCAGAGGGTTTACCTATTCTACTCGGCTTTTCTTTATAGCTTCCATTTCATTTTTGACATATTTTATATCTCTAAACACTATCTCTTTTATTTCCTTCAGTATTTAAATCACTCCATTTTTGAAATCTTCATCTTGTAGGATATCGATGTCTATTTCACTGATCATCCTTGCAGGATATTTCTCTTGTTCGTTTAATTGTGAATGCTTTCTCTGCTTCTTCATATTTCTACTACATCACTGGCACTGTGGTTTAAGGAGTATCAGTTATCTACCCTGGTCCCAAATGAGTATATCTACCTAATGCCTATGTAGTAATACAACTTAGAAAATAGGAAAAAAGAGAGAGAGGTAAATAATTTTAAAAAAGGGAGAGATAAAGCTTTGAAAACATTGTATAATTAATAATATTAATGCAAGTTGAAGCAGAGTTTTCAAAAATAATAATAATAATATTTTAAAAAATTTCAAAAAGATTGAAATGGGGGTATATATAATTGCCTAAGAAGTAAAAAT
Source organism: Vicugna pacos (assembly GCF_048564905.1). Classification (NCBI taxonomy): domain Eukaryota; kingdom Metazoa; phylum Chordata; class Mammalia; order Artiodactyla; family Camelidae; genus Vicugna; species Vicugna pacos. The sequence goes on from NW_027328734.1 coordinate 3,890,938, forward strand.
TAAGAGGATAATAGAAAATGGAACAGATAAAACAGTTTAAAACAAGGGGTTGTTTGTGTCCTCCTGGAGACAGTGTACATTTAATGTGAAGTCATTCTGTTTTCATTCTGTTTTGGAAGCTCAGCTTGCTGTTTCCAGAGGCCCTCCATTGGATCACTCATCTGTGCTGCTCCCAGGGCATATCATCAAGCAGCTCACTCCTACAACCAACACTGGATTAGGTGCAGCTTTCTTGACTCTGGGCTGGCTTGTCATTGCCCTGCTCAATGCTGCAGTCAGTTGTTGCAGACTGACCAGGCAGGATTGTGCATCATGCCCTCTCCCAGCACCATGGTCAAGGGCTGCTTTATAGCTCAAAAGCTGAGGGGCCACCCACCCGCTCAGGTTGCCGATCACTCTGCTGCTCTGTGCCACTCTACGCTCTACCTCGGGTTTGCAAACCGGGAGTGGGCTCAGGAAAGACTGAGGAACAGCCCTGTACCTGGTCTGGGCTATAATCCAGCTCCTTGTTCGTCTTGGCAGACAAATTCTCTGAGGAACCAGGACAGTAGGATCATATTTGCCTCATGTTTCCAACAAGTCTCAGTCTGGCCGTTGATGCTGCTAAGTCCTAAGGTGTAGATGCAGGTTTTACCCCCACTGCCACCTGGGTACAAAGCACCAGAGGCTATGGTGGCTGTTTCTGAGCCCCAGCTGTCTTCACCTGGAAACTTCTGTGGAAATTCAGAGATGGGGATTGCACCTTTCACCCCACAGGGCACATCTGCCCTGTTGTTTAATGGAGGGCCCAGGTTGTTCTGCCCTGTGCACCCACAGCCATGGATCAAAGCCCACTCCATTCCCCTGGGCCGCCACAGTGCTGCCATTCTCATCTACCACCCAACTCAGGCAGCATGGCCCTGCCCCCAGCTTTGGGGATGCATCTTTGTCTGGGTGTCACAGGGATTCTCTGTGCCTGTTTGACTTAGATCTGTCAGGCAACTTATACTCTGTACAGGTCCAAGACTTGGAGGCTCCCCCACCATCCTGCTGACCACTCAGCTGGAGAGGGGAGACACAGTGAATGAGCACCAGTCCTTCATTGATGCTCCCTACCCATGAGAACTGTCCCACTGTTTTGCCTTTTCTTCTTTCTTTCTTCCTTTTCTCCTACCAGATTTTTTGCATCTTTATCTATTGAAGAAGACAATGTTCTGTCAGAGTTCTGCAGGTTTTCTGTTTAGCTGAGTGGGTCTGTGGATGTGAGTCTTGGTGCATTTTTGGGAAAGGGAGAGCTACGAACATCTTTCTACTCCACCATTTTTGTCTCCACCTCAGAAAGTCTCACTTTATGGTGGAAGATAAACATAGTTTGGAAAAAATGGAAAATGTATTCCATGGAAATGACAAGAAAGTGCAGATTTCAATGCTCAACTCATACAAATATGTTTTAAATTAAGGGCCAGAATGAAAAAATATATGAGATTATATAAGCAAAAAGAGATCAATAAAAATAGGGTATTACACTCATTAAATTATATATGGACCCAACACCTTAAATCCAAAGTATAAGAAGAAATTTTAGTAGACATGAAAGAATTAATTCATTATGAAACAATAATAGTAGATGAGTTTAACACCTCACTATTCTGATAGCCAGATCATCCAGAAAGAATATCTGTAAGGAAACAGAGGTCTTAATAGCATATTAGATCACTTGAAAGTAAGTGAGCAATTGGACACTGCATCAGAAAATCAGAACACATAAACTTTTCAAATGTGCACAGGTTATCTAAGGAATTAACCACATATTATGTCATGAAATGAGCCTCAGGGACTTTAAGCCAATATAGATTACAGCAAGTATTTTTCCATACACAAAAGAATGATACTGTGCTTCAACTGTAGAAAGAATAGGAAAAACACAAACATGAATTCAAACAACATCCTTTAAAAAAATAAAAAATTATCAATGATGAAATCAAGATGTTATGAAATTAAAGAGGTAATAAAATCATACCTGGAGACAAATTACAATGAAAACACAGCTTCATAAAATGTATGCGATGCAGTAAAGACAAGTCTAGATGGAAGATGAGAACAAATAAAGACTTCTACAAGGAAAGAGAAAAACCTCATAGAAACGACCAAGCATACCACACAAAATAACAAGAAACAAGAACAAACAAAACCCAAAGGCAGTAGAATGAGAAATCTTTTATGATTATGTTGAAAATAAACAATATAAAAGTTAAAAAATAAATTACATATCATAAAATGAACAGCTTTAAATTTTCTTAAAAATATTAACAAACAGAAAAGCATTTAGCCAGGCTTATCAAGAAATACAGAGACTGAATCCAAAAAAAATAAGAAATGAAACAGTAGAAATAATATCTGATATTACAGAAATACAAAAAATGATTATGTAAGCACTATGAGCTGTTACATGACAACCAACTGGACGACTTAATAGAAAAGACAGTTTTCTAGAAACATACAGCCTGCCAACACTGAATAAAAAGAAAACTGAGAACTTGAAAAGGGCAATCAGTATAAGTTAAATAAAATCAATAATTTTCAAAACACCCCTTGAACAAAATGCCTGGATGCCAACACTAAAACCTCTTTCCCCCCAACTGTTTAAAAAAATGAAGGAGGAAGGAAAATTCCCAAAGTTATTCTATGAGGCCACCATTACCCTGATAACAAAACCAGTCAAAAACACTTAAAAAAATGAAAATGAAAATCCAATATCCTTGATGAATATACATTCAAAAATCGTCGAAAAACATCAACAGATGAATCCAGCAATACTAAGAAATGATTATACACGATGATCAGTTGGATTCCTTTCCAGAGTCACAAGGATAGTTCAACATACACAAGTCAAACATCGTGACACATATCTAATAAAGGAAGGACAAAATTCACAAGACAATGTCAATACACAAAGAAAAAGCATTTGACAAAATTCAACATACATTCATCATCATAACTCTCATGAAAGTGAGTACAATGGGAACATCTCTCAACATAATAAAGGCCATTTATAACAATTTATAATACACAGGGGAAAGGCTGAAAGCCTTCTGCTTAAATTCGGGAACAAGAAAAGGATTCCTACTCTCAGCACTTGTGTTTAATAGTAATAGAAGAAAGGAAAAGGAAAAGAAAAAGAAATAAAAGAAATGCCAAATGGAAAGGAAGAGTCAAAATTCACACCAGTACTGATGGCATAACAATCTACATAAAGAGTCCTAAGGGCTCCACACTGACTATTATGAACAATAAATAATTTCATCAAGGGAGCAGGGTACAAGATTAATGTAAAGAAGTCTCTTGCACTTCTACACGTTAATCATGAGATACCATAAAGTGGATGTTGAAAGCAATAATATTTAAAACCCCATAACCCCGAATATCTTGGAATAAATGTAACCACATATATGAAAGATATAAACACTGAAAATAATAAAACATTGACAAAGAAATGAAAAATGATTCAAAGAAATGGAAAGATGTCTTGTGCTCTTGGATTGAAAGAGTTAATATTGTCAACATGGCCGTAATATGCAAAGAAACCTACAGATTTATTGCAATTCCTGTTACGAAGCTGTAGTATTCTCCACAGAACAAGAAAATAAATAACTCTAAGTTTATATGAAACCATAAAAATTGTCAAAATGACTTCGAGAAAAAACAACAAATCTGGAGGTATAACCCTCCCAGATACCTTACTATACTACAAATCTAAAGTAATAAAAACAACATGGCATTGGCCAAGATATAATCAATAAAAGCAGATAGAGAGCCTAGAAAAATTCCACACACCTCTGAGAAATGAATCTATGATAAAAGAGGCAAGAGTACACAATGGATAAAAGACAGTCTCGTCAATGGATGGTGTTTTGGAAGCTGGACATCTACATGTAAAACAGTGAAATGAGAGCATTCTTTGACATCATATACATAAATAAACTCTAAGTATATTAAGGACCTAAATGTAAGACCTGATCTATAAAACAGCTAGAAGGGAATATTGGTGATACTTTATTGGATATATATCAAAGGAATATTTTCTTATTTCAGTCTCCTAAGGCAAAAGAAACAAAAGCATAAATCAGCAAGTGGGACCTAAACAAACTTGAAAATTTCTGCACAGCTTAGGACACTATAAGTGAAATGAAAACACTGCCTGTGTAATTGGAGAACATATTTGCAAACAATGCAAGTGACCAGGGGTTAATAGATGTAGGTTAATAGATGTAACATGGATTTAGTTTACACAACGTAAGGTAAAAAACAAAAAAACAATCAAAAACAAGAGAAGAATACCTGAGTTAATATTTTTCAAATGGAAACTTACAGATGAGTAACAGGCAAGTGATAAAATTGCCCAACATTGCTAATTATTAGATAATTGCAAATCAAAACCACAATGAGTTATCACTTAAAACTGGTCAAATGGCTATTATCAAAAAGTCTACAAATTGAAAATGTTGGAAACGATGTGGAGGTAACAAATCTCTTGTATTCTCTTGGTAGGAATGTAAATTGTTGGAACTTGTATGGAAAACAGTATTCAGATTTGTTTAAAAACTAAAAAGTTAACTATCATAAGACCCAGTAATAACTCTCCTAAAAGAAATCTGGGGAAAAAACCTAAATTGAGAAGAAACAATGTTTACAACAGCACTGTTTATAATATGCAAATCAGGGAAGCAATCCAAGTGTCCAGAGTAGACTATGGACTTAAGAATATATGATGTTTCTATAAATATACAATGGAATATTGCTCAGCCATGAAAAAGTATAACACATTGCTATTTCAGCATCATGAATGGACCTATTAAATATTGTGCTTAGTAAAGTAACTTAGACAAAGACAAAAGTATATAATATAATTTATATGTGGAATCTAAATTATAACAAATATCTATGTACATCTATCTATAGCTATCTATTGATAGGTGACAGGTAAATAGATAGATAGGAGGATAATACTTGATAGATTGCTACATAGATAGATAGATAGATAGATAGATAGATATTGACATGATGGAGTTGTAAAGAGTTTAGTTAGACAAGACTTAAGAGACTCAAATATATGGGAAAAAGTTTATGTTTACCAAAGAGAAGGGAAAGAGATTTTAATGGTAGAACATTGACAGATAGAAAATAGTATACATAAAGGAGATTAGCAACATTGATAGTCTGTATAGATCATGGAATTATACACAATAGCTTAAAATAATTGTGTGTTACAATCATTGTAATAATACATAATGCATTATAATCTACAAAGTGGTTATAATTAACTATGCTGTACATCTGAAACTACACAATATAGTAAATCTACTCTACTTCAAATAAAAAGAAAACATCTCAGGTATAATTTAGTCCTTTTTCCGCTGATAGCAGCTTCCTTTAATATTGTTTTATTTTTATTTTTACCTTTGATGGTTACTGACTCAAATTATTTCTTTTACTGTTGTAAACACTTTACCAGTTTGAGGTATCTATATTTATTGTCCCTGATTTCCTATTTTCCCACTTTAAACCAAATAGTATAGTAGCATTTAAAAGCACACCCAAAGAAACTGTTGAAACTTTCTCGGGGTATCTCCTTAGATTTTTGGACAATGTTTTGCATATATTTGCCATTTTATATTTCTTTGAAGATTTCTAATCTACACCTCTTATTAGGTGTATCGGTTTTGTTTTTTTATCACATTCAGGTTATGTTTGTCTGGTAAATTCTTTATTTTCACTTTATAAATAAGTGATAACTGTTTAATTATTATTGGGTGAGTTAGTTCTTATTTCAGTTGTTTGAAAATGTAATTTTATTTACCCTTGGCCTATGTTTTCTGCTTAGAAATCTTCTTATAGCTTAATGGGGGATACTTTGTAGATTTTCATAACTTTTTTTGGCTGCCTTTACAATATTTTCTCTGTCATTGACTTGCCATTTTGCATATGATTTATCTTGAAGGAGGTCCCTTTGTCTTAATGTTATTCATGTTTTGTTGTCTCACGGACTTGAATATCAGTTCCTTACACAGGTTCAGGAAGTTATCAACTATTACTTCTTTATATACACCATCAGCTGCCTTCTAATTTTCTTCTCCCTCCAGGATTCCACTCTAATGTGCACTTCCTGAGGAAGTCTGATGGCTACTTTTGAATATCCTCACTTTTTAATATCTTGTATCTCTGCACTCTCATATCATTTCTAGTTTTGTATTGGTGAGATTGCTAATCTCTCTTCCACAAAGACAGTCTACTTCCAATGCTTTCTGTTGCATTCTTCACTTCATTTATTAAGTTCTCCTGGCCCTCAAACAATGTTTGGCTATTTTATAGTTTCATTCTCTTTGGTAATGTATTTCTTATCATCATTTAATTTATTCTTGAGCTCACTAAACTACATTCTTAGTATTGTTTTTTGTATTGAGTTTCTGAATGACACCTATTTGGATTCTCTCTTAGTTATATGGCAATATGCCATGACTTAAGTCTGTTTGCTGCATGGTTCACATTGTGTGTGTGTGTCTGTGCGCAGGTGCATGTGCATGTGTGTCTGTGTCTGTGTGGGTGTATGTGTCTGTGTATCTGTGTGTGTGCGTGCCCTATAATGTAACTGTGATTGGTCATGGTCTTGTAAATGATTTCTCTGATGACACTTAATAACAGATTGGGAGTTGGAGTCCTTGCTTTTGTTTTCTGGTAGTTTGCAATATTGCACAATTTTTGGTTTTACTTTTCTGAGCTACCTCTGATAATATTTCAAAATGGCACTTTCCAGTCGCTACTGTCTGGATAACAGATGTGCTTTCACTGTCACTTCTTAGACTTCTCTGGTAATTAATGCCACTGTTGTCACTGGGACAGCGACAAAATATCTCAAGGGATATGATATCCCTTGAGACTCAGTGTACACATTGGGGAAATGTGTAAAGACAGGTGGGTATTTGGAATCAGGCAAGGGCCTTTGTAATGTCCAGTGTTGCAAGGTATCTTGTCTCCACCACTGTGAAAGGGGAGTAGGGACATTGTCATGAATGTCTGAGTGTCTGAAGGATGGAATTTCTGTCTCTATTGTTGCTCACTCCTAGTTACATGTGACCATGAGTATTAGTGCAGTGGGGGCTGAAGCTGTGTGAACCACTGAGACCCTGTTTCTACTGGGTTCTCTGAACTTGTGGACTCAGATATCCTATTCAGGGGGCCTTGGTTGCAGACACCAAATCTGCTCTTCCCTCACTTCTGCCACCTTTGCGTGTTTTAATCCACCAAACTTCACCTGTTCACTTGAGTTCTGAAGTATTGTTTTGTGTTGTAGTTATTTTTGTTGAGATGTGAACGTTTTACTGACTGTAGATATAAGGGGAGAGACAAAAATAGTTTAAAATTATGTCACTTTTAAAAGTATATACTTTTTCAATTAAAAGCTTAAATTCTACATAGGACATTGTAAAATCTGTAAAGAAAGTGAACAAATCACCTCCCCTAAAATCATAGTACTACAAAATATTTTGATTTTCCTGGGTTCTGTTCTTCAAAGTTTTTCCCACCTACATGCATATTTTACTATAATATATACTTATAATCTCTTTAAAATCAATTAAATTATTAAAATATTTCTCTGCACTGTAAATATAGCGCTGTTGTTTCACAAATTTATTACTAGTAGCTTTCACATTTCTGCCTTCTCCATCCTTCTTCCCTGTCCACACAGGAAAACACTACTTGGTACAGTACACATATATATGTGATTCTGTTCCTGTTTTTTTATGATTATTTCTCTTATATCTTTATTTTCCTCATTTAAGTGACAACATAGAGTGTTTTCCTCTGTATGATTTATTTTCTTGTGTGCAGCACTCTCTGGGTCCAGTCACATTGTTCCAAATAGCAGAAGTTTATTTTTTAATATGACAATGACTAAGTATTTATTCTTTTATCTATATCTCACATCTACTTCAGCCAAACATCTGCTGATGGGCAGTTGAATTGTGCATCTATCCTTGGGTATTATAAATGTTAATGTTTAAAACATTGGGGGTAATATATCCTTTAATGTGAATGTTTTCATTTTTTTGAGATTTATAACAATAACTGGAATTGCTGTAACATATACTGCTTGTATTTCTAGTTTTCTGAGCACTGACCACACTATTATAATAGTGGATGCATCAATTTATATTTCCACAAACAGTGTAACTGGGTTCCCTTTTATCGACATTCTTATTAAATTTGTCATTTGTAGACATTTTTTAATAGACATTTTGGTTGCTGTGAGTTTATATTTCATTCTGGTTTTGATTTATGATTTCCTAATGAATAGCAAAGTTATGTTTCTTCTTATGTGCAAGAAAATCATTCACATGTCTGTTTTTGAAAAGTTTCAATGAAGATCTTTCTACTGTTTTTAAGTTTGGGTCTTTGTTTTTTAACTATTGAGTCTAATATGCTATATATATATTATGTAGATTAATATCTTGTTGGTTTCATTGTCTGAAACTCTTCCTTTTATCTGTGTGTTGTCATAATTCTTGCTGAACATTTCCTTTGCTATGCAAAAGATTTTACACTTCACACTTATACAAGAAGTGGAATCCCTGTATCACATAATACATCTATTATTTCCTCAGTAATATTAAAAACTGTTATTGTTTGTTTTCCTTATTTTTTTCACTAAGGAGATAGATCAAAAGTAAATATTCATATGATTTATCTCAAAGGCGGTTCTGCTCCTGTTGGTCAGAAATTGTATAGTTTCAGGTTTTACATGTAGGAAATTAATCCATTTTTATCTTATTATGTATAATATGGAAGGAAGTGCTCTTACATCTTCCTTTTACTTGTACTGTCCAGTGTTCACAGAACTACTTGTTGAAGAGACTGCCTTTTTCCATTGTATACTCTTGCCTCCTTCATTGTAGACTAACTGACCATATGAGTGTGGGTTTATTTTAGGACTTTTTATTTTGTTCCATTAATCTATGTGAATCTTTTAGTGATATATTTTGATGTTTTGTTTACTCTAACTTTGAAGTATATTCTTAAGTCAGGGAGGATAATACCCACAGCTGTGTTCATTTACTGAAGATAATTTTAGAAAATTTGGGTCTTTCACAATTTTGTATAAATTTTATTATATTTCTCCTTGTTTTGTGAAGAAACACATTGATTCTGTGAGAATAGAAATTTTCTAAAAGGAAAAACCTGAGAAAAATTTTAAAGTGTGGTGGATAAATCATAGAATATTAAACAACCAATGGATTGATGCATAAATCAAAGTAAAAATACATAAAGAATTATGATAAGAAAAACAAAGTCCATGGGGGTATAGCAAAAGCAGTATTAATAGGGATGCTTATAGCAAAATAATCCCACTTATAAAAATAAGAAACATCTCTCTTTTATAACATAATCTTACATACAAAAGAAGAAGAAAAATAATAAACAAACTTGATAGTATGTGGAAAGACAACTGAAAGGTCAGAACATAAATAAATAAAATAAAGATTAATAATAGAAACATCTAGTCAAACTACATAATGGCTTTTGAAAGATAAATATAACTGATAAACTTTAACGAGACTCATGAGCAAAAAAGTGAGTACAGATAAAAAAGCTCCAAAATAAATGGGAAGTTACAGCTTATAAGAAATAACACAAATCATCATAAAATTATACAACAAATTATATGCCATTAAAAATGTCCCTAGAAGAAGTGGAGAATTACTTAGAAAGACCTAATCTCCAGGATGGAATGAGTAATAGAAAATGTTAACAGATTATCACTAATGGAATTGAATAAGTAATTAAACAAAATCTCCCAAGATACAAAATTCCAGGCCTAGACAGCCTCACAGGTGAATTCTGCCAAACATTTAGAGAAGAGCTATCACCTATTCTTCTCAGAGAATTCCAATAATTTGCAGAGGAAGGAAGGCTTCCTACCCCACATTTCTATATCACACTACTACTAAAACAGGAACAAATATCTCATAAAATTACAGGTTAAATACTACTGATAAGCATAGATGCAAAAATCATCAATAAATTGTTAGCAAAGAAAACAAAATATTAAAAGGATTATACAGTATGATTAAGTCCCTTTTATGCAAGGGATGCAAAATTGATTCAATACCCAGAAATTAATCAATATGATACACCAAACTAACAAACTGAAAAATAAAAATTATATGGTCACCTCAAAAGTGTCATAAAATGTTTTGACAAATCCATTATCTATTTATGATTAAATTTCTCCTCAAATTGGGCATGAGGAAACATACCTCAACACAGTTAAGTCATATATGACAAGAACTCAGCTAACATGACACTCACTGATTAAAAGCTGAAAGCATCTCCTGTAAGAGAAGGAAGAAGAAAAATAATGCTCACTCTTACCACTGTTATTCAATATAGTATTGGAAATTCTAGCCATAGCTATCCATAATACAAGTAAATAAAATATAGCTATTTCAAAAAAAGGAGTAAAATTATCTGTTTGCAGATGAAATACGTTAAACAGAAATCATAAAGAAGACGCCATAAGACTACTAGGGCTTATGAATGCGTCTGGTAAAATTTCAGAATGTAAAATTAACATACAGAAATCTTGCATTTCTACACACTAACAACAAACTAACAGATAGAGGAAGTGAGGTAACTGTCTCACTTACAGTTGCATTAAAAAAAATCAAGAAATGTATCCATCCAAGGAGTTAAATATCCTGTAATAAGAAAACTATAAATATTTGTAACAGAAATTGAAGATAATGCAAATAGATGAATGGATATACTGTGTTCATATATTAGGAAAAAATATTGTTTAAATGACAGTACTAGCCAAGAAAATACACAAATTAAATTCAGTGCCTATCAAAATACAAAGTGCATTTTCAGACACTTACAAAAAATAATTCTTAAATTTTCATGTAAACACAAAAGAGTTGAAATCACTAAAAAAGAAAAGAAAAGAAAAGAAAACAAACAAACTAAAAACACAAACAAGTTTGACAAAAACAAATAGAAAGTATCACTGTGCCTGATTTTAAACTCTAATACAAAGCTACAGTAATGAATATGGTAGTGGCACAGAACAAACAGAATAATGGAACACAACATAATGCCTAAAAATGAAATCAGACAGTTATGCTCCTTTAGCCCATTACAAATAAATTAATATACAGTGGTGGAAAGGTAATCAACAGGCACATGAAAATGGTCAACATCACTAATCATCAGAAAAATGCAAGTCCAAAACACAATTAGATTTTATGTCAGTCCTGTCAGAATGAATATGATCAGAACTATTACAAATATAAATGTTGGTGAGGATGTAAGAAAAAGAACCCTGATGCGCTGATTGAATGAATGTAAATTTGTGCTGCCACTGTGGAAAACAGTATGGAGTTTTATATAAAATTAAAAATGAAATATGATCCAACATTTCTATATCTGGATACTTATTCCAATAAAATAAAAACACTCAGCAGAAAAGATAAATTCAACCATATACTCACTGCGGCATTATTTACAATAGCCAGGATATAGAAGCAAATTAATTGCTCATCAATATATGATGGACAAAGAAAATGTCTGTTTATAGTATATATATCTAACCATCTATTAACTGAAGATTTATCTATATTTGAATATATATATGCATACACACTATATATATATTATGCACACTATATATATATATATGTATGCACACACACACATAAAATTTCAATGGGTTATTACTCAGCTCTAAAAAGTATAAGTTCTTGTCATTTGCAAAAAATGGATAGACCAAGAGGGTAATATGCTAAGTGAAATTAGTCACACAGATAATGACAAATGCTAAATTATTTTTCTCATATTCTGATTTTAAAACAAATTAACATAACAAAACAGAGAAGGAGTAATAGATATAGAAAGACACAGGTTGTTTACAAGAAGGAGGGAAATGTAGTGAAGAAAAAGAAATAGTTCAGAAAAATTAAGAGAGAATATTTTCCAGTTGCAATTTAAATGAGTCAGGAACAAGAAATGTACTGTATGGGGAATAGTCAATAACTATGAAATATCTTTAAATAGCAACATATCATAAATAAATTTATTCTTGTTATCAGTTTGAAATGTATTAAAATTTGCAAACATTATGTAATGTAAGAGAAACTAACACAGTGTTATACATTAAAGTACACTTCAAAAACAAACAAATATACTTATAGAAAAAAACAGATTTGTAGTTAACAGAGGCAGGGGTTGGGAAAGAAGAATTAGATTAATACACTCGAAAGATACAAACTTCCAGCTGTTAAAAAACGTGTTCTAGGGATGCTACATTTTAACATGATAAATACAATTAATACTGCTTTTTGTTATATATGAATGTTGTTAAGAGGGTAGACGCTAAGATTTCTCAACACAACTAAAAACAAATTGTATTTCTTTAATATTATATCTAAATGAGATAATGAATTCTCTGTAAAATTGCTATATTTACTTCATGATACATGTGACTCAAATATCTACCCTTTGCACCTAAACTTACACAATGTCTTATGTCAATTATCTCTCAATAAAAGCAGAAGGAAAAATGGAAAGACAATGATCATTGTTTCCCATGTCATTTCTCATTACTGTTTTTGAAGCAAGTAATCGTGAGTCATGATAGAGTTATCCTAGATAAAGATGCAAATATATAAGTGATTCTAATAAATTATACATAAAGATACTAATATAACTAGTGTTCTACCATGCCTTAAACTTTCTTCATGATAACAGACCACTGATTTTGTAGGCATCAAAATTTCACTCTGTGAATTCATCTGAGATTAGGGAATGGATAAAAAATGTAACCATGGCTGCTTTTCTTTGAGTGTTAATATTCACTGTCTCAGACCAAAAGTCTCATCTCCCCAACAGCATCAGTAAGTAAGGAACATGCTAGGTTGCAAAAAATCTCAGCATGGTAAAACCTCAGAACTCCTACAGTTCTTAACTGTTTTGCAATTGGAATGCAATAATGACAAAGACTTGATTTTGGAAAACAATATGGTGTTTTCCCATGGTTGCATTAAGGGATGTGAGGATAATCCCTGAGATCCACAGGAATTATCCTCGCTCAAGTGCTGGCAAAGAACTATAAAGTTTCTGCATTATTAGGACTGAGGACTGCTTTCAAAATAATGACTATGCTCACTGTATTCCAGGTAGTCCAACGAAATAAAGGTTATTGCTATTTGTAGTTGAACGGGAATACATCAGCAGTTCAGTCTCTATAAATTAGTCAATGGGTGTTCAAAGCCAAAATATGATGTGTCAACAATGAGAATTAAAAGAGAAAAAAACTTGGACATAAGCTTAAATTAAAAAGGAGACACAATCCTGTGCGGGGCTCTGGGGATTGGAGACTGTATATGCCTCAGTCCAATTCAAGGGTTCAGTGGCTTGGCCCTAGCATCAGCTCGGGATTCAATGAAAAGATAACAATTAGCATACTGGGAGAAATATAATATTCCTCTCCCTGATCGGAAGAAAATCTGGTGGCTCAATGAAACTCTTAATTCACAGAGATTCTGCCAGATGCAGAATAATAATTCACTGATGACTCAACTAAGACAAACTTCGTTACTGCTTAAAAATGCATCTTCACACACACACACGCAGTGGAAGACAGATTTGTTGTATTTAGTGGGAAGAATTCAGTGGACAAAGCTCAGAGAATAGTTTTCAAAGCACCAGGCAACTTTTGTTCATTTGCCAATATTCTAGTTTTCCCAGGTAGAAAACTAGAGATGGAGAAACAAACGATATAATTCTTTAGGATTTCTAATTTTGAAATTAAAGTGTAGCTTTTGACTTATCACTATAGAGTCTTGTTATGATGATTATGGTAAGACCCACTGTCTGATAAGGGAGCTGGAAACTAGCTGCTGAACCAGCCCTTCTGAACCCCAGACTGATAATGTAAGCTACAACATAGCCACCATCAGATTTGAGCTGACAAACTTGAAAGGTTGATGTTTCTGTTATAGGAACAATCACTTCTGTCCAGGCATAGATCTTCTGTTGCAAGTGGGCTCTTTCCTTCTCTTGGTAAAAGTCATATTGGTGGGAAGTTGCTAGAGCTTACCCTGGCCCGTTTGCCCATTCTCCAGATTATCAAAGGCTTTCTTCACAAATGGTGACACATTTTCTGAACTCAATTTTGCCTTTCCAGTCTTATTAGATGACATTGGCTGCATCATTGTGAGCAGAAGCCTTAGGCTCCCTGAACTTGCCTACAATTTTTCCAGAATTTCAGCTCATTTCACATTCTGAAATTGCTTCACCATTTATTTTAAATTAATGGGAAAGAGTCAAAGTCTTCCATTAATATTATATATTTCCTAATATCTGCAGAAATTTGGTATTCTTGCAGTTAGACAAATATTTAATTCTACCACCCTCATCTCTTTTTTGTCCACACAGTTCAGATTGCAATTCAGTTACTGAATACGACCACCCCAACCAAGGGGCTAGTACCTCGCAGATACTTCCTGTGTGAAGGTTAGCAAGGGCACAAGTTATGTGGGGTGAATAAACCTACACTAAATGTTTGCAATGGCATTGTCAATTGTGGATAAAGCTCTGATTCTAAGAAGTCAATTAATTAGAACTAAGTATAGTTATTGGTATGGGGAAGAGAATCAGCTATTTTGGGGTGGGTGGGTGATGAAGAGACAGGAAAAAATCCAGCAAATGAGAATGGAATGCTTTAGGTCCCTGGAGGCATGAATTAAGAAGAAAATAATACTTTGTCTCCTGTACCTATCTCCAATTACAGTCTTGAGTGACTAGCCTTGGGCTACGAAAAGAGCTAGTTTGTGGTGAAGAATAAAGACCATAATGAAACTGTTTGTAAACCATGAAAGATTTGTTGTTTCAGGAAAGTAGATTTTGCTTAAAGTTAACATGTATTTTTCATTCACTAAATACTAAAATGCATCCTGTGGCATGAGCTGTGCTTACTGTGCTGGTATCCAAGTTAGACAAGGAAAGGAGGATAGACAGAAAATATCTAGAGGAGGTGATTTCTGTACTGAGACTGGGGAAATCTAAATAGGTAAAAGGAGGACATTCTAAGTCTAAGGATAAGCTGGAGCAATAGTTGTGAGTTTGGATTTAATATGGTTGATAAGCATTTGCCTGGATGTATCTCCAGAAACAGTGAAACATAAAGATATGCCAAATTAGTCAGATGCCAGATCGATAATGAAATGACTAAACCAAGATGAGTTTGTGGGCTTAGATTTGGAAAAGTATTAAGTGCAACCCTGAAGATGTAAGCTTGTGTTTGGCTGGAACATAAAAGTAACTTAAAATATTCACTCTAAAAATATAGTGCAGACTCTTGAGTGGAGAAAAATAAAGCAACATTTGGAATGCTTAGAAAACAGCACAAGGAAGACCATAGATAAAGTTCCTTGTTAAATTTTACCACATGCTGAATGTACCATCTGAGACTATATCATGTGACTTTTATTATACCAGAGATGACATAATAAAGACCATGATCCCTGGGCCGGTTCCTGCATTTTCATCCTGTTCCAACATAACCTAACTTAACACATTTAATACTTTTCAGGATGAACCAGAAACCACTAAGTAATTTTCCCTCTCTCCATGTTTTAGTCTTTTTCCAAATTCTTCCATTTTCTCTTCTTCCTCACAGAAATTATTTAAATTTACACTCATGTTGTTCCATCAAATGATCATATCAAACAAATATCTCTTTTTTCTTTAAATGGTAACTTAGTATCACTTTTAACTCTTATCTCTATTTAAATAAATAAGGATAATAAAGTACAATTCTATGTTTATTGTTCAAATAAGAAAATTGCAGATATTTGCCAAAATTTGCAAACATCAATTTTAATCTTTGTTATCATGCATAACCTGGTAGTCCTCTGGTAGTTCAGTTGTAATTAGGATGACGTTCATAAACTGAAGATGTCTGATGAGTTGGCCTTGAAATAGAAGTAGCTGATGTATCAGCTATCACTGGCACTGGAAACCGTGGGTTACTCACAGGTTGAAGTTTACAAAAACGACCTTCATTGGCAGATATGTTGTGATATCTATTTGGAAAATAAGAAGGCTCCACCATCAGTCCAAAATAATTGCTCTGTAAGGGGGACAAAATGCTGTATTGAGAAGTAGAAGTTGTAGTTGTAATGAAGTTCACAACACGGCCATTTGCTTCAGTTTAGCTGCTTTGAGAGTGCCCGTGGACAGTGGTCAACTGATTTAAAATAGCTAGTTGTTCCACTGCAATATTTTCTGGTGGTCTAACTGACGTTGATGATGGAGGAGAAAAATCACCTCTGAGCGGGGTAGTTTTATCACAAATTATGTGGCCAATAGAGGGCTTTCTTATTAGAGGCATGTTTAAATCTGCAGAAGGTAAAAATGCACTTTCTCCACTAGTGTCAGCCACAAAATCAGAATTATTTTTATCAACATTACTTCCTCCTTTAAAGTGCTTCTTGTTGAAATCTCGAGCCAATAAAGACACCAGAGAGGCATTTTTAATCCCAACTCTTCTTTTTATTCTCACTAAAAGCTGAGGACAGCCTCGTTTAAAATTTGGATTATGGTAGAACTGCAGCTACAACCAAAGGAGAAAGGTTTTAGTAATAATTTAAACCAAAATACATAACTACAATAAGCCTTAACTTTAAAACCTCAGATTTCATGTTTAGTATGCAAAGATAATATCATCAAAATATGAACATTGCTGATGATATTTTGAAGTTCCTTATTTGGAAAATACACATGTAAATAGTATAGTCATCAAATTAAAGAATATAGTGTTTGCAGTAACGGTGAATGCCACTTTTGAAAAGCAGCTTTCATACCTTCACTTAGATTTCTGATAAGATTCATAGCTGCTAGCAAACTTTCTCATAGTCTTGAAGAGTTAAGTCACTGTCCTCATTTTTAGAAAAAATAAAGAATTTTAGCATTTGTAGTTTTATACTATTTTCAAAATCTAGCTTTACATTTATATTACCATAGATTGATTTACAAAATAAAATTTTATACATAAGTTACCAAGTCATAACTAAAATTTGTGTATACCTTGCTTAAAACAGAGGCTTCTTTTTCTTCTGCCAGAAAGTCAACTAGACAAGCAGATCTTTGACATTTCTGCCGCACTTTACTAAACCTATAAAGGTTAAGCTGTCTAACTAAACTTTTCATACTTCCAGTTTCAAATATTCTGAAAGGGGCCTTTCTTTCCAAAACTTCCTTCTTAAAGACATCTTCATCAATAACTATGGAAGTTCCATTATCATCCCACCAGATGGATTTAAATTGGTCACTCCCAGCCATTTTCCAGAGTTTTCTTGGAAATGTCAGAGAACGAAAATCATTATCTTCATCTGGTTCCAAGACACAATGTGTGTAACATGGTCTTTTTTATCAAGGATTTTTCAGACAAAGTCTGAAAAGCATTTTCTTTAATCATACACCTCAAGTCCAAGTCCCCAGAGAATGTTTGATCACACGATAGAGATCTACCGGGGTTTCCTGAATCAGTTGGTCCATCTTTAGGAGGCACATCTTGAATTTCTGAAGAAATATGTGTCATCTCAAATAACATTTCCTACAGCTACTTTTCTAATCTGCATGATTTTGAGCAGTGCAGCTTCAAATGCTGCTTAAGCAGGCCTGCACAGTTAAACTGATAGGCCATCAACATGGTTCTCAACCTGAGTGGCTGTGACATCACAAAAAGACTGGTCTCTTAGCAACCCAAGTGTAACAATCAGCCAGTGTTTCCTTCTCATTAATCCAGTTAAAATGAAATATATAGGATATTTATTTTTATACTGTGATGTGCAAATATTTTCCCGAGAATATCTTTTTAAACAATTTAACTTTGGGGTGTATGAGATAAAACAATCTCATTCCTTTTGTACCCAAATTTATACAACATTGGTGAACAGAGTATAAATATGCACAAAGTAAATAAAATAATTTTAAAATATTGGAATTTAAAGTGAAATTTGTGTAAAATTTTTACAGAATGGTTATAACAATTTCATTATCATTTGTAATTAAAGTGAATCAAAATTTGATTTGTAAACGGAAGTAGTTATTTCTCTGTGTACTTTACAATAAGTAGCTCTATATTCAAAACATCAGCAGAATAAATATCAGTTTATTTGTTATGTTTATAAATAAATGTTAAATATTTATGAATTAAAATTAAATTAAAATAATCAATCAAATTTAAGAAATTCCAAAGGGAGGAATTTTGTTTAAATTTTATTTCAGTGCTATAAGTAAAACAAATATAATTTAATATTCTACTTTACAATTACACAAGAGAAAAATCTGATTGTACACTTACAAATGTTTATTTTTGCCATTCTTTCACTCAGAGGTTTTTAAGTCCCTAGAAGGAATAATTTTTCTTGTCATTTTTAATCCATACTCTTGTGGCTTCTGTTAAGTGTTCCAAAATGATGTTGATAAATAAAGTTATGCATAAGGTCCTGGGTTCTATAAGCAGTGACCCCATTAAGGGGCAAACAAACAATCAAAAAACAAAAAAGTAACATTATATGTGGGTTAGTGTGGAAAAGACAAGGTAATGCATTTTAGGAAGCCATATGTTTTCCAGTCCTGAAACAGTTGGCATTGTTAGTATAATATGGCATTTTAAGGCAAGTGTTTGTTCACTAATTGCAAATAATAGCTATGCTCTGTATCAGTAAACTGTAGTAAGTCCAGTTCTACCAAAACTTATATTATTTATTTAGAAATAAATTCCATTAAACATAAGCCAAATTCAAATTATTGATAAAATTTTAAAATAAATAAATGTACACTCAAGCTACAATGTAAATTTTTCCTTCAGTATGTGTATATTCCATTCTAAATAAATATTATCAACCTGAATTCATTGCATATTATAAGAATTATAAACTATAGTTAAGTATGATTTAGCCCTGATTCATAAATATTATTTAACATACACAAATCAATAAATGTGATACCATCCCTTAAAAAACAGAGAATTCAAAGGTAACAATCTCAAAAAAATGTAGGAAAATTATTGACAGAACTGATCTTAACTTTTGTATACAAAAAATTCTTAACAAATTCTCTCTAGATAGAATATAACTAAAGATAAAAATAGCCATATATGAAAAACCCATGACTTTCATCAAGTTCAATATTAACATACAGGAAAGTTTTCCTCTGGTGCAGTAATACGAAAAAGTAGCTCATCCTCACAAGTCCTAAATTACACTACAAGAAGTCCTAGCCAGAAAAACTAGTCAAGAAACATTAAAAAAGACATCCAACTTGTAAACAAGCAGTACTATTTTTACAGATGACGTAATTACACATAGATGGAAAACTCCATAGACTCCTCCAGTGACTGTTAGAAATTGTCAACAAACTTAATAAACTTGCAGAATACAAAATCAATATACAAATATCTGTTGCATTTTTATATACTAACAACAAATTATCAGAAAGAGTAATTAGGAAAACTATTGTGTGTAAACTTATACCAAAAAGAATAAAATAGGAATAAAATAGATAAGTGAAATTAAAGATCTAAACATAGATCTATAAATTAAAGGTGCAAGAAATATAAGTAAACCAAATAAATAGAAAGATATTCTGTGCTCATAGATTGTATACAATGTGAGGAAATACTATAATCTATCTTTCGCATATTCAATCTCCCCAGCACTACTTATTAAGGAGAATGTCTTTGCTTCATTTTATACTCTTGCTTCCTTTTTCATGGGTAAATTGATCATAGGTGTGAGGGATTATATCTGGTTGCGCTATTCTCTTCTATTGATTGGTGTCTGTTTTTGATCCAATATCATGTTTTTTAAATTACTAAATCTTTAAAGGACTCTTTAACATCAGATTATTTTACACTATTAGATTTAATACTACTTTTCAAGATTATTTTGGCAAGTCATGATCTTTATGGTTACATATAAATTTTGAAAGTATTTGTTCTATTTAATGGAAAAATCTCATGGGTATTTTGACATGAATCACACTAAATGTAGATTGCCTTGTGTAGTATGTTTGTTTCAACCACATAGTTTCACATCATTAACATAAGAGATCTTTTCATTTCTTGGGAACAGATTTAATTACATTCATCAATGTCTTCTATTTTTTAATGTATAGGTTTTCATCTTATTTGTTACCTTGATTTTAGGTATTCTTTACATATGTAAATAATTATACATATTACATTTGTAAACTGGTTCCCTACACAAATATAACAGGCAGAAGGCAGTGGCAAGATATATTCAAAGTCTTGAATGAAAGAAAGCTGTAATCTAAGATAATTTATCAAGCAAGTCTATTTTTTAGAATAGAAGGAGAGATAAATAACTTCCATAAAAGTGAATACTTAAAGAATTTAGCAACAGAAATGAAATAATGAAAGATCTAGTCTAAAGAAAAAAAACAGAAATCTATAGAAAGTAGAAAGAAATAATTAGAAAGACAATAGCTGCCATGACAAAAAATAGAATATACATGATGTTGTAAAACAGGACATCATAATTTTTAAGGGTCAGAGAGCGAAACAGGACAATACAGAGTATTTTCTTCTTGTTTCTCTTCTCTGTAGGAGGGGTTAGAGTTTGTATTCCTATCAGTCAAAATAAACAGATATATTAACGGGTCAATACACATACAAAAGACGGTAACCAGAAGTCAAAAGCTTACAATGAATTAATAAAGCCAAAAAGAAACCAAGATAATAAAGAAAAGTTATATAGCCACAAAAAGAAAAAGAAATGAACAAAAAGGAAATACAAAATCAACTGGGAAATGAAGTTCAATATGGAAATAAACAGCAATCTATCAATAATTATCAAAATTGTTAATAGACTAAGTGCTTCAATCAAAAGATATTTATTGTCAGATGGGATATTATAACAAGACCCTACATTATGAAGCATACAAGGGACCCACTTTAGTAAGAGGAAAACACATCAATTGAAAGTCAGAAGATGGAAAAATATATTCCATGCAAATGGACATGACAAGAAAGCAGGACTATGAGTACTGACTTCACACAAAATAGACTTTCAATGAAAGGCCATAGAGAAAGATAAACAAGGACATGATATAATAATTAAAGGAGCAAAACAAAATGAGGGTATTATACTCATTAAGATATATGCACTCAATATATGAGCACCTAAATAAGTAAAGCAAATACTAATAGATAAAAAGGGAGAAATCGGAGGGAACACAATCACAGTAGGAGACTCTAACTTCCCATTACCATGACTATACAAGCTTTCAGACAGAATATAAATAATAGAACAAAGATACTAAAATATACGATGAAATAATTGGAGTTGGTTGATATTTTCAAAACACTACTTCTCCCCAAAGCAGAATATACATTCTTTTCTAGTGCACATGGAACATTTTTGAGGAAAGACTATGTACTCAGGTACAGAAGAGGCCTCAACAAACTTAAGAAGATAAAAATTTTTTCAAGCATCTTTTCTGAGTATAATACCATGAAAGTAGAAATAAATCACAGAAAAACAGGGAGAAAAATTTACGGAATGTAGATTAAACAACATGGTACTAAAACAAGTAGGGGAGGTGAAGAAGTAAAATAATAAATAAAAAATATATCGAGATATATGACAAAACCCTATGCAAAGTTTATGTAATACAGATAAAGCAGGCTTTAGAGGGAAGTTCATAGTGACAAGGCCCTCTTCAAAGAAGAGCAATTTCAAATAAATAATCTAACGTTCTATAAACACTAATCATGAAAGAAGAGCAAACAAAACCAAAAGTCATCAGAAAGAGGGAAATATTTAAGGTCATGGAAGGAAGAATTGAATTAGAGTTTAAAAAATAGAAAAAATCAAACTATTTTTTGAAATAGTAAACAAAATTGACAAAACTCTGGACAGACTCATCAACAAGAATAGAGAGAGTACACAAATAACATAAGAAATGACAATGGAGAAAATACAAAGAGTACAACAAATTTGCAAAATATCATAAGGGAATAACATGAGCAACTATATGGAAACAAACTGGAAATAAAGGAAGAGATTCAGAAGTTTCTGGAAACATTCAGCCAACCATTTTTGCATTAAGAAAATATTGACCATTTGAACAGAGAGATCACCAGAAATGGAATACAATTATCAATAAAATAAAAAATCGCTGCAAACAAAATTCAGACCCTAATAGCTTCACTGGGGAATTTGACTAATCATTCAAAGAAAAATCCATGCCACCCCTCCTCAAACTTTCCAAAAGCTTGATGTGGAGAGAGTACTCCCAATCTCACACCATAGGGCCAACATCAAACTGATACCAAAACCAGAAAAAGACACTACACCAAAGACAACAATAGGACAATATCATTGATAAACATAGATATAAAATTCTTTATGAAATTATTAACAAACAGAATCCAACAGCATGTAAAAAGAGATTACACACCATGGTCAAGTTAGGTTCATACCAGGAACACAAGGATGGTTGAACATATGCAAATCAATCAATCAATTGTGATACACCATATCAACAAAGCAGGACAAAAAACCACATGATCATCTCAGTAGATACAGAAAAAGCATTTCATAATATTTAACACCTATTTGCAATAAAAGTTCTTATCACAGTGGGCATAGAGAGACCATATCTCAACATTATGAAAGCTATTTATGACCAACATATAGCCAGCAAAAATCTCAATGGTGAAAAACTGAAACCCTTCCCAAAAATCCTGAGACAAGACAAGGTTGCCCATTCTCACAATTTCAATTCAATATAGTCTCAGAAGTCCTAGCCACAAAGATCAGGCAAGAAAAAGAAATAAAATGATTCAGACTGGAAAAGAAGAGGTAAATTTGCCACGATACACAGACATGACACTATATAAAGAAAACTGTAAAAGCTTCACTAATAAGTACTTAGGCTAAAAAAGGAACTGGGCAAGGTACCCAGAGTAATGTACAGAAACTAATAGCATTTCTTTACACTACCATTCAATCAACAGGAAAACAAATATAGAAACAACCGCTTTTATAACTGCACCCAAAACTACTAAATGCTTAAGAATAAATCTAACCAAGGAGGTGAATATCTTATACAGGGACAACTAGAAAACATTGATTGAGGAAATAAAAAAAATTTGAAGAATTGAAAAGATACCCAATGGACATGTAACGGAAGAAACAAAATTGTTAAAATGGCCATACTGCCCAAGGCAATCAACAGACTTATTGTGATTTCCTATCGAATTATGAAAACATTTCTTTTTAGGACTGAACCAAATGATCCTAAGACTTACACAGAGTACTAAAAAATCCATAATTTCCAAAGCAATATTCAAAATAAAGAGGCTGGAGGAATAAACCACCAGGTCTCCATACACTTTTGCAGAGATACAATAATCAAAATGACAAGATATTGGTACAGAAAGAGGCATATGGAAAAATGGAACAGAATACAGGGCCTAGGAATAAATCTACAGACATATGTTGAATGAATCATTGACAGAGTAGCCAAGAATATTACAGAGAAAAGACCATCTCTTCACCAAATGCTGTTGGGAAAACTGGATAGCAGCATACAGAGCAATGGAGTTAGAACACTCCTTCATTGCATACACAAGAATAAACACAAAATGGCTTGAAGACTTCAATGTACGGGAAGACACAGTAAATCTCCTAGAAGAAAACAAAGGCAAAACACTCTGAGGTAAATCTCAGCAATGATCTCCTAGAACAGCATACCCAGGTAATGGATGTAAGTGCAAAATTAATAAATGGAACCTAATTAAACATAAGTTTTTGGACAGCAAAGGAGATCATAAACAAAGCAAACTGACAACCTACAGGACTAAAGAAAACATTTAGAATTGATGCAACTGACAAAGTCTTAATTTCCAAAATATAAAGACTTTATACAACCTAATAATAATAATAAAAACAAGAAACCCAATCTGAAAATCGGCAGAAGCCCTAAACAAGCAATTCTCAAATAGACACATACAAATGCCACACAGATATATGAAAAAAAATTCTCACTATCATTATTATAGAAAGGCAATTTAAAACTATGATGAAGTATCACCTCACAATAGTCACAATGGCCATCATTCAAAAATCCACAAACAATAAATACTGGGGAAGCTGTGGAGAATGTGAACCGTCATACACTGATAGAAGGAATGTAGTTTGGTGCAGTCATTGTGGAATACAGGATGGGGATTCCTCAAAAGAATAAAAATTGACAATATACATTCCAGCAATCCCACTTCTGGGTATATATCAAAGGGAATAGTAATTCAAAAAGACACCTGCACCCTGATGTTCTTAGCAGTGCTATATATAACAGCCAGGACATGGAAGCAACCTAATGGTCCAACAACTGATGACAGTATTCAGAAATTATGCCATATTTACACAATGGAGTAATATTCTGCAATAGAAAATGATAAAACAATGACATTTGCAGCAAAATGGATGTCCCCATAAAGTGACGTTCTAATTGAAGTAAACCAGAAGGAGAAAGAAAAATAATACATGACATAACATATGTGTAATATTAAAAAAAAATTTCGATGAGAACACAATGATTTCATGTACAAAATTTAAGCACACTCACAGACCTAATAAAAGATTTTATGATAAATGCGGAAAGGGACTTTGAGAGGATATATATGGGAGCTTTCATTTATAAAAAGTTATCCACTATATATAAAAATAGATTTTTTCAAAATTTCTTTCGTATGACACAGGGCAGTAAGTTAAATATCGTGAAGTAAACTTTAATAGTTACACAAATGTATACATGTACGGGAACACTGTGATCTACCCCACAGATTTACACATTGTAAATGGCTGTACTTCAATGATAAATAAATGAATAAATATGTAAATAAATAAATAATATATAAATTAATAAGTAAATAAATAAATAAATAAATAAATAATATCTAAATAAAAAAATTTAGTAATAAATGAAATACAAAGATTCACACTACTTAACTTTTCACCTCAAATTCTAGGGGAAATCTGAAAGAAAAAAGATGATAATTGAATGAATGATAGTAAGGAAAATAAGAGAAACAATTGAAAATATAAAAAAAAAATACCTTAGTCTTTTTCTTTTAAACATAAAGTGGACAAAAGTTTAGGCTGATAAAGAAATTAAAGACTCAATTAAACTTAGAAATAAAAGAGAATATATTACCACTGATGTTGTAGAGATGCAAAGCATCATAAGAAATTACCACTAGACAATGATTTGAATGACTTACAACAAAAGACAAATTCCCAGTAACATATGTCTTCCAATACTGAATCAAGAAGAAATAAGAATGTTAAATAGAGCAAAAGTGTATAGGAGTAAATCAATAATCCAAACTTCCCAAACAAGAAAATATTTGCAAGACGACTTTACTGGTCTTTACTGTCATTCATTTGAAGAAAATTTCTCACCAATTCTTCCCCAAATCTTCCAAGAATTTGAAGGGTGTGAAAGATTCCAAACATGTTTTATGATGCCAGCTTTATATGCATAACAATGATAGAAAGGACATTATATGCAAAATATAGAATATTATCCCTGATGAACATATGTGCCAAAATTCTCAACAAAACACAAGCAAAATGAATTCAACAACACATTTAAATTATAATACACACACATGAGTAAAGGGATTAATCCCTGGGTTTAAGGATACTTCAAAATATTGGCATCAATAAAGGTGACATCCCACACTAATATAATGAGAAATAAAACTCACATAATCATCTCAATACGTGTGGAAAGTGCATTGTATATGATGCAACATACTTTTAAGCTACTCCCATCAAATTAAATTAACCCTGTCAGTGGCACGATATCATTTACACACAAACACTGTGTGGAGAGAAACGAAGCAGTTCTCTGTTTTTGATTCTAAGAAGAAGGCTTTATATAGGACATACACAATGCCTCACATATCATTTAAGTTATAACAATGATAATAATCTTAAGCTATTTATCTCCCCATTCTACTGCAGTAAGCACAGGATGTTAAATGATCAAGGAATGTTTTAAAGTTCATCACGGAACTTCATTAAGTACGCCATCTCTTATCCAGCTGGCTGTGCCTTTCTTAGGTTGTCCTCCTCTGAGTATCTTACCCAGAATAAGATATCCATCCATTCATACTGGATACATTGAGTAGGCCATTTCTTATCCAGCCTGGATATGTGACATTCCTCACAGCTTGTTTATCAGTTCAGTCCATGGGCTTATTCTCTAGAGCCTTCAGACAGGGGCCTAAAAACCCAACATCCCTTGACCGAAAAATGGATGAAGAAAATTTGATGTATATATGCAATTAAATCAATATTTTGCATACCTATCAACAGTTTCCTTGGTGTTCCTTTTTCTCCATAATCTCACCAATATCTATTTGTTTTCTTTTTGATGAGAGCCTTCTGACAAGTGTGAAGTCTTGTCTCATTTTTGGTTTATGACTTTCCTAATAATTTATAACTCTGAACATATTTTAATGGGTCATTTAGCCAACTGTATGTTTTCTACAGAAATTTGATTCATGTCTATCTATTCAGTTCCTATGGACATTTTTTTAATTGGATTGTTTGCTCTCTTTTGTTGTTGTTGTGGGGAAAGAGTTTGTCATATATTTTGGATATTAACACTACATTGGAAAATATAACTTGCAAATATATTCTCCCATTCTGTTTGTTCAATTTTCATTTTATTGATCATTTCTTCTGCAGTGTAAATCTCTTTAGAGTGATACAATCGTATTTTGTTAGGTTTGCTTCTGCTTCCCATGCCAGAGGAGACATATGTAGAATCATATGAAGTCCAATGTCAGAGTGTACTTTTTATGTTTTACTCTAGGATTCTTTGTTTTCAGGATTTATGTTTTATATGCCCAGGAGTGGGATTGCTGGGTCATATGAAATGTCTAATTTTATTATGTAAAGGAACTTCCATACTGTTTCCAAAGTGGTTGCATCAATTTTCATTCCCACCAACAGTGTTGGAGAGTCCCATTTTCTCCACAACTACCCAATTCTTTACAGATTGTAGACATTTGAATGACAGCCCTTCTCAATAGTGTGAGGTAAAACATTATTTTATATTTGTCTTACATTTTTATAATGATTAGAAATGTGAGCATGTTATTTTTCCTGTTTGTCATCTGTGTGTCTTCTTTAGAGAATTGTCTTCTGCTCATTTTCTGGCTGAGTTGTTTGTAGACTTTTGAAATGGAGTTGTATGAACAATGTGTGTATTTTAGAAATTAGCCTCTTTTTGATTGCATTGTTTCCTAATATTTTCCCTCATACGGAAATTCATCTTTTCATTTTGTTTATTTTGCTGTGTAGAAGCATTTAAATTTAATTAGGATTTTTGTTTATTTTGTTTTTATTATTTTCAGCTTGGGAGAATGACATAAGAAAATTTTGCTACAATTTATGTCTTGTTTTGTTTATGTTAGTTTCCAGGATTTTTATTGTGTCATGTATTATATTCACATATTTAAAGCATTTTGAGTTTATTTTTGTACAGTGTGAGGGAGTGTTCTAATTTCATTGATTTACATGTAGCTATCTAGCTTTCTCAACATCACTTGCTGAAGACTGTATTTTAGACATTGTATATTTTTGTTTCCTTTGTCATAGTTTAGTTAACCATAGGTGTGATGTTTTATTTCTGCCTCTGTGTTACATTCCAGTGATATAGATGTTTGGTTGTTTTCCAGGATTTTGCGGTTTTGATTTAGGTATTTTTGTACTATAGTCTGAAATCTGGGATGGTTATAGGTTATGCCTCCAACTTAGTACTTTTTCCTCAGTGTTTCTTTTGCAGTTCTGGTACTTTTGCAATTCCATACAAATCATAGTACTGTTTTTAGTTCTGTGGAAAGTATCATGTAGTTCGATTTGAATCAATTTATATCTGTAGACATCCTTTGTAGTATGTATATTTTAAAATTATTAATTCCTCTAAACTAAGACCTTGAGATTTTTTTCCATTTCTTGACATTATCTTCAGATTTCTTTATCAGTGTCCTATTCATTTTATTATGTTTTTTTTCATAGGTTTTTCATTTTTTGATCTGATTTCTTATGGATCTTTTAAAATTATGGATTATTTCATTGTTTGTGTAAAAAATGTGACAGTTTTTGTATATTAATCATGAATCATGCTACTTTGCTAAATGTCTTTATTAGATTTAGTTGTTTTGGTTTGGAGAATCTTTAGAGATCACTATATAGATTATCATGTCATCTAAAATAATAACAATTTTACTTCATTCAATCCAACTTGAATAACATTTTTTCTTGTCCGATTACTGTTACTAGAACTTCCCATACTGTGTTTAATAAAACTGGTGAAAGTGGGCATCCTTGTCTTATTCCTTAATTTGGCTTTCAGGTTTTCACTTTTGCATATTATGTTGTCTGTGGTCCTGTAATTAACGACTTTAAATATGTTGAAGTATATTTCCTGAATCCTACTTTGCTAAGAGGTTTCTGCCATTGTTGCTTTTGTTGTTGTGGTTGTTGTTGTTGCTGTTGTTGCTGTCTTAATGAATAAATGTTGAATTTTACGAAATGCTTTTAATGGATTTATTGGGATGACTATGTCATTTTCTCTTTTCCTTTTGTTAATGTGGTGCCTCAAACTGATTGATTTGTGTATGTTGAACCTCTCTTGTGACCTTGCAATGAATCCAAGTTGATCATGGTGTATGATATATTTTAGGTATTGCTGGATTTAGTTTGCTAATAATATTTTGTAGAATTTTTGCTTGTAAATCTATCAAATATAATGGCTTGAAATTCCCTTTGCCAGTACTTTTTTTGTTGGTTTTGCTATCAGGGTGATGAAAGCTTCATAGAATTAATTTGGGAGTTTCCCACATCTTCACTATGTTTGAATAGTTTGAAGAGTATAAGTTCTGCTTTGTGTAATTTTACACTTCTCCACGGGAGCTGTTTATATCTGCACTTTTATTCAACAGTTTTTTTAAATGCAGATTCTATCTTTCTTCTAGCAAACAGTTTTTTCAAATAAATTGTTTCTCCTTATCTCTGTGTCTTTCTAGACATTTGTTTATTTCTTCTAATTTGTCCAGTTTATTGGCATGTAAGTGTTGACAAAATGATCCTTTTGTATATCTGAGGTAACAATATTTATTTCTCTTCTTTTCTTTCTTAATTTTTTTCTTTGGAGCATCTACCTTTTCTTCATGATGCACTTGGCTAGAGGTTTATTGAATTGCTTATCTCAAAAAGAAAACATAAAACAAAATCTTTGGTTTTATTACTCTTTAGCATAGATTTTTTTCTCTATAATTTATATTTAAACCTCTAATATTTAGGATAATGTTTTTTCTGTTTTTTCAATTTTTTTAATTGATTTACAGTCATTTTAAAAATTTGTCTCCAATTCCAGCGTAGAGCACAATTTTTCAGTTACAGTGACCATATATACATTTTTTGTCCCATTTTTGCCTTTCAGCTGCCATAAGATCTTTTATAAAATTCTCTATGTTATACAGTAGAATCCTGTTTTATCTATTCTACAATTTTGGCCTCCCAGTCTATCTCTCCCAACCCCCCATCACATGGCAACCAAAACTTTATATTCTATGAATGTGGGTCTATTTCTCTTTTGTATTTGTCCTCTTTTTGTTTTGTTTTATTTTGTTTTTAGATTCCACTGATAAGCCATCTCTTATGGTATTTTTCTTTCTCTTTCTGGCTTACTTCACTTAGACTGACTTTCTCCAGGAGCATCCATGTTGCTGAAAATTGCATTATGTTGTCAGTTTATATGGCTGACTAGTATTCCATTGTATAAATATACCACCTCTTCTTTATCCAGTCAACTGTCGATGGACATTTAGGCTGTTTCCATGTCTTGGCTATTGTAAATAGTGCTGGCTATGAACATTGGTGTGCAGGTGTCATCCTGAAGTAGGGTTCGTTCTGGATATATGCCCAGGAACGGGATTCCTGGGTCATGTGTTAAGTCTATTCCTAGGCTTTTGAGGAATTTCCATCTTGTCTTTAACAGTGGCTACACCCAATTGCATTGCCACCAGCAGTGAAGGACAGTTCCCTTTTCTCCACAGCCACTCTAACATTTTTCATTTGTGGATTTTTGAATGATGGCCATTCTGACTGGTGTAAGGTGATACCTCACTGTAGTTTTGATTTTCATTTCTCTGATTATAAGTGATATTGAGCATTTTGTGATGTGCCTATTGATCATTTGTATGTCTCCCTAGGAGAATCGCTTGTTTAGATTTTCTCCCCATTTTTGGATTGTGTTCTTCATTTTCTCTTATTCAGTTGGATGAGCTGCTTATATACTTTGAAGATCAAGCCTTTGTCTGTTTCATATGCAAATTATTTTCCCATTCCGTATGTTGACTTTTTGTTTTACTTCCGGTTTCTGTACTGTGCAGAAGCTTGTAAGTTTCATTAGGTCTCATTTGTTTTTTCTTGCTTTTATTTCTTCTGTGAGAAAATTTTCGAGAATTGTCAGTTAATATTTTGCCTATATTTTCCTCAAGGAGTTTTATTGTATCTTGAAGTATGTTTAAGTCTTTGATCCATTCTTATTATATTTTTGTGTGTGGTGTTCTAGCTTTATTGGGAGTGCTCTAGCTTCATTGATTTACATGCTGCTTTCCAGTTTTCACAACACCAGTTGCTGAAGTGTCTGTCTCAAATCCATTGTATTTTCTTGCCACCTTTGTCGAAGATTAATTGACCAAAAGTTTGTGAGTTTATTTCTGGTCTCTCTATTCTGTTCCATTGGCATATATGTATGTTTTCCTATCGATTCAGTGCTGTCATGTTGACTGTAGCTCTATATTATTATCTGAATCATTAGCATAAAGAAATGTCACTGATTTTTGAATCTTAATCTTGTAACCTGCTACCTTGCTGAATACTTTGATCAGCTTTAGTAGTTTTTGTCCGGATCTTGCAGGGTTTTCTATATATAGTAACATATTACCTGCATATAGTAAGACTTTTACCTCTTCCTTTCAAATTTGCATCCCTTTTACTTCTCTCTCTTGTTTGATGGCTGTTTCTAGGTATTCCAAGTCTATCTTGAGTTGGAGTGGAGATAGTGTGCATCCTTGTCTTGTCCCAGATTTTAGTGGGAAGGTTTAAATTTCCTCACAATTGATTACTATGCTAGCTGTAGGTTAGTTATCTATAGCTTTCATGATGCTTAGTTATGTTCCCTCTATGCCCACTTTGGTGAGAGATTTTATCATACGTGGGTGTTGAATTTTATCAAATGCTTTTCCTGCATCTATTGAGATGACCATGTTGCTTTGGTCCTTTCTCTTGTTGATGTGCTGTATTACATTTTTTGACTTGTATACGTTGAACTACCCCTGTGTCCCAGGCATAATCTCTACTTGGTCATGAAGTATAATCTTTTTTCTGTGTTTGGATTCTATTTGCTAGTATTTTGGTGAGGATTTTGGCTTCTGTGTTCATCAGTGATATCGGCCTATGATTCTCTTGTTTGGTAGTGTCTTTGCCTGGTTGTGGTTTCAGGGTGATTGTGGCTTCATAGAATGACTGGGAGTATTCCTTCCTTTTCAATCTTCTGGAAGAGTTTAAGAAGCACTGGTATGATTTCTTCTTTGTATGTTTTGTAGAATTCCTCATTGCATCAGTCTGGTTCTGGACTGTTATTTGTAGGGAGGTTTTATATTGCTTTTTTGATTTAATTTCTGGTGCTCTGCTTGTTCAAGGGGTAAGTTTCTTCTTGATTCATCCTTGGTGGACAGTATGTGTCCAGAAAATTGTCCGTTTCCTGTAGGTTATCGAGGTAGTTTCCATAAACTTTTCATAATATTCTCATATGATATTCTTTACTTTTATTTTATTTGTTGTAATTTCTCCTTTCTCCTATCTTATTTTGCTAATTTTTGCTCTCTCTCTTTTCTTCTTTTTGAGTTTGGACAGAGGATGTTCGGTTTTCCTTACTTTTATAAAAAACCAGCTTTTGGATTGGTGATATTTTTCCTATGGTTTTGTCAATCTCTATTATATTTATTTCCTCACCAATATTTATGATTTCCTTCCTTCTGCTGCCTTTTGTTGTTTTTTGTTCTTCTTTTTCTAGTTTATTCTGCTGGTGGGTTCAATTGTTTATTTGTGATTGTTCTTCTTTTATGAGGAAAGCCTTTATTGCTGTAAACTCCCCTCTCAGCACTGCTTTGCATGTGTCCCATAAATTTTCTTTGGTTTTGCTTTCATGTTCTTTTGTCTCAAGGAACTTTTCCATTTCAGCTTTGATTTCTTCCTTGACGCATTTGTTTTTCAATAACATATTGTTTAATCTCCATGTTTTACTTTTGTTCTCCTTTGTTTCTCTGTTGTTGATGTCTAGCTTCATGGTTGTGTGGTCGGTAAAGATGCTTGAGGTAATTTCTATCTTCTTAAAATTGCTGAGATTTCTTTAGTTCCCACCTATATCGTGAAATCTGGTAAATGTCCCATGTGCACTTGGAAAGAATGTATATACTATATTTTTGGGGGTGCAATGCTCTGAAAATATCCACCAAGTGTAATATTTCTATTGTATTATTTAACTTCTCTTTTGCCTAATTTATTTTCTGTCTGGATGATCTGTCCAGTTATGTTAATGCTGCGATGAAATCTCCAACTATGATTAGGTTCCCATCACTATCCCCCTTTATATCTGTTAGTAATTACTTTATGTACTTAGGTGCTCCTCTATTTGCTGCATATGTACTAACAAGTGTTCTATCCTCATCTTTTATCACTCCTTCAATCATTATAAAGTGTTCTTTATCTTTCTTTATGGTCTTTGTTTTAAAGACTGTTTTGTCAGAAATCAGTACTGCGACTCCTGTCTTTTTGGCTTTTCCATTTGTATGAAATACCTTTTCCATCCTTTCTCTCTCAATGTATATGTGTCCTTCTCCCTGAAGTGGATCTCTTGTAGGCAGCATATTGAAAGTTCTTGTTTTATTATCCACCCTGCCACTCTATGACTTTGACTGGAGCATTTAGTCCATTAACATTTATAATAATCGATGATATGTTTGCATTTATTGCCAATTTGACCTTATCTTTGCAGTTGATTTGGTATTTCCTCTTTGTTCATTTCATCTTCCTTTTATGGTTTGGTCATTTTCCTCTGAAATATCATGGAATTTATTTAGTTTTAGTGACACCCTGATAAGTTTTTGTCTTGTTGTTACCCTTTTATATAAGTCTTTTAGACCATTATTATAACTGTTTTTATTAAACTGATAGTAACATGATCTCAAAACCGTCCTACCGATAACAAAAATTTTTAAAAAGAAAGACCAAAAAAAAATTCTCTATTTTCCTGCCTCCTTCTCCCTCTTTCAATGATTTGTATGTCTTTTTTTAAATTTTGTGTTTATTTTATTTATAATTCATGAGTTATCACCTTTCCAGCTGTGAGATTCTCATTTCTGTATCATCCTGCTACTTTTCTTTTTAGAGTAGACATTTAAATATTTCTTTTAGTATGGGTACAGTGTTACTAAACCCGTGTAGCATTTTGTTGTCTGTGAAAACATTTATGTCTCTTTCTACAATAAAGTATAGCCTTTCTGGTTAAATTATCCTAGGGTATATCATTTTTTTTCATTCAATACTCTGAATATATCTTGCCACTTCCTTATGTCCTGTAGTATTTGTGTAGTGAAATCAGCTGGGAGCCTTATGGGGATTCCCTTGTAACTCACTCTTTGCTTTTCCCTTTCTTCCCTCAGGATCATTTCTTTATCCTTGACTCTGGCCATTTAATTATATGTCTTGGTGTGGATGTATTAGTGTTCTCCCTGTTTGGGACACTCTGAGCTTCCTGTACATCAATATTTGATTCCTTATATATGTTTGGGAAGTTCTCAGTCATGATTTCTTCAAACACCTTTGCAATCCCCTTTGAACTTTCCTCCCCTTCTGGAACTTCTATCATGCCAAGTTTGGCATGTTTTATATTATCACATAGGTCCCTTATGCTTTTTTCATTTGTTTCTCGTTGTTCCTCTTGTAGCTCTTCTGAATGGGTGCTTTCTTTTGTACTGTCTTCTAAGTCACTAATTCATTCCTCTGCATTATCTAGTCAACTTTGCGACACATTTAGATTTTTCCTTATCTCAGTCAACGAGTTTACCTATTCTACTCAGCTCTTCTTTATAGATTTCATTTCATTTTTGACATATTTTATATCTCTAAACACTATCTTTTATTTCCTTCAGTAATTTGATCACTCCTTTTTAAGAATCTTGATCAAGTAAGCTATCAATGTCTATTTCACTGATCATCCTTTCAGGGGATTTCTCTTGTTCTTTTAATTGTGAATGGCTTCTCTGCTTCTTCATCTTGCTCCTACCTCTCTGGCACTGTGGTTTATGGAGTAAGAGATATCTAATGTGGTCCTAAGGGAGTTCCTCTACCTAGTGTCTATGTAGTAATACAACTTAGAAAAGAGAAAAAAGAGAGAGAGAGACAAGGAATTTTAAAAAGGGGAAATAAATTTTTGAAGACATTGTATAATGCATAATAGAAGAGCAAGTTGAAGCAGGGTGATGAAAAATAATAATAATAAAAATATTTTTTAAATGTTTCAAAGGGTGAAAATAGGGGTATGTATAATTTCCAAAGAAGTGAAAATTTTAGGGTAACAGAAAATGGAACAGGTAAAAACAGATTAAAACAACGAGGTGGTCTGTGTCCTCCTGGAGACTGTGTTCATTTAATGTAAAGTCTTTCTGTATTCATCCTATTTTGGAAGCTCATCTTCCTGTTTTCAGAGGCCCTCCACTGGAGCCCTCAACTGTGCCGCTCCCAGTGCTTGTCGGCAAGCAGATCGCTCCTACCCCAAACACTGCGTCCGAAGCAGATCTCTTTACTTTGGGCTGGCTTGTCACTGCCCCGCCTGATGCTGCAGTGAGATGTTGCAGGCTGACCAGGCAGGAGTGGGCATCACGCCCTCTCCTAGCACCATGGTCAGGGGCTGCATTGCAGCAGAAAAGCTTGGGGGCCACACGCCCCCTCAGGTTGCCAGTCACTCTGCTGCTCTGTGCCACTCTACGGTCCGCCTCGTGTTTGCACACCAGAAGTGGGATCAGGGAAGACTGAGGAACATCCGTGTCCCTGGTCTGGCCCAAAACCCAGCTCCTTGTTTGCCTTGGTGAAGCAAGTTCTCTGAGGAACCAGGACAGAAAGATCCTAACTGTCTCAGGCTGTAGAGAAGTCTTCGTCAGGACGTTCAGGCTGTTAAGTACTTAATAATGAATGCAGATATTGCCCCTGCTGCTGCCTGGGTGCAAAGCACCAGAGGGTATGGTGGCTGTGTCTGAGCCCTAGCTCTCTTCACCTAGAAACTTTTGTGGATATTCAGACACGGTTATGCACCCTTCCACCCACAGGGCACATCTGCCCTGTTGTTTTATAGAGGGCCCAGGTTGTTCTGCCCTGTACACCTACAGCAATGACACACAGTCCCCTCCATTCCCCTGGACTGCCTCAGTGCAGCCATTCCCAACTTCCACCAAGCTCGTGCAGCATGGACCTGCCTCCAGCTTCCGGGCTGCATCTTGGCCTGGGTGTCTGTGCCTGTTTAACTTAGTTGTGTCAATCAACTAATACTCTGTACAGATCCAAGCCTTGGAGGCTCCCCCTCCGTCCTGCCAAAAACTCAGTTGGAGAGGGGTGACCCAGTGAATGAGCGCCAGTCATCTTTGAATCTCCCTCACTGTGGGACCTGTTCCACTCTGTTTTGCCTTTTCTTCTTTCTTTCTTCCTTTTCTCCTGCCAGATTTTATGCATCTTTACCTTTTCAAGAGGACAATTTTCTGCAAGATTTCTACAGGTTCTCTGGTTAGCTGAGTGGGTCTATGGATGTGAGTCTTGGTGCATTTGTGGGAAAGGGTGAGTATCAAGCATCCTTCTACTCCACCATCTTGGCCAACACCCCCAGAATGTCTCACTTTATGGTGGAAGATAAACACAGCCTTGAAATAGATGGAAGAGGTATTTCATGGAAATGATAAGATAGTGCAAATTGCAATGCTCCACTCATACAAAGTATGTTGCAAATTAAGGGCCACAATGAAAGATATATATGAGACTATATAATGAAAAAGAGATCAATATAAAAATAGAGTATTACACTCATTAATTTATATATAGACCCAACACCATAGATAATAAGAATATTAAGAAATATTAGTAGACATGAAGGAATCATTTTATTATAAAACAATAATAGTAGATGAATTTAACGCCTCACTATTCTGATAGACAGATCATCCAGAAAGAATATCTGTAAGGAAATAGAGGTCTCAATATTATATTTGATCATTTGAACCTAACTGGTTTATTGGACACTGCATCAGAAAAGCAGAACACATAAACTTTTCAAGTGTGCACAGGATGTTATATAAGGAATTAACCACAAATTATGTCATGAAAAGTGCCTCAGGAACTTTAAGCAAGTATATATTACAGCAAGTATTTTTCCACACACATAATCATGAAATAATGCATCAACTCTAGAAAGAAGAAAAAAATGCACAAACATGTGATTAAACCACATGCTTTAAAATAATAAAATAAAACAAGGTCAATGAATAAATTAAAGAGGTAATAATATCATACGTATAGACAAATTACATTGAAAACACAGCTTCATAAAATGTATGGGATACAGCAGAGACAAAACTATGAGGGAAGCTTAGAACAATTAAGGTCTTCTACAAAGAAGAAAAATCTCACACAATGGGCCAAACATACCACCCAAAACAACTAGAAATAAGAACAAAAAAATCCCAAAGGCATTAGAATGAGAAATCTTTAATTAGTAGGTTGAAAATAAATGAAATATAAATCAAAAAATTAGTTGAAATTCCTATAAACATGAGCTAATTTTTTTCTTAAAAATATTAACACACTGGTAAGCATTTAGCCAGGCTTTTCAAGAAATACACAGAGTGGACCAAAACAAAATAAGAAATGAAACAGTGGAAATAATATCATTTATTACAGAAATGCAAAAAAAGATTATGAAATCACTATGAGCAGTTATGTGACAACCAATTGGATGACCTAAAAGTAATGGACACATTTCTAGATACGTGCAGCCTACCAACACTGAATAAAGAGAAAACAGAAAACTTGAAAAGAGCAATCAGTATTAGTTAAATAAAATGTATAATTTTAAAAACACCCCAGGGACAAAATGCTTGGATGCCTTCACTAAAACCTCTTTCCCCCCAACTATTTCAAAAAATGAAGGAGGAAGGACAATTTCCAATGTTATTCTATGAGGCCACCATTACCCTGATAACAAATCCAAAGACACAACAAAGAAAAAATGAAAATGAAAAGCCAATATCCTTGATGAATATACATTCAAAAATCCTCAAAAGAACATCAGCAAATTAATCCAGCAATACATAGAAAGGATTATACACGATGATCAGTTGGATTCCTTTCAGAGTCACAAGGATGGTTCAACATACACAACTCCATCAGCATGACACTTATCTAATAAAGGAAGAAAAAATTCCACAGGACCTTGTCAATACAGAGAGAAAAAGGATTTGACACAATTCAACATACATTCATGACCAGAACTCTCACGAAAGTGAGTATAATGGGAACATCTCTCAGCATAGTAAAGGCCATTTATAGCAAATTATAGTACTCAGGGGTATAAGCTGAAAGCCTCCTGGGTAAATTCAGGAACAAGACAAGGACTCCTATTCTCACCCCTTCTGTTTCATAGTAATACAATAAAGGAAAAGGGAAAGAAAAAGAAGTAAAGGAAACACAAATGGAAAGAAAGAAGCAAAATTATCACCAATAATGATGGCATAACAATCTACACAGATAGTCCTAAGGACCCCACACTGACTGTTATGAATAATAAATAATTTCAGCAAGGGAGCAGGGTACAAGATTAATGTAAAGAAGTCTCTTGCATTTCTACACATTAATCATGAGATATCCTAAAATGGACGTTGAAAGAAATACTATATAAAATTCCATTCCCTGGAATATCTTAGAATAAATGTAACCACATATGTGAAAGATCTACACACTGAAAAGTATAAAAAATTAACAAAGTATTTAAAAATGATTCAAAGAAATAGAAAGATGTCTTCTGCTCTTGGATTGAAAGAGTTCATATTGTTAGCATGGCCGTACTACACAAAGAAACCTACAGATTTAGTGCAAATAATGTTATGAAGTTGTAGAATTTTCCAAGGAAGCAGAAAAAATAACCCTAAGTTTTATATTAAATCATTAAAAATTGCCAAAATGATCTTAAAAAAACAACAAATCTGGAGATATAACCCTCCCAGGTACCTTACTCTACTACAAACCTACAGTAATAAAAACACCATGGCATTGGCACAAAGATATAATCAATAAAAACAGAGAACCTAGAAACAATTCCACACACCTATGAGCAATGAATCTATGATAAAAAGGCAAAAGTATACAATGGAGGAAAGAAAGTCTTGTCAATGGATGGTGTTGTGAAAGCTGGACATCTACATGCAAAACAGTGAAATGAGAGCATTCCCTGACATCATATACAAAAATAAACTACAAGTGTATTAACGACCTAAATGTAAGACCTGATAGTATAAAACTGCTAGAAGTGAATATAGGTGATACCCTATTGGATATATATCATAGAAATATTTTCTTTTATCAGTCTCCTAGGCAAAAGAAATAAAAGCAAGAATAAGCAAGTGAGACCTAAACAAACTTGAAAACTTCTGCACAGCTAAGGACACAATGAATGAAATGAAAACACTGCTTGTGTAATTGGAGAACATTTTGGCAAACAATGCAAGTGACCAGGGTTTAATAGATGTAGGTTAATAGATGTAACATGGATTTAGGTTACACAACTCAATTTGAAAATCAAAATCCCAATCAAAAATAAGAGCATCGTAACTGAGTTAATAATTTTCCAAAGAAAACTTACAGATGAGTAATGGTCAGGTGATAAAAATGCTCAACTTTGCTAATTATTAGGTAATTGCAAATCAAAACCACAATGAGGTAACACTTCACACTGGTCAAACGGCTATTATCAAAAAGTCTACAAATGGAAAGTTGGAGACGATGTGGAGGTAAGAAATCTCTTGTATACACTTTGTAGGAATGTAAATTGATAAAGCTTCTATGGAAAACAGTATTCAGATTTCTTTAAAACCTAAAACAGAACTACCATATGAAACACTAATTCCTCTCCTAGGAAAAATCTGAGGAAAGATCCCTAAATTGAGAAGAACGAATGTTCACAACAGCACTGTTATTATCATGCAAGACTGGGAAGGAATCCAAGGGTCCACAGTAGAGTATGGACTTAAGAAGATATGATGATTCTATAAATATGCAATGGAATATTAGTCAGCCATGAGAAAGTATAACACATTGCTATTTCAGCATCCTGAATGGACTTAGTAAATATTGTGCTTAGTGAAGAAACTTAGACAAAGACAAAAGTATGTAATATAATTTATATGTAGAATTTTAAGAATAACAAATATCTATGTACATCTATCTATAGATATCTATTGATAGATGACAGATAAATAGAAGGATAGATACACAGACACATGGTAGATAAATAAATAGATAGATAGGCAGATA
Source organism: Vicugna pacos (assembly GCF_048564905.1). Classification (NCBI taxonomy): domain Eukaryota; kingdom Metazoa; phylum Chordata; class Mammalia; order Artiodactyla; family Camelidae; genus Vicugna; species Vicugna pacos. The sequence goes on from NW_027328734.1 coordinate 3,930,723, forward strand.
GATTGATTGATTGATAGAGACATGGAAGATAGATAGACAGACTAGATAGGAAGGACTGAAACAGAATGAAAGATACGGAAAAAATTTATGTTTACCAAAGTGGAAGGGAAGGACAATTTTATGGTATGATATTGAGAGATATAATGTAGTATACATAAAGGAGAGAAGCAACAATATAATCTGTATAGATCAGGGAATTATTCAAAATAACTTATAATAATTGAATGTTAAAAGTATTGTACTAATTTATAATGCAATATAATCCACAAAGATGTTGGAATCTCTATGCTGTACATCTGAAACTACACAATATAGCACATCTAATATACTTCAAATAAAAATAAAACATCTCATGTATAATTTAGTCCTTTTTCCACTGATAGCAGTTTCCTTTAATATTGATTTATTTTTACTCATTATCTTTTATGATTACTCTCTCAAATAATTTCTTTTACTCTTGTGAACATGTAACCAGTTTGATGTATATATATTTATTGCCCCTGATTTCCAATTTTTCTCTCTTTAATCCATAAAGTATAGTAGCATTTAAGAAAATACCCAAAGAAACAGTTGCAAATTTCTCGTGGTGTCTGCTTAGCATTTTGTTCGTTTTGCATATTTTGGCCATTTTAAATTTATTAGAAGAGCTCTTTTCTGAACCCCGTGTAAGGTGTCTCAGTTTTATTTTTTTCATCTCATTCAGGATTTGTTTGTCTGGTAAAGTATTTTCACTTTGTATCTAAGTGATAACTGTGCAAGATAGAGTATTCTTGAGTGAGAGATTTCTTCTATCAGTAGTTTGAAAATGCCATTTAATTTACCGTTGGCCGATGTTTTCTGCTGAGTAATCTGCTGAAAGTCTAATGGGGTTCCTTTGTAGCTTATCATAACATTTGTTGGCTGCCTTTAAAATTTTACTCTGTCATTGACTAGCCAATTTGCATATGACGTATCTTGAAGGAGTTCTCTTTGCCTTAAAGTTATTGGTGTTTTGTTGGCACATGGACTTGTATATCAGTTCCTTACACAGGTTCAGGAAGTTATCAACTATTACTTCTTTAAATAAACCATCAGCTAACTTCTAATTTTCTTCTCCCTCCAGGATTTCACTCTAAAGTGCATTTCCTGAAGAAGTCTGATGGCTAATGTAGAATTTCCTCACTTTTTAATATCTTGTATCTCTGCGCTCCTCTATCATTTTTAGTTTTGTAATGGTGAGTTTGCTAAACTCACTTCCACAAAGGCAGTCTGCTCCCAATGCTTCCTGTTCCTTCATCTATCTCAGATATTAACTTCATCTGGTCCTCCAATATTGTTTGGATATTTTTTAGTTCCAGTCTCTTTGGTAATGTATTACTTATCAGCATTTAATTTATTGATAAACTCACTAAACTGCTATCTGAATTTTGTTTTTGTATTGAGTTACTGTATGACACTTATTGGGATTCTCTATTAATTATATGGCAATATACCATGACTATAAGTTTGTTTGCTGCAGGGTTGACATTGTGTGTGTGTGTGCGTGTGTGTATTTGTGTGTGTCTTTATCTGTTTCGGTGTCTATGCCTGTGTATCTATGTGTGTGCGTGCAGTATAATGTTACTGTGATTGGTCATGATCAAGGTAAATTTTTGCTCTGATGACACTAAATAATAGTTTTGGAGTTGGAGCCCTTGCTTTTGTTTTCTGGTAGTTTGCAATATTGCACAATTTTTGGTTTTATTTACCTGAGCTACCTCTGATAATATTTCAAAATGGCACTTTCCAGTCTCTACAGTCTGCATAAAAGATGTGCTTTCATTGTCACTTCTTAGAATTCTCTGGTAGTTAATGCCACTGCTGTCACTGGCATGGTGAACCCTTCCTTTTATCTGATATCCCTTGAGACTCAGTTTATACATTGAGGAAAGGTGTAAAGACAGGTGGGTATTTGGAATCAGGCAAGTGCCTTTCCCATATCCAATTTTGCAAGATAACTTGTCTCCACCAATCTGAATGGGGAGTTAGGACAGTGTCATGAATGTCTGAGTGTCTGAAGGATGGAATTTCTTTCTCCATTGTGGCTCCCTCCAAGTTACCTGTGACCATGATTGCTGGTGCAGTTGGATGCCGAAGCTGTGTGAACCACTGAGACTCTGTTTCTCCTGGGTTCTCTAAGCCTGTGGGCTCAGACACCCTAGTCAGTGGGCCTTGGTTGCAGGCACCTAAACTGCTCTTCCCTCAGTTGAGCCTCCTTTATGTGTTTTAGCACACCAAACTTCAGCTTTACACATTCTTTCTGGAGTATTGTTTTGTGTTGTAGTTATTTTTGTTGAGATGTGAACTTTTTACTGACTGTAAATTTAGGGGGAGAGACAAAAATAGTTTAAACATATGTCACTTTTGTCAAAGTATATATTTTTCATTTAAAAGCTTAAATTCTAATTAGGACACTATAAGAACAGTAAAGAAAGTGAACAAATCACCTCCCTTAATGTCATATTACTACAAAATATTTTTATTTTCCTGGGTTATTTTGTTCATTGTTTTTCCCACATGCATGAACATTTTACTAAAATATATGCCTATAATCTCTTTAAAATCATTTAAATTATTAAAATATTTCTCTGTGCTGAAAATATAGCCCTGTTGCTTCTCTAATTTACAACTGGTAGCTTGCATATTTCTGTCTTCACCATCCTTCTTGTCTGTCCTGAAACAAAACCACTACTTGGTGCACTGCACATATATAAGTGATTCTGTTCCTGTTTCTTTATGATTATTTCTCTTATATCTTTAGTTTCCTCATATAAGTGATAACTTACAGTGTTTCTCTCCGTATGACTTATTTTCATATGTACAACACACTTTGGGTCCAGTCACATTTTTTCAAATGGAAGAAATTTATTTTTTGATATGACAATGACTAAGTATTTATTATGTTATCTATATCTCACATCTACTTCAGCCAATCATATGTTGATGGGCAGTTGAGTTGTGCATCTATCCTTGGCTATTTTAAATGAAGATGTTAAGAACAATGGGGGTAATATATCCTTTAAAGTTAATGTTTTCATGTTTTTACAGATTTATGTCAAAAACTGGAATTGCTGCGACATATATTGCTTCTATTTATAGTTTTCTGTTCACTGTTTACACTTTTATAATAGTGGGTTTATCAATTTATGTTTCCACCAACAGTGTACCTGGGTTCCCTTTTATCGACATTCTTATTAATGTTTGTCATTTGAAGTCTTTTTAAATAGCCATTTTGGTTGCTGTGGATCATATTTCATTCTGGTTGTGATTTACGATTTCCTAATGAATAGCAACGTTATGTTTCTTTTTATGTGAATGTAAATCATCCTCATATCTGATTTTGAAAATTTTCCATGAAGATCCTTAAAATGTTGAGGCCTGTGTTTTAAAATATTGGGACTAATTTGGTACATATATATTATGGATATTAACACCTTTTTGTTCTCATTGACTGAAATTATTCCTTCTATTCTGTGTGTTGTCATATGTCTTCTAGAAGGTTTCCTTTACACTGCAAAAGCTTTTGCACTTCACACATATACAAGAAGTAGAATCCCTGTATCATGTAGTACATCTAATTTCTCCTACGTAAACTTAAAACTATTATTGATAATTTTCCTTTCCTTTTTTTTTTTTTACTTAGGAGACAGATCACCAATAAATATTGGTATGATTTATCTCAAAGTCAATTCTTCTCATGTTTTTGATCAGAAATTGTATAGTTTCAGGTTTTACAATTAGGAAATTGATCCATTTTTATCTTATTTTGTATTCTATGGAAGGAAGTGCTCATACGTCTTCCTTTTACTTGTACTGTCCAGTTTTCCCAGAATTACTTGTTGAAGAGACTGCCTTTTTTCCATTGTATACTCTTGCCTCCTTTATTGTAGACTAATTGACCATATGTGTGTGGGTTCATTTTTGAACTCTTTATTTTGTTCCAGTGATTTATGTGTCTCTTTTAGTGATATATATTGATGTTTTGATTACTGTAGCTTTGTAGTACATTATAAACACAGGGAGGATAATACCTACAGCATTGTTCATTTTTCAATGATAATTTTAGAAAATTTGGTTCTTTCCTATTTTTGTATAAATTTTATTATTATTCTCCTTGTTTTGAGAAGAAATGTATGGATTCTGTGAGAATAGAAATTTAGTAAATGTAAAAACCTAACAAAAATAGTAAAATGTGGAGGACAAATCATACAATATTAAACAACTAATGGATTGCAGTAAAAATCAAAGGAAATATATATACAGAAAAATGACAACAGAAACAAAGTACATGGGGTATAGCAAAAGCAGTATTAATAGGGATGCTTATAGCAAAATAATCCCACTTATACAAATAAGAAACATCTCTCCCTTATAACATAATCTTACAAACAAATGATGTAGCAAAATAAGAATAAAATTGTTAGTAGAAGGAAAGACAGCTGAAAGGTCAGAACATAAATAAATAAAATAATGATTAAAAATAGAAACATTCAAACAAACTAAGTAATGGCTTTTGAAAGATAAATAAAGTTGATAAACTTTAACCAGATTCATGAGAAAAAAAGAGTACAGATTAATAAGCTCAGAAATAAATGAGAAGTTACAGCTTATATCAAAGAAATACAAATCATCATAAGAAGATATAAGAAATTATATGTAAATAAAATGGAAACACTAGAAGAAATATACAATTTCTGAGAAAGACATAATCTCCAGAATGGAATGAGAAATAGAAAATATGAACAGATTTCCACTAATGAAATTGAATAAATAATTAAACAAAATCTCCCAAGAAACACAATTCCAGGCCTAGACAACTTCACAGGTGAATTTTGCCAAACATTTAGAGAAGAGCTATCACCTATACTTCTCTGAGAATTTCAAAAATTTGCAGACGAAGGAAGGCTTCCTACCCCAACTTTCTGTATCACACTACTACTAAAACTGGAACAAATACCTCAAAAAATTACAGGTAAAATACTACCGATAAGCATTGATGTAAAAGCATCACTGAAATGTTAGCAAAGCAAAAAATACAATAACAGGATTATATATTATGATAAAGTCAATTTTAATCCAGGGATGCAAAATTGATTCACTACCTACAAATTAATCAGTATGATACACCACACTACAAATTAAAGTATAAAAATTATATAGTCACATTAATAGAGTCATAAAATTTTTTGACAATTCATCAACTATTTAAGATTATATTTCTCCTCAAATTGGGCATGAGGAAACATACCTCAACACAGTTAATGTCATATATGACAAGAACTCAGCTAACATGACCCTCACTGATTAAAAGCTGAAAGCATCTCCTGTAAGAGCAGTAAGAAGACAAGAATGCTCACTCTTACCACTTTTATTCAGTGTACTATTGGAAATTCTAGTCATAGCTATCCAAAATAAATGGAAATATAATATAGCTAATTTAGAATAGGAGTAAAAGTATCTGTATGCAGATGACATACTTTAAACAGAAATCCTTTAGATTGCACCTCAAAACTACTAGGGCTTATCAATGCATTTGGTAAAATTTCAGCATGTAAAATTAACATACAGAAATCTTGCATTTCTGTACACAAACAACAAGCTAACAGATAGAGAAAGTGAGGGAATTCTCTCATTTACAGTTGCATTACAAAAAGCAAAAGCTAGAAATATATCCATCCAAGGAGGTAAAAGTCCTGTACACAGAAAACTATAAAACATTTATAACAGAAATTGAAGACAATGCAAACACATGAAAGGTTATACTGTGTTCATTGATGAGGAAAAATATATTGTTTAAATGACAGTAATAGCCAAGAAAATACATAAATTAAATTCAGTGCCTATCAAAATACCAAGGGCATTTTCTGAATTTACAATAAAGAATTCTAAAATTTACATGTAAACACAAAAGTGTTGAAATCACAAAAAAAAGAAAAGAAAAGAAGAGAAAACAAACAATAAACAGAATCATATTTGACAAAGAAGAAAGAGGATGTATCATTTTCCCTTATTTAAAACTATAATACAAAGCTACAGTAATAAAAAGAATATGGTAGTGCACACAAAAAAGAAAATAATTTAACACAAAAAATGTCTGAAATTGAAATCAGACAGTTATGGTCATTTAGCCCATTACAAAAAATGAATATACAGTGGGGAAAGTTAGTCAACAGGCATAAGAAACTGGTAAACATCAATAACCATCAGAAAAATGCAAGTCCAAAACACAAAAAGATTTTATGTCAGTCCTGTCAGAATGAATATTATCAAAAAAGATACAAAAGATAAGTGTTGGTGAGGATGTAAGAAAAAAAACCCTGATGCACTGCTGAAGTGAATGTAAATTTGTGCTGCCACTGTGGAAAACAGTATGCAGTTTTATCTAAAAATAAAGAATGAAATATAATCCAACATTTCCATATCTGGATACTTATTTCAAGAAAATAAAAACAATAACTAGAAAAGATAAATTCAAACATATATTCACTGCAGCATTATTTACAATAGAGAGGATATAGAAGCAAATTTATTGTTCATCAATAGATGATGGATAAAGAAAATTTGTGTTTATAGTATATATATCTACAAATCTATATTTTTATTTTTATATATTATAGACTTATCTATATTTATATATATATATATATATGCACAACCACAGATAAAAATACAATGGGTTATTACTCAGCTATAAAAAGAATAACTTCTTAATTTGCAACAAATGGGTAGATCAAGATGGTATTATGCTAAGTGTAATAAGTCAGAAACAGAATGAAAAATGCTGTATGATTTTACTCATATTTGGAATTTAAAAGAAATGAACATACCACAACAGAAAAGGAGATATAGATACACAAAGAAACAGGTTGTTCACAAGATGGAGGGAAATGGTGTGAGGAAAAAGAAATACTTGACGAAAATTAAGAGAGAAAACTTTCCAGTTGCAAATTTAATGAGTCAGGGGCAAGAAATGTGCTGTATGGGGAATAGTATATAACTATGAAATATCTTTAAATAGCAACATATCATAACTAGATATATTCCAGTGATCAGTTTGAAAAGTACTACAAATAGAAAAAAGCACGTTGTTTAAGAGGAACTAAAACAGTTTATAGATTAAAGTACACTTCAAAAACAAACATAGTTTAAGAAAAAAATTAGATTTGTAGCTAACAGAGGCAGGGGTTTGGAACGGAGGATTTCATTAATGCACTTAAAAGCTACCAATCGCCAGTCGTAAAATATATGTGTCCTAGGGATGCCCCAGAGTAACATGAAAATTACAATTAATACTGCTTTATGTTACATATCAATGTTGTTAAGGGAGTAGACCCTAAGTTTTCTCATCACAACCAAAAGGCAAATTGTATCTCTTTAATATTGTATCTAAATGAGATAATGAATTCTCCCTAAAGTTGCTATGATAGTTATTTCATGATACTTGTAAATCAAATCACTATCCTGTGCACCTAAACTTACACAATATTCTACACCAATTATATTTCAATAGAAGCAGAAGGAAAAATGGAAAGTCTATATTCACATATTCCCATGTCATTTCTCATGATTGCTTCTGCAGCAAGTAAACTTGAGTCATGATATACTTATCCTAGGTAAAGATACTCATAAATAAGTGATTCTAATAAATTATACATAAAGATACTAATAAAGTTAGTGTTTTAGCATGCCTTTAAATTTCTTCATGTTAACAGCCCACTGCTTCTGTAGGCATCAAAATTTCACACTGTGTATTCATCTGAGATTAGGGAATGGATACAAATTTAAAACTGGCTGCTCTTGCTGTGAGTGATAAAGTTCACTGTCTCTGACCGATGGTCTCATCTCCCCGACAGCATCTGTAAGAAATGAACATGCGAGGTTGCTAAAAATCTCAGCATGGTAAAATCTCAGAACTCCTAAAATTCTTAACTGTTTTCCAATGGGAATGCAATACTGACAAAGACTTGATTTTGGAAAACAATGTGGTGTTTTCTCATGGTTGCATTAGGGGATGTGAGGAAATCCCTGAGATCCACAACAAAAATTCTTGCTCATGTGCTGTGCAAAGAAGTGTAAAAGATCTGCATTATTAGGACTGAGGACGGCTTTCAAAATGTTGTCTATGCTCACTCTATTCCAGGTAGTACAAGGAAAATAGGTAATTGCAATTTCTAGGTGAACGGGAGTAAGTCAGTTGTTCACTCTCTTTAAATTAGTCAAGGGGTGATCAAAGCCAAAATAAGATGTATCAACAATAAGAAATAGAAGAAAATAGAAATTAAACATAAGCTTAAATTAAAAAGGAGACACGGTCCTGTGCTGGGCTCTGGGGACTGGAGAATATATATGCATCAGTCAAATTCAAGGGTTCATTGGCTAGGCCCAAGCATCAGCTCGAGATTCAATGAACATTTAACAATTAGTATACTGGGAGAAATATAATATTCCTCTCCCTGATCAGAAGAAAATCAGATGGCTCAATGAAACTCTTAATTCACAGAGATTCTGCCAGATGCAGAAAAATAATTCACTGATGACTCAACTAAGACATACTTAGTTACTGCTTATAATCCATCATCACACACATACACAGTGGTAGACAGATTTGTAGTATTTAGTGGGAAGAGTTCTGTGGGCAGAGCTCAGAGAATAGTTTTCAAAGTATCAGCCAACTTTTGTACTTTTGCCAATAGTCAAGCTTTTCCCAGGTAGAAAACTACAGTTGGGCAAACAATATTCTTGTTTAGGAATTCTAATTTTGAAATTATACTGTAGCTTTTGACTCTTCAGTATAAAACCTTGTTCAGAAGATCACGGTAAGACCCACTGTCTGATATGGGAGCTGGAAACTAGCTGCTGAACCAGCCCATCTGAACCCCAGACTGCTAATGTAAGCAAGAACATAGCCACCATCAGAGTTGAGCTGACAAACTTAAAAGCTTGATATTTCTGTTGTATGAACAACCACTGTTGTCCAGGCACAGATCTCCTTCTGCAAGTGATCTCTTTTCTTCACTTGGTAAAGGACATATTGGTGGGATGTTGTAAGAGCTTTCCCTGGCCCATTTGCCCTTTCTGCAGATTATCAAAATTTTCTTCACAACTGGTGACATATTTTCAGGAGTCAATGTTGCCATTCCAGTCTTATCAGCTGAGAATTTCTGCATGATTATGAGCAGAAGCCTTAGACACCCTGACGTTGCCTACAATTTTTCCAGCATTTCAGGGCATTTCACATTCTGAAAATGATTCACCTTTTATTTTAAATTAATGGGAAATAGTCAAAGTCTGCAATGAATATTATATATTTCCTAATATCTGCAGAAATTTGGTACTCATGCATTTGGACAAATTTATAATTCCACCACCCTCACCTCTTTCTAGTCTACACATTTTAGATTGCAATTTGATTACTGAATATGACCACCCCAACCAAGGTTCTAGTACCTCTTAGATACTATCTGTGTTAAGGTTAGAAGGGGCACATGTTATGTGGGTTGCATAAACCTGCATTAAATGTTTGCAATAGCACTGTCTCTTCTGGACAAAGCTCTGATTCTAAGAAGTAACTTAATTAGAAGTCATTATAGTTATTAGTATGGGGAATTGAATCAGCTATTTTGGTTTGGGTGGTTGATGAAGACACAGGAAAAAATCCAGCAAATATGAATGGAATGCTTTAACCCTCTGGAGGCATGAATTAAGAAGAAAATAATACTTTGTCTCCTGTACCTACCTCCACATACTATCTTGAGTGACTAGTCCTTGGGCTAAGAAAAGAGCTAGATTGTGGTGAAGAGTAAAGACCATAATGAAATAGTTTGAAAACCATGAGAGATTTGTTGTTTCAGTAAAGTAGATTTTGCTTAAAGTAAACATGTATTTTTCATTCACTAAATTCTAAAATGCATCCTGTGGCATGTGCTGTGCTTACTGTGCTGGTATCCAAGCTAGACAAGTAAAGGTGGATAGACAGAAAACATCTGAAGAAGGTAGTTTCTGTACTGAGGCTGGCAAAGTCTAAGTAGGTAAAAGGAGGAAACCCAAAGGCCAAGGGTGAGCTGGATCAAAAGTGGTGAGGTAGCAGCTAACACAGTTGACAAGTATTTGCCTGGATGTATCTCAAGATACAGTGAAACATAAAGATATACCAAGGAAGGCAGATGCCAGATGTAGAAAGAAATGACTAAACAAAGTTGATTTTGTGGGCTTAGAGTTGGAAAGGCATTAAGAGCCACCAAGACGACGTAAGCTTGCCTTTGGCTGGAAAATAAATGCAAAATAAAGTATCGACTAGAAAATATAGTATAGATTCTTGAGGGCAAAAATTAAAGCACCAATTGGAATGCTTTGAGAACAACACAAAGAAGACCATAAAAAAAATTACTTCTTAAATTCTACCACATGCTGAATGTGCCATCTGAGACTACATCATGTGACCTTTATGATTCCAGGGATGACATAATAGAGACCATGAACCCTGGGCTGGTTCCTGTATTTATCTTCTGTTCCAACCCATCCTAACTTAACACTTTTAATACTTTCCAGGGTGAACCAGAAACCACTTTGTACTTTTCCCTCTCTCCATGTTTTAGTCTTTTTCCAAATTCTTCTATTTTCTCTTCTTCCTTACAAGAAGTTATCTAAATTAACTCCCATATTGTTCCATCAAATGATCATGTAAATCAAATATCTCTTTTTTCTTTAAATAGTAACTAAGTCTCCCATTTAACTCTTAACACTGTTTAAAAAAAAAGATTAATACAGGTACACATCTATGTTTATTGTTCAAATAAGAAAATTGAAGATAGTTGTCGACATTTGCCAACATCAATTTTAATCTTTGTTATCTTGCATAATCTTGTAGTCCTTTGGTAAATCAGTTGTAATTAGGATGTCGTTCATAAACTGCAGATGGCTGATGAGTTGGCCTTGAAAGAGAGGTAGATGATGTATCAGCTATCACTGTTATTGGAAACCGTGGGTTGCTCACAGGTTAAAGTTTACGAAAACGACCTTCATTGGCAGATATGTTGTGATATCTTTTTGGAAAAGTATAAGGCTCCACCATCAGTCCAAAATAATTCCTCTGTATGGGAGAGACGATTCGGTACTGAGAAGTACAAATTGTAGTTGTAATGGAGTTAATCACATGGCCATTTGTTTCATTGTAGCTGTTTTGAATGTGCCCGTGGACTATGGTAAACTGATTTAAAATAGCTCGTTGATCCACTGCACTTTGTTATGGTGGTCTAACTGAAATTGACGATGGAGGAGAAAAATCACCTCTGATCGGGGTAGTTTTATCACCAATTATGTGGCTAGTAGAGGGCTTTCTTATTAGAGGCATGTTTAAATTTGCAGACGGTAAAAATGCACTTTCTCCACTAGTGTCAGCCACAAAACCTGAAATATGATTATCCACATTACACCCTGCTTATAGTGCTTCTTGTTGAAATCTTCAGCCAATGAAGACACCAGAGAGGAATTTTTAATCCCAACTCTTCTTTTTATTCTCACTAAAAGCTGGGGACAGCCTCGTTTAAAATTTGGATTATAATAGAAATGCAGCTACAACCAAAGGAGAAATATTTTAGTAATATTTTAAACCAAAATACAAGTCTAGAATAAGCCTAACCTATAAAAGCTCAGATTCCACGTTTTCTATGCAAAGATAATATCATCAAAATATGAACATTACTGACGATTTTTTTGAAGTTCCTTATTTGGAAACTACACATTTAAATAGTATACTCATCAAATTTAAGAAGTTAGCAATTGCAGTAACGGTCAATGCCACTTTTTAAAAGCAGCTTTAATACCTTTATTAAGATTTCTGGAAAGATTCAAAGTTGCAAGCGAAGTTTCTCATAATATTGACTACTTAATGTACTGTCCTCATTTTTTAGAAAAAGTAAAGGATTTTAGCCTTAGCAGTTTTATAAAATTTTCAAAATCTAGCTTTATATTTATATTACCATTGATTGATAAACAAAATAAAATTTTATATATAAGTTACCAAGTGGTAACTAAAATTTCTGAATACTTTGCTTAAAACAGAGACTCCCTTTCTTCAGCCAGAAAGTCAGCTAGACAAGCAGAAGTTTGAAAATTCTGCCGTACTTTCCTAAACCCATAATGGTAATGCTGTCTAAGTAAACTTTTCATACTTCCAGTTTCAAATATTCTGAAAGGAGCCTTTCTTTCCAAAACTTCCTTCTTAAAGACATCTTCATCAATCACAATGAAAGATCCATTATCTTCCAACTAGATGGATTTAAATTGGTCACTCCCAGGCATTTTCAAGAGTTTTTTTGGAAATGTCAGAGAATGAAAATGATTATCTTAATCTGGTTCAGAGACACAATGTGTGTTACATGGTGTTTAAAACAAGGATTCTAAAGACAAAGTCTAAAAAGCATTTTCTTCAAACATAGACCTCACGTCCAAGTCCCCAGAGAATGTTTGATCACACAATAGAGATCTACCAGAGTTTCCTGAACCAGTTGTTCCATCTTTAAAAGACACATCTTGAATTTCTGAAGAAATATGTGCCATCTCAAATAACTTTTTCTACAGCTACTTTTCTAATCTGCATGATTTTGTGCAATGCAGTTTAAAATGCTGCTTTGGCAGGCCTGCACAGATAAATTGCTGGACCTTCACAATGCTTCTCAACTTGAGTAGCTGTGACATCACAAAACGACTGGTCTCCCAGCAGCTCAAGTGTAACGTTCAGCCAGTGTTTATTTCTCATTCATCCAGTTAAAATGAAACATATTGGATACTTATTTTTATAGTGTGATTTGCAAATATTTTCCCCATAAAATCTTTTAAACAATTAAATATTTGGGTCTATGAAATAAAACCAATCTCCATTTGTCCACAAATTTATAACAGATTTGAGAACAGAGTATAAATAATGCAGAAAATGTATAAAATAATTTTTAAGTTTTGTAATTTACAGTGAAATTTGTGTAAAACCTGTACAGAAATGTATTACTATTTCATCATCATTTGTAATTAAAGTGAAATATAATTTGATTTGGAAATGGAAATAGGCATTTATATGTGTATTTTAGAATAAGTAGCTCTATATGCAAAACATGAGAAGAATAAATATCAGTTTATTTGGTATGTTTATATATAAATGGTTAATATATATGAAATAAAATTATATTAAAATAATCAATCAAATTGAAGATATCCCAAAGGGAAGAATTTTTTTTTTAATTTGTAGTTCAGTTCTATAAGTGAAACAAATGTAATTTAATATTCTACATTAAAATTGCAAAAGAGACAATCTTATTGTATATTTACAAATGTTTATTTTTGCCATTCTACCACTCAGAGGTTTATCATTCCCTAGAAGTAATAAATTTTCTTGACATCTTTATAATCCATACTCTTGGGGTTTCTGTTAAGTGTTCCAAAATGTTGTTGATATATAAACTTATGCACAAGATCCTGGGTTCAGTAAGCATTGCCTCCATTAAGGGACAAAGAAACAAACAATCAAAAAACAAAGATATAACAGTATATGTAGGTTGGGGTGGAAGAGACCAGGTAAAATATTTTAGGAAGCAATACTTTTCTCAGTCCTGAAACAGTTGACATTGTTAGTATAATACGGCATTTTAAGGCAAGTGTCTTGTGCACTAATTGTAAATAATAGCTATGTTCTGTATCAGTAAACTGTAGTAAATCCAGTTCTACCAAATATTATATTCTTTATTAAGAAATAAATTCCTTTAAACATACGCCAATTCAAAATCAGTGATAAAATTTTTAAATAAATAAATGTACCCTCAAGCTACAATGTAAATTTTTCTTTCACTATGTGTAAATTCCCTTCTAAATAAATGTTAGCAACCTGAATTCATTGCATATTATAAGTATTATAAACTATAGTTAAGTTGGTTTAGTCCTGATAGATAAATATTATTTAACTTACACAAATGAATATGTGTGATATCATCCCTTTAAAAAACAAAGAATTCAAAAATAACAATCTCAAAATATGTAGGAAAATTATAGACAGTTCTGATCTTAACATCTTTATAAAAATATCCTTAAATTCGCTCTAGATAGAATGTAACTAAGCATAATAAAAGCCATATATGAAAAACCCATGATTTATTTCAATTTCAATGTTAACTTACAGGAAGATTTTCTTCTGGTCCAGTAATAAGAAAAAGAAGCTCATTTTCACAAGTACTAAATTACACTACTAGAAGTCCTAGCCAGAATATCTAGTAAAGTGTCGGAGCCAGCCGACAATCGATCAGGTCCAGAAACCTGTGCTGCAGGACTGAGGAAAGAAAGACAAGACTAAAAGGTGGGGTTGAGAGGATCTCACTCTAGCCCGCAAGACGCTAGGTCAAGAGTGGACATCGAGTTTATTTCAGGCAGTTAATTTATACAAATTCAAGTGACTACCTTGTGCATTCTTGCACGTAGGCACAGGTATTGTTTTTCAGGGTACATTAATGGTGTGCACTAAAATCATTATCATTGTTTACTGTTCCACACACGAAGATTGACTGATCCCCAAAAGCTAAGATCATAGACTAATATTATTGTTCCTTTAGGCTAACATCATGACTCGTGTATCATTAGCTCAAGTGATTGTTCTTTCAGACAAAGATCACTAACTTGTGGCCGATTGTATCTCTTTTTCCAGAAGCCCTAGTTCTTAATAACTCAATGGCATTAAGATGTTTTTCCGACTCCAAATGCACCTGCTGTTTTTCTAACAAAGGGGTGGCGGGACAGAGATTGTCTTAGCTCAATCAGCCTTAAAGCTTGACGCCCCGCACTCTGGGAGTTTAGGCCCAGTTTCTGTGCTCGGCAGTCCCAACCTCAGAGCCTGGCGCCCCACATTCTGGGAGTTTAGGCCCATTTTATGTGCTCGGCAGCCCTCAGGTCATGAGTGGCCCCCCGCAACTCCCCCTTTTTTAATTTTTAAATAATGACAGATGCATCCAGGTCCAGAACATCCCGCCATTATTGCCGATGAATTCGGCTAAACGCAAGCATCCGTTGCATCAAGAATTCGGACAAACAGGAGAGTATACAAAGGGCCATACAAATCAGGATCAAAATTATTATGACAATCACCAGAGCATGCTTCCACCAGTCACTTTTAAACCAATCAAACCATTGTGCTGGCAAGAAAGGTGTGGGAGAATCCATATTTTTAATTTGCTTTTGCATATCATCCACAGCTTGAGAAATATTAGCAGACAAGTCTGGTATAAACACACAACATTCTACCTTAATAATAGCACAAGTCCCTCCCTGAGCAGCTGTAATAAAATCAAGAGCCATCCTATTTTGAAGCACTGCTTTTCTCATAAGCGTTTGTTCAACATTGATTTCTTCTACAGCATGCTTTACATCAATTAGAGCCTTCTGTGTAAAATTAGTTAAAGCATTTACTTTAGTCGTGATATCAACATTTCCTAATGAAGGAATAAAAATAGCAGCAAGATAATCATACCACTTAAAAGCTGATCGAATCCAATGAGCATGCAAATTAGGCATATTAGCAGGAATGCCTTGTACAGATTTTACAATTCTGCCAGGTGCTATAACAAATCCTAGCGTACAACGTCCCACCCAGCCACAAGGTAACCAAGGCCAAATATTAGTTCCACAAATCCATTTTGTCCCATTAGGTGCAACACAACGATAGCCTGGATTATTCCAGTCAGAACCAGGCCATACAAAAGGCTTTTTACATATAAATGTAACATCTATGGTCCATTTACAAAGTCTTTGAGATAAATATCCCAAATATTTCCAGTCCTTTCTTGATAGAGTCTTTTCATTAAATCCACATGGTTGTTCTCTTTGTTCCCAACAAATATCCGCAGGACTCGTTAATTGTCCAGCTTCTGGTGTAACCCACATATGTTGGTCCCATATTTGATAGAATTGTCCCGTAAGACGTTCAGAAATATCTGCGTTCGGTTGTCTTGCTTGCGGTGGGACTTTACGATATAAATCTATAGCCTCTTTTTCTGTAGCATTAAGATCGAAAAGAAAATCTGACTGTGTAACCTTTACCGAACACCAGGCAAGTGCAGACACATTTTGAGAATACAACCCAGCATATCTTTCCCGTTGTTGAAAAAGCAATTCACAAATGGCATGAAATTCATGTTTAGTAACAGGCATAACCCACCAAGGCAAACTTCCAACGGATAAAGGCATAGCACTGCATACCCAACAGTCAGATGAGTTATGGAAATCAGCATAAGCTTGAGCCCAGGACAAAAACACATTGGCGTGTGCACCAGGAAAAGATGACAAGGTAATAGAACATGCCAGGCTCACAATTAAGAACATCAGTGACACAGGTGAATTTTTAGTCGTCTTCGCTATCTGATTCGCTTGTTGAACAAACTGCTGCACCTGTGTCTCTGTTGGCAGGGTCTGAAGTTGTAATCGTCGAAGTCTGGATAGCATCGTTCTTTTCCGCCTGGCGTACCAGCCTTTCCGGAAGCCAGCGCGGCGTATCGGCATCTTGCGGAAAAACACAAACATGGCCTCTTCCCCACATTAGAACTGGATCGGGGCCAGCCCATTGATTAGTTAGTGGATCCTTCCATCTCACCAAAGGGTGGTGAGAGGGTTGTTTATTCCAAAAACTTTGGGCGGCCGAATTGCCTTTTATGTCGTAAGTCAAAACATTTAAAATAAAAAGGGCATGGTGTAAATAGTTCTGTGGAGTAAGGGGATATAATTCCCCCTTCTTTAATTTATGAATTTGATTTTTAAGCGTTTGGTGGCAACGTTCCACAATTCCTTGCCCTTGAGGATTATAGGCAATTCCAGTTTTATGCTCTATTTTTAAAGTTTGGCAGAAGCGTTGAAACATTCGGCTAGTGTAGCCAGGGCCGTTGTCGGTTTTTAGCACACGAGGTTGGCCCATGACAGAAAAACATTTTAAAAGATGATTAATACAATGTTTGCTTGCTTCTCCAGTTTGTAATGTAGCATGGATAAAACCTGAATAAGTGTCAATGCTGACATGGACAAATGGAGTGTTACGAAATTCTTTAATATGAGTAACATCCATTTGCCAGAGATGATTAGGTAAAAGTCCCCGAGGATTTACCCCATAGTGTGGGACGGAAACTGTAGTAGGACAGGTAGAACAGGTTTTTACAATTTGACGAGCAGCTTCACGAGGGATTTTAAATTGCAGCCGCAAGCTATGACTATTTTGATGATGAAGCGCATGAGAACGTTTAGCTTCATCAAAGGCAGGATAAAGCTGAGTAGCTCGATCAACATTAGCATTTCCTTCAGAAAGAGGGCCAGGTAAATTAGTATGTGCCCGGAGATGACCAAAATAGCAAGGATGACGGCGACTGCGAATAATAAGCTGCACGTCAAAAAATAAACGGTTGACATAGGAATTAACAGTGCCAATAAAAGGAACAGTTTCTAAAATTTGTAAGGCACGAATGATATATTGGCTATCAAAAAAAAGATTACAGGGCACATGTTGCACCGCTATTAAAACAGCTTGAACTACTAATAGTTCTACTACTTGAGCAGAAGTTTGAGATGTTTGCCAAGAAACAGTTTTATCTTTAATAATATAGGCTGCAATACCATTAGATGATCCATCGGTAAATACTGTGGTAGCTGAGGAAAGGGGGGAGAGAACAGTATTGTTTGGGAAGAGAAATGGATGCGACTTTGCAAATTGAATTAGTTTATCAGCTGGATAATGAGTAGTAATGCGCCCTCTAAAATGGGCTAGAGCAAGGGCCCAAGAATCATTAAATTGTTGTAACTGAGCTTGTTGCTCTCTAGTATATGGAACTGTAATATAATGTGGGTCTCTGCCTAAATATAAAGTGGAGGCAGTACGTCCCTCTGCAATTAAAGAGCAGACTAAATCAGGATAAGCAGCTAAAGCTTTTGAAGGGGAAACATGCATATGTATCCAATACATAGGACTATGCTGATAAAGCACTCCGGTTGGCATATGAGGAGTGGGTAAAATAAGTAAACCCCATTCTTGATTATAGTCACAGTAAGTACATTGCTGGTTTTCAATGGCCTGTTCTACTTCACATAAAGCCAAAGAAGCTTCAGCAGTCAATTTTCTAGAACGAGGATTGGTGTCTCCTTTAAGAATGTCAAACAAGGGTTTTAAAGTTCCAGTAGAAAGTTTTAAATAAGGACGAATCCAATTAATATCGCCCAGAAATTTCTGAAAATCATTTAAAGTTAAAAGGGAATCCGTGCGTAGCTGAATCTTTTGTGTTTGAAAAGTAAAATTATGTAAACGGAATCCCAAATATGCATACGGGCAAAATCGTTGAACTTTTTCATCAGCAATTTGAAGGCCAAAGGCTTTTAAAGAAATCAGCATTTGATCAAATACAGTTAATAAATAGCCTTCTTGAGAGTGTGCAATTAAAATATCATCCATATAATGAATCAAATAAACATCTGGATATTTTAAACGAATAGGCTGTAAAGCTTTAGCAACGAATTTTTGACATAAGGTGGGGCTGTTAGCCATGCCTTGAGGCAAAACTAGCCACTGATATCGTTGCATAGGCTCTTTAAAATTTGTGGAAGGAACACTAAATGCAAATCTCTTACAATCATCAGGATATAGAGGAATAGTATAAAAACAGTCTTTTAAATCAATAATAATTTTATAAGTTCCATCAGGTATAGCCATAGGAGTAGGCAGACCGGGCTGTAAGGCACCCATTAATTCTAAAGTTTCATTTACTTTGCGTAAATCTTGTAACAATCTCCATTTTCCAGACCTTTTCTTAATGATAAATATAGGAGAATTCCAAGGTGAATTAGAGGGAGCAATATGCCCGCTGTCCAACTGTTCCTGCACCAATTGTTTTGCAGCGGCAATTTTTTCTTGAGAAAGGGGCCATTGATCGACCCACACAGGTTGATCAGATTTCCATACAATAGGATCTGCGTGAGTCGCAGGACAGTCAAGGGCCCCCATTAAAAATAACCCAAACCTGTCTTATCCCTCTTTCCTTTTATTTGTAATGGTTGAGTAATTCCTTGATTATGTTTACCTAGGCCTTTATTTGGATATAATCCTTGTGATAACAACTGGTAAGAAACAGTGGGGTTGGGGCTATACAGAAAGACCCCCATATTAGACATAATGTCTCTTCCCCATAGATTAACAGGCAAACTAGGAAGAATATAAGGCTGAAATATTCCAGAATGTCCTTCCTCATCCTTCCAAGAGAGAAAAGCAGAACTTTGTTCCGGATTATGCGATTGTCCAATTCCTTGTAACATGGAAAGGGCAATTTGTTTTGGCCAATTTTCAGGCCAGTGAGAGGCAGCAATTACAGAAATATCTGCTCCAGTATCTAGAATGCCTTTAAATTTTTTGCCTTGGATTTCCAAAGTCAATTCAGGTCTCTGGTCGCTTATCTGTTGCATCCAATAAGCGTCAGAGGAACCAAAACCTGCAGTACCTCTTTTATGATCAGTTTTATGTCTTCCAACAGTAAGAGTCGGCAATAAGATTAATTGAGCAATACGTTGGCCTGCAGGAATGGCCGTTATCGTTCGAGGAGAGTGAGCCATTACCTTGATCTCTCCTTCAAAATCAGAGTCAATCACTCCTGGAGCAACAAACAACCCTTTCATAGTTGTACTACTGCGTCCTAACAATAGTCCCACACTGCCGGGAGGTAAAGACCCATAAATTCCAGTAGGAAGGGCCTGCATTCCCATTTCTGGGGTCAATACTGTGTAGGTGGAGGCACAGAGGTCCAGTCCTGCACTCCCTGGGGTTGCTCTATAGAGGTCTGAAATACTTGGTCGGGAAGAAACGGGTTGTGGCTGACCTGAGAGGTCTCCTGAATTGCCTCGTAACATTGTTTCAGGGCCTGGGGCTGGCCCCTCACCCAGTTTCCCTGGTTCAGAAGTTGTCCATTTATATCAGTTTTAGATCGACAGTCCTTAGCCCAATGTTTTTCCTTTTTACATCTGGGACACAGGCTTGGGCCTGTAACTAATGTATTTTGACCCATTGGCTGCTGTCCCCGTTTAGGACATTGATTTGCTCAATGTCCCAATTGGCCACAAGCATAACAACTACCAGGAGGACCAGCTACTCTGGAAGATCCTTGGAAATTGTGTTTAGGACGATTTTGTTGAAATAAAACCTCTTTTACTGTTTTTCCTTGTAAAGCAGCAGCTAAGGCTATTCCTTGAACATAGGAAGGTCCTATATCAGCACAAATTCGTATAAAATCAGCCAAATTACTCTTTTTTCTATAAGGTCTAAGAGCTGCCTGGCAAGCAGAATTAGCATTTTCATAGGCCAATTGTTTAGCTAAAACCAATCCTGCTTGCTCGTCCCCTATAACCTTACCGGTCTCCATAAGGCGAGCAACAAAATCCTGATATGGCTCGTAGGGACCTTGTCGGATCTTAGACAGATCCTCAGTTTTATTTTCAGAGTTTGGCAGCTTCCTCCATGCTCTCAACGCTGCTGCATTTATTTGAGGATAAGCACCAGGCAAATATCCTAATTGTGAATAGGTATCCTGGTATTGTCCCTCTCCGGTCAGTTTTTCTAAGGTAACCTGAATACCTTGTCTTTGATTAATACTTGCTGTTGCTGCACAATTTTCATAAAATTCTGATTTCCAGAGTAAATAATTTCCTCCAGATAAACAGGCGCGTGCCACTTGCTTCCAGTCATTAGGAGGCAAATATTGATTTCCTAAACTTTCAACAATGGCTTGTGTAAAAGGAGCAGTAGGTCCATATTGAGCACAAGCCATTTTTAATTCTTTTAATTGTTTAAAAGGAATAGTTTCATAGTATCTCTGTTGTTGGGCATCCTCAAGACTGGATATACTAAAGAAAAACCAGGAATGTGTTCTCCTTCTTTACTAGCTTGTTGCAAAGCCTTTTGTAAAGGACTTAAAACAACAAATTTTGGTGTCCATGCCTCCTGGGATGTGTAACCAGGAGGGGGAGAAGAAGTTAGAGGTAAGGTCCTATGGTTATTTTTAGAAACATTTTGTTGAACACATTCTGTAATAATGTTTTTAAGCTTAGTCATGTCAAAATTTTTATTTTCTTCAGTTAAAAAGACACCCCAAGGGTCTTCATCCCTATGATATTGAGCAGCTTGCTCCTCTAATTCCTCCTGATCGGCTGGATCTAATTCTGAATCAAAGGGATTGTCACTTGCATTTACTGCAGGAGGAGCAGAGGGTGCTTCTTTCAATTCTGTATTAGTAGGAGCGGAAGGCTCAATATTTTCTATCTTGACTGTATCTAATTTCTCTCCCTCAGTAGCTGGATCGAGGCAATCTCGAATTAACTGCCATAAGGGCAAAACAGTGACCGGTAATTTATTTGGGCCATTAGCTGTATAATAATCTCTCAAACGAACCCCAACAACTCTCCAGGTTTCTAAATTGACAGTGCCTTGTTCTGGAAACCAAGGACAAATTTCCTCCACAAAAACAAGAAATTGTTCTAAACGTTGCTTTGTAACCTGAATTCCTCTTGCTTTTAACATAACTCTAAGCATCTGTACAAATAAGCCTCTACTATTATTTTGCCCCATACTCTCAAATACACTCCCCGCAGAAACTTACTTTCACCTTAAAATCGAGCGCTCCTCTTTCCTTCCGCGGCGGTCGCTGCAGCAATCTCTTCCAGATTTCAGGTCCCTGTTCGGGCGCCACTTGTCGGAGCCAGCCGACAATCGATCAGGTCCAGAAACCTGTGCTGCAGGACTGAGGAAAGAAAGACAAGACTAAAAGGTGGGGTTGAGAGGATCTCACTCTAGCCCGCAAGACGCTAGGTCAAGAGTGGACATCGAGTTTATTTCAGGCAGTTAATTTATACAAATTCAAGTGACTACCTTGTGCATTCTTGCACGTAGGCACAGGTATTGTTTTTCAGGGTACATTAATGGTGTGCACTAAAATCATTATCATTGTTTACTGTTCCATACACCAAGATTGACTGATCCCCTAAAGCTAAGATCATAGACTAATATTATTGTTCCTTTAGGCTAACATCATGACTCGTGTATCATTAGCTCAAGTGATTGTTCTTTCAGACAAAGATCACTAACTTGTGGCCGATTGTATCTCTCTTTCCAGAAGCCCTAGTTCTTAATAACTCAATGGCATTAAGATGTTTTTCCGACTCCAAATGCACCTGCTGTTTTTCTAACAAAGGGGTGGCGGGACAGAGATTGTCTTAGCTCAATCAGCCTTAAAGCCTGACGCCCCGCACTCTGGGAGTTTAGGCCCAGTTTCTGTGCTCGGCAGCCCTCAGGTCATGGGTGGCCCCTCGCAGTAAAGAAAAAACATAAAATTCATCCAACTTGTAATAAAGTGAAGTTTTTAGATAACATAATTATGCATATATAGAAAACTCCATAGACTCCTCCAGTGACTGAAATAATGAACAAGCTTAGTAAACTTGCAGAATACAAAATCAACCTACAAATATCCGTTGCATTTTTGTATAGTAAAAACACAGTATCAGAAAGAGAAATTAGGAAAACCATTGTGTGTAAATTGATACCAAAAAGAATAAAAAAGGAATAAATTTGATAAGTGAAACAAAAGTTCTAAACATAGATCTATATATTACAGGTACAAGAAATATAAATAAACAAAATAAAAAGAAAGATATTCTGGGCTGATGGATTGTATAAAATATGAAGAAATATTCTACTCTATTTTTCACATGTTCAAACTCCCCAGAAGTAATTATTGAGGAGAATGTCTTTTCTTAATTTTATACTCATGCATCCCTTTCCATGGGTTATTTGATCATAGGTGTGAGGGATTATATCTGGTTTTTCTATTCTCTTCTATTAATTGGTGTCTGCTTTTGAGCCAGTATCATGTTGTTTTAATTATTAAAGTTTTGTAGGACTGTTTAACATCAGAGAATTTTAACCATTAGATTTAATACTCTTTTTCAGGATTATTTTGGCAGCTCAAGATCTTTGTTGTTTTAAAATTATTTGTTCTATTTATTGGAAATATCTCATGGGTATTTTCACATGAATCACACTAAATGTAGGTTGCATTGGGTACTATGTTTTTTTCAACCACATTGTTTCACATCATTAACATAAGAGATCATTTCATTTCTTTCGATAAGTTTTAATTTCCTTTATCAATGTTTTCTGTTTTTTAACGTATAGGTTTTCACCATGTTTGTTAACTTCATTTATAGGTGTTCTTTATATATATACAATTATATACATATTTGTAAACTCATTTCGTACACAAGTAGAGCAGGCAGAAGGCAGTGGCAAGACATATTCAAAGTCCTGAATGAAAGAAAGCTCTAATCTAAGATGCTTTATCAAGCAAGTTTAACTTTTAGAATAGGAGGAGAGATAAATAACATCCACACAAGCAAATACTTAAAGAATTTAGTAAGAGAAAGAGAAATACAGAAAGATCTACTCTAAATAAAAAAGAAGCAGGATGCTATAGAAAAGAGAAAGGCATAATTAGAAAGGCAATATCTGCAATGACTTATAACAGAATAAATATGATGTTGTATAAAAGGACATCAAAATTTTTAAAAGTCACAGAGTGAAACAGGAAAATACAGAGTGTTTTCTTCTTGTTTCTGTTCTCTGTAGGATCGGTTTGAGTTTGTATTCTTATCAGTTAAAATAAACATATTTAGTACTGGCCAATATACATACAAAACAAGATACCATAAGTCAAAAGCTTAAAATGAAGTCACAAAGACAAAAAGAAACCAAGGTAATAAAAGAAAACTTATCAAGCCATAAAAAAAAAAAGAAATGAACAAAAAGAAAATACCAAATCAACTGGAGAAAGAAGTTCAATATGGAAATAAACACCAGTCTATCAATAATTACCACAAATGTTAATGGACTTAGTGCTTCAATCAAAAGATATATATTGTCAGATGTGATAACATAACAAGACCCTACATTATGAAGCAAAGAAGAGACCCACTTTAGTAAGAGGAACACACATCCATTTATAGTCAGAAGGTGGAAAAATATACTCCATGCAAATACAAATGACAAGAAAGCTGGACTAGCAGTACTGACTTCACAAAAAGAGACTTTATAAAAAGGCCATAGAGAAAGATAAACAAGGACATAATTTAATGATTAAAGGAGCAAATCAAAATGAGGGTATTACACCTATTAATATATATGCAATCAATATAGGAGCACATAAATAAATAAAGAAAATACTAATAGATAAAAATAGAGAAATCCCTGGGAATACAATCAAAGTAGGAGACTGCAACTCCCCATTACAATCACTGGACTGGTCTTTCACAAAGAAAATTAATAAGGGAACATAGATAATAAAATAAATTATAAAATAATTGGAGATGCTTGATATTTTCAAAACAGTACTTCTCCCCAAAATAGTATATACATTCTTTTCCTGTGCACAAGGAACATTTTCTATGAAAGATTATGTACTCAGGTACTCAAGAAGCCTCCACATGTTAAGAAGATAAAAATTATTTCAAGCATCTTTTCTGAGTATAATACCATGAAACAAGAAATCCACCACAGAAAAACAGGGAGAAAAAATGACAGCATCCTGATTAAAAAACATGGTACTAAAACAAGGGGGGGAGATGATGAAGTAAAGAAGAAATTAAAAAATACCTTGGGAAATATGACAAAACACTACACAAAGTCTCTGGAATACTGTTAAAGCTGGCTTAAGAGGGAAGTTCATAGTGACAAGGCCCTCCTCAAACAAGAGGTAGAATTTCAAATAAATAATCAATCATTCTATGTAAAGTAATCAAGAAAAGGAGAGCAAACAAAACCAAAAGTCAACAGAAAGACTGAAAATATAAAGATCAAGAAGAAATAATTGAAATAGAGTTTAAAAAATAGAAAAAAATCAATCAATTTATTTTTTGAAAGGGTAAGCAAAATTGACAAACCTCTGGACAGGCTCACCAACAAGAAAAGAGAGAGAACAGAAATAATATTAGAAATGAAAATGGATAAACTTCAAAGGGTACAACAAATTTACCAAATATCATAAGGGAATACCATGAGCAATTGTATGGAAACAAACTGGATAACCAGGAAGAAATGGAGAAGTTTATAGAAACATTCAGCCCACCAATATTGCATCAAGGAGAAGTTAGCCATTTGAACAAACAGATCACCAGAAATGGAATAGAATTATCAATAAAATAAAAAATCTCTGCAAACAAAATTCAAACCCAAATAGCTTCACTGGGGAATTTGACCAAACATACTAAGAAAAATCCATACCAGTCCTCCTCAATCTCTTCCAAAAGACTGATATGGAGAGAGTACTCCCAAACTCACACCATAAGGCCAACATCAACCTGATACTAAAATCAGACAAAGACACTACCCCAAAAAGAAAACTATAGGCCAATATCATTGATAAACTTAGAAGTAAAAGTCCTTGAGAAATTATTAACAAACAGAATCCAAAAGCATTTAAAAATAAGATCATGAACCATGGACAAGTTAGATTCGTCCCAGGAACACAAGGATAGTTTAACATATGCAAATCAATCAATCAAATGTGATACACCATATCAACAGAAGAGAAGACAAAAAAGATGATCATCTCAGTAGATGCAGAAAAAGCAATTGTTTACATTTAACACCTATTTGCAATGAAAGTTCTTATCACAGTGGGCATAGAGGGACCATATCTCAACATAATGAAACCTATTTATGACAAATATATAGCCAGCATAATAATGGTGAAAACCTGGAACCATTCCCACAAAAACCTGAGACAAGACAAGGATCCCCATTCTCACAATTTCAACTCAATATAGTCTTGGAATTCCTAGCCACAACAATCAGGCAAGAAAAAGAAATAAAAGGATTCAGACTGGAAAAGAAGATGTAAAATTGTCATGATATGCAGACATGTCACTATATATAGAAATTGCAAAAGCTTCACAAAGAATACATAGGCTAAAAAAGGAAATGGGCAAGGTAGCCACAGTAATGTACAAAAACCAATTACATTTCTTTACACTACCATTGAATCAACAGGAAAACAAAGTATAGTAACAACCCCTTTTATAACTACACCCAAATTTATAAAATGCTTAAGAATATCTCAGACCAAGGAGGTGAATGAATTGTACATGGAGAACAAGAAAACATTGATTGAGGTAATCAAGAAAGATTTGAAGAATTGAAAAGATACCCAAAGGTCTCATAATGGAAGAAATATTATTGTTAAAATGGACATACTACCCAAGGCAATCCACAGACGTAATATGAGTTCCTATCAAATTATTCAAAACATTTCTTTTTAGGACTGAACAAATGATCATAAGAATTATATAGATACAATAAAGATCGATAATTTCCAAAACAATATTGAAGACAAAGAAAGAGGCTGGAGGAATAACCTGCCTGCTCTGCATACACTATTGTAGAGCTACAATAATCAAAACGTCATGATATTGGTACAGAAACAGGCATATGGATCAATGGAACAGAATAGAGAGCCTAGGAATAAATCTACAGGCCTATGTTCAATTAATATTTGACAGAGTAACCAAGAATATGACAGAGAAAAGACCATCTCTTCACCAACTGGTGTTGGGAAAATTGGATTGCAGGATCAGAGCAATGGAGTTAGAATTCTCCTTCACTTCATACACAACAATAAACTCAAAATGACTTGAAGGCTAAAATGTAAGCCAAGCCACAGTAAATCTCCTAGAAGAAAACATACACAAAACACTCTAAGTTAAATCGGAGCAATGATCTCCTAAAACAGCCTACCCAGGTAATTGATGTAAGATCAAAATTAATAAATAGGACCTAATCAAGCTTATAAGCTTTTGCACAGCAAAGGGAACCATAAACAAACAAAATGACAACTGACAGGATAAAGAAAATATTTAGAAGTGATGCAACTGACAAAGGCTAAATTTCCAAAATATAAAGAGTTCATACAACCTAATACTAATGCTTAAACACAAGAAACCCAATCTGAAAATTGGCAGAAGCCCTATACATGCAATTCTCCATTAGAAACATACAAATGACACAGATATATGAAAAAAATTGCTCACTATCATTATCAGAGAAAGGCAATTCAAAACTCTAATGAAGTATCACCTCACAATAGACACAATGGCCATCATTCAAAAGTCCACAGACAATTAATGCTGGGGAAGCTGTGAAGAAAGGAAACCCTCCGACACTGTTGGTAGGAATGAAGTTTGGTGTAGTCACTGTGGAAAACAGGATCGGGATTCCTCAAAAGAATAAAAATTGACTTAACATAATGATCCAGCAATCTCACTTCTGGGTATATATCAAAGAGAACCCTAATTCAAAATGTCAACTGCACCCCAATGTTCTCAGCAGTGCTATATACAGCAGCCACGACATGGAAGCACCCAAATTGTCCATCAACACATAACAGTGTACAGAAATTATGCCATATTTACACAATGGAATAATATTCTGCCATAAAAAATGATAAAACAATGAATTTTGCAGCAAAATATATGTCCCAATAATCTGTCATACTAATTGAAGTAAGCCAGAAAGAGAAAGAAAAATAATATATGACATGATATATGTAGAACCTTAAAAAAAATATTTGGAAGAGAACACTATGATTTCATCTACAAAACTGAAACATACATGCAGATCTTCTTTATAATCTTACGGTTACTGCTGAAAGAGATTTTGAGAGGATAGATTTGGGAGCTGTAGAGTTATAAATGTTATCCACTATATATAAAAACAGATATTTTCAAAATTTCTTTGTATGACACAGGGCAGTATGTTAAATATTGTGAAGTTAAATTTAATTAGCACACAAATATACGCATGAAGTGGGACACTGTGCTAAACACTACAGATTGACCCATTGTAAATGGCAGTACTTCAATGATAAATAAATGAATAAATAAGTAAATAAGTAAGAAAGTTAACAAAGAAATAAATAAATAGTATTTAATAATAAAAAAATACAAATATTCACACTACTTAAGTTTACACATCAAGAATCTAGGAGAAAACAGAAAGAAGAAGAAAATTGAATGAATGAGAGAAAGGTAAATAACAAGAGAAACAATTGAAAAGAAAAAAAATACCTAAGTCTGTTTGTTTTAAACACAAAGTGGACAAATATTTAGGTTGGCAAAGAAAATAAAGACTCAAATAAAATTAGAAATAAAAGAGAAGATATTACAACTGATGTTATAGAGATGCATAGCATCATAAGTAATTACCACTAGCCAACAACTTGAATGACCTAGAACAAAAGACATATTCCTAGAAACATATGTCTTCCAATAATGAATCAAGAAGAAATTAAATAGAGCAAAAGTGTGTATGAGTAAATCAGTAATCAAAACCTCCCAAACCACAAAATATTTACAAGATGAATTTACTGGTGAATTCTTTAATACATTTGAAGAAAATTTCTCACCAATTCTTCCCCAAACCATCCAAGAATTTGAAGGGGGTGAAAGTATCCGTACTTGTTTTATGATGCCATCTTTATTTGCTTAATAATGCTAGAAAGGACATTATAAGCAAAATATTGAATATTATCCTTGATGTATATATGTGCCAAAATTCTCTAAAAAACACAAGCAAAATGAATTCAACAACACATTTAACGTTTCATACACATACATGAGTAAATGAATTTATCCCTGGGTTTAAGGATTCTTCAAAATATTCAAATCAATAAAGGTGACATGCCTCACTAAGAGAATGAGAAATAAATCTCACATAATCATCTCAATAAGTGCGGAAAGAGCATTGTATATAATGCAACATCTTTTGAAGATACTCCCAACAAATTAAATTAACCATGTCAGTGGTATGATATCATATACACACAAAAACAGTGTGGAGAGAAGAGAATCAGTTCTCTGCTTATTGATTCTTAGAAAAAGGGTTTATATAGGACATGCAAAATGCCTCACATAACATCTAAGTTATAACAATGATAATAATCTTAAGCTATTTATGTCCACATACTCCCGCAGTAAGCACAGGATGTTAAATGATAAAGGATTGTCTTAAAGTTCATCACCGAACTTCATTTAGTGGGCCATCTCTTATCCAGCTGGCTGTGCCTGACTTAGGTTATCCTCCTCTGAGTATTTTACCCAGCATAGGCTATACAGCCATCCATACTGGATACATTGAGTAGGCCATTTCTTATCCAGCCTGGATATATGACATTCCTCACAGCTTATCAGTTCAGTCCATGGGCTTATTCTCTAGAGCCTTCAGACAGGGGCCTACACACCCAACATCCCTTGATAAAAAACTGGATGAATAAAATTTGATGTTTATGTGCAATGGAATCAATACTTTGCATTCCTATCAACAGTGTCCACGGCGTTCCCTTTTCTCCTCAGTCTCACCAACATACATTTCTTTTCTTTTTGATGAGAGCCTTCTGACAAATGTGACGTCTTGTCTAATTTTTGGTTTATGAATTTCCTAATTTATAACTCTGAACACATTTTTATTTCATATAGCCAACTGTATGTTTTCTACAGAAAAATGATTCAGATCAATCTATTCAGTTCCTATGGACTTTTTTTTAATTGGATTGTTTGGATTTTTTGTTGTTGTTGTGTATGACTTTGCCATATATTTTGGATATTAACACTTGATTGGAAAATATCACTTGCAAATATATTCTCCCATTGTGTTGGTTGACTTTTCATTTTATTGATAATTTCTTATGCAGTGTAAATGTGTTTAGACTGACACAGTCATATATTGTTATTTCTGCTTCTGCTTCCCTTGAGAGAGGAGACATATGAAAAATCAATTTAAATCAAGTGTACTTCTTATGTTTTACCCTAGGATTCTTTGTTTTCAGGCTTTATATTTTATATGCCCAGGAGTGGGTTTGCTGTGTCATATGATATGTATTTTTTTTTTGTTATTTAAAGGAAATTCCATACTGTTTCCAAAGTGGTTGCACCAATTTTCATTCCCACCAACAGCGTTGTACTGTCCCTTTTTCTCTACAACCTCCAAAGTCTTTATTATTTGTAGACATTTGATGAAAACCCTTCTCAATAGTGTGAGGTAAAACATTATTTTATTTTTGTCTTGCCTTTATATAATGATTAGCTAAGTGAGCATGTTTCTATATTCCTGTTTGTCATCTGTGTGTCTTTTTTAGAGACTTGTCTTCTATTCATTTTCTGGCTGAGTTGTTTGTGGATTTTTGAAATGGAATTTTATGAATGATGTGTGTATTTTAGAAATTAGCCTTATGTTGATTACATTGTTTCCTAAAGTTTTCTCCCATTTGGAAGTTCATCTTTTCATTCTGATAATTTTGCTGTGTAGAAGCTTTTAAGTTAAATTAGAACCTATTTGATTATTTTGCTTTTATTGTTTTCAGCTTGGGAGAGTGACATGGGAAAATTTTTCTACAATATATCTATAGTTTTGCCTATGTTAGTTTCCAGGAGTTTTATTGTGTCATGTATTAGATTCAAATATTTAAATCATTTTGAGTTTATATATGTACAATGTGTGGGAATGTTCTAATTTCATTGATTTACATGTAGATGTCTAGCTTTCTCAACATCACTTGCTGAAGACTGTCTTTAGGCATTGTATATTTTTGTTTCCTTTGCCATAGTTTATTTGACCATAGGTGTGATGTTTTATTTCTGCCTCTGTGTTCTGTTCCAGTGAGATAGTTGTTTGTTTGTTTTCCAGTATTCTGCTGTTTTGATTACTGTAATTTTGTAATATAGTCTGAGATCTGGGAGGGTTATGGGTTATGTCTCCAACTTTGTTCTTTTCACTGATTGTTTCTTTTGCAGTTCTGGTTCTTTTGCAGTTCCATACAAATCATAAGACTGTTTTTATTTCTTTGGAAAATATCATGTATTTCGATCTGAATCACTTTATATCTGTAGACATCTTTTATAGTATGTATATTTTAACAATATTAATTCCTCTAAGCTAAGACTTTGAGATTTCTTTCCATTTCTATTCATCTTCTTCAAATTTATTTATTAGTGTCCTTTCGATTTTATTATCTTGTTTTTTTATAGGTTTTTAATTTTTTGATCTTATTTCATATGGATTTTTTTAAATTATGGAATATTTCATTGTTAGTGTAAAGAAATGTGACAGTTTTTGTATATTAGTCATGAATCATGCAACTTTGTTAAATGTCTTTATTAGTTTTAGTTGTTCTGGTGTGGAGAATCTTTAGGGTTCTCTATATAGATTATTATGTCATCTAAAATAATAACAGATTTACTTCATTCAATCCAACATGAATAAATTTTTTTCTATTCCAATTGCTGTGGCTAGGATATCCCATACTGTGTTTAATAGAATTGGTGAGAGTGGGTATCCTTGTCGTATTCCTTAATTTGGCTTTCAGTTATTCACTTTAGTATATTATATTGTCTGTGGGTTTGTGAGTAATGACTTTAGATATGTTGAGATATATTTCCTTAATCCTACTTTGGTAAGAGGTTTCTATTGTTGTTGTTGCTGTTGTTATTATTGTTGTTGTTGTTGTTGTTGTTGCTGTTCTAATGAATAAATGTTGAATTTTGTGAAATGCTTTGATGGATTTATTGGGATAACCATGTCATTTTTTCTTTTACTTTTGTTAATGTGTGCTTCAAACTTATTGATTTGTGTATGTTGAACCTCTCTTGTGACCCTGCAATGAATCCAAGTTTATTATGGTGTATGACTAATTTTTGGTATTGCTGGATTTAGTTTCCTAATAATATTTTGTAGAATATTTGCATCTAAATCAATCAAATATGTTGGCTTGAAGATGTCTTTGCCCGTACTTTGTTTTTGGCTTTGCTATCAGGGTGATGAAATCTTCATAGAATTAATTTGGAAGTTTCCCACACCTTCACAATTTTTGAATAGTCTGAAGAGTATAAGTTATGCTTTGTTTTTTTGTACAGTTCTCCACGGGAGTTGTTTATATCTACACTTCTAATCAACAATTTTTTTAAATGCAGATTCTATCTTTCTTCTAGTAAACAGTTTGCTCAAATTGTTTCTCCTTATCTCTGTCTCTTTCTAGACATTTGTCTATTTCTTCTAATTTGTCCATTTTATTGGCATATATGTGTTGACAAAATGAACACTTTTTTGTATAACTTAAGTAACAATTGTTATTTCTCTTCTATTATTTCTGACTTTATTTCTTTGGAGCATGTCTCTTTCCTTCATGATGGACCTGGTTAGAGGTTTTCTGATTTTGCTTATCTTAAAAAGAAAACATAAAACAAAATCTTTTGTTTTACTACACTTTTGAATAGTTATTTTTCCTCTATAATTTAAATTTGCACCTGTAATATTTAGGATCATGTTTTTTTCATTTTTTTACTTTTTTTATTGGTTTACATTCATTTTACAAAGTTGTCTCCAATTCCAGCGTAGAGCACAATTTTTCAGTTACAATGAACATACATACATTTTTTGTCCCATTTCTTTTTCTGTGAGCTGCCGTAAGATCTTTTATACATTTCCCTGTCCTACACAGTACAATCAAGTTTATCTATTCTACAATTTTGACCTCCCAGTCTATCTCTCCCCGCCCTCCACCCCCTTGGCAAACAAAATATTGTATTCTATGTCTGTGAGTCTATTTCTGTTTTGAATTAGGGCTTTTTGTTTTGTTTTGTTTAGTTTTTACATTCCACTGATGAGCCATCTCACATGAAATTTTTTTTTCTCTTTCTGGCTTATTTCACTTAGACTGATATTCTCCAGGACCATCCATGTTGCTGAAAATGCCGTTATGTTGTCATTTTATATGGCTGACTAGTATTCTATTGTATACATATTCCACATCTAATTTTTCCAGTCAACTGTTGATGGACATGTAGTCTCTTTCCATGTCTTGGCTATTGTAAATAGTGCTGGCTATGAACATTGTGGTTCAAGTGTTATCCTGAAATAGGGTTCCTTCTGGATTTGTGCCCAGGAGTGGGATTCCTAGGTCAAATGTTAAGTCTATTCCTAGGCTTTTGAAGAATCTCCATTCTGTTTTCCACAGTGGCTCCACCTAACCGCATTGCCACCAGCAGTGAAGGACGGTACCCTTTTCTCCACAGCCTCTTCAGCATTTGCCATTTGTGGATTTTTGGATCATGGCCATTCTGACTAGTGTGAGGTGATACCTCACTGTAGTTTTGATTTGCATTTATCTGATAATCAGCGATACTGAGCATTTTGTGATGTGTCTTTTGATCATTTGCATGTCTTCCTTGGAGAATCGCTTGTTTAGGTTTTCTGCCCATTATTGGATTGCATTGTTTATTTTTTCTATTCAGTTAGATGAGCTGCATATGTACTCTGAAGATCAAGCCTTTGTCGGTTTCATATGCAAATTATTTTCCCATTCCGTAGGTTGTCTTTTTGTTTCACTTCCGGTTTCCGTACTGTGTAGAAGATTGTAAGTTTCATTTTTTTCTCATTTGTTTATTCTTGCTTTTATTTCTTCTACAAGAAGAATTTTGAGACGTAAGTCAGATAATGTTTTGCATATATTTTCCTCAAGGAGGTTTATTTTATCTTGGATTATGTTTAAGTCTTTGATCCATTCTGAATTTATTTTTCTGTATGGTGTTCTAGCTTCATTGGGAGTGCTCTAGCTTCATTGATTTACATGCTGCTTTCCAGTTTACCCAACACCATTTGCTGAAGTGTCTATCTCAATTCCTTTGTATTTTCTTGCCAGCTTTGTCGAAGAGTAATTGACCAAAGTTTGTGAGTTCATTTATGGGCTCTCTATTCTGTTCCATTGGCCTATATGTATGTTTTCCTACAGATACAGTGCTGTCATGTTGACTGTACATCTACAGTATTATCTGAATCATTAGCGTAAAGATATGTCACTGATTTTTGATACTTAATCATGTAACCTGCTAACTTGCTGAATTCTTCAATCAGCTTTAGTAGTTTTTTCTGGATCTTGCAGGGTTTTCTATATATAGTAACATATTATCTGCATATCGTGAGACTTTTACCTCTTCCTTTCCAATTTGCATCCCTTTTAATTCTCTCTCTTCTCTGATTGCTGTGGCTAGGACTTCCAAGATTATATTGAGTTGGAGTGGTGATAGTGTGCATCCTTGTATTGTCCCAGATTTTAGTTGGAATATTTCGACTTTCTCACCATTGAGTACTATGTTGGCTGTAGGTTTGTTTCTATAGCTTTCATGATGCTTAAATATGTTCCCTCTATGCCCACTTTGGTGAGATTTTTTATCATACATGGGTGTTTAATTTTATCAAATGCTTTTCCTGAATCTATTGAGATGATCATGTGGTTTTGGTCCTTTCTCTTGTTGATGTGCTGCATTACACTGATTGATTTGCATATGTTGAACCACCTCTGTGTCCCTGGCAAGATCCCCAATTGGTCATGATGTATAATCTTTTATCTGTGTTGTTGGATTCTAATTTCTACTATTTTGGTGAGGATTTTGGCATCTGTGTTCATAAGTTATATTGGCCTATAATCCTCTTTTTTGTTAGTGTCTTTGCCTGGTTGTGGTATCAGGGTGATTGTGGATTCATACAATGACTTTGGGAGTATTCCTTCATTTTCAATTTTCTGGAAGAGTTTGAGAAGAACTGGTATGAGTCTTCTTTGTATGTTTTGTAGAAATCATCAGTGAAACCGCCCAGTCCTGGAATGCTATTTTTAGGGAGGTTTTATATTGCTATTTTGATTTCATTTCTAGTGCTCTGCTTGTTCAAGGGGTCAGTTTCTTCTTGATTCAGTCTTGGTGGGCAGTATGTTTCTAGAAACTTGTCCATCTCATCTAGGTTATACAGTTTGTTTCAATATACTTTTAATAATATTTTCAAATGATATTCTGTATTTATTTTTTAGTTGTTGTTATTTCTCCATTCTCCTTTCTTATTTTGCTAATTTGTGCTCTCACTCTTTTCTTTTATTTGAGTTTGGACAGTGGTTTGTTGATTTTACTTACTTTTTCAAAAAACCAGCTTTTGGGTTTGTTGCATTTTTCCCTATGGTGTTTTTAATCTCTATTTTATTTATTTCCTCCCCAATATTTATGATTTCTTACTCCTGCTGCCTTTAATGTTTTTTGTACTTCTTTTTCAAGTGCATTCTGCTAGTGGGTTAAATTGTTTATTTGTAATTGTTCTTCTTTTTTGAGGAAGGCCTGTATCACTATAAACTCCCCTCTCAGCACTGCTTTTGCTGTGTCCCATAAATTTTGTATGGTTTTGTATTCATTTTCTTTAGTCTGAAGGTAATTTTTCATTTCACCATTGATTTCTTCATTGAACCATTGGTTTTTTTAATAAAATATTGTTTAATCTCCATGTTTTCCTTTTGCTATCATTTGTTTCTCTGTTGTTGATTTCTACCTTCATGGCATTGTGTTCAGTAAAGATGCTTGAGGTAATTACTATCTTCTTAAAATCGCTGAGGTTTCTTTTGTGCCCATGTGCATCATGAATCCTGGAAAATATTCCACGTGCACTTCAAAAGAATGTATATCCTATTATGGGGGGTGCAAAGCTCTGAAAATATGCACCATGTGTATTATTTCAATTGTATTATTTAATTTCTCTGTTGCCTAATTTATTTTCTGTCTCAATGATCTTTTCAGTGATGTTAATGCAGTGTTGAAATCTCCAAATATAAATCCCCCTTAATATAAGTTAGTAATTATTTTATGTACTTGGTGTTCCTGTATTTGGTGCATATGAATTAACGAGTGTACTATCCTCATATTGTATCACTCCGTCAATCATTATATAATGTCCTTCTTTATCTTACTTTATGGCCTTTGTATTAAAGAGTATTTTGTCTGAAATCAGTAATGCAACACCTGTTTTTTGGCTTTTCCAATTGTATGGAATACCCTTTTCCATCCTTTCAGTCACAATCTATATATGTCCTTCTCTTTGAATTGGGTCTCTTGTATGCAGCATATTGAAGGTTCTTGCTTTATTATCCAGCATGTCACTCTATGAATTTCAACTGGAGCATTTAATCCATTAACATTTACATTAATTGATGATAGGTTTGAGTTTATTGCCATTTTTACCATATTTTCCATTTGATTTATTATTTCCTCTTTGTTCCTTTCATCTTCCTTTTATGGTTTGGTAATTTTCCTTTGTATTTTCATGAATTTTATTTAGTTTTATTGACTCCCTGATAAGTTTATTTATTCTTGTTACCCTTTTTTATAAGTCTTTTTGACAATTACTATAACTGATTTTATTAAAATGATATTAACATGATCTCAAACCCATCCTACTGAGAACAAAAAATTTTAAAATGAAAGAACAAAAAAAAATTCTCTATTTTTCTGCCTCCCTTTCCCACTCTCAATGATTTCTATGTCTTGTTTTAAAATTTTCTGTTTATTTTATTTATAATTCATGAGTTATCACGTTTCCAGCTGTGAGTTTCACATTTCTGTAGTATCCTGCTTCTTTTCTTTTTAGAGAAGACCTTTCAATATTTCTTTTATCAGGGGTCTAGTGTTGCTAAACTCTTGTAGCGTTTTCTTGTCTGTGAAATTCTTTATGTCTCCTTCTACCATAAAAGACAGCCTTGCTGATCAAAGTATCCAACGGTATATCATTTTTTCCTTTCAGGACTTTGAATATGTCTTACCACTCCCTTCTGACCTGTAGTACTTGTGTAGTGAAATCAGCTGCGAGCTTTCTGTGCATTCCCCTGTAACTCACTCTTTGCTCTTCTCTTATTGCCTTTAGGATCATTTCTTTATCCCTGAATCTGGCAATCTTAATTATATGTCTTTTTGTGGGTGTATTTGGGTTCTTCTTGTTTGGGACACTCTGAGCTTCCTGTACTTGGATATCTGATTCCTTCTTTAAGTTTGGGAAGTTCTCAGTCATGATTTTTTCAAACACCTTTTCAATCCCCTTTGATCTTTCCTCCCCTTCAAGGACTTCTATCACGCCAATATTGGCATGCTTTCTATTATCCCATAGGTCCCTTATGCTTTTTTCATTTGTTTCTCATTGTTTCTCTTGTAGCTCTTCTGATTGGGTGCTTTCTATTGTACTGTCTTCTAAGTCACTAATTCGTTCCTCTGTTTTATCTAGTCAGCTTTGCGACACCTTTTGATCATTCCTCATCTCAGTTAACGAGTTTACCTATTCTACTCAGCTCTTCTGTAAAGCTTCCATTTCATTTATGACATACTTTATATCTGTAAACACTATCTTTTTTATTTCCTTCAGTAGTTTGATCACTCCTTTTTTGAAATCTTGATGTAGTAGGATATCATTGTCTATTTCACTGATCATTCTTTCAGGGGATTTCTCTTGTGCTTTTAATTGGGAATGGTTTCTCTGCTCTTTCATCTTGCTCCTACCTCTCTGGCACTGTCATTTTTCATGTATCAGTTATCTTCTGTGATCCTAAAGGAGTTTATCTAACTAATGCTTATGTAGCAGTACAACTTAGAAAAGAGAGAAAGAGATAAAGAATTTTAAAGAAGGGTGAAATAAAGGTTTGAAGATATTCTATAATGAATAATAGAAAAGCAAGTTGAAGCAGAGTTTTGAAAAATAATAATAAAAATATTTTTAAAAATTTCAAAGGTATTAAAATGGGGGTATATATAATTGAAGAAGTAGAAATTAGGAGGGTAATAGAAAATGGAACCGGAAAAACTGATTAAAACAAGAGTGTGTTCAGT
Organism: Vicugna pacos; assembly: GCF_048564905.1. NCBI lineage: Eukaryota > Metazoa > Chordata > Mammalia > Artiodactyla > Camelidae > Vicugna > Vicugna pacos. The sequence continues at coordinate 3,968,508 of NW_027328734.1, forward strand.
GTCCTCCTGGAGAATGTGTACATTTAATGTGAAATCTTTAGCTTCCTGTTTCCAGAGGCCGTCAATTGGAGACCCCATCTGTGCTGCTCCCAGGGCATGTCAGTAAGCAGATCACTCCTACACCCGACACTGGGTCTGATGAAGCTCTCTTTACTCTGAGCTGGCTTGTCACTGCCCTGCCCAATGCTGCAGTCAGATGTTGCAGACTGACCAGGCAGGATTGGGCATCACACCCTCTCTCTACACAATGGTCAGTGGCGGCATTCCAGCCAAAAATGTGGGGGTCACCCACCCCCTTATTGTGCTGATCACTCTGCTGCTCTGTGCCACTGTACACTCTGCCTTGGTTATGCACACTGGAAGTGGGCTCAGGGAAGTCTGAGGAACTGCCCGGTCCCAGATCTGAGCCAAAATCCAGCTCATTGTTTTTCTTAGCGGACAAGTTCCCTGAGGGACCATTACATTAGGACCCTATGTGCCTCATGGTTTAGACAAGACTCTGTCTGGCCCTTGAGGCTGCTAAGTCCTTAGGTGTAGATGCAGTTTTTGCCTATACTGCCACATGGGTGCAAAACACCAGAGGATATGGTGGCTGTGTCTGAACCCCAGCTCTCTTCACCTAGAAAATTTGTGGATTTTCAGAGATGGGAAATGCACCCTTCCAGCCACAGGGCTCATCTGCCCTGTTGTTTTATGGAGGGCCCAGGTGTTCTGCCCTGTGCTCCCACAGCCATAGCACAAAGCCCACTCCATTCCTCCAGGCTGTCACATTGCAGCCATCCCCATCTAACACCCAGTTTGGGCAGCATGACCATGCCCCCAGCTTCCAGGCTGCATCATTTGCTAGGACTCACAGGGATCCTCTGTGCCTGTTTAACTTAGTTCTGTCAGTCAAATTATACTTTGTACAGGTCCAAGCCTTGGAGGCTCCCCGTCCATCCTGCCGAAATCTCAGTTGGATTGGGGAGACACAGTAAATGAGCTGCTCCCTCTTTGCTGCTCCCTCCCCATGGTACCTGTCCCACTCTGTTTTGCCTTTTCTTCTTTCTTTCATCCTTTTCTCCTACCAGATTTTTCACATCTTTATCTATTGAAGAGGACAATGTCCTGTTATAGTTATGCAGGTTCTCTGGTTAGCTGAGTGGGTCTGTGGATGTGAGTCTTGGTGCATTTGTGGGAAAGGGTGAGCTACGAGCATTCTTCTGCTCCAGCATCTTTGCCTCCCACCGAAAAATTCTCACTTTATTGTGGAAGATAAACATAGACTTGAAATAAATGGAAAAGTTATTCCATGGAAATGACAAGAAAGTGTAGATTGCAATGCTCTACTCATACAAAATAAGTTTTAAAATAAGGGCCAAAATGAGAGAAATTTGAGATTATATAAAGAAAAAAACATCAATAAAAAATTGGGAATTACACTCATTAAATTTTGTATGGCTTAACACCATAGATCCTAAGTATAAAAAGAAATTTCAGTAGACAAGATAGAATTAATTCCTTATAAAACAATAATAGTAGATGAGTTTAACACCTCACTATTGTGATGATCAAATGATCCAGAAAGTATATCTGTAAGGAAATAGAGGTCTTAATACCATATTAGATCATTTAAATCTAACTGAGCTATTGGACACTTCATCAGAAAAGCAGAACACATGAACTTTTCAAGTGTGCACAGAATGTTATCTAAGGAATTAACCATATATTATGTCATGAAATAAGCCTCAGGAACTTTAAGCAAATATAGATTATAGCAAGTATTTTTCCACACACAAAACTATGAAACTATGCATGAACTCTAGAAAGAAGAATGGGAAAAGCACAAACATGAGGTAAAACCACATCTTTTAAAAAATACAATAAAACAAGGTCAATGATGAAATCGAAGAGGTAATAAAATACCTGGAGACAAATGACACTGAAAACACAGCTTCATAAATGTATGGGATGCGTCAAAGAGTAATCTACGAGGTAAGTTGTGAACAAATCAGGCCTTCTACAAGGAACAAGGGAAACCTCATACAAAGGACCAAAATAACACAAAATAAGAACAAACAAAACCCAAAGGCAGTAGAATGAGAAATCTTTAATGATAAGGTTGAAAATAATAAACAATTTGAAAAATAAATTACAAATCATAAAATCAACAGCTTTAATTTTTCATAAAATATTAACAAATAAGAAAGCATTTAGCCAAGCTTACGAAGAAATACAGAGACTGAATCCAAAAAAAATAAGAAATGAAACAGTATATATAATATCTGATATTACAGAAATACAAAAAAAGTTTATGAAAGCACTATGAGCTGTTACGTGACAACCAACTGGACGACCTAAAAGAAATGGACAAATTTCTAAAACTGTACAGCCTGACAAGACTGCATAAAGAGAAAACTGAGAACTTGAATAGAGCAATGAGAATAAGTTAAATAAAATGTAAAATTTTAACAACACCCCTTGAACAAAATGCCTGGATTCCTTCACTAAAATCCCATTCCCCCCAAGTATTTTAAAAAATGAAGGAGGAAAGACAATTACCAAAGTTATTCCATGAGGCCACCATTACCCTTATAAAAAAACCAGTCAAAGACACTACCAAAAAAAGAAATGAAAATGAAAATCCAATATCATTGATGAATATAGATTCAAAAATACTCGAAAAACTTCCACAAATTAATCCAGCAATACATAGAAAGGATTATATACTATGATCATTTGGATTCCTTCCAGAGTCACAAGGATGTTTCAACATACACAAGTCAAGCAGCATGACACATATCTAATAAAGGAAGGACAAATTTCACAAACCATGTCAGTACACAAAGGAAAAGCTTTTGACAAAATTCAGCATACATTCATCATCAGAACTCTCATGAAAGTGAGTACAATGGGAAAATTTCTCTCCATACTAAAGGCCATTTATAACAATTTATAATACTCAGGGGAAAGGCTGAAAGCCTTCTGGGTAAATTCGGGGACAAGACAAGGATTCCAACTCTCACTAATTCTGTAATATAGTAATAGAAGAAAGGAAAAGGAAAAGAAAAATAAGTAAAAGAAAGACTAAATGGAAAGAAAGAGGCAAAATTGTCACCAGTATTGAAGATATAAATATCTACAGAGAGAGTCCTAAGAGCTCCACACTGACTATCATGAACAATAAATAACTTCATCAAGGAAGCAAGGTACAAGATTAATGTAAAGACGCCTCTTGCATTTGTCAACATTAATAATGAGATATCATGAAATGGACGTTGAAAGCAATAATATTTAACACCCCATTCCCCCGAATATCTTGGAATAAATGTAACAACATATGTGAAATATCTACACAGTGAAAATTATACAACATTGACAAAGAAATAAAAATGATTCAAAGAAATTGAAAGATGTCTTGTGGTCTTGGATTGAAAGAGTTCATATTGTTAACAAGGCTGTACTACACATAGAAACCTAAAGATTTAGTGCAATTCCTGTTATGAAGCTGTAGTATTTTCCACAGAAAGAAAATAAATAACTCTAAGTTTTACATGAAACCATTAAAAATTGCTTAAATGACCTTGAGAAAGAACAACAAATCTTGAGGTATAACCCTCCTGGATAGCTTACTATACTACAAACGTACAGTAATAAAAACAGTATGGCATTGGCACAGAGATATAATCAATAAAAAAGAGATAGAGAGCCTAGAAATAATTCCACACACCTATGAGCAATGAATCTATGATAAAAGAGGCAAGAGTTCACAATGGAGAAAAGACAGTCTCGTCAATGGATGGTGTTGGGAAATCAGGACATCTACATGTAAAACAGTGAAATGAGAGCGTTCCCTGACATCATATACAAAAATAAACTCCAAGTGTATTAAAGACCTAAATGTAAGACCTGATACTATAAAACTGCTAGAAGGGAATATAGGTGATACACTATTGGATACACATCATAGGAATATTTTCTTATATCAGACTCCTAAGGCAAAAGAAATAAAAGCAAAAGTAAGCAAGTGGGACCTAAACAAACTTGAAAATTTCTGCACAGATAAGGACACTATCAATGAAATTAAAACACTGCCTATGTAATTGGAGAACATATTTGCAAACAATGCAAGTGACCAGGGGTTAATAGATGTAGGTTTATAGATGTAACATGGATTTAGGTTACACAACTCAAGGTGAAAAACCAAAACCCAATCAAAAGCAACAGCAGAGTACCTGAGTTAATATTTTTCCAAAGAAACATTCAGATGAGTAACAGGCAAGTGATAAAATTTCACAATATTTCTAATTATTAGGTAATTGCAAATCAAAAACACAATGAGGTATCAGTTCACAGTGGCCAAACGTCTATTATCAAAATCTCTACAAATAGTAAGTGTTGGAGACGGTGTGGAGGTAAGAAATCTTTTGTATACTCCTGGTAGAAATGTAAATTGGTACAACTTCTAAGGAATACAGTATTCAGATTTGTTTAAAAACTAAAAAGTTAAATACCATATGACCCAGTAATAACTCTCCTAAGAAAAATCTGGGGAAAACACCCTAAATTGAGAAGAACCAATATTCACAACAGCACTGTTTATATTATGCAAGACAGGGAAGCAATCCAAGAGTCCACAGCAGACTATGGACTTAAGAAGAAATGATGTTTCTATAAATAAGCAATGGAATAATACTCAGCCATGAAAAAGTATAACACATTGCTATATCAGCGTCGTGAAAGATCCTAGTAAATTTTGTGTTTAGTGAAGTAACTTAGACAAAGACAAAAGTATATAATTTAATTTATATGTGGAATCTAAAGAATAACAAATATCTGTGTACATCTTTGTATAGCTATCTATTGATAGATGACAGATAAACAGATAGAAGGATAAATACATACGTACATGATAGATAGATATATATAGATAGATAGTTAGATAGATAGATAGATCGATAATTAGATAGAGACATGATGGAGATGTAAAGAGATTAGATAGACAAGACTTAAGCATACTCAAAAATATGGGAAAAAATTTATGTTTACCAAAGTGGAAGGGAAAGAGAATTAAATGGTAGGACATTGACAGATACAAAGAAGTATACATGCAGTAGAAAAGCAACAAAGATAATCTGTATAGATAAGGGAATTAAACACAATAGCTTAAAATAATTGTATGTTACAATTATTGTAATAATTCATAATGCAATATAATCTACATAGTGGTTGGAATCACAATGCTGTACATCTGAATCTACACAATATTTTACATATACTCTACTTCAATTAAAAATAAAACATATCATGTATAATTTAGTCCTTTTTCCACTGATAGCATCTTCCTTTAATATTGTTTCATTTTACTCTTCACTTTTTATGATTACTGTTTCAAATTATTTCTTTTACTCTTGTGAACATGATACCTTATTGCCCCTGATTTACTCTTTTTCTCTCTTAATACATATAATATACCAGCATTTAACAACATAACCAAAGAAACAAATGCAACATTCTCGTGGTCTCTCCTTAGCATTTTGGTCAATGCTTTGCATATTTTTGCCATTTTATATTTCTTAGAAGACTTCTTTTCTACACCTCTTATAAAGTGTCTGGGTTTTGTATTTTCATCTCATTCATGTTTGTTTATTAAAGTCTTTACTTTCAGTTTTTATCTAAGTGATAACTGTGTAAGTAATATTGGGTGAGTGATTTCTTATTTCAGTAGTTTGAAAATACAATTTTATTTACCCTTGGTGTATGTTTTTTGCTCAGAAATCTGCTGATAGACTAATGGGTGTTCCTATGTTGATTATCATATCTTTTTTGGCTGTCTTTAAAAGTTTACTCTGTCATTGTCTTCTCAATTTGCATATGACGTATCTTCAAGGAGGTCAATTTATCTTAAAGTTATTGGTGTTCTGTTGGCTCACGGACTTGTATATCAGTTCTTTACACAGGTTCGGGAAGTTATCAACTATTACTTCTTTAAATAAACCATCAGCTGCCTTCTAACTTTCTGTTCCTTACAGGATTCCACTCTAATGTGCACTTCCTGAGGAAGTCTGATGGCTACTGTAGAATTTCCTCACTTTTTAATATCTTGAATCTCTTCCTTCTCCTATCATTTCTAGTTTTGTATTGGTGAGTTTGCAAATCTCTCTACCACAAAGACACTCTACTTCCAATGCTTTCTGTTGCATTCTTCATATCATTTACTAAGTTCTCCTGGTCCTCCTATAATGTTTGGATACTTTATAGTTTCAGTCTCTTTGGTAATGTATTCCTTATCATAGTTTCATTTCTTCCTGTGCTCACTAAACTGTTTTCTTAGTTTTGTTATTTTTATTGAGTTTCTGTATGACACTTATTTGGATCCTCTATTAGTTATATGGCAATATACCATGACTTTAAATTTGTTTGCTGCAGGGTTGACATTGTCTGTGTGCAGGTGCGTGTGCATGTGTGTCTGTGTCTATTTTTGTGTCGGTGTCTGTGTGTGTCTATCTGTGTGTTAGCATGCCATATATTGTTACTGTGATTGGTCATGATCTTGATAAATTATTGCTCTGATGGCACTTAATAACACATTGGGGGTTGGAGTCCTTGCTTTTGTCTTCTGGTAGCTTGCAATATTACACAATTTTTGGTTTACTTAGCTGAGCGACCTCTGATTATATTTCAAAATGGCCCTTTACAGTCGCTACGGTCTGGACAAAAGATGTTCTTTCATTGTCACTTGTTGGAATTCTCTGGTAGTTAATGTCACTGTTGTCACTGGGACGGCGCACCCTTCCCTTTATCTGATATCCCTTGAGAATCAGTGTACACATTGAGGAAAGGTGTAAAGACAGGTGGGTATTTGGAATCAGACAATTGCCTTTCCCATGTCCAGTGTTGCAAGGTAAATTGTCTCCACCACTGTGAATGGGGAGTAGGGACAGATTCATGAATGTCTAAGTGTCTGAAGAATGGAAACTCTGTCTCCATTGTGGCTCCCTCCTAGTTAACTGTGATCATGAGTACTGGTGCAGTTGGAGGCCGAAGCTGTGTGAACCAGTGAGACCCTGTTTCTACTGGGTTCTCTGAACTTGTGGACTCAGATATCCTATTCAGGTGGCCTTGGTTGCAGACACCAACTCGGCTCTTCCCTCATTTCAGCCCCCTTTGTGTGTTTTAGTCCACTGAACTTCACCTGTTCACATTTGTTCTGGAGTATTGTTTTGTGTTGTAGTTATTTTTGGTCAGATGTGAACGTTTTACTTACTGTAGATGTAAGGTGAGAGACAAAAATAGTTTAAAATTGTGTCACTTTTAAAGTATATACTTTTTCAATTAAAAGCTTAAATTCTAATTAGAACATTATAAGAACACTAAAGAAAGTGCGCAAATCACCTCCCTTAATATCATAGTACTATAAAATATTTTGATTTTCCTGGGTTCTTTTCTTCAATGTTTTTCCCACCTACATGCACATTTTACTAAAATATATCCCTATAAACTCTCTAAAATCAATTAAAGTATTAAAATAATTCTCTGTGCTGTAAATATAGCCCTTTTGATTCTCTAATTTATTACTTGTAGCTTGCAGATTTCTATCTTATCCATCCTTCTTCCCTTTCCCCACAGGACACCACGACTTGTAACACCACATATATATGTGATTCTTTTTCTGTTTTTTTATGATTATTTCTCTTATATCTTTATTTTCCTCATTTAAGTGACAATGTAGAGTGTTTTTCTCCGTATGACTTATTTTCCTATGTGCAACACTCTCTGGGTCAAGACACATTGTTCCAAATGGCAGAATTTTACTTTTTATTATACAATGATGAAGTATTTATTATGTTATCTATATCTCACATCTATTTCAGCCAATCATCTGTTGATGGGCAGTTGAGTTGTGTTTCTACCCTTAGCTACTATAAATGATGATGTTAAGAACATTAGGGGTAATATATCTTTTAAGTTAATCTTTTCTTTTTTTTAGATTTATACTGAAAACTTGAATTGTTGCAACATATAATGCTTCTATTTCTAGTTTTCTGAGCACTGTCTACTGTTTTATAATAGTGGATGCATCAATTTATGTTTCCACCGTCAGTGTACCTGGTTTCCCTCTTATCGACATTCTTATTAATGTTTGTTATTTGTAGGCTTTTTGTTAATAGCCATTTTGTTTGCTCTAAAATTATATTTCATTCTGGTTTTGATTTATGTTTTCCTAAAAAATAGCAACGTTATGTTTCTTTTTATAAGGATGAAAATCATCCACATGTCTGTTTTTGCAAAGTTTCCATGAAGATTCTTCAACTGTACTTAATTTGAGGTCTTTATTTTTCAAATATTGACTCTAATATGCTATATATATATTATGGATAATAACATCTTGTTGGTCTCATTGTCTGAAATTTTTCCTTCTATTCTGTCTGTTATCATATGTCTTGTTAAAGGTTTCCTATGCTCTGCAAAAGTTTTTGCACTTCACACTTATACAAGAAATAGGATCCCTATATCACAGAGTACATCTATTTTTTCCTTAGTAAACTAAAAACTGTAATTATTAGTTTTCCTTTTTTTTTAATTTGGAGACAGAACAAAAATAAAGATTGCTATGATTTATCTCAAAGTCAGTTCTGCTCCTGTTCTTTGTCAGAAATTGTATAGTTTAACGCTTTACATTTAGGAAATTAATGCATTTTTATCTCATTTTTTATACTATGGAAGGAAGTGCTTTTTTATCTTCCTTTTACATGTACTGTCCTGTTTTCTCAGAACTACTTGTTGAAGAGACTGCCTTTTTTCCAATTGTATACTCTTGCCTCCTCCTTGGTAGACTAATTGACCATATGTGTGTGGGTTTATTTTCGGACTCTTTATTTTGTTCCATTGATCTATGTGTTTCTATAAGTGCCATATATTGATGTATTGATTACTGTAGCTTTGTAGTATGTTCTAAACTCAGGGAAGGTAATACCAATAGCTTTGCTCATTTTTAAAAATAGTTTTAGAAAATTTGAGTCTTTCAGATGTATGTATAAATTTTATTTTTTTTCCTTGTTTTGTGAAGAAACTTATGGATTCTGTGAAAATAGAAATTTACTAAAGGAAAAAACCTGAGAAAAATACTAAAGTATGGAGGATAAACCAAACATTATTAACAACAAATGGATTGCTGTATAAATCAAAGAAAAAATATATAAAGAAAAATGACAACAAAAACAAAATCCATGGGGTAAAACAAAAGTGATATTAATAGGGATTCTTATACAAATTAATCCCACTTATACCAATAAGAAATATCTTTCTCTTATAACATATACTTACCACCAAATATGTAGCAAAATAATAAAAGAAACTTGTTAGTAGAAGGAAAGACAGCTGAAAGGACAGAACATAATTAAATAAAGTAAGGATTAAAAATATAAACATTTAATCAATCTAAATAATGACTTTTGAAAGATAAATAATATTGGTAAACTTTAACCAGACACATGAGCAAAAAAGAGAGCTAAAGATTAATAAGCTCAAAAATTAATGAGATGTTACTGCTTATATCAAAAAATACAAAGCATCATAAGATGATACAACAAATTATATGCCAATAAAATGGAAACCCTAGAACAAATGGACAACTTCTTAGAAAGACTTAATCTCCAGAATGGAATGATAAATAAAATATGAACAGATTATCACTAATGAAATTGAATAAGTATTTTAAAAAATTACCCAGGAAACAAAATTTCAGGCCTAGACAGCTTCACAGGTGATTTCTGCCAAACATTTAGTGAAGAGCTATCACCTATACTTCTCAGCGTATTCCAAAAATTTCGAGAGGAAAGGAGGCTTTCTACCCCACATTTGTGTATCACACTTCTAGTAGAACTGGAACAAATACCTCAAAAAATTACAGGTTAAATACTACTGATAAGCATAGATGCAAAAATCACCACTAAATTGTTAGCAAATCCAACAATACATTAAGAGGATTAAGCATTATGATAAAGTCCATAGTATTTCAGTGATTAAAAAGTGATTCATTACCCACAAATTAATCAGTATGATACACCACACAAACAACCTGAATTATAAAAATTATATGGTCACCTCAATAGAGTCATAAAATATTTTGACAAATTCAGTATCTATTTATGAATATATTTCTCCTGAAATTGGGCATGGGGAAACATATGTCAACACAGTTAAGGTCATATATGACAAGAACCCCACTAACATGACACTCACTGATTAAAATCTGAAAGCATCTCCAATAAGAGCAGGAAGAAGACAAGAATGCTGACTCTTACCACTTTTATTCAGCATTGTAAGGAAATTCTAGCCATAGCTATACAAAATAAAAGATAATAAAATATATCTAATTAAGAGAAGGAGTAAAAGTATCTGTTTCCAGATGACATAATTTAAACAGAAATCCTAAAGAAGTCGACCAAAAACTACTAGGGCTTATCAATGCATTTGGTAAAATTTCCGAATGTAAAAATAACATACAGAAATCTTGCATTTCTACACACTAACAACAAGCTAAAAGATAGAGAAATTGATGGAACTGTCACATTTATAGTTGCATTAGAAAAAATAAATCAAGAAATGTATCCAACCAAGGAGGTAAAATACCTGTACTCAAAAAACTGTAAAATATGTATAACAGAAATTGAAGATAATGCAAACATATGAAAGTCTATAATTTGTTCGTAGATGAGGAAATAATATTGTTTAAATGACAGTATTAGCCAACAAAATACACAAATTAAATTCAGAGCCTATCAAATTACCAAGGGCATTTTCTGACACTTACAAAAATTAATTCTAAAACTTACATGTAAACACAAAAGAGATGAAATCACAAAGAAAAAAAAGAAAGGAAAGAAAACAAACTAAAAACAGAAACAAATTTAACAAAGAAAAAAGAGGATGTATCACTGTCCCTGATTTTAAACTATAATACAAAGCTACAGTATTAAAAAGGATATGTTTGTGGCACAGAGCAAACAGAATAATGGAACACAACAGAATGCCTGAAAATGAATTCAGACACTTATGGTCATTTAGCCCATTACAAAAAAATGAATATACAGTGGGGGAAAGGTAACCACCAGGCACATGAAACTGATTAATATCACAAACCATCAGAAAATTTTAAGTCCAAAGCACAATGAGATTTTATGTCACTCCTGTAAGAATGACTATTATCAAAAAGATAACAAACATAACTGTTGGTTAGGATGTTAGAAAAACAACCCTGATGCACTGCTGGAGTGAATTTAAATATGTGATGCCACTGTGAAAAACAACATGGAGCTTTAAATAAAAATTAATATTGAAATATAATCCAAAATATACATATCAGGATACTTATTCCAAGAAAATAATTACACTAATTAGAAAAGATAAGTTCAACCCTATATTCTCTGCAGAATTATCCACAATAGACAGGATAAAGAAGCAAATTAATTGCTCATCAATAGATGATGGAAAAGAAGATGTGTGTTTATAGTATATATATCTACCTATATTAAATACAGATTCATCTATATATATATATATACACAAACACACTTTATATATATATGCACTATATATATATATATATATATATATATATACATGCACATACACACATAAAAATACAATGGGTTATTACTCAGCTCTTAAAAGAATAATTTCTTGCCATTTACAACAAATGGGTTGACCAAGTGGTTAATATGCTAAGTGAAATAAGTCAGAAATTGAATGACAAATGCTGATTGATTTTACTCATATTTGAAATTTAAAACAAATGAACATAACAACACAGAAAAGGAATTATAGATATAGAAAGGAACAGGTTGTTCACAAGAAGGGGGAAATGGGGTGAAGAAAAGAAAATTTGAGAAATTGAGAAAAATTTCCAGTTGGAAATTAAATGAGTCAGGGACAAGAAATGTGTATGGGCAATATCCAATAACTATTAATATCTTTAAATACCAACATATCATAACTAGATATATTCTGGTGATATTTGAAATATATTAAAAACAGCAAACAATATCTTGTGTTGGAAAAACTTACACAGTGTTACAGATTAAAGTACACTTCAAAAACAAACAAACATACACATAGAAAAAAATTAGATTTGTAGTTAACATAGGCAGGGTTTGGGAAAGGAGGACTTGATTAATGCACTCAAAAACTATAAACATCCATGCGTAAAATAATCGTGTTCTAGGGATGCTCCGAAATAACATGGAAACTATAATAAATACTGTTTTATGTTCTATAAATAATCGTGTTCTCGGGATGCCCCATAGTAACATGAAAGTTAAAATTAATACTGTTTTACTTTCTATATCAATGTTGTGAAGAGAGTAGACTATAATGTTTCTCATTACAAACAAAAGACAAATTGAATTTCTTTACAATTTTATCTAAATAAAATAATGAATTCTCCCTAAAGTTGCTATGATATTTATTTCATGATACTTGTAAATCAAATCACTATCCTGTGCACCTAAACTTACACAATCTTTTATGCCAATTATATCTCAATAAAAGTGGAAGAAATAATGGAAAGTCAATGGTCACTTTTTCCCATGTAATTTCTCATGATTGTCTTTGCAGCAATAAACTTTAGTCATGATATACTTATCCTAGTTAAAGATACTAGTAAATAAGTGATTCTAATAAATTATACATAAAGATATGAATAAAATTAGTGTTATACCATGCCTTAAGCTTTCTTCATGTTAACAGCCCACTGCTTCTGTAGGCAACATAATTTCATTTTGTGTATTCATCTGAGATTAGGGAATGGATACAAATTTAAAACTGACTGCTCTTGCTGTGAGTGATAAAGTTCACTGTCTCAGACCGAAAATCTCATTTCCACGAGAACATCTGTAAGAAATGAACATGCTAGGATTCTAAAATACTCACAATGGTAAAATCTCATTAACTCCTACTATTCTTAACTGTTTTGCAATGGAAATGCAATACTGTCAAAGACTTGATTTTGGATAACAATGTGCTGTTTTCTCATAGTTGCAATATGGGATGTGAGGATAATACCTGAGATCCACAACAGATATTACCGCTCAAGTGCTGGGCAAAGAAGTGTAAAGGTTCTGCATTTTTAGGACTGAGGACTGCTTTCAAAATGATGACTACACTCACTCTAATCCAGGTAGTCCACAGAAAGAAAGGTTATTGTAATTTGTATCTTAAAGGGAATAAATCAGTGGTCAGTCTCTGTAAATTAGTCAAGGTGTGTTCAAAGACAAAATAAGTGTTGTCAACAATGAAAATTAAATGAAAAACAATTAGACATAAGCTTATATTAAAAAGGAGACACAGTCCTGTTCTGGGCACTGGGGACTGGAGAATATATATGCCTCTGTCCAATTCAAGGGTTCACTGGCTTGGCCTGAGTATTGGCTTGGGATTAAATGAACAGGTAACAATTAGTATACTTGGAGAAATATAATCTACGTCTCCCTGATCGGGAGAGAATCTGGTGGATCTATGAAACACTTAATTCACAGAGATTCTGCCAGATGCAGAGGAATAATTCACTGTTAACTCAACTAAGACAATCTTAGTTACAGCTTAACAATCCATCTTCACACACACACACAGTGGTACACATATTTGTAGTTTTTAGTGGGAAGAATTCAGTGGGCAGGGCTCAGAGAATAGATATCAAACACCAGCCAACTTTTGTACATTTGCCAATAGTCTAGGTTTTCCCAGGTAGAAAACTACAGATGGACAAACAAATAATATTCTTCTTTAGGATTTATAATTTTAAATTAAACTGTAGCCTTTGACTTGTCAGTATAGAAACTTGTTATGATGATCACAGTAAGACCCACTGTGTGATAATAGAGCTGGAAACTAGCTGCTGAACCAGCCCATCTGAACCCCAGACTGCTAATGTAAGCAACAAAATAGTCACCATCATAGTTCAGCTGACAAAATTAAAAGCTGGATGTTTCTGTGTTAGGAAAAAACACTGCTGTCCAGACACAGATCTCCTGCAGCAAGTGGGCTCTTTTCTTCTCTTGGTAAAGGTCATATTGGTGGGATGTTGGCTAGAGCTTACCCTGGCCCATTTGCCCATTCTCCAGATTATCAAGGGCTTTTTCACAAATGGTGACACATTTTCAGGACTCAATTTTGGCATTCCAGTCTTATCAGCTTACAATGGCTGCATGATTGTGAGCAGAAGCCTTAGGCTCCCTGACTTTGCCTACAATTTTCCAGCATTTCAGGGTATTTCATATTCTGAAAATGCTTCACGTTTTATTTAAAATTATTGGGAAAAAGTCAAAGTCATCAATGAATATTTTATATTTCCTAATATCTGTATAAATTTGGTATTCTTGCAGTTGGACAAATTTTTAATTCTACCACCCTCACCTCTTTTTTGTCCACAGATTTTAGATTGCAATTTGGTTACTGAATATGACCACCCCAACCAAGGGTCTAGTACCACTTAGATACTACCTGTGTGAAGGCTAGAAATGGCACAATATATGTGGGGTGTATAATCCTGCATTAAATGTTTGCAATGACAGTTTCCCTTCTGGACAAAGTTCTGATTCTAAGAAGTAAATTAATTAGAAGTCAGTATATTTATTGGTAAGGGGAAGAGAATCTGCTATTTTGGGGTGGGTGGGTGATGAAGAGACAGGAAAAAATCCAGCAAATGAGAATGGAATGCTTTAGGCCTCTGGAGGCATGAATTAAGAAGAAAAAAATACATTGTCTCCTGTACCTATCTCAAATTACTGTCTTGATTGAATAGTCCTTGGGCTATGAAAAGAGCTAGATTGTGGTGAAGTGTAAAGACAATAATGAAATAGTTTGAAAACCATGAGAGTTTTGTTGTTTCAGGAAAGTAGATTTTGCTTAAAGTCAACATGTATTTTTCATTCACTAATTACTAAAATGTATCCTGTGGCATGTGCTGCGCTTTCTGTGTTGGTATCCAAGTTAGACAAGGAAAGGGGGATAGACAGAAAACATCTGGAGGAGGTGTATTCTGTGCTGAGAATGGGAAAATCTAAGTAGGTAAATGGAGGACATACTAAGTCCAAGGTTTAGCTGGAGCAAGAGTCGTGAGTTTGGAGCTAAATCTGTTGACAAGCATTTACCTGGATGTATCTCCATAAACAGATAATCATAAAGATATGCCAAGGTAGTCAGATGCCAGACCTATAAAGAAATGACTAAACTATATTGAGTTTGTGGGCTTAGAGTTGGAAAGGCATTAAGTGCCACCCTGAGGATGTAAGATTGTCTTTGGCTGGAACATTAAAGCAACATAAAGCATTGACTCTAAAATATAGTGTAGATTCTTCAGGGCAGGAAAAAAGCACCAACTGGAATGCTTTGAGAACAGCACAAAGAAGACCATCGATAAAATTAATTATTAATTTCTACCACATGCTGTATGTGCCATCTGAGACTACATCATGTGACCGTATGATTCCAGGGATGTCATAATAGAGACCATGAACCCTGGGCTGGTTTCTGCATTTATGTTTTAATACTTTCCAGGATGAACCAGAAACCACTTAGTATTTTTCCCTCTCTCCATGTTTTAGTCTTTTCCCAAATTCTTACATTTCTCTTCTTCCTTTCAAGAAATTATTAAAATTTACACACATATTTTTCCATCAAATGACCATATCAATCAAATATCTCTTTTTTTCTTTAAATTTCAACTTAGTGTCACGTTTAACTCTTACTCTATTTTAAAAAATTATGAGGAATATACAGGTACACATCTCTGTTTGTTGTTGAAATAAGATAATTGCAGATAGTTGTCAACATTGGCCAAAATTAATATTAATCTTTGTTATCCTGCATAATCTGGTATTCCTCTGGTAGATCAGTTGTAATTAGGATAACGTTCATAAACTGAAGATGGCTGATGAGTTGGCCTTTAAAGAGAGGTAGCTGATGTATCAGCTATCACTGTCACAGGAAACCGTGGGTTGATCCCTGGTTGAAGTTTAGAGAAACGACCTTCATTGGCAGATATGTTGTGATATATTTTTGGAAAAGTAGAGGGCTCCACCATCAGTCCAAAATAATTGCTCTGTATGGGAGATACGATGCTGTTCTGAGAAGTGGAAGTTTTAGTTGAAATGAAGTTCAAAACACGGTCATTTGCTTCAGTGTAGCTGTTTGAGAGTGCCCGTGGACAGTGGTCAACTGATTTAAAATAGCACGTTGATCCACTGCAATTTGTTCTGGTGCTCTAACTGACTTTGATGATGGAGGAGAAAAATCACCTCTGATCGGGGTAGTTGTATCACCAATTATGTGGCTAGAAGAAGGCTTTCTTATTAGAGGCATGTTTAAATTTGCAGAAAGTAAAAATGCACTTTCTCCACTAGTGTCAACCACAAAATCAGAATTATGCACAGTTACCCCCTGCTTTAAAGTGCTTCTTTTTGAAATCTTCAGCCATTGAAGATAACAGAGAGGCATTTTTAATCCCAACTCTTCTTTTTATTCTCACTAAAACCTGGGGAAAGCCTCGTTTAAGATATGGATTATGGCAGAACTGTAGCTACAACCATAGAGAAAGATTATAGTAATATTTTAAACCAAAATACAAGACTAAAATAAGCCTAACCTATAAAACCTCAGATTTCATGTTTACTATGCAAAGATAATATCATCAATATATGAACATTGCTGAGTTTATTTTGAAATCCCTTATTTGGAATATACTCATTTAAGTAGTATAGTCATCAAATTTAAGAAGTTAGCATTTGCAGTAACGGTGAAAGCCACTTTTTAAAAGCAGCTTTAATACCTTTATTTAGAATTCTGTTAAGATTCATAGTTGCTAGTAACGTTTCTCATAATCTTGAATGCTTAAGGCACAGTCTTCATTTTTAGGGAAAAAAAGAATTTTAGCCTTTGTAGTTTCATACAATTTTCAAAATCTAGCTTTACATATATATTACCATAGAGATGTACAAAACACAATTTTATATATACGTTAACAAGTCATAACTGCAATTACTGAATTCCTTGCTTAAAACAGAGACTTTTTTTCTTCTGCCAGAACGTCAGGTAGACAAGCAGATGTTTGAAAATTCTGCCGCACTCTACTAAACCCATATATGTTAAGCTGTCTAAGTAAACTTTTCATACTTCCAGTTTCATATATTCTGAAAGGGGCCTTTCTTTCCAAAACTTGCTTCTTAAAGACAATTTCATCAATCACTATAGAAGTTCCATTATCATCCCACCAGATGGATTTAAATTGGTCACTCCCAGCCATTTCCCAGAGTTTTCTTGGAAATGTCAGAAAAGGAAAATCATTATCTTCATCTGGTTCAGAGACACAATGTGTGTAACATGATGTTTTTATCAAGGATTCTTCAGACAATTTCTGAAAAGCATTTTCTTCAATCATAGACCTCAAGACAAGTCCCCAGAGAATGTTTGATCATACAGTAGAGATCTACCGGAGTTTCCTGAACCAGTTGGTCCATATTTACGAGACACATCTTGAATTTCTTAAGAAATATGTTCCATCACAAATAACTTTTTCTACAGCTAATTTTCTAATCTTCATTATTTTGAGGACTTCAGCTGCAAATGCTGCTCTGGCAGGCCTACACTGATAAACTGCTAGGCCATCACAATGGTTCTCAACTTCAGTAGATATGACTTCACAAAACGACTGGTATCCTAGCAAATCAAGTGTAACATTCATCCAGTGTTTACTTCTCATTCATCCAGTTAAAATGAAACATATAGGATACTTATTTTTATAGTGTGATCTGCAAATATTATCCCCACAAAATCTTTTAAATAATTTAATATTGGGGTCTATGAAATAAAAACAATCTCCATACTTTTGTACACAAATTTATACCAGATTTGTCAACAGAGAATAAATAATGCACAAAATATTTAAAATAATTTTAAAGTTACGGAATTTAAAGTGAAATTTGTGTAAAACCTCTACAGAAAAGGTATACGTATTTCATTATAATATGAAATTAAGGTGAAACTTAATTTGATTTGGAAATGGAAGTAGTTATCTGTTTACTTTACAATAATCAGCTCTATATTCAAAACATGAGCAGAATAATTATCAGTGTATTTGGTAGGTTTATTAATAAATGGTAAATATTTATGGAATAAAACTAGATTAAAATAATGAATCAAATTTAAGAAATCCCAAAGGGGGTAATTTTTGTTTTAAATTGTAATTCAGTGCTATAAGTAAAACAAATGTAATTTAGTATTCTACTTTAAAATAACAAATACTAAATCTAATTGTGTACTTACAAAAGTTTTCTTTTGCCATTCTTTCACTCAGAGGTTTTTCAGTCCCTAGAAGAAATAAACTTTCTTGTCATCTTTACAATCCATACTCTTGGGACTTCTGTTAAGTGTTCCAAAACGATGTTGATAAATACACTTATAAACCAGATCCTGGGTTCAATAACCATTGCCTCCATTAAGGGGCAAACAACAATCAAAAACAAAGAAATAACAGTATATTTGGGTTGGGGTGGAAAAGACAAGTTAATGCATTTTAGGAAGCAATATGTTTCTGAGACATAAAACAGTGCATTGTTAGTATAATTCGGCATTTTAAGGCAAGTGTTTTTTACACTAACTGTTAATAATAGCTAGGTTCTATATCACTAAACTGTAGTAAATCCAGCTCTACCAAAAGTTGAATTTTTATTCTGACATATATTCCATTAAACATAAGCCAAATTCAAAATGAGAGAAAAAAATTTTAAATAAATAAATGTTCACTCAAGCTACAATGTATATTTTTCCTTCAGTATGTTTATATTTCATTCTAAGTAAATATTAGCAAGCTGAATTCATTGCATATTATAAGTATTATTTAGTATAGTTAAGTTGGACTTAGTCCTGACTCATAAATTTTATTTAGCATACGCAAATCATAAAATGTGATACCATCCGTTAAATAACAAAGAATTCATAAGTAACAATCTCAAAATATGTAGGAAAATTATTCACAGAACTGATCTTAACTTATAAAAAAATTCTTAACAAATTCGCTCTAGATAGAATATTACTAAACTTAATAAAAGCCGTATATGTAAATCCCATGACTACCTTCAAGTTCAATGTTAACATACAGGGAGGTTTTCCACTGGTCCAGTAATAAGAAAAAGTACCTCCTTCTCACAAGTCCTAAATTAAAATACTAGAAGTTCTAGCCAGAACAACTAGTCAAGAAAAAATATAAAAGCATTCAACTTGTGAGCAAGCAGTAAAATTTTTACAGATGACATATTTATACATAGAAAACTCCATAGACTCCTCCAGTGACTGTTAGAAATAATGAACAAACTTAGTAAACTTGCAGAATACAAAATCAATATACAAATATCCGTTGCATTTTTATATAGTAACAACACATTATCAGAAAGAGAAATTAGGAATAGAATTGTGTGTAAATTTATACCAAAAAGAATAAAATAGGAATAAATTTGATAAGTGAAATAGAAGTTATAAACATAGATCTATAAATTACAGGTGCAAGGAATATAAGTAAACATAATAAATAAAAGAAATTCAGATCTTACTGATTGTAGACAATGTGAGGAAATACTCTAATCTATCTTTCACTTGTTCAATCTCCCCAGCACTTCTTATTGAGGAGAATCTCTTTTCTTCATTTCATACTCTTGCTTCCGTTTTCATAGGTTAATTGATCATAGGTGTGAGGGATTATATCTGCTTGCCCTCTTCTATTCTATTGATTGGTGTCAGTTTTTGAGCCAGTGTCATGTTGTTTAATTTACTAAAGATTTGTAGGACTGTTTAACATCAGAGAACTTTACCCTATTATATTTAATACTCTATTTCAAGATTATTTTGTCAACTCAAGATCTTTGTTATTACATATAAATTTTGAATTTATTTCTTCTAAATAATGGAAAAATCTCATGGGTATTTTGACATGAATCACACTAAATTAAGATTCTTTTGGGTAGTATGGTTGTTTCAACCACATTATTTCACATCATTAACATAAGAGATCTTTTCATTTCTTTGGATCAATTTTACTTTCATTCATCAATATTTTCTATTTTTTAATGTATAGATTTTCTCCTTATTTGTTAACTTCATTTGAAGGTATTCTTTTCATATATATATACATTATATTTTTAAACACGTTTCCCACACAAATACAACAGGCAGAAGGCAGTGGCAAGACATATTCAAAGTCAAGAATGAAAGAAATCTGTTATGTAAGATAATATATCAAGCAAGGCTTTCCATTAGAATAGAAGGAGAGATAAATAATCTCCACACAAGCAAATACTAAAAGTATTTAGCAACAGAAAAAGAAATAATGAAACATCTCCTCAAAAAATAAAGAAGCAGGATGCTATAGAATGGTGAAAGGCATAATTGGAAAGGCAATAGCTAAAATGAATTACAACAGAATAAAAATGATGTTGTAAAACAGGACATCAAAATTTTTATGTGTCAGAGCTTGAAACAGGAAAATACAGAGTGTTTTCTTCTTGTTTCTGTTCTCTGTATGATGCGGTTGACTTTGTATTCATTTCAGTTAATATAAACAAATATACTAACGGGTCAATATATATACAAAACTGGGTAACCATAAGTCAAAAGCTTACAATGAAGTCACAAAGCCAGAAAACAACCAAGATAATAGAAGAAAACTTATAAAGCCACAAAAACATAATGAAATTAACAAAAAGGAAATAACAAATCAATTGGAAAATGAAGTTCAATATTAAAATAAACACCAGTTTATCAATAATTGTTACAAATGTTAATGGAATTAGTGCTTAAATCAAAAGATATATACTGTCAGATGGAATAATATAACAAGACCATACATTATGAAGCATGCAAGAGACCCAATTTAGAAAGAGGAACACACATCAATTCAATGTCAGAAGATGGGAAAATATATTCCATGCAAATGCACATGAGAAGAAAGCAGGACTAGCAGTACTGACTTCACACAAAACAGACTTTACAAGAAAGGCCATAGAGAAAGATAAACAAGGACATGATATAATTATTAGAGGAGCAATACAAAATAAGGTTATTATATTCATTAATATATATGCACTCAATATAGGAGCACCTAAATACATAAATCAAATACTAATAGATAACAAGGGAGAAAACGATGGGAGCACAATCACAGTAGGAGAATATAACTCCCCATTACCACCACTAGACTGGTCTTTCAGACAGAAAATTAATAAGGGAACAAAGATACAAAAATATACGATAAAATAATTGGATTTGGTTGATATTTTCAAAACACTACTTCTCCCCAAAAGAGAATATACATTATTTTCCAGTGCAGATGGAACATTTTCTAGGAAAGTTTATGTACTGAGGCACAGAAGAAACCTCTACAAATTTAAAAAGATAAAAATTATTTCAAGCATCTTTTCTGAGTATAATACCATGAAACTAGAAATGAATCACAGAAAAACGGGGAGAAAAATGACAGCATATAAATTAAAAAACATGGTACTATAGCAAGTGGGGGAGGTGATGAATTAAAAGAAGAAATTAAAAAATATCTTGAGAAATATGGCACAACACTACACAAAGTCTATGGAATACAGTTAAAGCAGGCTTAAGAGGGAAGTTCATAGTGAAAAGGTCCGCCTCAAAGTTGAAGAGCAATTTCAAATAACTAATCTAACTTTCTATGTAAACTAATCATAAAGAGAAGAGCAAACAAAATGAAAAGTCAGCACAAAGTGGGAAAATAAAGATCAAGGGAGAAAGAATTGAAATAAAGTTCAAAAAATAGAAAAAATCAATCACAATGTTTTTTGAAATAGTCAACAAAATTGACAAAACTCAGGACAGGCTCACCAACAAGAAAGAGAGAAGACAAATAACATAAGAAATGAAAATGGGGGAAACAACAAAGAGTACATCAAATTTGCAAAGGATCATAAGGGAATACCATGAGCAACAGCATGGAAACAAACTGGATAACCTAGAAGAAATGGAGAAGTTTCTGGAAACATTCAGCCCATCATTACTGCATCAAGAAGAAATTAACCATTTGAACAGTCAGATCACCAGAAATGGAAGAGAATTATCAATAAAATAAAAAATCTCTGCAAACAAAAATTCAGACCCAAATAGCTTCACTGGGGATTTTGACCAAACATTCAAAGTAATACACATACCAGTCCTCCTCAAACTCTTCCAAAAGTTTCATATGGAGAAAGTGTTCCATAACTCACACCATAAGGCCAACATCAACCTGATAACAAAACCAGAGAAAGACACTATCTAAAAAGAAAACTATAGGCCAATATCATTGATAAATATAGATGTAAATGTACTTAGGAAATTATTAACAGAATCCAACAGCATGTAAAAAAAGATCACACACCTTTCTTAAGTTAGGTTCACCCAAGGAACACAAGGATGGTGTAACATATGCAAATCAATCAATCAATTGTGATACACCTTATCAACTAAAGAGAGGACACAAAACCACATGATAATCTAAGTACCATGCAGAAAAAAACATTTGATAACTTTTAGCACCTATCTGCAAAAAATGTTCTTATCACAGTGTGTACAGAGGGACCATATCTCAACATAATAATAGCTATTTATGACAAATATGTAGCCAGCAAAATACTCAATGGTGAAAAACTGAAACCTTTCTCACAAAAACCTGAGACAAGACAAGGTTGCCCATTCTCACAATTTCAATTCAATACAGTCTTGGAAGTCCTAGCCATAACGATCAGGCCAGAAAATTTGATTACCTAGCAAATTATGCAAAACATTTCTTTTTAGGACTGAAACAAATGATCCTAAGATTTACATAGAGTCATAAAAAATCCATAGTTTCCAAAGCAATATTAAGTAAAAGAAAGAGGCTGGAGGAATAACCCATCAGGTCTCCATACACTATTGCAGAGCTACAATAATGAAAATGACATGATATTGGTACAGAAAAAGGCATATGGACCAATGGAAGAGAATAGAGAGCCTAGGAATAAATCTACAGGCCTAAGCTCAATTAATCTTTGACAAAGTAGCCAAGAATATGACAGAGAAAAGACCAACTCTACAACAACTGGTGGGAAACCTAGATAGCAGCATGCAGAGAAATGGAGTTAGAACAATCCTTCAATCCATATACAAGAATAAACTCAAAATGACTTGAAGACTTAAATATAAGCAAGAAACAGTAAATCTCCTAGAAGAAAACATAGGCAAAACACTCTGAGTTAAATCTCAGCAATGATCTCCAAGAAGAATAGACTACCCAGGGAAGGGATGTAAGAGCAAAATTAATAAATGGGACCAAGTAAAACTTACAAGATTTTGCACAGCAAAGGGAATCATAAACAAAACAAAATGACAACCTGCAGGATTAAAGAAAATATTTAGAAGTGATGCAACTGACAAAGGCTAAATTTCCAAAATATAAAGGTTTCATACAACCTAATAATAATAAAAAAAAACAAGAAACCCAATCTGAAAATGTGCAGAAACCCTAAAAAAGCAATACTCCAATAGAGACATTCAAATGCCACACAGATATGAAAAATAATTGCTCACTATCATTATCAAAGAAGGGCAATTCAAAATTATAATGATGTATCACTTCCCAGTAGTCACAATGGTCATCATTCAAAAGTCCACAATCAGTAAATGCTGGAGAAGCTGTGGAGAAATGGAAGCTTCCTACACTGCTGGTAGGAATGTATTTTGGCGCAGTCATTTTGGAAACAAGGATGAAGTTTCCTTTAATGTATAAAAATAAACTTAACGTACGAACAAGCAATCCCACTTCTGGGTATATATCAAAAGGAACCCTATTTCAAGTAGACACCTGCACCCCAATGTCCTTAGCAGTGCTGTATACAACAGCCACAACATGGAAGCAACCTAATTGTCCAACAACAGATGACAGTATACAGAAGTTATGCCGAATTTATACAATGGAATAATATTCTGCATTAAAAAATGATAAAACAATGACATTTGCAGCAAAATGGATGTCCCCAAAAAGTGTCATTCTAATTGAAGTAAGCCAGAAAAAGAAAGAAATATAATACATGACATTATATATGAAGAAGCTTAAAAAATATTTGGATAAGAACATTATGATTTCATATTCAAAACTGAAATTCACTCGCAGATCTACTAAACAATTTTAAGATTACTGCGGAAAGGGGCTGCGAGAGGATATATTTGGGAGCTGTAGATTTATAAATGTTATACAGTATATATAAAAATAGATGTTTTCAAAATTTCTTTTCTATGACACAGGGCAGTATGCTAAATATTGTGAAGTAATATTTTATAGGCACAGAACTATATGCATGTATGGGGACACTATGCTATACAACACAGATTGACACATTGCAAATGGCGTATTTAAATGATAAATAGGTGAATAAATAAATAAATAAATAATAAATAAATGAATGAATGAATAAGTAAATAATTGAATAAATAGATAAATAAATAAATATTAACTAAATAAAAATATTTAATAATAAATGAAATACAAAGATTCACACTACTTAACCTCAAGTATCTAGGAGAAAACAGAAAGAATAAAGAAGAAATTTGAATGAATGTGAGTAAGGCAAATAACAAGAGAAACAATTGAAAAGATAAAAAAAATATACCTAAGTGTGTTTCTTTTAAACATAAACAGGACAAATGGTTAGGTTTGCTAAGAAAATAAAGACTCAAATAAAATTAGAAGTAAAAGAGAAGATATTACAACTGATGTTGTAGAGATGCAAAGCATCATAAGAAATAACCACTAGCCACCGATTTGAATAACCTAGAACAAAAGACAAATTCCCAGAAACATATGTCTTCCAATACAGAATCAAGAAGAAATGAGAAAGATAATAGAGCGAAAGTGTGTTTGAGTAAGTCAATAATGCAAACTTCCAAAACCAGAAAAATTTACAAGACGAGTTTACTGGTGAATTCTGTCAAATATTTGAAGACAATTTTTCACCAATTCTTCCCCAAATCATCCGAGAATTTGAAGGGGGTGAAAGATTCCAAACATTTTTTTTATGATATGAGCTTTATTTTCTAAACAAGCTAGAAAGGACATTATATGCAAAATACAGAATATTATCCCTGATGAACATATGTGCCAAAATTCTCAACAAATCACAAGCAAAATGAATTCAACAACACATTTAATGTATCATAAACATACATGAGTAAAGGGATTCATCCCTGGGTTTAAGGATACTTCATAATATACAAATCAATAAAGGTGACAAGCCACACTAATAGAATGAATAAAAGCACTCACATAATCATCTCAATAGGTGCAGAAAGGGCATTGTGTATAATGCAACATCCTTTTAAGATACTCCCAACAAATTAAATTGACCCTGTCAGTGTCACGATATCATTTACACACAAACACTCTGTGGAGATAAGCGAAACAGTTCTCTATTTTTTGATTCTTAGAAGAAGGGTTTATATAGGGCTTGCACAACGCATCACATATAATCTAAGTTATAACAATGTTAATAATCTTAAGCTATTTATGTTCCCATGCTCCTGCAGTAAGCGCAGGATGTTATATAATCAAGTATTATTTTAAAGTTCATCATGGAACTTCATTAAGTAGGCCATCTCTTATCCAGCTGGCTGTGCCTGCCTTAGGATGTCCTACTCTGAGGATCTTACCCGTCATAGGCTATCCATCATTCCATACTGTATACATTGAGTAGGCCACTTCTTATCCAGCCAGGTTATGTGACACTCCTCACAGCTTGTTTATCAGTTCAGCCCATGGGCTTATTCTCTAGAGCCTTCAGACAGGGGCCTACAAACACAAAATCCCGTGACAGAAAAATGGATGATGAAAATTTGATATATATATGCAATGGAATCAATACTTTGCATTCCTATCAGCAGTGTCCACGGTGTTCATTTTTCTCCACAATCTCACCAACATCTATTTCTTTTCTTTTTGATGAGAGCCTCCTGAAAAGTGTGAGGTCTTGTCTCATTTTTGGTTTATGACTCTCCAAATAATTTATAACTCTGAACACATTTTCATGTGTCATATAGCCAACTGTATGTTTTCTACAAAAAATTGATTCAGATCTATCTATTCAGTTCCTATGGACATTGTTTTAATTGGATTATTTGCTCTTTTTTGTTGTTGTTTTGGGGTCAGAGTTTGCCATATATTTTGGATATTAACACTTGATTGGAAATTATCACTTGAAAATATGTTCTACCATTGTGTTGGATGACTTTTCATTTCATTGATCATTTCTTTTGCAGTGTAAATCTGTTTAGTGTGACACAATCATATTTTATTAGAGTTACTTCTGCTTCCCTTGTCAAAGGAGACATTTGTAGAATCAAATTAAGTCCAATGTCAGAGTGTACTTCTTATGTTTTACCCTAGGATTCTTTAATTTCAGGTTATATGTTTTATATGCCCAGGAGTGGAATTGCTGTGTCATATGATAGGTCTAATTTATTATTTAAAGCACTTCCATACTGTTTCCAAAGTGGTTTCACCAATTTTGATTCCCACCAACAGCGTTGGGGAGTCCCTTTTTCTCCACAATCTCCCCTGTCTTTATTATTTGTAGACATTTGGACGACAGCCCTTCTCATTTGTGTGAGGTAAAACATTACTTTATTTTTGTCTTCCCTTTGTATGATGATTAGCAATGTGAGCACGTTTTTATTTTCCTGTTTGTCATCTGTGTGTCTTTTTTAGAGAATTGTCTTCTGCTCATTTTCTGGCTGAGTTGTTTGTAGATTTTTGAACTTGTGTTTTATGAACGATTTGTGTATTTTAGAAATTAGCCTCTTTTAGATTTCATTGTTTCCTAATGTTTTCTCCCAATTGGAAGTTCATATTTTCATTTTAATTTGCTGTGTAGAAGCTTTTAAGTTTAGTTAGGACTTATTTGCTTATTTTACCTTTATTGTTTTCTGCTTGGGAGTGTGACATAAGAAAATTTTTCTACAATTTTTGTTTTGTTTTGCCTATGTTAGATTCCAGAAGTTTCATTTTGTCATGTATTAGATTCAGATATTTAAAATATTTAGAATTTATTCTTGTACAGTGTGAGGGAGTGTTCTAATTTCATTGATTTACATGTAGCTGTCTAGTTTTCTTAATATCCCTTGCTGAAGACTGTTTTAAGGCATGATATATGATTGTTTCCTTTGTCATAGTTTAGTTGACCATAGTTGTGATGTTTTATTTCTGCCTCTGTGTTCTGTTCCAGTGATATAGATGTTTGTTTACTTTCCAGTATTGTGCTGTTTTGATTACTGTAGTTTTGTAATACAGTCTGAGATCTGGGAGTGTTAAGTGTTATGCCTCCAACTTTGTCCTTTTTCCTCATTGTTTCTTTTGCAGTTCTGGTACTTTTGCAGTTCCATACAAATCATAGGGATGTTTTTAGTTCTGTGGAAAATATCATGTAGTTCGATCTGAATCAATTTATATCCTTAGACATATTTTGTAGTATGTATATTTTAACAATATAAATTCCTCTAAACTAAAACATTGAGATTTCTTTCCTTTTCTTTGCATCATCTTCAAATTTCTTTCTCAGTGTCCTATTGATTTTATTATCTTGGATTATCCATAGGTTTCTCATTTTTTGATCTGATTTCAT
The DNA here is from genome assembly GCF_048564905.1 of Vicugna pacos. NCBI lineage: Eukaryota > Metazoa > Chordata > Mammalia > Artiodactyla > Camelidae > Vicugna > Vicugna pacos. The sequence goes on from NW_027328734.1 coordinate 3,996,188, forward strand.
ATATATATTTTAAAATTATGGAATATTTCATTTTAAGTGTAAAGAATTGTGCCAGTTTTTGTATATTAACCATGACTCATGCTAATTTGCTAAATGTCTTAATTAGTTTTAGTTGTTCTGGTTTGGGCAATCTTTAGGGATCTCTTTATATATTATCATGTCATCTAAAATAATACCAGATTTACTTCATTCAATCCAACTTGAATAACTTTTTTTCTTGTCTTATTGCTGTTGTGAGGACTTCCCATACTGTGTTTAACAGAAATGTGGAGATTGGGCATCCTTGTCTTATTCCTTAATTTGGTTTTCAGTTATTCATTTTTGCATATTACGTTGTCTGTGGGTTTGTAAGTAATAACTTCAATTATGTTGAGATATATTTCCTGAATCCTACTTTGGTAAGAGGTTTCTATTGTTGTTGCTATTGTTGTTCTTGTTGTTGTAGCTGTTGTTGCTGTTTTAATGAATAAATGTTGAATTTTGTGAAATACTTTTTATGGATTTATTGGGATGACCATGTTGTATTCTCTTTTCCTTTTCTTAATGTGTTGTATCAAACTGATTGTTTTGTGTATGTTGAACTACTCTTGTGACCCTGCAATGAATCCAAGTTGATCATGGTGTATGATTCATTTTTGGTATTGCTGGATTTAGTTTACTAATAATATTTTGTAGAATTTTTGCATCAAAATCTATCAATTTCATTGGCTTGAAGTTCCCTTTGCCTGTAGTTTGTTTGTTGGCTTTGCTATCAGGGTGATGAATTCTTCATAGAATTAATTAGGGAGTTTCACACATCTTCAATATTTTTGAATAATTTGAAGAGTATAAGTTCTGCTTTGTATTTTTGTACAGTTCTCCACAGGATTTGTTTAAATCTGCACTTCTATTTAACGATTTTTTTAAAATGCAGATTATTTCTTCTAGTAAACAGTTTGTTCAAATTATTTGTTTCTCCTTATTTCTGTCTCTTTCTAGACATTTGTCTATTTCTTCTAAGTTGTCCAGTTTATTTGAATGTGTTGACAAAATGATCCCTTTTTTGTATATTTGAAGAAATAATTGTTATTTCTCTTCTTTTATTTCTTACTTTATTTCTTTGGGGTATCTCTCTATTCTTCATGATGCACCTGGCTAGAGGTTTTTTGGTTTTGCTTATCTTAAAAAGAAAACAAAAAAAATCTTTGGTTTTACTGCTCTTTTGCATAGTTTTCTTTTTCTCTCTAATGTATATTTACACCTGTAATACTTAATAACATTTTTTTAAGTTTTCTTTATTGATTTACAGTCATTTTACAAAGTTGTCTCCAATCCCAGCATAGAGCACAGTACTGAGTTACAATGAACAAACATATATTTGTTGTCCCATTTTTTCCACTGAGGGCTTCTGTAAGAACTTGTATATATTTCCCTGTGCTATACAGTACAATCCTGTTTATCTGTTCTACAATTTAGACCTCCCAGTCTATCTCTTCCCACCCCCCGGCCCCTTGGCTAACAAAACCTTCTATTCTATGTCTGAGAGTCTATTTCTGTTTTGTATTTGTGCTTTTTTGTCTTGTTTTATTTTGTTTTTATATTTCACTGATGAGCCATCTCATATGGTATTTTTCTTTCTCTTTCTGGCTTACTTCACTTAGACTGATTTTCTCCTGGACCATTCATGATGCTGAAAATGGCATTATGTTGTCGCTTTATATGGCTGACCAGTATCCCATTATATAAATATACCACCTCTTCTTTATCTAGTCAACTGTCGATGGACATTTAGTCTGTTTCCATGTCTTCGTTATTGTAAATAGTGCTGGCTATAAATATTGGGGTTCAAGTGTCATCCAGAAGTAAATCCATCCATGATTTATGGCCAGGAGCGGGATTCCTGGGTCATATGCTAAGTCTATTCCTAGGCTTCTGACGAATCTCCATCCTGTTTTCCACTGTGGCTGCACCAAACTGCATTGCCACCAGCAGTGAAGGACGGTTCCCTTTTCTCCAAGGCATCTTCTGCATTTGTCATTTGTAGATATTGGAATGATGGCCATTCTGAATAGTGTGAGGTGATACCTCATTGTAGTTTTGATTTGCATTTCTCAGATAATCAGTGATATTGGGTATTTTCTGATGTGCCTTTTGGTAATTTGTATGTCTTCCTTGCAGAATTTCTTGTTTAGGTCTTCTGCCAATTTTTGCATTGGGTGATTTATTTTTTCTTCTTTAGTTGGATGCGCTGCTTATACACTCTGGAGATCAATCCTTTGTCGGTTTCATATTCAGTTTTTCCCATTCAGTGGGTTGTATTTTTTTTTACTTCCAGTTTCTTTACTGTGCAGAAGCTTGTAAGTTTCATTAGGTCTCATTTGTTTATTCTTGCTTTTAATTTTTCTACAAGGAAATTTATGAAATGTATGTCAGATATGTTTTGCCTTTATTTTCCACTTGGAAGTTTATTCTATCTTATCTTATGTATAAGTCTTTGATCCATTCTGTGTTTATTTTTGTGTATGGTGTTCTAGGTTCATTGGGAGTGTTCTAGCCTCATTGATTTACATGCTGTTGTCCAGTTTTCCCAACACCAGTTGCTGAAGAGATTGTGTCTCTTCCATTGTAATTTCTTGCCTCCTTTGTCTAAGATTAATTGACCAAAAGTTTGTGGAATTATTTCTGGGCTCTCTATTCTGTTCCATTGGCCTATATGTATATTTTCCAACCAATACAGTGCTGTCATGTTGATTGTAGCTCTATAGTATTGTCTGAATAATTAGCGTTAAGAAATGCCACTGATTTTTGAACTTTAATCTTGTAACCTGCTACATTGCTGAATCCATCGATCAGCTGTAATAGTTTTTGTCTGGATCTTGTAGGGTTTTCTATATATAGTAACATTGTCTGCATATAGTGAGACTTTAAAATCTTCCTTTCCAATTTGCATCCCTTTTACTTCTTTCTCTTGTTTGATTGTTGTGGCTAGGTCTTCCAAGTCTATGTTGAGTTGGGGTGGTGATAGTGTGCGTCCTTGTCTTTTCCCAGATTTTAGTGGGAAGATTTTGACTTTGTCATTATTCAGTACTATGCTGGCTGTAGATTTGTAATCTATAGCTTTCATGATGCTGAGATATGTTACCTCTATGCCCAATTTGGTGAGAGTTTTTATCAAAAGTGTGTGTTGAATTTTATCAAATGCTTTTCCTGCATCTATTGAGATGTTCACGCAGTTTTGGTCGTTTCTCTTGTTGATGTGCTGTATTGCATTGATTGATTTGCATATGTTGAACCACCCCGTGTCTCTGGCATTATCCCCACTTGGTCATGATGTATAATCTTTTTTCTCTGTTTTGGGTTCTTTTCACTACTATTTTGGTGAGGATATTGGCTTCTGTGTTCATCACTGCTATTGGCTTAAAATTGTCTTGTTTGGTATTGTCTTATCCTGGTTGTGGTATCAGGGTAATTGTGGCTTCATAGAATGACTTTGGGAGTATTCCTTCCTTTTCAATCTTCTGGAAGAGTTTGAGAAAGACTGGTATGAGTTCTTCTATGCATGTGTGGTAGAAATCCGTAGTGAAACCATCCGATCCTGTACTGTTATTTGTAGGGAGGTTTTATACTGCTATTTTGATTTCATTTCTACTGCTCTGTTTGTTCAAGGGGTCAGTTTCTTCTTGATTCAGTCTTGGTAGACAGTATGTTTCCAGTAACTTGTCCATCTCCTCTAGGTTATCCAGTTTGGTTCAATGTACTTTTCATAATATTCTCATATGGTATTATGTATTTCTATTTTATCAGTTCTAAATTCTCCATTCTTCAAACTTATTTTGCTAATTTGTGCTCTCTCTCTTTTATTCTTTTTGAGTTTGGCCAGAGGTTTGTAGATTTTACTTACTTTTTCAAAAAACCAGCCTTTGGATTGGTTGATTTTTTTTCTATGGTCTTTTAAAACTCTATTTTGGTTATTTCCTCCCCAATATTTATGATTTCCTTCCTTCTGCTGCCTTTTGGGTTTTTTTTTTCTTTTTCAAGTTTATTCTCCTGATGGGTTAAATTGTTTATTTGTGGTTGTTCTTGTTTTTTGAGGAAGGCCTGTATCGCTATAAACTCCCCTCTCAACAGTGCTTTTTCTGTGTCTCATAAATGTTGTGTGGTTTTGCTTTCATTTACTATTGTCTCAAGGTACATTTTCATTTCAGCTTTGATTTCTTCTTGGACCCATAGGTGTTATAACAACATATTGTTTAATCCCCATGTTTTCCTTTTGTTCTCCTTTGTTTCTCTTTGTTGATGTCAACTTCATGGCATTGTGGTCAGTAAAGAAGCTTGAGGTAATTTTTATCTTCTTAAAATTGCTGAAGTTTCTTTTGTGACCAAGTATATCATGAATCCTGGAAAATGTGCCATGTGCACTTGAAAAGAATGCATATACTATTTTGTGGGTGGTGCAATTCTCTGAAAATATCCACCAAGTGTAATATTTCTATTGTATTATTTAAATTGTCTGTTGCCTAATTTAATTTCTATCTCAATGATCTGTCCAGTGATGTTAATGCAGTGTTGAAATCTCCAACCATGTTTCGATTCCCATCACTATCCCCCTTTATATCTGTTAGTAATTTTTTCATGTACTTAGGTAGTCCTCTATTTGGTGCCTATGTATTAACAAGTGTGCTATCCTCATCTTGTATCACTCCTTCAATCATCATAATATGTCCTTCCTTATTTTTCTTTATGACCTTTGTTTTAAAGACTATTTTGTCTGAAGTCAGTACTGCAACACCTGCTTTTTTGGCTTTTCCCATTGTATGGAATATCCTTTTCCATCCTTTCACTCTCAATCTATTTGTTTCCTTCTCGCTGAAGTGGATCTCTTTTATGCAGCATATTGAAGGTTCTTGCTTTATTATCCAGCATGCCACTCAATGGCATTGAATGGAGCATTTAGTCCATTAACATTTACAATAATCGATGATATGTTTGTGTTTATTGTCATTTTGACCTTATCTTTGCAGTTGATCTTTTATTTCGTCTTTGTTCGTTTGATCTTCCTTTTTTGGTTTGGTCATTTTCCTTTGTATTATCATGAAATTTATTTAGTTTTATTGACTCCCTGTATATGTTTTTGTCTTGTTTTTACCCTATTATATAAGTCTATTAGACCATTACTATAACTGATTTTATTAAACTGATAGTAACATGATCTCAAATACATCCTACCGAGAACAAATTATTTTATAATGAAAGACCCCCCAAGAAAAAAATTCTCTATTTTCCTAACTCCATTTCCAATCTCAATGATTTGTATGTCTTTTTTAAAAATTTTGTGTTTATTTTATTTCTAGTTCATGAGTTATCACCTTTCCAGCTGTGAGATTCACATTTCTGTAGCATCCTGTTGCTTTTCTTTTTAGAGTGGACCTTTCAATATTTCTTTTTGCATGGGTATAGTGTTGCTAAACTCTTGTAGCTTTTTCTTGTCTGTGAAATTACTTCTGTCTCCTTCTACCATAGAAAATAGCCTTGCTGGTTAATGTATCCTAGGGTATATCATTTTTTTCATTCAGGAATTTGAATACATCTTGCCCCTCCCTTCTGTTCTGTTGTATTTGTGTTGTGAATTCAGCTGTGAGCCTTCTGGGGATTCCCTTGTAACACACTCTTTGCTACTCTCGTGCTGCCTTTGGGATCATTTCCTTATCCTTGGCTCTGGCCATCTTAATTATATGTCTTGTTGTGGGTTTATTTGAGTTCTTCCTGTTTGGGACAGTCTGAGATTCCTGTACTTGGATATCTGATTTCTTCTTTCAGTTTGGGAAGTTCTCACTCATGATTTCTTCAAACACCTTTGCAATCCCCTTTTATCTTTCCTCCCATTCTGGGACTTCTATCATGCCAAGTTTGGCATGCTTTCTATTATCACAAAGGTCTCATGCTATTTTCATTTGTTTCTTGTTGTTTCTCTTATAGCTGTTCTGATTGGGTGCTTTCTATTGTCCTGTCTTCTAGGTCACTAATTCATTCCTCTGCATTATCTAGTCAGCTTTGTGACCCCTTTAGATCATTCCTCATCTCAGTCAACAGTTTTACCTATTCTACTTGGCTCTTCTTTATAGCTTCCATTTCATTTTTAACATATTTTATGTCTCTAAACACTATCTTTTATTTCCTTCATTAATTTGATCCCACCTTTTTTGAAACCTTGATCTAGTAGGCTATTGATATCTATTTCACTGATCGTACTTTCAGAGGATTTCTCTTGTTCTTTTAATTGGGAATGGTTTGTCTGCTTCATCATCTTGCTCCTACCTCTTTGGCACTGTGATTTATGGAGTATCAGTTATCTACTGTGGTCCTAAAGGAGTTTAACTTCCTAATGCCTATGTAGTAATACAACTAAAAGAGAGAAAAAAGAGAGAGGGAGACAAAGAATTTTAAAGAACGGGAAATAAATGTTTGAAGACAATGTATAATACATAATAGAAGAGCAAGTTGAAGCAGAGTTTTGAAAAATAATAATAATAAAAATATTTTTAAAAAATTTCAATGGGCTATAAAAGGGGGTATATATAATTGCCTAAGAATTAAAAATTAAGAGGGTAATAGAAAATGGAACTGATAAAAACAGATTAAAACAAGGGGGTGGTCAGTGTGTCCTGGAGACTGTGTAATGTAATGTGAACTCTTTCTGTATTCATCCTGTTTTTGAAGCTCAGATTGCTTTTTCCAGAGGCCCTCCATTGGAGCCCTCATCTGTGCAGCTCCTAGGGCCTGTTGGCAAGCAGATCACTCCTACTCCCATCACTGGTTATGGAGCAGCTCTCTTTACTTTGTGCTGTCTTGTCACTGCCCTGACCGATGCCTCAGTCATATGTTTCAGACTCACCAGGCAGGAGTGGGCATAAAGCCTTCTCCCAGCCACATGGTCAGTGGCTGTGTTCCATCCCAAAAGTTGGTGGGCCATCAGCCCCCTCAGGGTGCCTGTCTCTCCAATGTTATGTGCCCTGTCACTGATCTGGGCCAAAACCCAGCTCCTTGTTTGCATTGGCAGAGCAAGTTCTCTGAAGAAATAGGACAGAAATATCTTATCTGCCTCAGGCTGTAAACAAGTCCCCTTCTCGCACTTAAGGCTGCTAAGTCCTTAGGAGTGAATGCAGATTTGCTCTCGCTGCTGCCAGGGTGCAAAGCACCAGAAGCTATGTTGGCTGTGTCTGAGCCCTAGGTCTCTTGTCCTAGATAATTTTGTGGATTTTCAGAAATTTAGAATGCACCTTTCCAATCCCAGGGCTTGTCTGCCCTGTTATTTAATGGAGGGCCCAGGTTGTTCTGCCCTATGAACCCACAGCAATGGTGCACAGCCCCCTCAATTCCCCCGGGGTGCCTCAGTGCAGCCATCTTCATCTTCCACCCAGCTCAGGCAGCATGGCCCTCCCCCCAGCTGCCAGGATGCCTCTTGGGCTGGTTGTCACAGGGATCCTCACTGCCTGTTTAACTTAGTACTTGTACTCTATAGAGTTCCAATTCTTGGAGGATCCCCCTCCATCCTGCTGAACTCTCAGTTGGAGAGGGGAGACCCAGTGAATAAGCACCAGGCCTTCTTTGCTGCTCCCTCCCTGTGGGATGTGTCTCAATCTGTTTTGCCTTTTCTTCTTTCTTTCTTCATTTTCTTCTACAAGATATTTTGCATTTTTATCTTTTGAAGAGGACAGTGTACTATCAGAGTTCTGTAGGTTTTCTGGTTAGCTGAGTAGGTCTGTGGATGTGAGTCTTGGTGCATTTGTGGGAAAGGGTGAGCTATGAGCATCCTTCTGCTCCATCATCTTCACTTCCCCCACAAAAGTCTCACTTTATGGTGGAATATAAACACAACCAGGAGACAGATGGAAAAGATGTTTAATGGAAACGACAAGAAAGTGCATTTTGCAATGCTCAATTCATACAAAATACGTTTTAAAATAAGGGCCACAATGCAAGATAAATATGAGATTATATTAACAGAAAGAGATCAATATAAAAATAGAGTATTACACTCATTAAATTATATATGGACCCAACACCGTAGATCCTAAGTATAAAAAGAAATATTAGTAGAAATGAAGGAATTAATTCATTATGAAACAATTATGTAGATGAGTTGAACACCTCACTATTCTGATGGCCATATCCTCCAGAAAGAATATCTGTAAGGAAACAGAGGTCTTAATGGCATATTAGATCATTTGAACCTAACTGAGATATTGGACACTGCATCAGAAAAGGAGAACACATAAACTTCTCAAGTGTGCACAGCATGTTATCTAAGGAATTAACCACATATTATGTCATGAAATGAGCCTCAGGAACTTTTAACAAATACAGATTACAGCAAGTATTTTTCCATACACAAAATTATGAATCTATGCATCAACTCTAGAAAGAACAGGAAAAGCACAAACATGAGATTAAACCTCATCCTTTAAAAAAATAAAATAAAACAAGGTCAATTATGAAAGCAAAGAGGTAATAAAATCATACCTGGAGACAAATTACAATGAAAACACAACTTCATCAAATGTATGGGATGCAGTAAAGGCAAATCTAAGAGGGAAGCTTAGAACAATTGAGGCCTTCTATGAGGAAAAATGAAAACCTCACAGGAAGGATAAAGCTTACCAACTGAAATAACTAGATATAAGAACAAACAAAATGCAAAGGCAGTAGAATGAGTAATCTTTAATGATTAGGTTGAAAATAAATAAAATAAAAATTAAAAAATAAGTTAAAATTCATAAAATCAACAGCTATTTTTTCTTAAAAATATTAATAAATTGATAAGCATTTTTGCCAGGCTTATCAAGAAATACAGGTTCGACCCAAACAAAATAATAAATGAAATATTAGAAATAATATCTGACAGTACAGAAATGCAAAGATTATGAAAGCACCCTGAGCAGTTACGTGACAACCAACAGGACGACCTTAAAGAGACAAATTTCTTGAAACATACAGCCTGCCAACACTGAATAAAAAGATAACTGAAAACTTGAAAAGAGCAATCAGTATAATTTAAATAAAGTCTATAGTTTTAGAAACACCCCTTGAACAAAATGCCTGGATGCCTTTACTAAAACCTCTTTCCTCTCAACTATTTCAAAAAATGTATTAGGAAGGAAAATTCCCAAAGTTATTCTATGACGCCTCCAATACCATGATAACAGAACCAAAGACACTACCAAAAAAAGAAATGAAAATATAAAGCCAATATCCTTGGTTAATATACATTAAAAAATCCTCAACAGAACATCAACAAATTAATCCAGCAATACATAGAAAGGATTATACTTGATGATCAGTTGGATTCCTTCCAGAGTCACAGGGATGATTAAACATACACAAGTCAATCAGCATGACACGTATTTAATAAAGGAAGGACAAAATGAACAGGACCATGTCAATACACACAGAAAAAGCATTAGACAAAATTCAACATACATTCATGATCAGAACTCTCATGAAAGAGAGTATAATGTGAACATCCCTCAACATACTATAGGCCATTTATAACAATTTATAATACTTAGGGGAAAAGCTGAAAACATTCTGGGTAAATTCGGGAACAAGACAAGGATTCCTACTCTCAGCACTTCTGTTCTATAGTAAAAGAAGAAAGGAAAAGGAAAGAAAAAAGAAGAATAAATGCAAAATTGAAAGAAAGAGGCAAAATTGGCACCAGTAATGATGACATAACAATCTATATAGAGTCCTAAGTTCTCCACACAGACTAATAGCAACAATAAATAATTTCAACAAGGGAGCAGGGTACAAGATTAATGTAAAGTTTTCTCTTACATTTCTACATGTTATTTATGAGATACCCTAAATTGGACGTTGAGAGCAATACTATTTAAAATCCCATTACCCCGAAAACCTTGGAATAAATGTAACCACATATATGAAACATCTAAACACTGAAACTTAAAAAACATTGGCAAAGAAATTAAAAATGATTCATAAAAATGGAAAGATGTCTTGTGCTCTTGGATTGAAGGAGTTAATATTGTTAACATGGCCGAGCTACACAAAGAAACATACAAATTTAGTGCAATTCCTGTTATGAAGCTGTAATATTTCCAACAGAAGCAGAAAATAAATAACTCTAAGTTTTACATGAAACCATTAAAATTGTCAAAATGATCTTGAGAAAAAACAACAAATCTGGAGGTATAAACTCCCTGGATTCCTTACTATACTACAAACTACAGTAATAAAAACAGCATGACATTGGCACAGAGATATAATCAATAAAATCAGATAGAGAGCCTAGGAATAATTCCACACACCTATGAGCAATGAATCAATGATAAAATAGGCAAGAGTACACAATGGAGAAAAGACAGTCTTGTCAATGGATGGTTTTTGGAAAGCTGGACATCTACATGTAAAACAGTGAAATGAGAGCGTTCCCTGACATATATAAAAATAAACTCCAAGTTTTTTAAGGACCTAAATGTAAGTCCTGACACCATAAAACTTCTAGAAGGTGATATATGTGATACACTATTGGATATATATCATAGGAATAATTTCTTGTATCAGTCTCCTAAGGCAAAAGAAATAAAAGCAAAGATAAGCAAGTGAGACCTAAATAAACTTGAAAACTTCTGCACACCTAAGGACACTTTGAACGAAATGAAAACACTGCCTAAGTAATTGGAGAACATATTTGCAAAAAATGCAATTGACCAGGGTGAAATAGATGTAAGTTAATAGATGTAATATGGATTTAATTTACACAACTCAATGTGAAAGACAAAAACCCAATCAAAAAATAGCAGAGTACCTGAGTTAATATTTTTCCAAAGAAAACATACAGATGAGTAACAGGCAAGTGATAAAAATGCTCAACATTACTAATTATTAGTTAATAGCAGTTCAAAACCACAATAAGTCATCACTTCACACTTGTCAAATGGCTATTATCAAAAAGTCTACAAATAGAAACTGTTGGAGATGATGTGGAGGAAACGAATCACTTGTATACTCTTGGTAGAATTGTAAATTGGTAAAATTTCTATGGAAAATAGTATTCAGATTTCTTTAACACCTAAAACAGAACTACCATATGAAACAGTAACATATATCCTAGGAAAAATCTGAGGAAGAAACCCTAAATTGAGAAGAACCAATGTTCACAACAGCACTGTTTATAATATGCAAGACATGGAAGCAATCCAAGAGCCCACAGTAGACTATGGACTTAAGTAGATATGATGGTTCTATAAATATGCAATGGAATAATACTCAGCCATGAAAAATATAACACATGGCTGTTTCAGCATCATGAATGGACCTAGTAAATATTGTGCTTAGTGAAATAACTTAGAAAAAGACAAAAGTATATAATATAATCTAAATGTGAAGTCTAAAGAATAACAAATATCTGTGTACATCTACCTATAGCTATCTATTGATAGATGACAGATAAGTAGATACATAGAAGGATAGATACATAGGCACATGATAGATAGATAGATTGATAGAGACATGGTAGAGAGATAGAGAGATTAGATAGACAAGACTGAAGCAGACTGAAAGATATGGGAAAAAATTTATGTTTACCAAAGGGGAAGGGAAAGACGATTCAATGGTAGGAAACTGACAGGTAAAAATAGTATACATAAAGGAGATAAGCAGCAAGGATAATGTGTATAGATTAGGGAATTAGACACAATAACTTATAATAATTGTATGTTACAATTATTGTAATAATTTATAATGCAATCTAATCTAATAATTGGTTGGAATCACTATGCTGTACATCTGAAACTACACAATATAGTACATCTACTGTACTTCAATTAAAAATAAAAAATCTCATGTATAATTTAGCCCTTTTTCCGCTGATAGCATCTTCCTTTAATATTATTTTATTATTACTCATTACTTTTTATGATTACTGACCCAAATTATTTCTATTTCTGTTGTGAACAAGTTACTAGATTGAGGTACCTATATCTATTGCAACTGAATTACTATTTTTCTCTCATTAGTTCATATAGAATAGTAGCATTTAAAAACATAACCAAAGAAACAGTTGCAACTTTCTCATTGTCTCTGCTTAGTATTTTGTTCAATGTTTTGTGCATATTTGCCATTTTGTTTTTCTTAGAATAGCTCTTTTCTGAACCTCTTGTAATGTGTCTCGGTTTTCTTTTTTCCATCTCATTCATGTTTGTTTGTCTGGTATATTCTTTATTTTTACTTTACACCTAAGTGATAACTGTGCAAGGTAGAGTATCCTTGGGTGAGAGATTTCTTATTTCAGTAGTTTGAAAATGTCATTTTAATTACCCTTGGTGTATGTTTTCTGCTCAGCAATCTGCTGATAGCCTGATGGGGATTCCTATGTAGTTTAACATAACTATTTTGGCTGCCTTTAAAATTTTTCTCTGGCATTGACTTGCCAATTTGCATATGACATATCTTGTAGAAGGTCTCATTGACTTAAAATTATTGGTGTTGTGTTGGCTCATGGAATTGTATGTCAGTTCCTTACACAGGTTCAGGAAGTTATCAACTATTACAACTTTAATTAAACCATCAGCTGCCTTCTAACTTTCTCCTCCTTCCAGGATTTACTCTAATGTGAACTTCTTGAAGAAGTCCGATGGCTATTTTAGAATTTCCTCACTTTTTAATATCTTATATCTCAGCCCTCTCCTATCATTTCTTGTTTTGTATTGGTGAATTTGCTAATCTCTCTTCCACAAGACAGTCTTCTTCCAATGCTTTCTGTTGCATAAATCATATCATTTATTAAGTTCATCTGGTCTTCCAATAATGTTTGGTTGTTTCATAGTTTCAGTCTATTAGATAATGTATTCCTTATCATCATTTATTTTATTCCTGAGCTCACAAATCTGCTTTCTGAGTTTTGTATTTTGTATTGAGATTCTGTATGACAACACTTTGGATTCTCTATTAGTTATATGGCAATATTCCATGACCTTTATTTGTTTGCTGCAGGGTTGATATTGTGTGTGTGTGTGTTCATCTGTGAGTGCGTTTGCCTGTGCGTGTGTGTCTGTGTCTGTGTCAGTTTCTGTGTTTGTGTATCTGTGTGTGTGCATGCCCTATATTGTTGCTGTGATTGGTCATGATCCTGGTAAATTATTGCTCTGATGACCCTAAAAAACAGATTGTGCTTTGGAGTCCTTGTTTGGTTTTACTTATCTGAGATACCTCTGATAATATTTCAAAATGACACTTTCAAGTCGCTACTGTCTGGATAAAAGATTGCTTACATTGTCACTTCTTAGACAAATCTGGTAGTTAATGCCACTGTTGTCACTGGGCCGGTGAACCCTTCCTTTTATCTGATATCCCTTAAGATTGAGTGCACACATTGAGGAAAGGTGTAAAGACAGGTGGATAGTTGGAATCAGGCAAGTGCCATTGCCATGTCCAATGTTGCAAGGTATATTTTCTCCACCACCGTGAATGGGAAGTAGGGAGAGTGTCATGAATGTCTGAGTGTCAAAAGGATGGAAATTCTGTCTGCATTGTGACTCCCTCCTAGTTACCTGTGACCATGAGTACTGGTGCAGTTGGAGGCTGAAGCTGTGTGAACCATTGAGACCCTGTTTCTACTGGGTACTCTGAAACTCTGGGCTCAGATACCCTAGTAAGTGGGCCTTGGTTGAAGGCACCAACTGGTCTCTTCCCTCAGATCAGCCATCATTTTGTGTTTTAGCCCACCAAACTTCAGCTGTACACATGTGTTCTGGAGTATTGTTTTGTGTTGTAGTTATTTTTGCTGAGATGTGACCGTTTCACTGACTGTAGATTTAAAGGGAGAGACAGAAATAGTTTAAACATATGTCACTTTATTCAAAGTTTAAACTTTTACATTTAAAAGTTAAATTCTAATAAGGACATTATAAGAACAGTAAAGAAAGTGAACTAATCACCTCCCTTAATATCAGAGTACTACAAAATATTTTGTTTTTCTTGGGTTCTTTTCTTCAATATTTTTCCCAAATGCATGAACATTTTAGTATAATATATGCCTCTAAATTCTTTAAAATCAATTAAATTATTAAAATCTTGCTCTGTGCTCTAAATATAGCCCTCTTGCTTCTCTAATTTATAACTAGTAGCTTGCATATTTCTGTCTTCCCCATCCTTCTTCCCTGTCCCCAGTAGAAACCACTACTTGGTACACTACACATATATATGTGATTCTGTTCCTTTTTTTTATGATTATCTCTCTTATATATTTAGTTTCCTCATGAAAGTGATAACATAGAGTGTTTTTCTCTGTATGACTTATTTTCCTATGTGCAACAGTATCTGGGTCCCGTTACATTGTTCCAAATGGCAGAATTTTATTTTTTGATATGACAATGACTAAGTATTTATTATGTTATCTATACCTCACATCTACTTCAGCCAATCATCTGTTGATGGGCAGTTGATTTGTGCTTCTATCCTTGGCTATTATAAATGATGATGTTAAGAACTTTGGGGGTAATATATCCTTTAAAGTTAATGTTTACATTACTTATAGGTTTATAAAAAAACTGGAATTGCTGCAACATATAATGTTTCTGTTTCTAGTTTACTTAGCACTGTCCACACTTTTATAATAGTGGATGCCTCAATTAATATTTCCACCAACAGTGTACTTGGGTTCCCTTTTATCAACATTCATATTAATGTTTGTCATTTGAAGACTTTTTTAATAACAATTTTAGTTGCTGTGAGATAGTATTTCATTCTGGTTTTGATTTATGATTTCCTAATGAATAGCAACATTATATTTCTTTTTATATCCATGAAAATCATCAACATGTCTGTTTTTGAAAAGTTTCCATGGAGATCCTTCTACTGTTTTTAAGTTGGGGTCTTTGTTTTTTAAATAATGAGTCTAAAATACTATATATACATTATGGATATTAACACTTTGTGAGTTTCATAGTCTGAAATTCTTCTTTCTATTCTGTGTGTTGTGATAAGTCTTACAGAATGTTTCCTTTGCTCTGCAAAAGTTTTTGCATTTCACACTTATACAAGAAGTGGAATCACTGTATCACATAGTACATCTATTTTTTCCTCAGTATAATTAAAAACTGTTATTGTTTGTTTTCCTTTTTTTAATTAGGAGATAGATCAAAAATAAATATTGTTATGATTTTCACAAAGGCAATGCTGTTCCTATTCTTGTTCATAAATTGCATAGTTTCAGGTTTTACATTTAGGAAATTAATCCATTTCTATTTTATTTTGTATACTATGTAAGGAAGTGCTCTTACATCTTCCTTTTACCTGTAATGTCCAGTTTTCCCAGAACTAATTGTTGAAGAGACTGCATTTTTTCCATTGTATACTGTTGCGTCCTTCATGTAGACAAATTGACCATATGTTTGTGTGTTTATTTAAGGACTCTTTATTTTGTTCCATTGATCTATGTGACTCTTTTAGTGAAATATTTTGATCTTTTGCTTACTGTAAATTTGTAGTATGTTCTAAATTCAGGGAGGATAATAACCACAGCTTTGTTCATTTTTCAAAGATAATTTTAGAAAATTTGGGTCTTTCAGAATTCAGTAAAAATTTTATTATTTTTCACCTTGTTTTGTGAAGAAACATATGGATTATGTGAGAATAGAAATATAATAAAAGAAGAAAACCTGAGAAAAATTGTAAAGTGTGGAGGATAATTCATACAAGATTAAACAACCAATGGGTTGCCGTATAAATCAAAGAAAAAATACATAAAGAAATATAACAACAAAACAAATTCCATGTGTTATAGCAAAAGCAATATTAATAGGGATGCTTATAGCAAAACAATCCGACTTCTACAAATAAGAAACAACTCTCTCTTATAACATAATCTTTCAAACAAAAGATGCAGCAAAATAATAAACAAACTTGTTAGTGGAAACAAAGACAGCTGAAAGGTCGAAACATAAATATATAAAATAAAGATTTAAAATAGAAACATCTAAACAAACTACATAATGGCCTTTGAAAGATAAATAAAACTGATAAAATTTAAAGAGAATCATGAGCAAAAAAGAGAGTACAAATTAAAAAGCTCCAAAATAAATGAGAAGTTACAGCTTATATCAAAGTAACACAAAGCATCATAAGATGATACAACAAATTATTTGCCAATTAAAATGGAATCCCTAGAAGAAATGGCCAATTTCTTAGAAAGGCATAATCTACCGAATGGAATGAGAAGTAGAAAATATTAACAGATTATCACTAATGAAATTGAATAAGTAATTAAACAAATTCTCCCAAGAAATAAAATTCAAGGCATAGACAGCTTCACAGGTGACTTCTGCCAAACATTTAAAGAAGAGCTATCATCTATCCTTCTCAGAGAATTCCAAAAACTTGCAGAGGAAAGAAGGCTTCCTAACCCATCATTCTGTATCACACTACTACCAAAACAGGAACAAATACCACATAAAATTACAGTTTAAATACTACTTACAAGCATACATGAAAAAATCATCAATAATTATTAGCAAAGCAAACAATACATTAAAAGGATTATACAGTATGATTAAGTTCCTTTTATGCCAGGTATGCAAAAGTGATTCATTATCCAGAAATTAATCAATATGATACAACAAACTAACTAATTGAAAAATAAAAATTATATTGTCACTTCAAAGGGACATAAAATGTTTTGACAAATTCAGTATATATTTATGATTATATTTCTCCTCATAATGGGTATGAGGAAACATACCTCAACACATTTAAGGTCGCATATGACAAGTATTCAGCTAACATGACACTCACTGAAAAGCTGAAAGCATCTGCTGTAAGAGCAGAAAGAAGACAAGATTGTTCACTCTTTCCACTGTTATTCAGTATCATATTGGAAATTCTAGCCATTGCTATCCAAAATAAAAGTAAATAAAATATAGCTATTTCAGAAAAGGAGTAAAAATATCTGTTTGCACATGAAATACTTTAAACAGAAATCTGAAAGAAGATGCCACAATACTATGTGGGCTTTTCAATGCATTTGGTAAAATTTCAGAATGCAAAATTAACATAAAGAAATCTTGCATTTCTGCACACTAACAACAAGCTAACAGATAGAGAAAGTGAGGAAATTGTCTCATTTACAGTTGCATTACAAAAAAAAATCAAGAAATATATCCAACCAAGGAGGTAAAAAACTGTACTCAGAAAACTATAAAATATGTATAACAGAAATTGAAGATAATGCAAACAGGTAAAAGGATATACTGTGTTCATTGATTAGGAAAAAAATATTGTTTAATGACAGAATAAGCCAAGGAAATACACAAATTAAATTCAGTGCCTATCAAAATACCAAGGGCATTATCTGACACTTACAAAAAATAATTTTAAAATGTACATGTAAACCCAAAAGAGATGAAATCACTAAAATAAAAAGAAAGGAAAGAAAACAAACAAACTAAAAAGAGAAACATCTTTAACAAAAACAAAGAGGATGTATCACTGTCCCTGATTTTAAACTATAATACAAAGCTGCAGTATTAGAACGAATATGGTAGTGGCACAGAACATACAGAATAATGGAACACAACAGAATGCCTGAAAATGAAATCAGACAGTTATGGTCATTAAGCCCATTACAAAAAATGAATATACAGTGGGGGAAATGTAACCACTGGGCACATGAAACCGATCAACATCACTAAACATCAGAAAAATGCAAATCCAAAACACAGTGAGATTTTATGTCACTCCTGGCTGAATGACTATTATCAAAAAGATAACAAACATAACTGTTGGTTAGGATGTAAGAGAAACAAACCTGATGCACTGCTGGAGTAAATGTAAATATGTGATGCCACTGTAGAAAACAAAATGGAGCTTTAAATAAAAATTAATTATGAAATATAATCCAAAATATACATATCGGGATACTTATTCCAAGAAAATAAAAACACTAATTAGAAAAGATAAATTCAACCCTATATTCACTGCAGCATTATCCTCAATAGACAGGATATAGAAGCAAATTAATTGCTCATCAATAGATGATGGATAAAGAAGATGTGTGTTTATACTATATATATATACCCATCTTAAGTACAGATTAATCTATATATATATACACACACACACACAATTTATATATATATATGCTATATATATATATGCACTATATATATATATATATATGCACACACACATAAAAATACAATGGGTTATTACTCAGCTCTAAAAATAAGTTCTTGCCATTTGCAACAAAAGGATTGGCCAAGAGGGTAATATGCTCAGTGAAATAAGTCAGAAATTGAATGAAAAATGCTGAATGATTTTACTCATATTTGGAATTTAAAACAAATGAACATAACAACACAGAAAAGGAATTATAGATATAGAAAGAAACAGGTTCTTCACAAGAAGGAGGGAAATGGGGTGTGGAAAAGAAAATTTGAGGAAATTAAGAAAGAAAATTTTCCAGTTGCAAATTAAATGATTCAGGGTCAAGAAATGTACTCTATGGGGAATAGCCAATAACTATTAAATAACTTTAAATAGCAACATATCATAACTAGATATATTCTGGTGATCTGATTGAATTATATTGAAAACAGCAAACAGTATGTTGTGTAAGAGAAACTAACACAGTTGTATAGATTAAAGTACACTTCAAAAACAAACAAACATACACATAGAAAAAAATTAGATTTGTAGTTAACAGAGGCAGGGATTGGGAAAGGAGGATTTGGTTAATGTATTCAAAAGCTATAAACATCCAGTCGTAAAATAATCGTGTTCCAGGAATGCGCTGTAATAACATGAAAATTAAAATTAATACTGCTTTATGTTCTATATCATGTTGTTAAGAGAGTAGACCATAAAGTTTCTCATCACAACCAAAAGACAAATTTAATTTCTTTACAAATTTATCTAAATGAGATAATGAATTCTCCCTAAAGTTGCTATGATATATATTTCATGATATTTGTAAATCAAATCACTATCCTGTGCACCTAGACTTACACAATGTTTTAAGCCATTTATATCTCAATAAAAGTGGAAGAAAATAGGGAAAGACAATGGTCACTTTTTTCCATGTCATTTCTCATGATTCTTTTTGCATTAAGTAAACTTTAGTCATGATATACTTATCCTAGGTAAAGATACTAATAAATAAGTGATTCTAATAAATTATACATAAGGATACGAATAAAATTAGTGGTTTACCATGCCTTAAACTTTCTTCATGTTAAGAACCCGCTGCTTCTGTAGGCAACAAAATTTCATTGCGTGTATTCATCTGAGATTAGGGAATGGATACAAATTTAAAACTGACTGCTCTTGCTGTAAGTGATAAAGTTCACTGTCTCAGACCAAAAGTCTCATTTCCACAAGAGCATCTGTAAGAAATGAACATGCTAGGTTGCTAAAAATCTCAGAATGTTAAAATCTCAGAACTCCTACAATTCTTAACTGTTTTGCATTGGGAATGCAATACTGACAAAGACTTGATTTTGAATAACAATGTGCTGTTTTCCCATGGTTGCATTATGGGATGTGAGGATAATAACTGTGATCCACAACATACATTATCGCTCACGTGCTGGGCAAAGAATGTAAAGGTTCTGCATTTTTAGTACTGAGTACTGCTTTCAAAATGATGACTACGCTCACTCTAATCCAGGTAGTCAAAGTAAACAAAGGTTATTGCAATTTGTAGCTTAAAGGGAATAAATCCGGGGTTCAGTCTCTATAAATTAGTCAAGGGTGTTCAAAGATAAAATAAGTTGTGTCAACAATGAGAATTAAAAGGAAAAAAATTGATATTTAGCAAAAATTAAAAAGGAGACACAGTCCTGTGCTGGGCTCTGGGGACTGGAGAATGTATTTGCCTCAGTCCCATTCAAGGGTTCAGTGGCTTGGCCCTAGCATCAGCTCGGGATTCAATAAACAGGCAACAATTAGTATATTGGGTGAAATATAATCTACCTCTCCATAATCAGAAGAAAATCTGGTGGCTCAATGAAACTATTAATTCACCGAAATTCTGCCAGATGCAAAATAATAATTTACTGATGACCTAACTTAGACAAACTTAGTTACTGCTTAACAATTCATCTTCACACACACACACAGTGGTAGACAGATTTGTAGTATTTAGTGGTAAGAATTCTGTGGACAGAGCTCAGAGGATAGATTTCAAACACCAGACAACATTTCTACTTTTGCCAATAGTCTAGCATTTCCGAGGTAGAAAACTATAGATGGAGAAACCAGCAATATTCTTCTTTAGGAATTCTAATTTTAAAAGTAAACTGTAGCTTTTGACTTATCATTATAGAACCTTGTTAAAATGATCATGGTAAGACCCACTGTCTGATAAGAGAAGTGGAAAATAGCTGCTGAACCAGTCCATCTTAACCCCAGCCTACTAATGTAAGCAATAAAATAGCCACGATCAGAGTTGTGCTGACAAATTTAAAAGCTTGATGATTCAGTTGTAGGAACAACCACTGCTGTCCAGACACAGATCTCCTGCTGCAAGTGGTCTCTTTTCTTCTCTTGGAAAAGGTCATATTGGTGGAATGCTGCAAGAGTTTACCCTGGCCCATTTGCCCTTTCTCCAGATAATCAAAGTCTTTCTTCACAACTGGTGACATATTTTCAGGACTCAATGTTGCCATTCCAGTCTTATCAGTTAACACTGGCTGCATGATTATGAGCAGAAGCCTTAGACAACCTGACATTGCCTACAATTTTTCCAGCATTTCAGGGCATTTCACATTCTGAAAATCCTTCACCTTTTATTTAAAATTAATAAGAAATAGACAAATTCTTCCATGAATATTTTATATTTCCTAATATCTGCAGAAAATTGGTACTCATGCAGTTGGACAAATTTTTAAATTCACCACACTCACCTCCTTCTAGTCCACACATTTTAGGTTGCAATTTGGTTACCTAATACGACCACCTCAACCAAGGGTCTAGTACCTCTTTGATACTTCCTTTGTGAAGGTTAGAAGGGGCACAAGTTATGTGGGGTGCATAAACCTACATTAAATGTTTGCATTAGCACGGTCTCTTCTGGGCAAAGCTCTGATTCTAAGAAGTAAATAAATTAGAGGTCAGTATAGTTATTAATATGATGAAGAGAATCAGCTATTTTGGGGTGGGTGGGTGATGAAGAGTCAGGAAAAAATCCAGCAAATGAGAATGGAATGCTTTAGGCCTCAGGAGGCATGAATTAAGAAGAAAATAATACTTTATCTCCTGTAGCTACCTCCCCTTACTGTCTTGAGTGACTAGTCCATGGGCTATGGAAACTGCTAGTTTGTGGTGAAGAGTAAAGACAATAACGAAATATTGTGAAAACTATGAGAGATTTGTTGTTTCAGGAAAGTAGATTTTGCTTAAAGTCAACATGTATTTTTCATTCACTAAATACTAAAATGCATCCTGTGGCAAATGCTGTGCTTACTGTGCTAGTATCCCAGTTAGACAAGGAGAGGGTGATAGACAGAAAACTTCTGAAGAAGGTAGTTTCTGTGCTGAGACTGGGAAAGTCTAAGTAGGTTAAAGGAGGACATCCAAAGTCCAAGGATGAGCTGGAGCAAAAGTGTTGAGGTTGCAGCTAACATACTTGACAAGCGTTTGCCTGGATTTATCTCCAGATACAGTGAAACATAAAGATATGCCAAGGTAGTCAGATGCCAGATTTATAAAGGAATGACTAAACTAAGTTCAGATCGTGTGCGTAGAGTTGGAAAGGCATTAAAAGCCACCCTGAGGACGTAAGCTTTTCTTTGGATGGAACATAAAAGCAAAATAAAGTATCGACTGAAAATATAGTGTAGACTCTTGAGGGCAGGGAATGAAAGCAACAATTGGAATGCTTCGAGAACAGAACAAAGAAGACAATAGATAAAATTTCTTCTCAAATTCAACCACATGCTGAATGTGCCAACTGAGACTACATCATGTGACCCTTATGATTCCAGGGATGACATATTAGAGACCATGATCCCAGGGCTGGTTTCTGAATTTCTCTCCTTCCACCCAATCCTAACTTAACACTTTTAATACATTCCAGGACGAACCAGAAACCACTTAGTACTTTTCCCTCTCTCCATGTTATAGTCTTCCTCCAAATTCTTCCATTTTCTCTTCTTCCTTACAAGAAATTTTTTAAATTAACTACCATATTGTTCCATTAAATGATCATATCAATCAAGTATCTCTTTTTATCTTTAAATTGTAACTTAGTCTCCCATTTATCTCTTAACACTATTTAAAAAAATAAGGTAAATAGAGGTACACATCTATGTTTATTTTTCAAATAACAAAATTGCAGATATTTTTCCAACGTCAATTTTAATCCTTGTATCCTGCATAATCTGATAGTCCTCTGGTAGATCAGTTGTGACTAGGATGACTTTCATAAACTGAAGATGTCTGATGAGTTGGCCTTGAAAGAGAGTTAGCTGATGTATCAGTAATCAATAGCACTGGAAACCGTGGGTTGCTCCCTGGTTGAAGTTTAGTTAAAAGACCTTCATTGGCAGATATGTTGTGATATCTATTTGAAAAATAGAAGGTCCCACCATCTGTCCAAAATAATTCCTCTGTATGGGATACAAGTTGCTGTACTGAGAAGTAGAAGTTGTAGTTGTAATGAAGTTCACAACATGGCTATTTGCTTCAATGTAGCTGCTTTGAGAGTGCCCATGTACAGTGGTCAACTGATTTAAAATAGCACGTTGATTCACTGCAATTTGTTCTGGTGGTCTAACTGACATTGATGATGGAGGAGAAATATCACCTCTGATCGGGGTAGTTGTGTCCCCAATTATGTGGCTGGTAGAGGGCTTTCTTATTAGAGGCATGTTTAAATTTACAGAAGGTAAAAATGTACTGTCTCCACTAGTGTCACCCACAAAATCAGAATTATGTTTGTCCACATTTCCCACTGCTTTAGAGTGCTTCTTGTTGAAATCTTCAGCCAATGAAGATACCAGAAAGGCATTTTTAATCACAACTCTTCTTTTTATTCTCACTAAAAGCTGAGGAAAGCCTCGTTTAACATTTGGAATATGATAGAACTACAGCTACATCCAAAGTAGAAAGATTTCAGTAATAATTTAAACCAAAATACATCACTATTATAAGCCTAACCTATAAAACCTCAGATTTCATGTTTACTATGCAAAAATAATATCATCAAAATATGAACATTACTGACAATATTTTGAAGTTCCTTATTTGGAAAATACACATTTAAATAGTATAGTCATCAAATTTAAGAAACTACCATTTGCAGTAATGGTGAATGCCACTTTTGAAAAGCAGCTTTAATACCTTTATTTAGATTTCTGGTAAAATTCATAGTTGCAAGCAAAGTTTCTTATAATGTGAATACTTAAGTCACTGTCCTCATTTTTTAGAATAAATAAAGGATTTTAGCCTTAGTAATTTTATACAATTTTCAAAATCTAGCTTTACATTTATATTACCATAGATTGATGTACAAAATAAAATTTTATATATGTTATGAAGTGGTAACTAAAGTTTCTGAATACCTTGCTTAAAACAGAGACTTCTTTTTCTTCTGCCAGAAAGTCTGCTAGAAATGCCGATCTTTGAAAATTCTGCCGCACTTTACTAAACCCATAAAACTTAAGCTGTCTAACTAAACTTTTCATTCTTCCAGTTTCAAATATTCTGAAAGGGGCCTTTCTTTCCAAAACTTCCTTCTTAAAGACATCTTCATCAATCACTATGGAAGTTCCATTATCATCCCTCCAGATGGATTTATATTGGTCACTTCCAGCCATTTTCCAGAGTTTTCTTGGAAATGTCAGAGAACGAAAATCATTATCTTCATCTGGTTCAGAGACACAATGTATGTAACATGGCCTTTTAATCAAGGATTCTTCAGACAAAGTCTAAAAAGCCATTTTTTCAATCATAGACCTCAAGTCCAAATCCCCAGAGAATGTTTGATAACACAATAGAGATCTACCAGAATTTCCTTAACCAGTTGGTCCATCTTTATGAGACACCTCTTGAATTTCTGAAGAAACATGTGCCATTTCATATAACTTTTTCTACAGCTACTTTTCTAATCTGCATGATTTTGAGCACTGCAGCTTCAAATGCTGCTTTGGCAGGCCTGCACAGATAAACTGCTAGGCCATCAGAGTGGTTCTCAACCTGAGTAGCTGTGACATCACAAAATGACTGGTCTCCTAGCAAATGAAGTGTAACATTCAGCCAGTGTTTACTTCTCACTCATTCAGCTAAAATGAAACATATAAGATGCTTATTTTTATAGAGTCATCTGCAAATATTATCTCCACAAAATCTTTTTATACAATTTAATTTTGGGGTTTATTAAATAAAACCAATCTCCTTCCTTTTGTACACAAATATATAACAGATTAGTGAACAGAGTATAAATAATGAAGAAAATATATAAAATTATTTTAAAGTTTAGGAATTTTAAATGAAATTTGTCTAAAACATGTACAGAAAAGTTATAACTATTTCAATATCATTTGTAATTAAAGTGAAACTTAATTTGATTTGGTATTGGAAGCAGATATTTATGTGTGTACTTTAGAATATGTTGCTCTATATTCAAAACATGAGAAGAATAAATATGTGTTTATATGGTATGATTATGAAAAAATGGTTAATATTTATGAAATAAAATATTAAAATAATCAATGCAATTTAAGAAATCCCAAAGGGGGTAGTTTTGTTTTAAATTGTAATTCAATGCTATAATTGAAACAAAAGTAATTTAATATTCTACAATTATTTAGCAAAAGAGACAATCTTAAAAATTAAAAAAAGAGACAATCTTATTGTAAATTTACAAATGTTTATTTTTGCCATTGTTTCACTCAGAGGTTTATCAACCCTTGAAGTAATAAATTTTCTTGTCATCTTTATAATCCATACTCTTGTGGCTTCTGCTAATTGTTCCAAAATGATGTTAATAAATAGACTTATGCACAAGATCCTGGGTTCAATAAGCAATACCTCCATTAAGGGGAAAACAAGCAAACAATCAAAAAACAAAGATATAATCGTATGTGTCGGTTGGGGTGGAAAAGACCAGGTAATTCATTTTAGGAAGCAATATGTTTCTCAGTCCTGAAACAGTTGGTACTGTTATTATTTACGGCATTTTAAGGCAATTGTCTTGTGCACTAATTGTAAATAATAGCTATATTCTGTATCAGAAAACTGTAGTAAATCCAGTTCTACCAAAATTTATATTCTTTATTTAGAAATAAATTCCATTAAACATAAGCCAAGTTCAAAATGAGAGATAACATTTTTAATAAATAAATGTACCCTCAAGCTACAATGTAAATTTTTCATTCAGTATCTGTAAATCCCATTCTAAATAAATATAAGCAACCTGAAATCATGGTATTTTATAAGTATTATAAACTATAGTTAAGTTGCAATTAGTCCTGATTTATAAGTATTATTTAACATACACAAATTTACATATGTGATACCATCCTTTTAAGAAACAAAGAATTCAAATATAACAATCTCAAAATATATAGGAAAACTATTGACAGATCTGATCTTTACATTTTTATAAAAATATTATTTAATTCGCTTTAGATAGAATGTAACTAAGCATAATAAAACCATATATGAAAAACCCATGACTTAAATCAAGTTCGATGTTAACATACAGGAATGTTTTCCTCTGGTCCAGTAATAAGAAAAATTAGCTCATTTTCACAAGTCCTAAATTACACTACTAGAAGTCCTAGGAAGAATTACTAGTCAAGAAAAATTATAAAATTCATTCATCTTGTAATAAAGGAGTGGTTTTTACACATGACATAAATATGCATACATAGAAAACTCCATAGACTCCTCCAGTGACTGTTAGAAATAATGAAGAAACTTAGTAAACTTGCAGAATACAAAATCAATATACAAATATCCATTGCATTTTTGTATAGTAACAAAACATTATCAGAAATAGAAATTAGGAAAACAATTGTGTGTAAATTTATACCAAAAAGAATAAAATAGGAATAATATCATAAGTGAAATAAAAGTTCTAAACAAATATCTATATATTACAGGTGCAAGAAATATAAGTAAACAAAATAAATAGAAAGATATTGTGTGCTCATGGATTGTATACAATGTGAGGAAATATTGTAATCAATCTTTTACCTGTTCAATCTCCCCAGCAGTAATTATTGAGGAGAATGTCTTTTCTTAATTTTATACTCTTGATTCCTTTTTCATGGGTTAATTGATCATAGGTGTGAGGGATTATATCTGGTTGTTCTATTCTCTTCTATTGATTGATGTCTGTTTTTGAGCCAGTATCATTTTGCTTTAATTACTAAAGTTTTGTAGGACTGTTTAATATCAGAGTATTTTACACCATTAGATTTAATACCCTTTTTCAGGATTATTTTGGCAACTCATGATCTTTGTGGTTACATATAAATTTTAAAATTATTTGTTCAATTTACTGGAAAAATCTCATTGGTATTTTCACATGAATCACACTAAATGTAGATTCCTTTGGGTAGCATGTTTGTTTCAAACACATTGTTTCACATCATTAACATAAGAGATCATTTCATTTCTTTGGATCTGTTTTAATTTCCTTTATCAATGTTTTCTGTTTTTTAACATATAGTTTTTCACCATATTTGTTAACTTCATTTATATGTGTTCTTTACATATATATATACTTATATACATAATATTTGTAACCTCGTTTCCTACACAAATACAGCAGGCAGAAGGCTGTGGCAAGACAAATTCCTGAATGGAAGAAAGCTGTAATCTAATATACTTTATCAAACAAGGCTTTCTTTTAGAAGAAAGAGATATAAATAACTTCCACACAAGCAAATACTTAAAGAATTTAGCAAGAGAAAAAGAAATAAAAAAGATCTACTATAAATAAAAAAGAAGCAGGATGCTATAGAAAAGAGGAAGTCATTATTAGAAAGGTAATATATATAATGACTTACAACAGAATAAATATGATGTTGTAAAAGAAGAGATCAAAATTTATAAGGGTCACAGAATGAAACAGGAAAATAAAGACTGTTTTCTTCTTGTTTCTGTTGTCTGTTGTATGGGTTTGAATTTGTATTCTTATCAGTTAAAATAAACAAATATATTACAAGTCAATATGCATACAAAACAAGGTAACCATAAGTCAAAAGCTTACAATGAAGTCAGAAAGCCAAAAAGAATCCAAGATTATAAAAGAAAACTTATCAACCATAGAAACAAAAACAAATGAACAAAAAGAAAATATCAAATCAACTGGAGAATGAAGTTCAATATGGAAATAAACATGTCTATCAATATTTATCACAAATGTTAATGGACTTAGTGCCTCAATCAAAAGATATTTATTGTCAGATGGGATAATATAACAAGACCCTACATTATGAAGCATAGAGAAGACCCACTATAGTAAGAGGAACACACATGAATTGAAAGTCAGAATTTCGAAAAATATATTCCATGCAAATGTACATGACAAGAAAGCAGGACTAGCAGTACTGACTTCACACAAAGAGATTTTACAAAAAAGGCCATACAGAAAGATAAACAAGGACATGATATACTGATTAAAGGAGCAAATCAAAATGGGGATATTATACTCATTAAGGAATATGCACTCAGTATAGGAGCACCTAAATACATAAAGGAAACACTAATAGATAAAATTGAGAAATTCCTGGGAACAGAATCAATGTAGGAGACTATAACTCCCCATTATCATCACTGGACTGGTCTTTCACACAGAAAATTAATAAGGGAACAAAGATACTAAAATACATAATAAAATAATTGGAGATGCTTGATATTTTCAAAACAGTTCTTCTCCCCAAAACTGAATATATATTTTTTTCCTGTTCACAAGGAATATTTTCTATGAAAGATTACATACTCAGGCACTCAAGAAGCCTCAATAAATTTAATTAGATAAAAATTATTTTAAGCATCTTTTCTGAGTATAAGACCATGAAACTAGAAATCAATCACAGAAAACCAGGGAGAAAAAATAACAGCATCCAGATGAAAAAACATGGTACTAAAACAAGGGGGTCAGGTGCTGAAGTAAAAGAAGAAATTAAAAAAATACCTTGAGAAATATGACATACACTACACAAAGTCTATGGAATACTGTTAAAGCAGGCTTAAGATTGAAGTTCATAGTGACAAGGCCATCCTCAAATAAGAAGAACTATTTCAAATATGTAATCTAACGTTCTATGTAAACAAATCAGGAAAAGAAGAACAAACAAAATCAAAAGTCAAAAGACAGAGGGGAAAAAATAAAGATCAAGTAAGAAATAATTGAAATAGAGATTAAAAAAAAGAAAATTCAATCAATCTCTTTTTGAAATAGTAAACAAAATTGAGAAATCTCTGGACAGACTTACCAACAAGAAAAGAGAGAGAACAGAAATAATATTAGAAATGAAAATGGATAAACTACAAAGAGAACAACAAATTTACAAAATATCATAAGGGAATACCATGAGTAACTGTGTGGAAATAAACTGGACAACCAGGAAGAAATGAAAAAGTTTTTGGAAAAATTCAGCCCACAAATATACCATCAAGGAGAAGTTAGCCATTTGAACATACAGATCACCATAAATGGAATAGAATTATCAATAATATAAAAAAATCTCTGCAAACAAAATTCAAACCCAAATAGTTTCACTGGGGAATATGACCAAACATACAAAGAAAAATCCATGCCAGTCCTCCTCAAACTCTTCCAAAAGATTGATATGGAGAGAGTACTCCCAATCTCACACCATTAGGCCAACATCAACCCGATACCAAAAGCACACAAAGACACTACCCCAAAAAGAAAACTATATGCCAATAACATTGATAAATATTGAAGTAAAAGTTCTTGAGAAATTATTAACAAACAGAAACCAAAATCATGTTAAAAAAGATCATGCACCATGGACAAGTCAGGTTCATCCCAGGAACACAAGGATGGTTGAAAATATGCAAATCAATCAATCAATAGTGATACACCATATCAACAAAAGAGAAGACAAAACGATATGATCATCTCAGTAGATGCAGAAAAAGCATTTAATAAAATTTAAAACCTACTTGCAATAAAATCTCTTATCACAGTGGGCATAGAGCGACCATATCTCAATATAATGAAAGCTATTTATAACAAACATAAATTCAGCTGAATACTCAATGGTGAAAAACTGGAACCCTTCCCACAAAAACCTGAGACAAGACAAGGAAGCCCATTGTCACAATTTGAAATCAATGTAGTCTTGGAATTCCTAGCCACAACGATCAGGCAAGAAAAAGAAATAAAAGTACTCAGACTGGAAAAGAAGATGTAAAATTGCCACGATATGCAGACATGACAGTATATATAGAAAACTGTAAAAGCTTCACAAAAAAATACTTAGGCTAGAAACGGAACTGGGCAATGTAGCCAGAGTAATGTACAAAAACCAATTACATTTCTTTACACTACCATTGAATCAACAGGAAAACAAAGTATAGAAACAACCCCTTTTATAACTGCACCAAAAATTACAAAATGCTTAAGAATAACTCTGACCAAGGTGGTGAATGACTTTTACGTGGAGAACAAGAAAACATTGATTGAGGAAATCAAGAAAGATTTGAAGAATTGAAAAGATACCCAATGGTCTCGTAATGGATGAAATAATATTGTTAAAATGGCCATACTACCCAAGGCAATCTACATACATTATCTGAGTTCCTATCATATTATTCAAAACATTTCTTTTTAGGACTGAAACAAATGATCATATGATTTATATAGATACAATAAAGATCCATAATTTCCAAAACAAAATTGAAGACAAAGAAAGAGGCTGGAGGAATAACCTGCGTGGTCTCCATACACTATGGCAGAGCTACAATAATCAAAACATCATGATATTGGTACAGAAACAGGCATATGGACCAATGGAACAGAAAAGGGAGCCTAGGAATAAATCTACAGGCCTATGCTCAATTAATATTTTACAGAGTAGCCAAGAATATGACACAGAAAATGCTCTCTCTTCGCCAACTGGTGTTGGGAAAACTGAATAACAGCATCAGAGCAATGAAGTTAGAACACTCTTTCACTCCATACACAAGAATAAACTCAAAATTACTTGAAGACTTAAATGTAAGGCAATACACAGTAAATCATCTAGAAGAAAACATACGCAAAACACTCTGAGATAATTCTCAGCAATGATCTCCTAGAACAGCCTACCCAGGTAATGGATGTAAGAGCAAAATTAATAAATAGGACCTAATTAAACTTATAATCTTTTGCACAGCAAAGGAAACCATAAACAAAGCAAAATGATATCTTACAGGTTTAAAGAAAATATTTAGAAGTGATGTAACTGACAAAGGCTAAATTTCCAATTTATAAGGAGTTCATACAAACTAATAGTAATACGTAGAAAAACAAGAAACCCAATCTGAAAATGGGCAGAAGCCCTAAACAAGCAATTCTCCATTAGAGACATACAAATTCCACACAGATATTTGAAAAAAAAATTGCTCACTATCATTATCAGTGAACGGCAATTCAATACTATAATGAAGTATCAACTCACAATAGTCACAATGGCCATCATTCAAATAATTCAATAAATGCTGGGGAAGCTGTGGAGAAAGGGAACCCTCCTACACTGTTGGTAGGAATGTAGATAGGTGCAGTCACTGTGGAAAACAAGATGGGGATTCCTCTAATGAATAAAAATAGACTTAACATATGATCCAGCAAACCCACTTCTGGGTATATATCAAAGAGAACCCTAATTCAAAATGTCACCTGCACCCCAATGTCCTTAGCAGTGCTATATACAACAACCACGAAATGGAAGCTACCTAATTGTTCATCAACATATAAAAGTATACAGAATTTATGCCCTATTTACACAGTGAAATAATATTCTGCCTTAAAAACGATAAAATAATGACATTTGCAGCAAAATTGATGCCCCCATAATGTGTCATTTTAATTGAAGTAAGCCAGAAAGAGAGAGAAAAATGACACATGACATGATGTATGCAGAAACTTAAAAAAAAAATTTGGATAAGAACACTATGATTTCATCTACAAAACTGAAACACACATGCAGATCTGCTTAATAATCTTATGGTTACTGCTGAAAGGGCTTGGAGAGGATATATTTGGGAGCTGTAGATTTATAAATGTTATCCACTATATATAAAAATAGATTTTTTCAAAATGTCTTTTGTATGACACAGGGCATTATGTTAAATATTGTGAAGTATACTTTAATAGGCACACAAATGTATCCATGAAGTGTTACACTGTGCTATACACCACAGATTGACACATTGTTAATGGCAGTAATTCAAAGATAAATAAATGAATAAATAAGTAAACAAGTAAGTAAGTAAGTAAATAAATAAATAAATTAAATATTTAATATTTAAAAAATACAAAGATTCACACTACTTAAGTTTACACATCAAGAACCAAGGAGAAAACAGAAACAATAAAGAAGAAAATTGAATGAATGAGAGTAAGGCAAATAACAAGAGAAACAATTGAAAAGAAAAAAACAAACTTAAGTCTGTTTGTTTTAAACATAAATTGGACAAAGTTTTAGGTTTTCTAAGAAAATAAAGACAGAAATAAAACTAGAAATAAAAGAGAAGATATTACCACTGATGTTGAAGAGATGCATAGCATCATAAGAAATTACCACTAGCCAACAATTTGAATGACCTTGAACAAAAGACAAATTCCCAGAAACATATGTCTTTCAATACTGAATCAAGAAGAAATTAAAAAGTTAAATTCAGCAAAAGTGTGTATGAGTAAATCAGTAATCCAAACCTCCCATACCAAAAAATATTTCCAAGATAACATTACTGGTGAATTCTGTGATACATTTGAAGAAAATTGCTTACCAATTCTTTCCCAAACCTTCTAAGAATTTGAAGGGGTTGAAAGTATCCAAACTTGTTTTATGATGCCAGCTTTATTTGCATAAAAATGCTTGAAAGGACATTATATGCAAAATAATGGGTATTAACCCTGATGGACATTTGTGCCAAAATTCTCAACAAAACACAAGCAAAATGAATTCAGCAACACATTTAACATATCATACACATAAATGAGTAAAGGGAATTATCCCTGGGTTTAAGGATACTTCAAATTATTCAGTTCAATAAAGGTGACATGCCACACTAATAGAATGAGAGATAAAACTCACATAATCATCCCAATAGGTGCAGAAAAAGCATTGTATATAATGCAACATAATTTTAAGACACTGCCAACAAATTAAATTAACCCTGTCAGTGGCACGATATCATATACACACAAACACTGTGTGGAGAGAAGCGAAGCAGTTCTGTTTATTGATTCTAAGAGAAAGGTTTTATATAGGACATGTACAATGCCTCAAATATCATCTAAGTTATAACAATGTTAATAATCTTAAGCTCTTTATGCCCCCATGCTTCTGCAGTAAGCACAGGATGTTAAATGATCAAGGAAGGCTTTAAAGTTCATCATGGAACTTCATTAAGTAGGCCATTTCTTATCCAGCCTCGATATGTGACATTCCTCCCAGTTTGTTTATCAGTTCAGCCCATGGGCTTATTCTCTAGAGCCTTCAGACAGGGGCCTACAAACCTAACATCCCTTGACAGAAAACTGGATGAAGAAAATTTGATGTTTATATGCAATGGAATTAATACTTTGCATTCCTATCAACAGTGTCCACGGTGTTCCCTTTTCTCCACAATCTCACCAACATCTATTTTTCTCTTTTTGATGAGAGCCTTCTGACAAGTGTGAGGTCTTGTCTCTTTTTTGGTTTATGACTTTCCTAATAATTTATAACTCTGAACAGATTTTCATGTGTCATTTATCCTACTGTAAATTTTCTACAGAAAATTGATTCAGATATATGTATTCAGTTCCTATGGACTTTTTTTAATTGGATTGTTTGGTCTTTTTTGTTGTTGTTGTGTCTAGTTTGCCATATAATTTGGATATTAACACTTGATTGGAAAATATCACTTGCAAATATATTCTCCTATTGTGTTGGTTGAGTTTTCATTTTATTGATCATTTCTTCTGCAGTGTAAATCTGTTTAGCCTGATACAATCATATTTTGTTAGATTTGCTTCTGCTTCCCTTGACAGAGGAGACACATGAAGAATCAAATTAAGTCAAGTGTACTTCTTGTGTTTTAATCTAGGATTCTTTGTTTTCAGGTTTATGGTTTATATGCCCAGGAGTGGGAATGCTGGCTCATATGATAGGTCCATTTTTATTATTTAAAGGAAATTCCATACTGTCCCAAAGTGATTGCACCAATTTTCATTCCCACCAACAGAGTTGGAGTGTCCCTTTTTCTCTACAACCTCCAAAGTCTTTATAATTTGTAGACATTTGATGACAACCCTTCTCACTAGTGTGAGGTAAAATATTATTTTATTTTTGTCTTGCCTTTGTATAATGATTAGATATGTGAGCATGTTTTTATGTTCCTGTTTGTCATCTCTGTGTCTTTTTTAGAGAATTGTCTTCTGCTCATTTTCTGGCTTAGTTGTTTGTAGATTTTTGAAATGGAGTTGTATGAACTATATGTGTATTTAAGAAATTAGCCTCTTGTTGATTGCACTGTTTCCTAATATTTTCTCCCATTTGGAAGTTCATCTTTTCTTTCTGTTTATTTTGCGGTGTAGAAGCTTTTAAGATTAATTTGAACCTAATTGATTATTTTGCTTTTATTGTTTTCAGCTTGGGAGTGTGACATAGGAATATTTTAATACAATTTATCTATTGTTTTCCATATGTTAGTTTCCAGGAGTTTTATTGTGTCATGTATTAGATTCAGATGTTTAAAACATTTTGAGTTTGTATTTGTACAGTGTGTGAGAGTGTTCTAATGTCATTGATTTACATGTAAATGTCTAGCTTTCTCAACATCACTTGCTGAAGACTGTCTTTTAGGCATTGTATATTTTTGTTTCCTTTGTCATAGTTTAGTTGACCATAGTTGTGATGTTCTATTTCTGCCTCAGTGTTCTGTTCCAGTGATATAGATGTTTATTTGTTTTCCAGTATTGTGCTGTTTTGATTACTGTATTTTGTAATATAGTCTGAGATCTGGGAGGGTTATGGGTTATGCATCCAACTTTGTTCTTTTTCCTGATTGTTTCTTTTGCAGTTCTGGTTCTTTTGCACTTACTTACAAATCTTAGGACTGTTTCTATTTCTGTGGAAAATATCATGAAGTTCGATCTGAATCACTTTATATCTGCAGACATCTTTTGTAGTATGTATATTTTAACAATATTAATTACTCTAAACTAAGACCTTAAAATTTTTTTTCATTTCTTTGCATCATCATCCAATTTATCAGTGAATTTTCGATTTTATTATCTTGGTTTTTCATTTTTTTGATCTGATTTCATATGGATTTTTTAAAATTATGGAATATTTCATTGTTAGTGTAAAGAAATATGACAATTTTTGTATATTAATAATGAATCATGCAACTTTGTTAAATGTCTGTATTAGTTTTAGTTGTTCTGGTGTGGAGAATCTTAAGAGTTCTCTATATAGATTATCATCTCATCTAAAATAATAACAAATTTACTGCATTCAATCCAACTTGAATAAATTTTTTCTATGCCGTTTGCTGTTGCTAGGACTTCCCATACTGTGTTTAATACAAATAGTGAGACTGGGCATCCTTGTCGTATTCCATAATTTGGCTTTCAGTTGTTCACTTTTGCATATTTTGTTGTCTGTTGTTCTGTAATAAATGACTTTAGTTATGTTGAGATATATTTCCTGAATCCTAGTTTGATAAGAGGTTTCTATTGTTGTAGTTGTTGTTGTTGTTGCTGCTGTTGTTGCTGTTCCAATGAATAAATGTTGAATTTTGTGAAATGCTTTTGAAGGATTTATTGGGATAACCACATCATTTTCTCTTTTATTTTGATATTGTGGTGTATCAAACTGATTGATTTGTGTATGTTGAACCTCTCTTGTGACACTTCAATGAATCCAAGTTGATCATGGTGCATGATTCATTTTTGATATTCCTGGATTTAGTTTGTTAATTATATTTTTTAGAATATTTGCATCTAAATCAATCAAATATATTGGCTTGAAGTTGTCTTTGCCTGTACTTTCTTTCTTGGCTTTGCTATCAGGGTGATGAAAGCTTCATAGAATTAATTTGGGAGTTTCCCACATCTTCACTATTTTTGAATAGTTTGAAGAGTATAAGTCCTGCTTTGTATTTCTGTTCAGTTCTCCAAGGGAGCTGTTTAAATCTGCACCAATGTTTAAAGATTTTTTTAAATGCAGATTCTAACTTTCTTCTAGAAATCAGTTTGTTCAAATGATTTGTTTCTCCTTATCTCTGTCTCTTTCTAGACATTTGTCTATTTCTTCTAATTTGTCAAGTTTATTGGCATATAATTGTAGACATAATGAACAAATTTTTGGATAACTGTGATAACAATTGTTATTTCTCTTCTTTTATTTCTGACTTTATTTCTTTGGAGCATCTTTCTTTTCTTCATGATGCACCTGGGTAGAGGTTTTTTGATTTTGCTTATCTTAAAAAGAAAACATAAAACAAAATCTTTGGTTTTACTAAAATTTTGAATAGTTTTTTTCCTCTATAATTTATATTTGCACTTGTAATATTTAGGATCATGTTTTTTATTCTGTTTTTCCTTTTTTTTATTGCTTTACAGTCATTAGACAAAGTTGTCTCCAATTCCAGCATAGAGCACAATTTTTCAGTTACAATGAATATATATACATTTGTTGTCCCATTTTTTCTTCTGTGAGCTGCTGCAGATCTTTTATATATTTCCCTGTCCTATACAGTACAGTCCTGTTAATCTATTCTACAATTTTGACCTCCCATTCTATCTCTCCCCACACTCCGCCACCTTGGCAACCAAAACATTGAATTCTATGTCTGTGAGTCTATTTCTGTATTGAATTTGGGCTTTTTTTGTTTTGTTTTGTTTTGTTTTTAGATTCCACTGATGAGCCATCTCATATGGTATTTTTCTTTCTCTTTCTGGCTTACTTCACTTAGACTGATTTTCTCCAGGAGATTCTATGTTGCTGAAAATGGTGTTATGTTGCCGTTTTATATGGATGACAAGTATTTCATTGTATAAATATTCAACATCTTCTTTATCCAGTCAACGGTCGATGGCCATTTAGGCTGTTTCCATGCCTTGGCTATTGTAAATAGTGTTGGCTACGAACACTGGGGTTCAAGTGCCATCCTGGATTTGGGTTCCTTCTGGATTTATGCCCAGGAGCGGGATTCCTGGGTCATAAGGTAAGTCTATTCCTAGGCTTTTAAAGGATTTCCATCCTGTTTTCCACAGTGGCTGCACCAAACTGCATTGCCACCAGTAGTGAAGGATGGTTCCCTTTTCTCCACAGCCTCTACAGCACTTTTCATTTGTGGATTTTTGAATGATGGCCATTCTGACTAGTGTGAGGTGATACCTCACTATAGTTTTGAATTGCATTTCTCTGATCATCAGTGATATTGAACATTTTCTGATGTGTCTTTTGATCATTTGCATGTCTTCCTTGGAGAATCACTTGTTTAGGTTTTCTGCCCATTTTTGGATTGTGCTGTTTATTTTATTCTTATTCAGTTGGATGAGCTGGTTATATACTCTGAATATAAGCCTTTGTCGGTTTCATATGCAAATTATTTTCCCATTCCATAGGTTGTCTTTTTGTTTCACTTCCAGTTTCTCTACTGTGCAGAAGCTTGTAAGTTTCATTATGTCTCATTTGCTTATTCTTACTTTTATTTCTTCTACAAGAAGATTTTCGAGACTTATGTCTGATAACATTTTGCCTATGTTTTCCTCAGGGAGGTTTATTATATCTTGTCTTATGTTTAAGTCTTTGATCCATTCTGAGTTTATTTTTGTTTATGGTGTTCTAGATTCATTGGGAGTGTTCTAACTTCATTGATTTATATGCTGCTGTCCAGTTTTCCCAACATCATTTGTCTGTCTCAATTCCATTGTATTTTCTTGTCTCCTTTGTCGAAAATTAATTGACCAAAAGTTTGTCGATTCATTTCTGGGCTGTCTGTTCTGTTCCATTGGGCTATATGTCTGTTTTCCTACCAATGCAATACTGTCATGTTGACTGTAGCTCTATAGTATTATCTGAATCGTTTCTGTAAAGATATGCCACTGATTTTAAACCTTAATTTTGTAACCTGCTAACTTGCTGAATTCTTCGATCAGCTGTAGTGATTTTTGTCTGGATCTTGCAGGGTTTTCTATATATAGTAACATATTATCTGCATATAATGAGACTTTTACCCCTTCCTTTCCAATTTGCATCTCTTTAAATTCACTCTCTTGTTTGATTGCTATGGCTAGGACTTCCAAGATTATATTGAGTTGGAGTGGTGATAGTGTGCATCCTTGTCATGTCCCAGATTTTAGTTGGAAAATTTTGGCTTTCTCACCATTGAGTACTATGTTGTCTGTAGGTTTGTTTTCAATAGCTTTCATGATGCTAATATATGTTCCCTCTATGCCCACTTTTGTGAGAGTTTTTATCATACGTTGGTGTTGAATTTTACCAAATGCTTTTCCTGCATTTATTGAGATGATCATGTGGTTTTGGTTTTTTTTCTTGTTGATGTGCTGTATTAAACTGATTGATCTGCATATGCTGAACCACCCCTGTGTCTCTGGCATGATCCCAACTTAGTCATGATGTATAATCTTTTTTTCTGTGTTGTTGGATTCTCTTTGCTACTATTTTGGTGAGGATTTTGGCGTCTGTGCTCATAAGTGTTATTGGCCTATAATCCTCTTTGTTGGTAGTGTCTTTGCCTGGTTGTGGTATCAGGGTGATTTTGGCTTCATAGAATGACTTTGGGAGTATTCCTTCCTTTTCAATCTTCTGGAAGACTTTGAGAAGGACTTGTATGGGTACTTCTTTGTATGTTTTGTATAATTCCACACTGAATCCATCCGGTCTTGGGCTGCTATTTTTAGGGAGATTTTATTGCTATTTTGATTTCATTTCTAGTGCTCTGCTTACTCAAGGTGTCAGTTTCTTCTTGATTCAGTCTTGGTGGACAGTATGTTTTCAGAAACTTGTCCATCTCCTCTAGGTTATCCAGTTAATGTCCATATACATTTTATAATATTTTCCTGTGGTATTCTGTGTTTCTTTTTTATTTGTTATAATTTCTCCATTCTCCTTTCTTATTTTGATATTTTGTGCTCTCTCTCTTTTCTTTTATTTGAGTTTGGACAGAGGTTTGTTCATTTTACTTACTTTTTTGAAAAACCAGCTTTTGGATTCATTGAACTTTTCCCTATGGTGTTATTAATCTCTATTTAATTTATTTCCTCCCCATCATTTATGATTTCCATCCTTCTGCTGCCTTTTGGGGTTTTTTGTTCTTCTTTTTCTAGTTCATTCTGCTGGTGGGTTAAATTGTTTAATTGAGATTGTTCTTCTTTTTTGAGGAAGGCCTGTATCACTTTAAACTCCCCTCTCAGCACTGTTTTGCTGTGTCCCATAAATTTTGTGTGATTTTGCTTTCATTTTCTTTTGTCTCAAAGTACTTTTTCATTTCAGCTTTGATTTCTTCATTGAACCATTGTTTTTTTAATAAAATACTGCTTAATCTCCATGTTTTCCTTTTTTTCTCCTTCGTTTCTCTGTTGCTGATTTCTAGCTTCATGGTATTGTGTTCAGTAAAGATGCTTGATGTAATTTCTATCTTCTTAAAATTGCTGAGGTTTCTTTTGTGCCCAAGTACATCATGAAACCTGGAAAGTATTCCATGTGCACTTCAGAAGAATGTATAACCTATTTTTTGTGGAGTACAATGCTCTGAAAATATCCACCACTAGTAATATTTCTATTGTATTATTTAACTTCTCTGTTGCCTAATTTATTTTCTATCTCAGTGATCTGTCCAGTGATATTAATGCAGTGTTGAAATCTCCAAATGTGATTAGATTCCCATAACTATCCCACTTTATATCTGTTAGTAATTATTTTATGTACTTAGGTGCTCCTCTATTTGGTGCATATGTATTAACGAGTGTGTTATCCTCATTTTGTATCACTCAATGAATCATTATAAAATGTCCTTCCTTATCTTTCTTTATGGCCTTTGTTTTAAAGACTATTTTGTCAGTAGTGGGTACTGCAACACCTGCTTTTTTTGCTTTTCCATTTGTATGGAATACCCTTTTCCATCGTTTCACTCTCAATCTATATGTGTTCTTCTCTCTGAAGTGGGTCTCTTGTATGCACAATATTGAAGTTTCTTGCTTTTTTATCCAGCATGCCACTCTATTATTTTCGACTGGAACAATTAGTCCATTAACATTTACATTAATTTATGATAGGTTTGATTTTATTGCCATTTTCACCTTATTTTTCAGTTGATTTAGTATTTCCTCTTTTTTCCTTTCATCTTCATTTTATGGTCTGGTAATTTTCCTTTGTATTAACATGAATTTTATTTAGCTTTACTGACTCCCTGAAAAGGATTGTCTTATTGTTACCTCTATTTATATGTCTTTTAGACCATTATTATAACAGCTTTTATTAAACTGATAGTAACTTGATCTCAAACCATCCTACCGAGAAAAAAAAAATTTAAAATGAAAGACCAAAAAAAAAAATTCTCTGTTTTCCTGCCTCCCTCTCCCATTCTCAATGATTTGTTTGTCTTGTTTTAAAATTTTGTGTTTATTTTACTTGTAATTTATGACTTATCACCTTTCTAGTTGTGAGTTTCACATTTCTGTATCTTCCTGCTTCTTTTCTTTTTAGAGAAGAATTTTCAATATTTCTTTTAGCATGGGTCTAGTGTTGTAAACTCTTGTAGCTTTTTCTTCTCTGCGAAATAATTTATGTCTCCTTCTACCATAAGGATAGCCTTGCTGGTCAAAGTATATAATTTTTTTCATTCAGGACTTTGAATATATCTTGCCACTCCCTTGTGACCTGTAGTATTTGTGTATTGAAATCAGTTGGGAGCCTTATGGGGATTCCCTTGTAACTCACTGTTTGCCCTGCTCTTATTGCCTTAAGGATTATTTCTTTATCCCTGACTCTGGCCATCTTAATTATATGTCTTTGTGTGGGTGTATTTGGGTTCTTCTTGTTTGGGACACTCTGAGCTTTCTGTACTTGGATATCTGATTCCTTCTTTAAGTGTGGGAAGTTCTCAGTCATGATTTCTTCAAACAACTTTGCAATCCCCTTTGATCTTTCCTCCCATTCTGGGACTTCTATCATGCCAAGATTGGCATGCTTTCTATTCTGCCATAGGTCCCTTATGCTTTTTTCATTTGTTTCTCATTGTTTCTCTTGTAGCTCTTCTGATTGGAAGCTTTCTATTGTCTTGCCTTCAAAGTCAGTAATTCGTTCCTCTCTGTTATCTAGTCAGCTTTGCGATGCCTTTAGATCATTCCTCATTTCAGTTAATGTGTTTACCTATTCTACTTGGCTCTTCTTTATAGCTTCCATTTCATTTTTGACATATTTTATATCTCTAAACCCTCTCTCTTTTATTTGCTTCAGTATTTTGATCACTCCTTTTTTGAAATCTTGATCTACTAAGATATCTTTGTCTATTTCACTGATCGTCCTTTCAGAGTATTTCTCCTGTTATTTTAATTGGGAATGGTTTCTCTGCTCTTTCTTCTTGCTCCTACCTCTCTGGCACTGTGGTTTCTGGTGTATCATTTATCTACTGTTGCCCTAAAGGGGTTTATCTACCTTATGCTTATGTAGTAATACAACTTACAAAACAGAATAGAGAGAGAGAGATATAAAGAATTTTAAAGAAGGGAGAAATAAAGCTTTGAAGACATTGTAAAATGAATAATAGAAAAGCAGGTTGAAGCAGAGTTTTGAAAAATAATAATAATAAAATTATTTTTAAAAATTTCAAAGGGATGAAAATGGGGGTAAATATAATTGCATAAGAAGTAGAAGTTAGGAGGGTAATGGAGAATGGAACCGGTTAAAACAGATTAAAACGAGGAGGTGGTCAGTGTCCTCCTGGAGACTGTGTACTTTAAATGTGAAATCTTTCTGTATTCATCATGTTTTGGAAGCTCAGCTTGCTGTTTCCAGATGCCCTCCATTGGAGCCCTCATGTGTGCTGCTCCCAGGGCATGTCAGCAAGCAGATCGCTCCAACACCCAACACTGCTTCAGGTGCAGCTCTCTTTACCATGGGCTGGCTTGTCACTGCCCCACCCGATGCTAAAGTCAGATGTTGCAGATTGACCAGGCAGGATTGGGCATCATGCCCTCTCCCAGCACCATGGTCAGGGGCTGCATTCCAGCCCAAAACATGGGGTGCCACCCGCCCTCTATGTGTGCCGGTCACTCTGCTGTTCTGTGCCCCTGTATGCTCTGCCGCGGGCTTGCACATTGGAAGTGGGCTCGGGGAAGACTGTGGAACTCCCCTGTCCATGGTCTGGGCCAAAATCCAGCTCCTTGTTGTCTTGGCGGACAAGTTCCCTGAGGAAACATTACAGTATTATCCTATGTGCCTCAGGCTGTATTCAGGTCTCTATCTGGCCCTTGAGGCTGCTAAGTCCTTAGGTGTAGATGCAGTTTTGCCCCCACTGCCACCTGGGTGCAAAGCACCAGAAGCTATGGTGGCTG
This sequence comes from Vicugna pacos, assembly GCF_048564905.1. NCBI lineage: Eukaryota > Metazoa > Chordata > Mammalia > Artiodactyla > Camelidae > Vicugna > Vicugna pacos. The sequence continues at coordinate 4,037,943 of NW_027328734.1, forward strand.
GGTCTGAGCCCCAGCTCTCTTCACCTACAAACTTTTGAGGAATTTCAGAGATGGGGAATGCACCCTTCCCCCCACTGTGCACATCTGCACTGTTGTTTTATGAAGAGACCAGGTTGTTCTGCCCTGTGCACCCACTGCCATGGCACAAAATGCTCTCCATTCACCTGTGCTGCCACAGTGCAACCATCCACATCAACCACCCAGCTCGGGCAGCATGGCCCTGTCTCCAGCTTCAAACTGCATCATTTGCTGGGTCTCACAGGGATCCTCTGTACCTGTTTATCTTAGTCTGTCAGTCAACTTATACATTGTACAGGTCCAAGCCTTGGAGGCGCCCCCTCTGTCATGCCGATCTCAGTTGGAGAGGGGAGACACAGTGAATGAGTACCTGTACTTATTTGCTGCTCCCTACCCGTGGTACCTGTCCCACTCTGTTTTGCCTTTTCTTCTTTCTTTCTTCCTTTTCTCCTACCAGATTTTTTGCATCTTTATCTATTGAAGAGGACAATGTTCTGTCACAGTTCTGCAGGTTCTCTGGTTAGCTGAGTGGGTCTGTGGATGTGAGTCTTGGTGCATTTGTGGGAAAGGGTGTGCTACGAGCATTCTTCTGCTCCACCATCTTTGCCTCCACCCCAAAAAGTCTCACTTTATTGTGGAAGATAAACATAGTCTGGAAACAAATGGAAAAGATATTCCATGGAATTGACAGGAAAGTGCAGATTGCAATGCTCAACTCATACAAAATACGTTTTAAAATAAAAGCCAAAATGAAAGAGATATGAGATTATATAAAGAAAAATACATCAAGAAAAAAATTTGGGAATTATGCTCGTTAAATTATATATGGCCCAAAAGCATAGATCCTAAATATAAAAAGAAATGTTAGTAAACATGGGAGAATTAATTCATTATAAAACAATAATAGTAGATGAGTTTAACACCTCACTGTTCTGATGATCAGATCATTCAGAAAGAATATCTGTTAGAAAACAGAGGTCTTAATTGCATATTAAATCATTTGAACCTAACTGAGATATTGGACACTGCATTAGAAAAGCAGAACATATAAACTTTTCAAGTATGCACAGGATGTTCTCTAAGGAATTAATCAAATATTATCACATGATGTAAGCCTCAGGAATTTTAAGCAAATATAGATTATAACAAGTATTTTTCCATACACAAAAGTATGAAGCTTTGCCTCAACTCTAGAAAGAAGAATAGGAAAACACAAACATGAGGTAAAACCACATCTTTTAAAAAAATACAATAAAACAAGTTCAGTGATGAAATCAAAGGAGTAATAAATTCATACCTGGAGACAAATTACAATGAAAACACAGCTTCATAAAACGTATGGGATGCAACAAAGACAAATCTACGAGGTAAACTGAGAACAAATGAAGTCTTTTACAAGGAACAAGAAAGACCCCATACAAAAGTCCAAGCATACCACCCAAAATCACAAGAAAGAAGAACAAACAAAACCCAAATGCAGTAGAACGAGAAATCTTTAATGATTAGGTTGAAAATAAATAAAAAATTGAAAAATAAATTACAAATCATAAAATCAACAGCTTTAATTTTTCTTAAAATATTAACATACAGGAAAGCATTTAGCCAGGCTTATCAAGAAATACAGTGACTGCACACAAACAAAATGAGAAATTAAACAGTAGAGAGAATATCTGATATTATAGAAATACAAAAAAGATTAAGAAAGCACTATAAGCTGTTACGTGACAACCAACAGGATGACCTAAAAGAAATGGACAAATTTCTAAAAACGTACAGCCTGCCAAGACTGAATAAAGTGAAAACTGAGAACTTGAATAGAGCAATCAGTATAAGTTAACTAAATTTTATAATTTTAAAAACACCCTTTAAACAAAATGCCTGGATTGCTTCACTAAAACCCGTTTCCCCCTAACTAGTTTAACAAATGAAGGAGGAAGGACAAGTCCCAAAGTTATTCCATGAGGCCACCATTACCCTTATAACAAAACCAGTCAAAGACAATCACCCCCCAAAAAAAAATAAAATGAAAATCCAATACCCTTGATGAATAGAGATTCAAAAATCCTCGAAAAACTTCAACAAATTTATCCAGCAATACATAAAAAGGATTATACATGATGATTAGTTGGATTCCTTCCAGAGTCACAAGGACGGTTCAACATACACAAGTCAAGCAGCATGACACATATCTAATAAAAGAAGGACAAAATTCACAAAACCATGTCAATACACAAAGAAAAAGCATTTGACAAAATTCAACATACATTCATCATCAGAACTCTCATGAAAGTAGGTACAATGGGAACATTTCTCAACATACTAAAGGACATTTATAACAATTTATATTACTCAGGGGAAAGGCAGAAAGCCTTCTGGGTAAATTCGGGAACAAGACAAGGATTCCTACTCTCACCACTTCTGTTCAATTGTAATAGAAGAAAGGAAAAGGAAAAGAAAAAGGATTATAGAAACACAAAATGGAATGAAAGAGGCAAAATCATCACCAGTACTGAAGTCATAAAAATCTACACAGAGAGTCCTAAGGGCTCCACACTTACTATTATGAACAAAAAATAATTTCATCAAGGGAACAGAGTACAGGATTAATGTAAAGACGTCTCTTGCATTTGTCCACAGTAATCATGAGATACCATAAAATGGACGTTGAAAGCAATAATATTTAAAACCCCATTCCTCCGAATATCTTGGAATAAATGTAACCACATTTGTGAAAAATCTACACACTGAAAATTATAAAAAAATTGACAAAGAAATTAAAAATGATTCTAAGAAATGGAAAGATGTCTTGTGCTCTTGGATTGAAAGAGTTCATATTGTTAACATGACAGTACTACACAAAGGAACCTAAGGATATAGTGCAATTACTGTTACGAAGCTGTAGTATTTTCCACAGAACGAGAAAATAAATGACTCTAAGTTTACATGAAACCATTAAAAATTGCCAAAATGATCTTGAGAAAAAACAACAAATCTTTAGGTATAACCCTCCTGGATACCTTACTATACTAAAAACCTACAGTAATAAAAACAGTATGGCATTGTCACAGAGATATAATCAATAAAAAGAGATAGAGAGCCTAGAAAAAATTCCACGCTCCTATGAGCAATGAATCAATGATTAAAGAGGCAAGAGTTCACAATGGAGAAAAGACAGTCACTTCAATGGATGGTGTTGGGAAATCTGGACATCTACATGTAAAACAGTGAAATGAAAGCTTTCCCTGAGATCCTATACAAAAATAAATTCCAAGTGTATTAAGGACCTACATGTAAGACCTGATACTATAAAAGTGCTAGAAGGGAGTATAGGTGATACACTATTAGATATACATCATAGGAATATTTTCTTATATCAGTCTCCTAAGGTAAAAGAAATAATAGCAAAAGTAAGCAAGTGTTACCTAAACAAACTTGAAAATTTCTGCACAGCTCAGGACACTATCAAGGAAATGAAAACATTGCCTATGTAATTGGAGAACATATTTGCAAACAATGCAAGTGACCAGGGGTTAATAAATGTAGGTTAATAGATATAACATGGATTTAGGTTACACAGCTCAAGATGAAAAACAAAAACCCAATCAAAAGCAACAGCAGAGTACCTGAGTTAATATTTTTCCAAAGAAAACATTCAGATGAGTAAAAGGAAAGTGATAAAATTTCTCAATATTACTAATTATTACATAATTGCATATCAAAACAACAATGAGGTATCACTTCACACTGGTCAAACAGCTATTATCAAAGTCTACAAATAGTAAGTGTTGGAGACGATGTGGAGGTAAGAAATCTCTTGTATACTCTTGGTAGGAATGTAAATTTGTACAACTTCTAAGGAAAAAATTATTCAAATTTGTTTTAAAACTAAAAAGTTAACTACCATATGACCCAGTAATAACTCTCCTAGGAAAAATCTGGGGAAAACCCCCTAAACTGAGAAGAACCAATGTTCACAACTGCACTGTTTATAATGTGAAAGACATGGAAGCAATCCAAGAGTCCACAGTAGACTATGGACTTAAGAAGATATGATGTTTCTATACATATGCGATGGAATAATTCCCAGCCATGAAAAAGTATAACACATTGCTATTTCAGCATCATGAAAGGACCTAGTAAATATTGTGCTTAGTGAATTAACTTAGACAAAGACAAAAGTATATAATTTAATTAATCTGTGGAATCTAAAGAATATCAAATATCTGTGTACATCTATCTATAGCTATTTATTGATATATGACAGATAAATAGATAGAAGTATAGATACATAGATACATGATAAATAGATATATAGATAAATGATAGATAGATAGATAGATAGATAGACAGATAGATAGATAGATAGATAATAGATAGATAGAGAGAGATAGAGAGATAGATAGAGACGTGATGGAGAGGAAAAGAGATTAGATAGACAAGACTTAAGCAGACTCAAAGATATGGGAAAAATTTATATTTACCAAAGTGGAAGGGAAAGAGAATTTAATGGTACAACATTGACAGATACAAAGTAGTATATATTAAGTAGAGAAGCAACAAGGATAATCTGTATAGATTAGGGAATTAAACACAATAGCTTAAAATAATTTTATGTTACAATTATTGTAATAATTCGTAATGCAATATAATCTACAAAGTGGTTGGAATCACTATGCTGTACATCTGAAACTATGCAATATTATACATCTACTGTACTTCAATTAAAAATAAAACATATTATGTATAATTTAGTCCTTTCTCCATTGATAGAATCTTCCTTAAATTTTGTTTTGTTTTACTCTTTACTTTTTATAATTTCTGTTTCAAATTATTTCTTTTAAACTTCTGAACATGATACTAGTTTGAAGCATCTATATCTATTGCCCTTGATTTCTTATTTTTCTCTCTTTAATCCATATAGTATAGTAGCATTTAATAACATAACCAAAAAAAAAGTTGCAACTTTCTCATGGACTCTTCTTAGAATTTTGTTCAATGTTTTGCATATTTCTGCCATTTTATATTTCTTAGAAGACTTCTTTTCTACACCTCTTATAAGATGTCTCGGTTTTGATTTTTCATCTAATTCAGGTTTTGTTTGTCTGTTAAAGTCTTTACTTTCACTTTATATCTGAGTGATAACTGTATAAGTGTTATTGGGTGAGTGATTTCTTATTTCAGTAGTTTGAAAATACAATTTTATTTACCCTTGGCATATGTTTTCTGCTCAGAATTCTGCCGATAGACTAATGGTGGTTCCTTTGTAGATTATCATAACTTTTTTGGCTGCCTTTAAAATTTTACTCTTTCATTGACTTGCCAATTTGCATATAACGTATCCTGAAGGAGGTCCCTTTGTCTTAAATTTATTGGTTTTTTTTGGCTCACAGACTTGTATGTCAGTTCCTTACACAGGTTCAGGAAGTTATCGACTATTACTTCTTTAAATAAACCATCAGCTGCCTTCTGTCTTCTCTCTCCAGGGTTACACTCTAATGTGCACTTCCTGAGGAAGTCTGATGTCTACTGTAGAATTTCCTCACTTTTTAATATCTTGAATCTCTGCCCTCTCCTATCATTTCTAGTTTTGTATTGATGAGTTTGCTAATCTCTCTTCCACAAAGACAGTCTACTTCCAATGCTTTCTGTTGCATTCTTCATCTAATTTATTAAATTCTCCTGGTCCTCCAGTAATGTTTGGTTATTTTATAGTTTCAGTCTCTTAGGTAATGTATTCCTTATTATCATTTCATTTATTCCTGAGCTCACTAAACTGCTTTCTTAGTTATGTATTTTGTATTGAGTTTCTGTATGACACCTATTTGGATTCTCTATTAGTTATATAGCAATATATCATGGCTTGAAGTTTGTTTGCTGCAGGGTTGACATTGTGTGTGTGTGTGTGTGTGCAGGTGCGTGTGTGTGTGCATGTGTGTCTGTGTCTGTCTCGGTGTCTGTGTGTGTCTATCTGTGAGTTAGCGTGCCCTATAATGTTACTGTGATTGGTCATGATCTTGATAAATTATTGCTCTGATGACACTTAATAACAGATTGGGAGTTGGAGTCCTTGCTTACGTTTTCTGGTAGCTTGCAATATTGCACAATTTTTCATTTTACTTACCTGAGCTACCTCTGATAATATTTCAAAATAGCACTTTCCAGTCGCTACTGTCTGGATAAAAGATGTGCTTTCATTGTCACTTCTTAGAAATTTCCGGTAATTAATGCCGCTGTTGTCACTGGGATGGAGAACCCTTCCTTTTATCTGATATCCCTTGAGAATCAGTGTACACATTGAGGAAATTTGTAAAGACAGATGGGTATTTGGAATCATACATGTGCCTTTGCCATGTCCAGTGTTGCAAGGTAAATTGTCTCCACCACTATGAATGGGGAGTAGGGACAGTGTCATAAATGTCTGAGTGTCTGAAGGATGGAAATTCTGTCTCCATTGTGGCTCCCTCCTAGTTACCTGTGATCATGAGTACTGGTACAGTTGGAGGCTGAAGCTGTGAACCACTGAAACTCTGTTTCTACTGCGTTCTCTGAACTTGTGGACTCAGATATCCTATTCAGGTGGCCTTGGTTGCAGACACCAAATCTGCTCTTTCCTCAGTTCAGCCTCCTTTGTGTGTTTTAGTCCACCAAACTTCACCTGTTCACATGCGTTCTGGAGTATTGTTTTGTGTTGTAGTTATTTTTGTTCAGATATGTACGTTTTAATGACTGTAGATATAAGGGGAGAGACAAAAATATTTTAAACTTATGTCACTTTTAAAAGTATATACCTTTTCAATTAAAAGCTTAAATTCTAATTAGGACATATAAGAACAATAAAGAAAATGAACAAAACACCTCCCTTAATGTCATAGTACTACAAAATATTTTGATTTTCCTGGGTTATTTTTTTCAATGTTTTTCCCACCTACATGCACATTTTACTAAAATATATCCCTATAATCTCTTTAAAATCAATTAAATTATTAAAATAATTCTCCATGCTGTAAATATAGCCCTTTCAGTTCTCTAATTTCTTTTTGTACCTTGCACATTTCTGTGTTCTCCATCCTTCTTCCCTTTCCCCACAGGAAACCACTACTTGGTACACTACACATATATATGTCATTCTTTTTCTGTTTTTTAATGATTATTTCTCTTATACTTTTGTTTTCCTCATTTAGGTGACAACATAGAGTGTTTTTCCCTGTATGACTTATTTTCCTATATGCAACACCCTCTGGGTCCAGTCACATTGTTCCAAATGGCAGAATTTTACTTTTTAATGTACAATGATGAAGTATTTATTATGTTATCAATATCTCACATCTACTTCAGTCAATCATCTGTTGATGGGCAGTTGAGTTGTGCTTCTACCCTTGGCTACTATAAATGATGATGTTAAGAACATTTGGGGTAATATATCTTTTAAGATAATCTTTTCATTTTTTCTCAGATTTATACTGAAAACAGGAGTTGCTGCAACAGATAATGCTTCTATTTCCAGTTTTCTGAGCACTGTCCACAGTTTTATAATAGTGGATGCATCTATTTACGTTTTCACCATCAGTGTACCTGAGTTCCATCTTATCGACATTCTTATTAATGTTTGTCATTTGTAGACATTTTGTTAATTGCCATTTTGGTTGCTGTAAAATTATGTTTCATTCTGGTTTGGATTTATGTTTTCCTAATGAATAGCAAAGTTGTCTTTCCTTTTATGAGCATGAAAATCATCCACATGTGTGTTTTTGAAAAGTTTCCATAAAATTGTTTAACTGTTTTTAATTTGGGGTCTTTATTTTTAAATATTGAATCTAATATGCTATATATATATTATTGATATTAACATCTTGTTGGTCCCATTGTGTGAAATTCTTCCCTGTATTCTGTCAGTTATCATATGTCTTGTTGAAGGTTCCCTTTGCTCTGCAAAAGATTTTGCACTTCACACTAATACAAGAAATAGAATCCTTGTATCACATAGTACATCTATTTTTTCCTCAGTAAATAAAAATTGTAACTATTAGCTTTTTTTGTTTAATTTGGAGACAGATCAAAAATAAAGATTGCTATGATTTATCTCAAAGTCAGTTCTGCTCATGTTCTTGGTCAAAAATTGTACAGTTTCAGGCTTTACATTTAGGAAATTAATCCATTTCGATCTCATTTTTTCTACTATGAAAGGAAGTGCTCTTACATCTTCCAATTACATGTACTGTCCTGTTATCTCTGAACTACTTGTTGAAGAGACTGCCTTTTTTTTATTGTATACTCTTGCCTCGTTCTTTGTACACTAATTCACCATATGTTTGTGGGTTTATTTTCTGACACTTTATTTTGTTCAATTGATCTATGTGTTTCTTTAATTGCCATATTTTGATGTATTGATTACTGTAGCTTTGTAGTATGTTCTAAACTCAGGTAGGGTATTACACACAGCTTTGTTCATTTTTGAAAATAATTTTAGAAAATTTGTGTCTTTCAGTTGTATGTATAAATTTTATTATTTTTCTCCTTGTTTGGTGAAAAAACTTATGTATTCTGTGAGAATAGAAATTTACTTAAAGAAAAAACCTGAGAAAAATACTAAAGTGTGGAGGATAATTTATACAATATTAACAACAACTGGATTGCTGTATAAATCAAAGAAAAAATATATAAAGAAAAATGACAACAAAAACAAAATCCATGGGGTGTAACAAAAGCAGTATTAATAGGGATGCTTATAGCAAATAATCCCACTTATACAAATAAGAACCATTTCTCTCTTATAACATATTCTTACAACCAAAAGATGTCACATAATAATAAAGAAACTTGTCAGTAGAAGGAAAGACAGCTGAAAGTACAGAATATAATTAAATAAAATAAGGATTAAAAATATAAACATTTAATCAATCTAAATAATGGCTTTTGAAAGATAAATAATGTTTGTAAACTTTAACCAGACACATGAGCAAAAAAAGAGTTACAGATTAGTAAGCTCAGAAATAAATGAGAAATTACAGCTTATATCAAAGAAATACAAAGCATCGTAATTTGATGCAACAAATTATATGCGAATAAAATGGAAACCCTTGAAGAAATGGACAATTTCTTAGAAAGACTTAATCTCCAGAATAGAATGATAAATAAAATATGAACAGATTATCACTAATGAAATCGAATAAATATTTAAAATAATCTCCCAAGAAATAAAATTCCAGGCCTAACATCTTCACAGGTGATTTCTGCCAAACATTTAAAGAAGAGCTATCAACTATACTTCTCAGAGAATTCCAAAAATTTCGAGAGGAAAGGAGGCTTTCTACCCCACATTTCTGTATCACATTGCTACTACAGCTGGAACAAATACCTCAAAAAATTACAGGTTACATACTACTGATAAGCATAGATGCAAAAATCACCACTAAATTGTTAGCAAATATAACAATATATTAAGAGGATTATACATTATGATTAAGTCCATTTTATTCCAGGGATGAAAAAGTGATTCAATACCCACAAATTAATCAGTATAATACACCACACAAACAACCTGAAGAATAAAAATTATATGGTCACCTCAATAGAGTCATAAAATGTTTTGACAAATTCAGTATCTATTTAAGATTATATTTCTCTTCAAAGTGGGCATGAGGAAACATACCTCAACACAGTTAAGGACTTATATGACAAGAACTCATCTAACATGACACTCACTGATTAAAAGCTGGAAGCATCTCCAGTAAGAGCAGGAAGAAGAGAAGAATGATCACTCTTACCACTTTTATTCAGTATAGTATGGAAATTCTAGCCATAGCTATTCAAAATAAAGGTAAATAAAATTTAGCTAATTAAGAAAAGGAGTAAACGTATCTGTTTGAAAATGGCATACTGTAAACAGAAATCCTAAAAATGGTGCCACAAAACTACTAGGGCTTATCAATGTATTTGGTAAAATTTCTGAATGTAAAACTAACATACTGAAATCTTGCATTTCTACACACTAACAGCAAGCTAACAGATGGAGAAAGTGAGGGAACTGTCACATTTACAGTTGCATTACAAAAAAAATAAATCAGGAAATGTATCCAACCAAGGAGGTAAAAAACCTGTACTCAGAAAACTATAAAATATTTATAAAAGAAATTGAAGTTAATGCAAACAGATGAAAGGATATAATGTGTTCATTGATGAGGAAAAAATATTGTTTAAATGATAGTACTAGCCAACAAAATACGCAAATTAAATTCAGTGCCTATCAAAATACCATGGGCATTTTCAGACACTTAAAATAAATAATTCTAAAATTTACATGTAAACCGAAAAGAGATGAAATCACTAAGAAAAAGGAAAGGAAAGAAAACAAACAAACTAAAAACACAAACAACTTTAACAAAGAACAAAGAGGCTGCATCTATGTCCCTGATTTTAAACTTTAATACAAAGCTACAGTATTAAAAATAATATGGTAGTGGCACAGAAAAAACAGAATAATGGCACACAACAGAATGCCTTAAAATGAAATGAGACAGTTATTGTCATTAAGCCCATTACAAAAAATGAATATACAGTTGGGAAAGGTAACCACCAGGCACGTGAAACCGATCAACATCACTAAGCTTCAGAAAAATGCAAGTCCAAAACGCAATGAGATTTTATGTCACTCCTGTCATAATAACTACTATGAAAAAGATAACAAACATAATTGTTGGTTAGGATGTTAGAAAAACAACCCTGATGCACTGCTGGAGTGAATGTAAATATGTGCTTCCACTGTGGAAAACAACATGGAGCTTTATCTAAAAATTAAAAATGAAATATAATCCAACATATACATATCAGGATACTTATTCCATGAAAATAAAAACACTAATTAGAAAAGATAAATTCAACCCTATATTCACTGCAGCATTATCCACAATAGACAGGATATAGGAGCAAATTAATTGCTCATCAATACATGATGGATAAAGAAATTGTGTTTATATAATTTTTATATCTACCCATCTTAAGTACAGATTTATCTATATGTATATTTATACACACGCACTTTATATATATATATGAGCTATATATATATATACACACACATAAAAATAAAATGGGTTTTTACTCAGCTCTAAAAAGAATAAGTTCTTGCCTTTTGCAACAAATGGGTTGATCAAGAGGGTAATATGCTAAGTCAAATAAGTCAGGAAGTGAATGACAATGCTGAATGATTTTATTCATATTTGAATTTTAAACAAATGAACATAAAAACACAGATATGGAGTTATACATATAGAAAGAAACAGGTTGTTCACAAGAAGGAGGGAAATGGGGTGAGAAAAAGAAAAGTTGAAAAAATTAAGAGAGAATATTTTCCAGTTGCAAATTAAATGAGTCAGGGACAAGAAATGAACTGTATGGGGAATAGCCAAAAACTATTAAATATCTTTAAATAGCAACATATCACAACTAGATATATTTGGTGATCTGTATGAAATATATTAAATACAGCAAACAGTATGTTGTGAAAGAGAAACTAACACAGTGTTATAGATTAATGTACACTTCAATAACAAACAAACATACACATAGAAAAAAATTAGATTTGTAGTGAACAGAGGCAGGGGTTGGGAAAGTAGGATTTGATTAATGAACTCAAAAGCTATAAATATCCAGCTGTAAAAGAATCGTGTTCTAGGGATACCCCATAGTAACATGAAAATTACAGTTAATACTGGTTTATGTTCAATATCATTGTTGTTAAGAGAGTAGACCATAATTTTTCTCATCACAACCAAAAGACAAATTGTATTTCCTTAAAATTGCATCTAAATGAGATAAAGAATTCTCCCTAAAATTGCTATGATATTTATCTCATGACACTTGTAAATCAAATCACTATCCTGTTCACCTAAACTTACACAATGTTTTATGCCTATTATATCTCAATAAAAGTGGAAGAAAAAATGGAAAGTCAATGGTCACTTTTTCCCATGTCATTTCTCATGATTCTTTTTGCAGCAAGTAATCTTTAGTCATGATATATTATCCTAGTTAAAGATACTAATAAATAAGTGATTCTAATAAATTATACATAAAGATACTAATAAAAATAGTGTTTTAAAATGCCTAAATCTTTCTTCATGTTAACAGCCCACTGCTTCTGTAGGCAACAAAATTTCACTTTGTGTATTCATCTGAGATTAGGGAATGGATACAAATATTAACCCTGGCTGCTTTTGCTGTGAGTGATAAAGTTCACTGTCTCAGACCAAAAGTCTCATCTCCACGAGAGCATCTGTAAAATATGAAAATGCTAGGTTGCTAAAAATCTAAGCATGTTTAAATCTCAGAACTCCTACAATTCTTAACTGTTTTGCAAAGGGAAAGCAATACTGACAAAGACTTGATTTTGGATAACAATGTGCTGTTTTCTCATGGTTGCATAAGGGAATGTGAGGATAATCCCTGAGATCAACAACAAACATTCTGGCTCAAGTGCTGGACAAAGAGCTGTAAAGGTTCTGCATTTTTAGGACTGAGGACTGCTTTCAAAATGATGACTATGCTCACTTTAATCCAGGTAGTCCAAGGAAAGAAATGTTATTGTAATTTGTAGCTTAAAAGAAATAAATCAGTGGTTCAGTCCATATAAATCAGTCAAGGGGTGTTCAAAGAAAAAATAAGTTGTGTCAACAATGAGAATTAAAAGAAAACAAAGTAGACACAAACTTAAATTAAGAAGGACACACAGTCCTGTGCTGGGCTCTGGGGACTGGTGAATATATATGCCTCTGTCCAATTCAAGGTTTCAGTGGCTTGGCCCTAGCATTAGCTTGGGATTCAATGAACAGGTAACAATTAGTATACTGGGAGAAATATAATCTACCTCTCCCTGATTGGAAGAAAATCTGGTGGCAAAATGAAACTCTTAATTCACAGAGATTCTGCCAGAAGCAGAGGAATAATTCACTGATGACTCAACTAAGATAAACTTAGTTACTGCTTAACAGTCCAACTTCACACACACACACACACACAGTGATAGACAGATTTGTAGTATTTAGTGGGAAGAATTCAGTGGTCAGAGCTCAGAGAATAGTTTTCACACACCAGACAACTTTTGTACATTTGCCAATACTCTAGGTTTTCCCAGGTAGAGAACTACAGATGGACAAACAAACAATATTCTTCTTTAGGAATTCTAATTTTTAAAGTAAAGTGTAGCTTTTGACTTATCAGTATAGAACCTTGTTATGATGATCACAGTAAGACCCACTGTGTGATAAGAGAGCTCGAAACTAGCTGTGAACCAGCCCAACTGAAACCCAGACTGCTAATGTAAGCAAAAAATAGTCACCATCATAGTTGAGCTGACAAACATAAAAGCTTGATGTTTCTGTTTTAGGAACAACCACTGCTGTCCAGACACAGATCTCCTGCTGCAAGTGGGCTCCTTTCTTCTCTTGGTAAAATCATATTGGTGGGATGTTGCTAGAGCTTAACCTGACCCATTTGCCCATTCTCCAGATTATCAAAGGCTTTCTTCACAATTGGTGACACTTTTTCAGTATTCAGTGTTGCCATTCCAGTCTTATCAGCTGACACTGGCTGCATGGTTGTGAGTAGAAGCCTTAGGCTCCCTGAACTTGCCTACAATTTTCCAGCATTTCAGGGCAATTCACATTCTGAAAATGTTCACCATTTATTTTAAATTAATGGGAAATAGTCAAAGTCTTCCATGAAAATTTTATATTTCCTAATATCTGTATAAATTTGGTATTCTTGCAGTTGGACAAATTTTTAATACTACCACCCTCACCTCTTTTTAGTCCACACATTTTAGGTTACAATTTGGTTACTGAACACAACCACTCCAACCAAGGGACTATTACCTCTTAGATACTGCCTGTGTGAAGATTAGAAGGGGCACAATTTATGTGGGATGTATAATCCTGCATTAAATGTTTGCAATGACACTGTCTCTTCTGGATAAAGCTCTGATTCTAAGAAGTAAATTAATTAGAAGGCAGTATATTTTTTGGTATGGGGAAGAGAATCAGCTACTTATGGGTGGGCAGGTGATGAAGAGACAGGAAATAATCCAGCAAATGAGAATTGAATGCTTTAGGCCACTGGAGGCATGAATTAAGAAGAAAATAATACTTTGTCTCCTTTACCTACCTCGAATTACTGTCTTGAGTGACTAGTCCTTGGGCTATGAAAAGAGCTAGTTTGTGGTGAAGAGTAAAGACAATAATGAAATAGTTTGAAAACCATGAGAGATTTGCTGTCTCAGGAAAGTAGATTATGCTTAAAGTCAACATGTATTTTTCATTCACTAAATACTAAAATGCATCCTGTGGCATGTGCTGTGCTTACTGTGTTGGTATCCAAGTTAGACAAGGAAAGGGGGATAGACAGAAAACATCTGGAGGAGGTGGTTTCTGTGTTGAGACTGGGAAAGTCTAATTAGGTAATAGGAGAACATAAGTTCAAGGATTAGCTGGAGCAAAATTTGCGAGGTTGGAGCTTACATATATGACAAGCATTTTCCTGGATGTATCTCCAGATACAGTGAAACATAAACATATGCCAAGGTAGTCAGATGCCAGATTTATAAACGAATGACTTAACTAAGTTCAGTTTGTGTGCATAGAGTTGGAAAGGCATTAAGAGCCACCCTGAGGATGTAAGTTTGTCCTTGGTTGGAAATAAAAGCAACATAAGGTATTGACTAGAAATTATAGCATAGAATATTTAGGGCAGGAAATGAAAGCACCAATTGGAATGCTTTGAGAACAGCACAAAGAAGACCATAGATAAAATTACTTCTTCATTTCTTCCACATGCTAAATGTACCATCTGAGACTATATCATGTGACCTTCATGATTCCAGGGATGACATAATAGAGACCATGTTCCCTGGGCCGGTTCCTGCATTATCTTCTGTTCCAACCTATCCGAACTTAACACTTTTCATACTTTCCAGGATGAACCAGAAACCACTAATAACTTTCCCTCTCTCCACGTTTTAGTCTTTTTCCAAATTCTTCCATTTTCTCTTCCTGCTTACAAGAAATTATTTAAATTTACTCCCATATTGTTCCATCAAGTGATCATATCAATCAAATATCTCTTTTTCTTTAAATGATATCATAGACTCCCGTTTAACTCTTTATTTTAAAAAAAATATCGAAAATACAGGTAAACATGTATGTTTATCATTCAAATAAGAAAATTGCATATAGTTGTCGGCATTTGCCACCATCAATATTAATCTTTGTTATCCTGCATAATATGGTAGTCCTCTGGTATATAAATTGTGTTTAGGATGACGTTCATAAAATGAAGATGGCTGATGAGCTGGCCTTGAAAGAGAGGTAGCTGATGTATCAGCTATCAATGTCACTGGTAACCATGGTTTGCTCCCTGGTTGAAGATGAGAAAAACGACCGTCATTGGCAGATATGTTGTGATATCTATATGGAAAATTAGAAGGCTCCACCATTAGTCAAACATGATTGCTCAGTATGGGAGACAAGGTACTGAACTGAGAAGTAGATATTGTAAATGTAATGAAGTTCACAACACGGCCATTTGCTTCAGTGTAGCTGCTTTGAGAGTGCCTGTGGGCAGTGTTCAACTGATTTAAAAAAGCACGTTGATCCATTGCAATATTGTTCTGGTGATCTAACTGACATTGAAAATGGAGGAGAAAAATCACCTCTGATCAAGGTAGTTGTATCACCTATTATGTGGCTAGAAGAGGGCTTCCTTATTAGAGGCATGTTTAAATTTGCAGAAAGTAAAAATGCACTTTCTCCTCTAGTGTCAACCACAAAATCAAAATTATCATTATGCACGTTACCCCCTGCTTTAACGTGCTTCTTTTTGAAATCTTCAGCCAATGAAGATACCAGAGAGACATTTTTAATCCCAATTCTTCTTTTTATTCTCACTAAAAGCTGGGGACAGCCTCGTTTAAGATTTGGATTATGGCAGAACTGCAGCTACAACCAAAAGAGAAAGATTTTAGTAATATTTTAAACCAAAATACAAGACTAAATTAAGCCTAACCTACAAAACCTCAGATTTCACGTTTACTATGCTAAGATAATATCATCAAAATATGCACATTGCTGACTATGTTTTGAAATTCCTTATTTGGAATATGCACATTTAAATAGTATTTAAGTATTCAAATTTAAGAAGCTAGCATTTGCAGTAACGGTGAAAGCCACTTTTTAAAAGCGGCTTTAATACCTTTATTTAGATTTCTCGTAAGATTCCTAGTTGCTAGGAAAGTTTCACACAATCTTGAATACTTAAGGTTCTGTCCTCATTTTTTGAAAAAATAAAGAATTTTAGCATTTGTAGTTTTATACAGTTTTCAAACTCTAGATTTACATTTACATTACCATAGATCGATGTACAAAATAAAATTTTATATATAAGTTACTAAGACGTAACTACAATTACTGAATACCTTGCTTAAAAGAGAGACTTCTTTTTCTTCTGCTAGAAAGTCAGCTAGACAAGCAGATCTTTAAAAATTCTGCTGCACTTTCCTAAACTTATAAATGTTAAGCTGTCTAACTAAACTTTTCATACTTCCAGTTTCAAATACTCTGAAAGGGGACTTTCTTTCCAAAACTTCCTTCTTTAAGACAACTTCATCAATCACTATGGAAGTTTCATTATCATCCCACCAGTTGGATTTAAATTGATAACTCCCAACCATTTTCCAGATTTTTCTTGGAAATGTCAGAGAACGAAAATCATTATCTTCATCTGGCTCAGAGACACAATATGTGTAACATGGACTTTTAAACAAGGATTCTTCAGACAAATTCTGAAAATCACTTACTTCAATCATAGACCTCAAGACAAGTCCCCAGAGATTGTTGGATCAAACAATACAGATCTTCCGGAGTTTCCTGAACCAGTTGGTCCATCATTATGAGACCTATCTTGAAATTCTGAAGAAATATTTGCCATCTCAAATAACTTTTTCTACAGCTACTTTTCTAATCTGAATGATTTTGAGCACTGCAGCTTCATATGCTGCTCTGGCAGGCCTGCACAGATAAACTACTAGGCCATCACAATGGTTCTCAACTTGAGTAGATGTGACATCACATAACGACTGGTCTCCTAGCAAGTCAAGTGTAACATCCAGCCAGTGTTTACTTCTCATTCATCCAGTTAAAATGAAACATATAGGATGCCTTTTTTTATAGTGTGATCTGCAATTATTACCCCAAGAAAATCTTTTTAAATAATTAATGCTGGGGTCTATGAAATAAAACAAATCTCCATACTTTTGTACACAAATTTATACAACATTGATGAACAGAGTATAAATAATGCACAAAATATATAAAATAATTTTAAAGTTACGGAATTTTAAGTGAAATTTGTGTAAAACCTCTGCAGGAAATGTATACCTATTTCATTATAATTAGTAAGGTGAAACTTAATTTGATTTGGAAATGGAAGTAGTTATTTATCTGTTTACTTTACAAGAAGTAGCTCTTTATTCAAAACATGAACAGAATACATATCAGTGTATTTGGTATGTTTTAGAATAAATGATAAATATTTATGAAATAAAACTAGATTAAAATAATGAATCAAATTTAAGAAATCCCAAAGGGGTAATTTTTGTATGAAAATATAATTTAGTGCTGTAAGTAAAACAAATGTAATTTAGTATTCTACTTTAAAATTACAAAAGAGAAATTATTAAGGTATTCTTATAAAAGTTTACTTTTGCCATTCTTTCACTCAGAGGTTTTTCAGTCCCTCGAAGTAATAAATTTTCTTCTCATCATTATAGTCCATGCTCTTGCGGCTTCTCTTAAGTGTTCCAAAATGATGTTGATATATAAACTTATACAGAAGATCATGGGTTCAAAAATCAGTGCCTCCATTAAGGGGCAAACAAACAATCAAAAACAAAGAAATAACATTATATGTGGGATGGGGTTTAAAAGACCAAATAATGCATTTTAGGAAGCAATATGTTTCTCATCCTGAAAGAGTTGGCATTGTTATTATAATGCAGCATTTTAAGGCAAGTGTTTTGTACACTTATTGTTAATAATAGCTAGGTTCTGTATCAGTGAACTGTAGTAAAGCCAGTTCTACCAAAATTGTATTCTTTATTTAGACATAAATTCCACTAAACATAAGCCAAATTCAAAATGAGAGATAAAATTTTTAAATAAATAAATGTTCACTCAAGCTACTATGTAAATTTTTCCTTCAGTATGTGTATATTCCATTCTAAGTAAATATTAGGAAGCTGAAGTCATGGCATATTATAAGTATTATAAAGTATAGTTAAGTTGAATTTAGTCCTGATTCTTAATTTTATTTAACATACGCAAATCAATAAATGTGATACCATCCGTTAAATAAAGAATTCAAAAATAAAAATCTCAAAATATGTAGGAAAATTATTCACAGATCTGATCTTAACTTTTTTATAAAAATTTTTTTAACAAATTTGCTGTAGACAGAATAGGACTAAACATAGTAAAATCCGTATATGAAAAACCAATGACTAACATCAAGTTCAATGTTAACATACAGGAAGGTTTTTCTCTGGTACAGTAATAAGAAAAAATAGCTCATACAAACAAGTCCTATATTACACTACTAGAAGTTCTAGCCAGAACAACTAGTCAAGAAAAAATATAAAAGTCATTCAACTTGTGAGCAAGCAGTAAAATTTTTATAGATGACATAATTATACATAGTTAGAAAACTGCACACACACTGCCAGTGACTGTGAGAAATAATGAACAAACTTAGTAAACTTGCTGTATACAAAATCAATATACAAATATCCATTGCATTTTTATATAGTAACAACACATTATCAGGAAGAGAAATTAGGAAATCAATTGTGTGTAAATTTATACAAAAAAGAATAAAATAGGAATACATTTGATAAGTTAAATAAAAGATCTAAACATAGATCTATAAATTACAGGTGGAAAAATATAAGTAAACATAATAAATAAAAGATATTCTGTGCTTAATGATTGTATACAATGTGAGGAAATACTCTAATCTATCTTTCAATTGTTCAGCCTCCCCAGCAATGCTTATTGAGGAGAATCTCTTTTCTTCATTTAATACTCTTGCTTCTTTTTTCATAGGTTAATTTATCATAGGTGAGAGGGATTATATCTGGTTGCTCTATTCTCTTCTATTGATTGGTGTCAGTTTTTGAGCCAGTATCATGTTGTTTAAATTACTAAAGTTTTGTAGGACTGTTTAACAACAGAGAAATTTACAATATTATATTCAATACTCTTTTTCAAGATTATTTTGGCAACTAAGATCTTTGTGGTTGCATATAAATTTTGAAATTATTTCTTCTATTTAATTTAAAAATCTCATGGTTATTTTGACATGAATCACATTAAATGTAGAT
The DNA here is from genome assembly GCF_048564905.1 of Vicugna pacos. NCBI lineage: Eukaryota > Metazoa > Chordata > Mammalia > Artiodactyla > Camelidae > Vicugna > Vicugna pacos. The sequence continues at coordinate 4,057,384 of NW_027328734.1, forward strand.
TCCTTTGGGTAGTATGGTTGTTTCAACCACACTGTTTCACATCATTAACATAAGAGATCTTTTCATTTCTTTGGATCAATTTTAATTTCCTTCATCTATGTTTTCTATTTTTTAAAGTATAGGTTTTCTCTGTATTTGTTAACTTCATTTGTAGGTATTCTTTACATATATATAATTATATATATTTTATTTTTAAACATGTTCCTCACACAAATACAACAGGCAGAAGGCAGTGGCAAGACATATTCAAAGTCCAGAATGAAAGAAATCTGTTATCTAAGATAAGATATCAAGCAAGGCTAAACTTTAGAATAGAAGCAGAGAAAAATAATCTCCACACAAGCAAATACTAAAAGAATTTAGCAACAGAAAAAGACATAATGAAACATCTCCTCAAAAAATAAAGAAGCAGGATGCTATAGAAAGAGAAAGGCATAATTAGAAAGGCAAAAGCTACAATGACTTACAACAGAATAATAATGATATTGTAAAACAGGACGTCAAAATTTTTAAGTTTAAATTTAAAATTTAGATAGTGAAACAGGACAATACAGATTATTTTCTTCTTATTTCTGTTCTCTGTATGATGCATTTAAATTTATATTCCTTTCAGTTATTATAAAAATATATAGTAACGGGTCAATATACATACAAAACAGGGTAACAATAAGTCAACATCTTACAATGAAGTCACAAAGCTAGAAAAAAACCAAGATAATAAAAGAAAACTTATAAAGCCACAAAAAGAAAAAGAAATGAATAAAAAGGTAATACAAAATCAACTGGAAAATTAAGTTCAAAATGGAAATAAACACTAGTTTATCAATAATTGTTACAAATGTTAATGGACTTAGTGCTTCAATCGAAAGATGTATATTGTCAGATGGGATAATATAACAAGACCCTACATTACGAAGCATACAAGAGACCCACTTTAGAAAGAGGAACACACATCAATTGAAAGTCAGAAAATGGAAAAATACATTCCATGCAAATGTACATGACAAGAAAGGAGGACTAGCAGTACTGACTTCAAACAAAACAGACTTTACAAGAAAGGCCATAGAGAAAGATAAACAAGGACATGATATAATGATTAAAGAGCAATACAAAATGATGGTTTTATACTCATTACTATATATGCACTCAATATAAGAGCACATAAGTACATAAAGTAAATACTAATAGATAAAAAGGGAGAAATTGATGGGAACACAATCACAGTAGGACACTATAACTCCCCATTACCATCACTAGACTGGTCTTTCAGACAGAAAATTAATAAGGGAACAAAGATACAAAAAGATACGATAAAATAATTGGATTTGATTGATAGTTTCAATACACTACTTATCCCCAAAACAGAATATACATTCTTTTCCAGTGCACAAGGAACATTTTCTAGGAATGTTTGTGTACTAAGGCACAGAAGAAGCCTAATCAAATTTAAGAAGTTAAAAAAGATTTCAAGCATCTTTTCTGAGTATAATAACATGAAACTAGAAATGAATCACAGAAAAACAGGGAGATAAAATGACAGCATGTAAATTAATAAACATGGTACTAAAACAAGGGGGGTAGGTGATGAATTAAAAGAAGAAATTAAAAAATATCTTGAGAAATATGACACAACACTACACAAAGTATATGGAATATAGTTGAAGCAGGCTTAAGAGGGAAGTTCACAGTGACAAGGTCCGCCTCAAATTAGAAGAGCAATTTCAAACAACTAATCTAATATTCTATGTAAACTAATCATGAAGAGAAGAACAAACAAAATGAAAAGTCAGCAGAAAGCGGGAAAATAAAGAGCAAGGGAGAAAGATTTGAAATAAGATTAAAAATAGAAAAAATCAATCAAACTGTTTTTTGAAACAGTCAACAAAATTGACAAAACTCAGGACAGGCTCACCAACAAGAAAAGAGAGAGAACACAAATAACACACATAGTGAAAATGGGGAAACTACAAAGAGTACATAAAATTTGCAAAAAACCATAAGGGTATACCAAGAGCAACTGCATGGAAACAAACTGGATAATCTAGAAGAAATGGAGAAGTTTCTGGAAACATTCGGCCCACCATTATTGTATCAAAAGAAATTGACCATTTGAACAGACAAATCACCAGAAATGGAATAGAATTATCAGTAAAATAAAAAAAAAATCTCTGCAAACAAATATTCAGACCCAAATACCTTCACTGGGGAATTTGACCAAACATACAACGAAAAATCCATACCAATCCTCCTCAAACACTTCCAAAAGATTCATATGGAGAGAGTACTCCCAAACTCACACCATAAGGCCAACATCAACCTGAAAATAAAACCAGACAAACACACTACCTAAAAAGAAAACTATAGGCCAATATCATTGATAAACATAGATGTTAAAGTCCTTAGGAAATTATTAACAAACAGAATCCAACAGCATGTAAAAAAAAGATCATACACCATGATCAAGTTAGGTTCATCCCAGGAACACAAGGATGGTGTAACATATGCAAATCAATCAATCATTTGTGATACACCATATCAACAAAAGAGAGACAAAAAACCACATGATAATCACAGTAGATGCAGAAAAATCATTTGATAACATTTAACACCTATCTGCAAAAGAAGTTCTTATCACAGTGGGTAAAGAGGGACCATATCTCAACATAATAATAGCTATTTATGACAAATATATAGCCAGCAAAATATTCAATGGTGAAAAACAGAAACCCTTCTCACAAAAACCTGAGACAATACAAGGTTGCCCATTCTCACAATTTCAATTCAATATAGTCTTGGAAGTCCTAACCAGAACGATCAGTCAAGAAAATTTGATTTCCGATCAAATTATGCAAAACGTTTCTTTTTAGGACTGAAACAAATGATCCTAAGATATACATAGAGTCATAAAAAAACCATAGTTACAAAAGCAATATTGAAGTAAAAGAAAGATGCTGGAGGAATACCCCATTAGTTCTCCATACACTATGGCAGAGCTACAATAATGAAAATGACATGACATTAGTAATAAAACAGGCATATGGACCAATGGAACAGAATAGAGACCCTAGGAATAAATCTACAGGCCTATGTTCCATTAATCTTTGACAGACTAGCTAGGAATATGACAGAGAAAAGACCATCTCTTCACCAAATGGTTTTAGGAAAACTGGATAGCAGCATCAAAGCAATGGAGTTAGAACAATCATTCACTCCGTTCACAAGAATAAAATCAAAATATCTAGAAGACTTAAATATAAGTAAGACACAGTAAATCTCCTAGAAGAAAACATAGGCAAAACACTCTGAGATAAATCTCAGCAATGATCTCCTAGAACAGCCTACCCAGGGAAGGGATGTAAGAGCAAAATTAATAAATTGGATCAAATAAAACTTATAGGCTTTTGCACAGCAAAAGGAACCATAAACAAAGCAAAATGACAACCTGCAGGATTAAAGAAAATATTTAGAAGTGATGCAACTGACAAAGTCTTAATTTCCAAAATATAAAGAGTTCATACAACCTAATAATAATAAAAAAAAAACCAAGAAACCCAATCTGAAAATGGGAAGAATCCCTAAACTAGCAATTCTCTAAAAGAGATGTTCAAATGCCACACAGATATATGAATAAAGAAAAAAAAATGGTCATTATCATTATCAGAGGAGGGCAATTCAAAACTATAATGAAGAATTACTTCCCAGTAGTCACAGTGGTTATCATTTAAAAGTCCACAAACAATAAATGCTGGGGAAGCTGTGGAGAAAGGGAAACTTCCTACACAGTTGGTAGGAATGTAGTTTGGTGCAGTCATTTTGGAAACCAGGATGGGGATTCAGCAAAAGAATAAAAATAAACTTAACATACGATCCAGCAATCCCACTTCTGGGTATGTATCAAAGGGAACCCTATTTCAAAAAGACACGTGCACCCCAATGTCCTTAGCAGTGCAGTATACAAAAGCCAAAATATGGAAGCAACATAATTGCCCAACAACAGATGACAGTATACAGAATTTATGCCATATTTGCACAATGGAATAATATTCTGCAATAAAAATGATAAAACAATGACATTTGCAGCAAAAAAGATGTCCCAAACATGTGTCATTCTAATTGAAGTTAGCCAGAAATAGAAAGAAATATAATGCATGATATTACGCATGAAGAAGCTTTAAAAAATATATGGATGGGAACACTATGATTTCATCTACAAAACTGAAACATACTCGCAGATCTTCTAAACAATTTTAGATTACTGTGGAAATGGGCTTCGAGAGGATATATTTGGGAGCTGTAGATTTATAAATGTTATCCACTGTATATAAAAAATGATGTTTTCAAAGTTTCTTTTGTATGACACAGGCCATTATGTTAAATATCGTGAAGTAACGTTTTATAGGCATAGAATTATATGTGTGTATGGGCACACTATGCTATACACCACAGATTGACACATTGTAAATGACATATTTCATTGATAAATAAATTAATAAATATGTAAATATATAAATAAATATATATATTATATTTAATAATAAAAGAAATACAAAGATTCACACTACTTAACTTTACACATCAAGAATCTAGGAGAAAACAGAAAGAATAAAGAAGAAAATTGAATCAATGAGAGTAAGGCAAATAATAAGAGAAACAATTAAAAATATAAAAAAAATACCAAAGTCTGTTTCTTTTAAACATAAAGTGGACAAACGTTTAGGTTGACTAAGAAAATAAAATCTCAAATAAAATTAGAAATAATAGAGAAGATATTACCACTGATGTAGAGATGCATAGCGTCATAAGAAATTAACACTAGCCAAAGATTTGAATGACCTAGAATAAAAGACAAATTCTCAGAAACATATGTCTTCCAGTACTGATTCAATAAGAAATTAGAAAGTTAAATATAGCAAAAGTGTGTATGAGTAAATCAGTAATCCAAACCTCCCAAACAAGAAAACATTTACAAGATGACTTTGCTGGTGAAATCTGTGATATTTGAAGACAATTTTTCACCAATTCTTCCAAAAATCTTCCAAGAATTTCAAGGGGGTGAAAGATTCCAAAGTTATTTTATGATGCCAGATTTATTTGCATAACAATGCAAGAAAGTACATTAGATGCAAAATATGGAATATTATCCCTGATGAACATATGTGCCAAAATTCTCATCAAAAGAGGAAAGTCAATTCAACAACACATTAATGTATCATGCACATACAATGAGTAAAGGGACTTATCCCTGGGTTTAAAGATACTTCAAAATATTCAGATCAATATAGGTGACATGCCACACTTACAGAATGAGAAATAAAACTCACATAATAATTTCAATAGGTGCAAAAAGAGCATTGTATATAATGCAACATCCTTTTAAAATACTCCCAACAAATTACATTAACACTGTCAGTGGCACGATATCATATACAGACAAACACTGTGTGGCCAGAAGAGGAGCAGTTCTCTTTTTATTGATTCCTAGGAAAAGGGTTTATGTAGGACATGCACAATGCCTCATATATCATCTAAGTTATAACAATGTTAATAATCTTAAGCTATTTATGTCCCCATGATCCTGCAGTAAGCACAGGATGTTAAATGATCAAGGATTGTTTTAAAGTTCATCACGGAACTTCATTAAGTAGGCCATCTCTTATCCAGCCGGCTGTGCCTGTCGTAGGTTGTCCTCCTCTGAGGATCTTACCCAGCATGGGCTATCTAGCCATCCATACTGGATACAATGTGCAGGCCACTTCTTATCCAGCCTGGATATGTGACATTCCTCACAGCTTGTTTATCAGTTCAGCCCATGGGCTTATTCTTTAGAGCCTTCAGACAGGAACCTGCAAACCCAACATCCCTTGACCGAAAAATGGATGAAGAAAATTTGATGTACATATGCAATGGAATCAATACTTTGCATTCCTATAAAAAGTGTCCATGGTGTTCCTTTTTCTCTACAATCTCACCAACATATGTTTCTTTTCTTTTTGATGAGAAATTTCTGACAATTTTGAAGTCTTGTCTCATTTTTGGTTTATGACTTTCCTAATAATTGATAACTCTGAACATATTTTCATGTGTCATTTAGGCATCTGTAAGTTTTCTACAGATAATTGATTGAGATCTATCTATTCAGTTCTTACGTACTTTTTTAATTGGATTGTTTGTTCTTTTATTGGTGTTGTGGGGTAAGAGTTTGCCATATATTTGGATATTAACAATTGATTGGAAAATATCACATGCAAACATATTCTCCCAATATGTTGGTTGACTTTTCATTTTATTGATCATTTCTTATGCAGTGTAAATCTGTTTAGAGTGATACAATCATATTTTGTTAGATTTCCCTCTGCTTCCCTTGCCAGAGGAGATATATGTAGAATCAATTTCAGTCCAATGTCAGAGTGTGCTTCTTATGTTTTACCCTAGGATACTTTGTTTTCAGGTTTTATGCTTTATATGCCCTGGAGTGGGATTGCTGCGTCATATGATAGGTCTATTTTAATTATTTAAAGGAACATCCATACTGTTTCCAAAGTGCTTGCACCAATTTTCATTCCCACCAACACCGTTGGAGAGTCCCTTTTTCTCCACAACTTCCACAGTCTTTATTATTTGTAGACATTTTGATGACAGCCCTTCTGACTAGTGTGAGGTAAAACATTATTTGATTTTTGTGTTGCATTTGTATAATGATTAGCTATGTGAGCATGTTTTTATGTTTCTGATTGTCATCTGTGTGTGTTTTTTAGAGAATTCTCTTCTGCTCATTTTCTGGCTGAGTAGATTATAGATTTTTGAAATGGAGTTTTATGAACGATTTGTGTATTTTAGAAATTAGCCTCTTGTTAATTGCATTGTTTTCTAATGTTTTCTCCCAATAGGAATTTCATCTTTTCATATTGTTTATTTTGCTATGAAGAAGGTTTTAAGTTTAATTAGGACCTATTTGTTTGTTTTGCTTTTATTGTTTTCAGCATGGGAGATTGACATATGAAAAATTCGCTACAATTTATGTCTTGTTTTGCCTATGTTAGTTTCCAGGAGTTTTATTTTGTCATGTATTATATTCAGATATTTCAAGCATTTTGAGTTTATTTTTGTACAGTGTGATGGAGTGTTCTAATTTCATTAATTTACATGTAGATGCCTTGCTTTCTCGACATCACTTGCTGAAGACTGTCTTTTCAGCATTGTATATTTTTGTTTCCTTTGTCATAGTTTAGTTGACCATGGTTGTGATGTTTTATTTCTACCTTGTATTCTGTTCCAGTGATATAGATGTTTGTTCGTTTTCCAGTATTGTGCTATTTTGATTACTCTTTTCGTAATATAGTCTGATATCTGGGAGGTTATTGGGTTATGGCTCCAAATTTGTTCTTTTTCCTCATTGTTCCTTTGGCAGTTCTGGTATATTTGCAGTTACATACAAATCTTAGGACTGTTTTAATTTCTGTGGAAAATATCATGTAGTTCGAACTGCATCAATTTATATCTGTGGACATCATTTTTTGTATGTATATTTTAACAATATTAATTCCTCTAAACTAAGACCTTGAGATTTCTTTCCATTTCTAGGCATCATCTCCAAATATATTTATCAGTCTCCTATAGATTTTACTATCTTGGTTTTTCCATAGGTTTTTCATTTTTGATATGATTTCATATGGATTTTTTAAAATTATGGAATATTTCTTTGTTAGGGTAAAGAAATGTGACAGTTTTTGTATATTAATCATGAATCATGCTACTTTGCTAAATGTCTTTATTAGTTTTATTTGTTTTCGTGTGGTGAATCTTTAGGGTTCTCTATATATATTATCATGTCATCTAAAATAATAACAGTTTTACTTCATTCAATCCAACTTGAATAACATATTTTTCTTGTCTGATTGCTGTTGCTAGGACTTCCCATACTGTGTTTAATAGAAATGGTGAGAGTGGGCATCCTTTTCTTATTCCTTAATTTGGCTTTCAGTTATTCACTTTTGCATATTATGTTGTCTGTGTGTCTGTTATTAATGACTCATTTACGTTGAGATATTTTTCCTGAATCCTGCTTTTGTTAGAGGTTTCTGTTGTTGTTCTTTCTGTTGTTTTTTGTTATTACTGTTGTTGCTGCTTTTTAATGAATAAAAGTTGAAGTTTGTGAAATGCTTTTGATGGATTTATTGGGATGATCATTTCATTTTCCCTTTTTCTTTTGTTAATGTGGTGTATCAAACTGATTGATTTCATGTATGTTCCACCTCTCTTATTACCCTGCAATAAATTAAAGTTGATCATGTTGTATAATTCATTTTAATTATTGCTGGATTTAGTTTGCTAATAATATTTTTTAGAATTTTTGCATCTATGTCAATCAAAGATATTGGCTTGAAATTTTATACGCCTGTAGTTTGTTTGTTGGCTTTGCTATCAGGGTGATGAAAGTTTCATAGAAATAATTTGTGAGTTTCCCACATCTTCACTATTTTTGAATAGTGTGAAGATTATAAGTTCTGCTTTGAATTTTTGTACAGTGTTCCATGGGAGCTGTTTAAATCTGCACTAACATTTAACGATTTTTTAAATGCAGATTGTTTCTTTCTTCTAATAAACAGTTTGTTCAAATTATTTGTTTCTCCTTATCCCTGTCTCTTTCTAGACATTTGTCTATTTCTTCTAAGTTGTCCAGTTCATTGTCATATAAGTGTTGACAAAATGATCCCCTTTTTGTATATCTGAGGGAACAATTGTTATTTCTCCATATTTATTTCTGACTTTATTTCTTTGGATCAATTCTCTTTTCTTCATGATGCATCTGGATAGAGGATTTTTGATTTTGCTTATCTTAAAAAGACAACAAAAACAAAATTTAGGTTTTACTACTCTTTTGCATAGTTGTTTATCTCTCTAATTTATATTTATACATGTAATATTTAGGTTCATGTTTTTTTCTTTTTTAACTTTTTTTTATGGATTTTTAATCATTTTACAAAGGTGTCTCAAATTCCATTGTAGAGCATAAATTTTTAGTTACAATGAACTTATATACATTGCTTGTACCATTTTTTCCCCTGTGAGCTGCCTTAAGATCTTTTATATATTTCCCTGTGCTATACAGTACTGTCCTGTTTATCTATTTTAGAATTTTGAAGTCCCAGACTATCTATTCCCACACCCCACCCACTTGGCAACTAAAATTTTGTATTCTCTGCCTGCGAGTCTATTTCGGTTTTGTATTTATGAGTTTTTTGTTTGGTTTGGTTTTGTTTTTAGATACCACACATGAGCCTTCTCATATGATATTTTTCTTTCTCTTTCTGGCTTACTTCACATAGACTGATTTTCTCCAGGAGCATCCATGTTGCTGAAAATGGCATTATGTTATCAGTTTATAAGACTGACTACTATTCCATTGTATAAATATACCACCTCTTCTTTATCCAGTCAACTGTCGATGGACATTTAGGGTGTTTCCATGTCTTGGCTATTGTAAATAATGCTGGCTATGAACATTGGGGTGCAGGTATCTTCCTGAAGTCGGGTTCCTTCTGGATTTATGCCCAGGAGCGCGATTCTTGTGTTATATGGTATGACTATTCCTAGGCTTTTGAGGAATCTCCATCCTGTTTTCCACAGTGGCTGCACCAAACTTCATTGCCACCAGCAATGAAGGACGGTTAACTTTACTTCACATCCTCTCCAGCATTTATCATTTGTGGATTTTTCAATGATGGCCATTCTGACTGGTGTGAGGTGATACCTCATTGTAGTTTTGATTTGCATTTCTCTGATAATAAGTGATATTGAGCATTTTCTGATGTGTCTTTTGATCATTTGTATGTCTTCCTTGGAGAATCGCTTGTTCAGGTCTTCTGCCCAATTTTGAATTGGGTTGTTTATTTTTTCTTATTCAGTTAGATGAGCTGCTTATATACTCTGGAGATCAAGTCTTTGACGGTTTCATATGCAATTTTTTTCCCATTCCGTAGGTTGACTTTTTGTTTTACTTCCGGTTTCTTTACTGTGCAGAAGCTTGTATGTTTCATTAGGTCTCATTTGTTTATTCTTGGTTTTATTTATTCTACGAGAAAATTTTCGAGACTTATATCAGATAATATTTTCCCTATATTTTCCTCTTTGTGGTTTATTGTGTCTTGTCTTATGTTTAAGTATTTGATCCATTCTGAGTTTATTTTTGTGCATGGTGTTCTGGCTTCATTGGGAGTGTTCTAGCTTCATTGAATTATATGCTGCTGTCCAGTTCTCCAAACACCAGTTGCTGAAGAGACTATCTCTTTTCCATTGTAATTTCTTGCCTCCTTTGTCTAAGATTAATTGACCAAACGTTTTTGGGATCATTTCTAGGCTCTTTATACTGTGCCATTGGCCTATATGTATGTTTATCTACCAATACAGTGTTGTCATGTTGACTATAGCTCTATAGTATTATCTGAATCATTAGCATAAAGAAATGCCACAGATATTTGAACCTTAATCTTGTAACCTGCTACCTTGCTGAATTCTTTGATCAGCTGTAGTAATTTCATTCTGGATCTTGTATGGTTTTCTATAAATAGTAACATATAATCTGCATATAGTTAGACTTTTATCTCTTCCTTTCAAATTTTCATCCCTTTTATTTCTCTCTCTTGTTTGATTGCTGTGGCTTGGACTTCCAAGACTATCTTGAGTAGGAGTCATGATGGTGTGCATCCTTTTACTGTCCCAGATTTTAGTAGGAAGAATTTGACTCTCTCACCTTTGAGTACTATGCTGGCTGCAGGTTTGTTTGCTGAGATATATTCCTTCTATGCCCAATTTGGTCAGAATTTTTATCATACGTGGGTGTTGAATTTTTCAAATGTTTTTCCTGCATATATTGAGATGATCATGTGGTTTTGGCCCTTCCTCTTGTTGATGTGCTGTATTACATTGATTGATTTGCATAAGTTGAACCACCCCTGTGTCCCTAGTTTGATCCCCTCTTTGTCATGATATATAATCTTTCTTCTGTGTTGTTGGATTCTATTTGCTACTCTTTTGGTGAGGATATTTGCATCTGTGTTCATCAATGTTATTGGCCTATAATCCTCTTATTTGGTAGTGTCTTTGCCTGGTTGTGGTATCAGGGTGATTGTGGCTTCATAGAATGTCTTTGGGAGTATTCCTTCATTTTCAAACTTCTGGAAGAGTTTCAGAAGGACTGGTATGTGTTTTTCTTTGTTTGTTTGGTAGAATTCCGATGTGAATCTGTCAAGTCCTGGACTGTTATTTGTAGGGAGGTTTTATGTTGCTATTTTGATTTCATTTCTAGTGCTCTATTTGTTAAAGGGGTCAGTTTCGTCTTGATTCATTCTTGGTGGACAGTATGTTTCCAGAAACTTGTCCATCTTTTCTAGGTTATACTGTTTTATTCCATATACTCTTCATAATATTCTCGTATGATATTCTGTTTTTCTATTTTTTTGTTGTAATTTCTCCATTTTCCTTTCTCATTTTGCTAATTTGTGCTCTCTCTCTTTTCTTCTTTTTGAGTTTGGCCAGAGGTCTGTTGATTTAACTTACTTTTTGGAAAAACCAGCTTTTGGATTGGTTGACTTTTTTCCTATGGTCTTTTTAATATCTATTTTATTTATTTCCTCCCCATTATTGATGATTTCTTTCCTTCCACTGCCTTTTTGGTCTTGTTTTTCTACTTCATTCTGCTGGAGGGTTAAATTGTTTATTTGTGGTTGTTCTTCTTTCTTGAGGAAGGCCTGTATCAGTATTAACTCCCCTCTCAGCACTGCTCTTGCTGTGTCCCATAAATTTTGTGTGGTTTTGCTTTCATTTTCTTTTGTCTCAAGGTAATTTGTCATTTCAGCATTGATTTCTTCATTGACCCATTGGTTTTTTAATAACATAATGTTTTATCTCCATGTTTTCCTTTGTTCTCCTTTTTTCTCTGTTGTTGATTTCTAGCTTCATGGTATTGTGTTCAGTAAAGATGCTTGAGGTAATTTTTATCTTCTTAAAATTGCTGAGATTTCTTTTGTGCCCAAGTACACCATGAATCCTGGAAAATATTCCACGTGCACTTGAAAAGCATATATATATCCTGATTTGGGGGGGTTGCAATGCTTTGAAAATATCCACCAAGTGTAATATTTCTATTGTATTGTTTAATTTTTCTGTTGCCTAATTTATTTTCTATCTCGATGATTTGTTCAGTGATGTTAATGCATTGTTCAAATCTCCAAATATGAATCCCACTTTATATCTGTTAGTAATTATTTTATGTACTTAGGTGCTCCTCTATTTGGTGCGTATGTATTAACGAGTGGGCTATTCTCATACTGTATCACTCCTTCAATCATTATAAAATGTCCTTCTTTATCTTTCTTTATGACCTTTGTTTTAAAGACTATTTTGTCTGAAATCAGTAATGCAACAACTGTTTTTTGGCTTTTCCAATTGTATGGAATACCCTTTCCATCCTTTCATTCTCAATCTATATCTGTCCTACTCTCTGAAGTAGGTCTCTTGTATGCAACATATTGAAGGTTCTTGCTTTATTATACAGCCTGCCACTCTATGACTTTCGACTGGAGCATTTAGTCCATTAACTTTTAAAATAATTGATGATAGGCTTGTGTTTACTGCCACTTTGACCTTATCTTTACAGTTGATTTGTTATTTCCTCTTTATTCCTTTCATCTTCCTTTTATGGTTTGGTCATTTTCCTTTGTATTATCATGAAATTTATTTAGTTTTAGTGACTCCCGAATAAGTTTTTGTTTTCTTGTTACCCTTTTTTAGAAGTCCATTAGACCATTACCATAACTGCTTTTATTAAATGGATAGTTAGATTATCTCAAACCTATCCTATCTGAGAACAAAAAATTTAAAATGAAAGACCAAAAAAAAAAATTCTGTATTTCCCTGCCTCCCTCTTCCACTCTCAATGATTTGTATGACTTCTTTTTAAATTTTGTGTTTATTTTATTTGTCATTCATGAATTATCACCTTTCCAGCTGTGAGTATCACATTTCTGTTGCATCCTACTGCTTTTCTTTTTAGAGAAGACTTTTCAATAATTATTTTAGCATGGGTCTAGTGTTGCTAAACTCTTGAAGATTTTTCTTATCTGTGAAGTCCTTTATTTCTACTTCTACCAAAAAGAATTGCATTGCTGGTGAAAGTATCCTACAGTATTTAATTTTTTCATTCAGGACTTTGAATATGTCTTGACACTCCATTCTGGCCTGTAGTATTTGTGTAGAAAAATCAGCTAATAGCTTTATGGGGATTCCCTTATACCTCACACTTTACCATTCTCTTGTTGCCTTTTGGATCATTTCTTTATCTTTGACTCTGGCCACCTTAATTATATGTCTTAGTGCAGGTGTATTTGTGTTCTTCATGTTTGGGACACACTGGGCTTCCTGTATTTGGATATCTGATTCCTTCTTTAAGTTTTGGAAGTTCTCAGTCATGATTTCTAGAAAAACTTTGCAATCCCCTTTGATCTTTCTTCCCCTTCTTGGACTTCTATCTTGCCAAGATTGGCATGCTTTCTATTATCTCATAGGTCTCTTGAGCTTTTTTCAATTGTTTCTCATTGTTTCTCTTGTAGCTCTTCTGATTGGGTGCTTTCTATTGTCGTGTCTTCTAAGTCACTAATTCATTCCTCTGCATTATCTAGTGAGCTTTGCTACACCTTTAAATCATTCCTCATCTCAGTCAACATGTTTACCTATTCTACTCGGCACTTCATTAAATCTTCCATTTCATTTTTGACATATTTTATATCTGTAAACACTATCTCTTTTATTACCTTCAGTATTTGGTCACTCCGTTTTTGAAATCTTGATCAAGTTGGATATCGATGTCTATTTCACTGATCATTCTTTCAGGTGATTTCTCTTGTTCTTTTAATAGGGAATTGTTTCTATGCTTCTTCAAATTTCTACTACCTCTCTGGCACTGTGGTTTTTGGTGTATCAGTTATCTACTGTGGTCCTAAAGGAGTTTAACTACCTAAAGCCTATGTAGTTATACAACTTAGAAAAGAGATAAAAGAGAGAGAAAGATAAAGAATTTTAAAGAAGGGCTAAATAAAGTTTTGAAGGCATTGTAAAATGAATAATAGAAAAGGAATTTGAAGCAGAGGTTTGAAAAATAATAATAATAAATAAATTTAAAAAATTTCAAAGGGATTAAAATTGGGGTATATATAATTCAATAAGAAATAAAAATTAAGAGTGTAATAGAAAATGGAACTGGTAAAAACAGATTAATACAAGGGGGTGGTCAGTGTCCTCCTGGATACTATGTACATTTAATGTGAATTCTTTCTTTATTCATCCTGATTTGGAATCTCAGGTTGTTGTTTCCAGAGGCCCTCCATTGGAGCCCTCATCTGTTCTGCTCCCAGGGCAGGTCATCAAGCAGATCGATCCTACACCCAACACTGGGTCTGATGAAGCTCTCTTTACTCTGGGCTGGCTTGTCACTGCCCTGCCCAATACTGCAGTCAGATGTTGCAGACTGACAAGGCAGGATTGGGCATCACGACCTCTCCCAGCCCAATGGTCAGGGACTGTATTCCAGCCCAAAATTTGAGGGGCCATCCTCCCCCTCAGGTTGCTGATCACTCTGCTGCTCTGTGCCACTTTATGCTCTGCCTAAGGTTTGCACACCAGAAGTGGGCTGAGGGAAGACTGAGGAACAGCCCTGTACCTGGTCTGGGCCAAAATCCAGCTCCTTGTTTGTCTTGGCAGACAAGTTCTCTGAGGAACCAGACAGTAGTATAATATGTGCCTCAGGCTGTAGACAAGTCTCGGTCTGGCCCTTGAGGCTGCTAATTCCTTAGGTGTAGATGCAGGTTTTACACCCTCTGCCACATGGTTGTAAAGCACCAGAAGGTATGGTGGCTGTGTCTGAGCCCCAGCTATCTTCACCAAGAAACTTTTGTGGATTTTCAGAGATGGGGAATGCACCCTTTCATCCACAGGGCACATTTGCCCTGTTGTTTTATGGAGGGCCCACATTGTTCTGCCCTGTGCACCCACAGCCATGACACAAAGCCAACTACATTTCCCCAGGCCACCACAGTGCAGCCATTCCCATCTACCACCCAGCTCGGGCAACAAGGCCCTGCCCTCAGCTTCTGGGCTGCATCTTTGGCTGAGTGTCACAGGGATCCTCTGTGCCTGTTTTACTTAGTTCTGTCAGTCAACTTATACTATGTACATGTACAAGACTTGGAGGCTCCCCCTCTGTCCTGCCAATCACTCAGTTTGAGAGGGGAGACACAGTGAATGAGCACCAGCCCTTCTTTGCTGCTCCCTCACTTTGGGAACTGCCCCACTCTGTTTTGTCTTTTCTTCTTTCTTTCCTCCTTTTCTCCTACCAGATTTTTTGCATCTTAACTATTGAAGAGGAGAATGATCTGTCAGAGTTCTGGAGGTTGTCTGGTTAGCTGGGTGGGTCTGTGTATATGAGTCTTGGTGCATTTGATTAAAAGGGTGAGCTACGAGCATCTTTCTTCTCCACCATCTTTGCCTCCCCACCGAAAAGTCTCACTTTATGGTGGAAGATAAATATAGTCTGGAAATAAATGGAAAATATATTCCATGAAAATGACAAGAGAGTGCAGATTGCAATGCTCAACTCATACAAAACACGTTTTTAAATAGGGGCCAAAATGAAACAAATATGAGACTATATAAATAAAAACTGATCAATAAAAAATAGGGTGTTACACTCATTAAATTATATATGGACCCAAAACCACAGATCCAAAGTATAAAATGAAATTTTACTAGACATGAAAGATTTAATTCATTATAAAACAATAATAATAGATGAGTTTAACACCTAACTATTCTGATAGCCAGATAATCCAGAATGAATATCTGTAAGGAAACAGAGATCTTCATAGCATATAAGATCATTTGAACCTAACTGATCTATTGGACACTGCTTCAGAAAATTAGAACACATAAACATTTCAAGTGTTCACAGGATGTTATCTAAGGAATTAACCACATATTATGTCATAAAAATTGCCTCAGGAACTTTAAGCAAATTTAGATTTCAGCAAGTATTTTTCCATACACAAAAGTAAGAAACTGTGTATCAACTCTAGAAAGAAAAATAGAAAAAGCACTATCAAGAAGTCAAACCACATCCTTTAAAGAAATACAATAAAACAAGGTCAATGATGAAATCAAAGCGGTAATAAAATCATACCTGGAGACAAATTAAAATGAAAACACAGCTTCATAAAACATACGGGATGCAGCAAAGACAAATCTAAGAGGGAAGTTGAGAACAAATCAAAACTTCTACAAGGAACTAGAAAAACATCATAGAAAGGATGAAGCATACTGCCCAAAATAACAAGAAATAAGAACAAACAAAACCCAAAGGCAGTAGAATGAGAAATCTGTAATGCTTATGTTGAAAAAAAATAAAATAATAGTTGAAAAATAAATTACAAATCATAAAATCAACCCATATAATTTTTTAAAAAATATTAAAAAACAGGTAAGTATTTAGCCAGGCTTATCAAGAAACAGAGAGTGGACCCAAACAAAATAAGAAATGAAAGAGTAGAAATAATATCTGATATTTCAGAAATACAAAAAAAGATTATGAAAGCACAACGAGCGGTTACTTGACAACAAACTGGACGATCTAAAAGAAATGGACAAATTTCTAGAAACGTACATCCCGCCAACACTGAATAAAGAGAAAACTGAGAACATTAAAAGAGCAATCAGTATAAGTTAAATAAATTGTATAATTTTATAAACACCCCTTGAACAAAATGCCTGGATGCCTTCACTAATAATTTTTCCCCCCAAATATTTTAAGAAATGAAGGAGGAAGGAAAATTCCCAAAGATATTCCATGAGGCCACCATTACCCTGATAACAAAATCAGTCAAAGACACTACCAAAAAAAAAATGAAAATGAAAATGCAATATCCTTGATGAATGATGATATCAATTCAAAAATCCTAGAAAAACATCAACAAATGAATCCAGCAATACTTAGAAAGGTTTATACACGATGATCAGTTGGATTCCTTCCAGAGTCTCAAGGATGGTTTAACATACACAAGTTAATCAGCATGACACTTATCTAATAAAGGAAGGACAAAACTCACAAGACCATGTCAATACACAAAGTATAAGCATTTGACAAAATTGAACATACATTCATCATCAGAATTCTCATGAAAGTAAGTAAAATGGGATCACCTCTCAACATACTAAAGGTCATTTATGACAATTTATAATACTCAGGGGAAAGGGTGAAAGAATTCTGGGTGAATATGGGAACAAGACAAGGATTCCTACTCTCACCAATTCTGTTCAATAGTAATAGAAGAAAGGAAAAGGAAAAGAAAAAGAAGAAAAAAGAAATGCAAAATGGAAAGAAAGAGGCAAAATTGTCACCAGTACTGATGGCATAACAATCTTCATAGAGAGTCCTAGGGGCTCCACACTGACTATTATACACAATAAATAATTTCATCAAGGGAGCAGGGTACAAAATTAATGTAAAGAAGTCTCTTGCATTTCTACACATTAATCATGAGATACCATAAAATGGACGTTGAAAGCAATAATATTTAAAACCCCATACCCCCGAAAATCCTCGAATAAATGTAACCACATATGTGAAAGTTCTAAACACTGAAAATTATAAAACATTGACAAAGAAATTAAAAATGATTCAAAGAAATGGAAAGATGTCTTGTGCTCTTGAATTGAAAGAGTTCATATTGTTAACATGGCCGTACTACACAAAGAAACCTACAGATTTAGTGCAATTCCTGTTACAAAGCTGTAGTATTTTCCACAGAATGAGAAAATAAATAACTCTAAATTTTACATGAAACCATTAAAAATTGCCAAAATGATCTTGAGAAAAAACAATAAATCTGGAGGTATAAACCTCCCAGATACCTTACTCTACTACACACCTACAGTAAAAAAAAACAGTATGGCATTGGCACAGAGATATAATCAATAAAAACAGAGAACCTAGAAATAATTCCACACAGCCATGAGCAATGAACCTATGATTAAAAAAAAGCAAGAGTACACAATGGAAAAAAGACAGTCACGGCAATGGATGGTGTTGGAAAGCTGGACATCTACATGTAAAACAGTGAAATGAGAGAATTTCCTGACATCATATACAAAAATAAACTCCAAGTTTATTAAGGACCTAAATGTAAGACCTGATAGTATAAAACTGCTAGAAGGGAATATAGGTGATAAACTTTTGTATATATATCATAGGATTATTTTCTTATATCATTCTCCTAAGGCAAAAGAAATAAAAGCAAAAATAAACAAGTGGGACGTAAATAAACTTGAAACTTTCGGTACAGCTCAGTACACAATCAATGAAATGAAAAGATTGTGTAATTGGAGAACATATTTGCAAACAATGCAAGTGACCAGGGGTTAATAGATGTATGTTAATAGATGTAACATGGATTTAAGTTACACAACTCAAGGTGAAAAACAAAAACCCAATCAAAAACAAGAGCATAATACCTGAGTTAATTTTTTCCCAAAGAAAACATGCAGATGCGTAACAGGCAAGTGATAAAATTGCTCAACATTACTAATTATTAGGTAATTGCAAATCAAAACCACAATGTGATATCACTTCACACTGGACAAACGGCTATTATCAAAAAGTCTACAAATAGTGTTGGAGACGATGTGTAGGTAAGAAATATCTTGTATACCTTTAGTAGAAATGTAAATTGGTACAACTTCTTTGGAAAATATTATTCAGGTTTGTTTAAAATCTAAAAATTTAACTACCATATGACCCAGTAATACCTCTCCTAGGAAAAATCTGGGGAAAAATAACTAAATTGAGAAGAACCAATGTTCATGACAGCACTGTTTATAATATGCAAGACAAGGAAGAAATCCAAGAGTCCACAGTAGACTATGGACTTAAGAAGATATGGTGTTTCTATAAATATGCAATGGAATAATACTCAGCCATGAAAATGTATAACACATTGCTATTTCAGCATCCTGAATGGACTTGGTAAATAATGTGCTTAGTGATGTAACTTAGACAAAGACAAAAGTATATAATATAATTTATAATGTGGAATCTAAAGAATAACAAATATCTGTGTACATCTACCTATAGCTGTCTATTGATAGATGACAGATAGATAGAAAGAAGGATAATAAATGATAGATAGGTAGATAGAGAGATAGAGAGAGAGAGAGAGAGAGAGAGAGATAGATAGATAGATAGATAGATAGATAGATAGATAGATAGATAGATAGAAGGATAATACATGATAGATTGGTAGAGAGATAGACAGATAGACAGATAGATAGGTAGATAGAGACATGTTGGAGAGGTAAAGAGATTAGTTAGACAAGACTTAAGCAGACTCAAAGATACGTGAAATAATATATGTTTACCATAGTGGAAGGGAAAGAGTTTTTAATGGTTGAATATTGACAGATAGAAAGTAGTATTCATAAAGGAGAAAAGCAACAAGGAAAATCTGTATAGATTATGGAGTTATACACAATAGTTTAAAATAATTGTAGGTTAAAATTATTGTCATAATTCATAATGCAATATAATCTACAAAATGATTAGAAAAGCTATGCTGTACATCTGAAACTACACAATATAGTACATCTACAGTACTTCAATGAAAATAAAATATCTGATGTATAATTTAGTCCTGTTTTCTGCTGATAGAATCTTCCTTTAATATTGTTTTATTTTTACTCTTTACCTTCTATAATTACTGTTTCATATTATTTCTTTTGCTGTTGTGAACATGTTACCAGTTTGAATTATCTATATTTATTGTCCCTGATTTCCTATTTTTCTCTCTTTAAAACATATGGTACAGTAGCATTTAAAAACATACCGAAAGAAACAGATGCAAATTTCTCATGGTCTCTCCTTAGCATTTTGGTCAATGTTTTGCCCATTTTTGCCATTTTATATTTCTTGGAAGACTTCTATTCTGCACCTCTTTTAAGGTGTCTCGGTTTTGTTTTTCTCATCACATTCATGTTTGTTTGTCTGGTAAAGCCTTTATTTTCACTTTATATCTAAGTGATAACTGTGTAAGTATTATTGGGTGAGTGATTTCTTATTTCAGTAGTTTGAAATGTAATTTTATTTACCCGTGGACTATGTTTTCTGCTCAGAAATCTGCTGATAACTTAATGGGGGTTCCTTTGTAGATTATCATAACTATTTTTGGCTGCCTTTAGAATATTACTCTGTCATTGACTTGCCAATTTGCATATGACATATCTTGAAGGAGGTCCCTTTGTCTTAAAGTTATTGGGTTTCGTTGGCTCACGGAATTTTATATCAGTTCCTTACACATGTTCTGGAAGTTATCAACTATTATTTCTTTAAATAAACCATCAGCTGCCTTCTAAATTTTTACTCCCTCCAGGATTCCTCTCTAATGTGCACTTCCAGAGGAAGTCTGATGGCTACTGTTGAATTTCCTCACTTTTTATTATCTTGTATCTCTGCCCTCTCCTATCATTTCTAGTTTTGTTTTGG
The DNA here is from genome assembly GCF_048564905.1 of Vicugna pacos. Classification (NCBI taxonomy): domain Eukaryota; kingdom Metazoa; phylum Chordata; class Mammalia; order Artiodactyla; family Camelidae; genus Vicugna; species Vicugna pacos. The sequence continues at coordinate 4,077,962 of NW_027328734.1, forward strand.
TGAGTTTGCTTATCCCTCTTCCACAAAGACAGTCTTCATCCAATGCTTCCTGTTGCATTCTTCATCTTATTTATTAAGTTCTCCTTGCCTCCAATAATTTTTAGTAATTTTATAGTTTCAGTCTCTTTGGCACTGTATTCCTTATCATCATTTCATTTATTCCTGAGCTCACTAAACTGCTTTCATAGTTTTGTTTTTTGTATTGAGTTTCTGAATGACACCTATATGGATTCTCTATTAGTTATATGGCAATATACCATGACTTTAAGTTTGTTTGCTGCATGGTTGACATTGTGCGTGTGTTTGTGTGTGTGTGTGCGCAGGTGCATGTGCGTGTGTGTCTGTGTCGGTGTCTGTGTCTGTGTATCTGTGTGTGCGCGTGCCCTATAAAGTTAGTGTGATTGGTAATGATCTTGATAAATTATTTCTCTGATGACACTATATAACAGATTGGTAGTTGGAGTCCTTGCTTTTATTTTCTGGTAGTTTGCAAAATTGCACAAATTTTGGTTTTACTTACCTGAGCTACCTCTGATAGTATTTCAAAATGGCACTTTCCAGTCGCTACTGTCTGGATAAAAGATGTGGTTTCATTGTCACTTCTTAGACTTCTCGGGTAGTTAATGCCACTCTTGTCACTGGGCCGGTGAACCCTTCCTTTTATCTGATATCCCATGAGACTCAGTGTACACATTGAGGAAAGGTGTAAAACAGGTGGGTATTTAGAATCAGGCAAGTGCCTTTCCTATGTCCAGTGTTGCAATGTATCTTGTCTCCACCACTGTGAATGGGGTGTAGGGACAGTTTCATTAATGTCTGAGTGTCTGAAGGATGGAATTTCTGTCTCCATTGTCGCTCCCTCCTAGTTACATGTGACCATGAGTACTGGTGTAGTTGGAGGCCGAAGCTGTGTGAACCGCTGAGACCCTGTTTCTACTAGGTTCTCTGAAATTGAGGACACATATATCCTAGTCAGGGGGCCTTGGTTGCATACACCAGATCTGCTCTTCCCACAGTTTAGCCTCTTTTGTGTGTTTTAGTCCACCAAACTACCTATTCACATGCATTCCAGAGTATTCTTTTGTGTTGTATTTATTTTCGTTGTGATGTGTACTTTTTATTGACTGTAGATATAAGGGGAGAGACAAAAATTGTTTAAACTTATGTCACATTTAAAAGTGTATACTTTTTCAATTAAAACCTTAAATTCTACCAAGGACATTATGAAAACAGTATAGAAAGTGAATAAATCAGTTACCTTAATATCATAGTACTACAAAATATTTTGATTTCCCTGGTTTTTTTTTAACGTGTTTCCCACCTACATGCAAATTTTACTGTAATATAACCCTATAATCCCTTTAAAATCAGTTAAATTATTAAAATATTTCTCTGTGCTGTAAATATAGCCCTGTTGGTTATCTAATTTATTACTAGTAGCTTGCACATATCTGTCTTCTCCATCCTTCTGCTCTGTCCCCACAGGAAACCACTACTTGGTACACTACACATATATAAGTCATCCTGTTCCTTTATTTTGATTATTTTTCTTATCTCTTTTTTCCTCATTTAAGTGACAACGTAGAGTGTTTTTCTCCGTATGACTTATTTTCCTATGTGCAACACTCTCGGGGTCCAGTCACATTGTTCCAAACGGCAGAATTTTATTTTTTAATATGACAATGACTAAGAATTTATTATGTTATCTATATCTCACATCTACTTCAGCCAATAATCTGTTAATGGGCAGTTGAGTTGTGCTTCTATCCTTGGCTACTATAAATGATGATGTAAAGAACATTGGGGTAATATATACTTTAAGTAAATGTTTTCATTTGTTTCAGATTTATACCAAAAACTGGAATTGCTGCAACATATAATGCTTCTATTTCTCATTTTCTGAGCATTGTCCACACGTTTATAATAGTGGATGCATCAATTTATATTTCCACTAAGAGTGTACATAGTTTACCTCTTCTCAAAATTCTTATTGAAGTTTGTCATTTGTAGACATTTTATTAATAGCCATTTTGGTTGCTGTGAGATTATATTCCATTCAGGTTTTGATTTATGTTTCTTAATGAATAGCAATGTTATGTTTCTATATTTGAGCATGAAAATCATCCACAAGTCTCATTTTGAAAATTTTCCATGAAGATATTTCAATTGTTTTCAAGTTGGTGTTTTGTTTTTTTAAATATTGAGTCTATTTTGACATATATATATTATGGATATTAACATCTTGTTGGTTTCATTCTCTGAAATTTTTCCTTCTATTCTGTCTGTTATCATATCTCTTGTTGAAGATTTCTTTGCTCTGCAAAAGGTTTTGCACTTCACACTTATACAAGAATTAGAATCCCTGTAACGCATAATACAATACTTTTTCCTTAGTAACCTAAAAACTGTAATTGTTACCTTTCTTTTTTTTTTATTTGGAGACAGATCAAAAATAAGCATTGCCATGATTTATCTCAAAGTCATTTCTGCTCCTGTTCTTTGTCAGAAATTGTATAGTTTCAGGCTTTACATTTAGGAAATCAATCCATTTTTATCTTATGTTGTATACTATGGAAGGAAGTGCTCTTACATCTTCCTTTTACATGTATTGTACAGCTTTCCCAGATCTACTTATTGAAGAGAATAACTTTTTTCCATTGTATACTCTTGCATTCTTCATTGTAGACTAATTGACCATATGTGTGTGGGTTTATTTTAGGACTCTTTATTTTGTTCCATTGATCTATGTGTTTTTAAAGTGCCATATATTGATGCATTTATTACTGTAGCTTGGTAGTACATTATAAATTCAAGGAGGATAATACCCACAGCTTTGCTCATTTTAAATATAATTTTAGAAAATTTGGATCTTTCAAATTTTTGTATAAATTTTATTATTTTTTCTCCTTGTTTTGTGAAGAAACATGAATTATGTAAGAAAAGAAATTTACTAAAAGAAAAAACCTGAGAAAAATTGTAAAGTGTAGAGGATAAATCATACAATATTAACAACAACTGGATTGCTGTATAAATCAAAGAAAAAATATATAAAGAAAAGTGACAATGAAAACAAAATCCATGGGGTATAAAAAAAGCAGTATTAATAGGGATGCTTATAGCAATATAATCCCAGTTATTCAAATAAGAAAAATGTCTCACTTACAACATATTCTTTAAAACAAAATTTGTAGGAAAATAATAAACAGTTTTGTTAGTAGAAGGAAAGACAGCTGAAAGGTCAGAACATAATTTAATAAAATAAAGATTAAAGACAGAAACATTTAATCAAAATAAATAATGGCTTTTCAAAGGTAAATAATGTTGATAAACTTTAACCAGACACATGAACAAAAAAGGGAGTACAGATTAATAAGCTCAGAAATAAATGAGAAGTTACAGCTTATATCAAAGAAATACAAAGCATCATATGAAGTTACAACAAATAATATGCTAACAAAATGGAAACCCTAGAAGAAATGGACAATTTCTATGAAAGAACTAATCTCCAGAATGGAATGAGAAAGAAAATATGAACAGATTATCACTAATGAAATTGAATCAGTAATTAAACAAAATCTCCCAAGAAACAAAATTCCAGGCCTAGACAGCTTCACAGGTGATTTCTGCCAAACATTTAAAGAAGAGCTATCACCTATACTTAGCATATTCCAAAATTTTCGAGAGGAATGGAGGCTTCCAACCCCAAATTTCTGTATCACACTACTACTAAAACTGGAACAAATACCTCAAAAAATTACAGGTTACATACTACTGATAAGCATAGATGCAAAAATCATCACTAAATTATCAGCAAATCAAACAATACATTAAGAGGATTATACATTATGATTAAGTCCATTTTATTCCAGGGATGCAAAATTGATTCAATGCCCACAAATTTTTCAGTATGATACACCACACTAACAACCTGAAGAATAAAATTTATATGGGCACCTCAATAGAGTCAAAAAATATATTGACAATTTGAGTATCTATTTATGAATATATTCCTCCTCAAAGTGAGCATGAGGAAACATAACTCAACACAGTTAAGGTCTTATATCACAAGAACTCAGCTAACATGACACTCACTGATTAAAAGCTTAAAGCATCTCCAATAAGAGCAGGAAGAAGAGAAGAATGCTCACTCTTACCACTTTTATTAGTTATAGTATTGGAAATTCTAGCCATAGTTATCCAAAATAAAAGTAAGTAAAATATAGCTAATTAAGAAAAGGAGTAAAAGTATCTGCTTGCAGATGACATAATTTAAACAGAAATCCGATAAATGGTGCCACAATACTACTAGGGCTTATCAATGCATTTGGTAAAATTTCCAAATGTAAAATTAACATAGAGAAATCTTGCATTTCTACACACTAACAAGAAGCTAAATTATACAGAAAGTGAGGGAACTGTCTCATTTACAGTTGCATTACAAAAAAAATCAAAAAATATATCCAACCAAGGAGGTAAAAGACCTGTATTCAGAAAAGTATAAAATATTTATAACAGAAATTGAAGATAATGCAAACAGATGAAAGGATAAATTGTGTTCATAGATGAGGAAAAATATAGTTTTTAAATGACAGCATAAGCCAAGAAAATGCACAAATTAAATTCAGTGCCTATCAAAATACCAAGGGCATTTTCAGACACTTACAATAAATCATTCAAAAATTTGCATGTAAAGACAAAAGAATTGAAATCACTAAAAAAAAAGAAAGAAAAGAATACAAACAGACTGAAAACAAAACAACTTTGACAAAGAACAAAGAGGATATATCACTGTCCCTCATTTTAAACTATAATACAAAGCTACAGTAATAAAAAGAATACAGTAGTGACACAGAACAAGCAGAATATTAGAACACAAAGAATGCCTGAAAATAAAATCAGACACTTATGGTCATTTAGCCCATTACAAAAATGAATATACAGTGGGGGAAAGGTAACCAACAGGCACATGAAACCGATCAACATCACTGACCATCAGAAAAATGCAAGTCCAAAACACAATGAGATTTTATGTCACGCCTGACAGAATGACTATTATCAAAAAGTTAACAAACATAAGTCTTGGTGAGGATGTAAGAAAAACAACCCTGATGCACTGCTGGAGTGAATGGAAATATGTGCAGCCACTGTGGAAAACAACATGGAAATTTATTTAAAAATAAAAATGAAATATAATTCTACATTTCCATATCTGGATACTAATTCCAAGAAAATAAAGACACTAATTAGAAGAGATAAATTCAACCACATATTCACTGCAGCATTATTCACAATAGACAGGATATACAAGCAAATTAATTGCTCAAAAGATGATGGATAAAGAAGATATGTGTTTATAAAATATATATCTACACATTTAACTACAGATTTACCTATATTTATATATATATACATACACACAGAAACTATATATATATGCAGTATATATATATATATATATATGTATATGTATACACACTCACATAAAAATACAATGGGTTATTATTCAAGTCTAAAAAGATCAAGTTTTTGTCTTTTGCAACAAATGGGTAGACCAAGAGTGTAATATGCTAACTGAAATAAGTCAGAAAGGGAATGACAATTGCTGAATGATTTTATTCACATTTGAAATTTTAAACAAATGAGCTTAACAACATAGAAAATGAGATATACATATAGAAAGAAACAGGTTGTTCACAAGAAGGAGGGAAATGGGGTAAGGAAAAGACAAATTTGAGGAAAATTAAGAGAGAAATTTTTCCAGTTGCAAATTAAATGAATCACGGACAAGAAATATACTCTATGGGGAATAGTCAATAACTATGAAATATCTTTAAATAGCAACATATCATAACTAGATATATTCTGGAGAACAGTTTGAAATGTATTAAAAATAGTGAACAGTATGTTGTGTAGGAGAAACTAACGCAGAGTTATAGATTAAAGTACACTTCAAAAACAAACAAACATGCTTATAGTAAATGAAAATAGATTTGTAATTTACAAAGGCAGGGGTTGGAAAAGGAGGATTTGTTTAATTCACTCAAATGCTACAAACCTCCAGCCTTAAAATAATCGTGTTCTAGGGATGCCCCATATTAACTTCAAAATTACAAGTAATACTGCTTTATGTTCTATATGAATGTTGTTAAGAGATTAGACAATAAGATTTCTCATCACAACCAGATACAAATTGTATTTCTTTAAAATTTTATCTAAATGAAGTAATGAATTCTCCCTAAATTTGCTATGATATATATTACATGATAGGTGTATATCAAATTGCTATCCTGTGCACCTAAACTTACACAATGTTTTATGCCAATTATATCTCAATAAAAGCAGGAGAAATGGAAACTCAAAGGTCGTTTTTCCCATGTCATTTCTCATGATTGTATTTGCAGCAAGTAAACTTGAGTTATGATATACTTATCCTAGGTAAAGATACTAATAAATAAGTGATTCTAATAAGTTATACATAAAGATAGTAATAAAATAAGAGTTTTGCCATGCCTTAAACATTCTTCATCTTAACAGCCCACTGCTTCTGTAGGCATCAAAATTTCAATCTGTGTATTCATCTAAGATTAGGGAATGGATTCAAATTTAAAACTGGCTGCTCTTGCTGTGAGTGATAAAGTTCACTGTCTCTGACCGATGGTCTCATCTCCCCGACAGCATCTGTAAGAAATGAACATGCTAGGTTGCTAAAAATCTAAGCATGGTTAAATCTCAGAACTCCTACAATTCTTAACTGTTTTGCAATGGGAATGCAATACTGACAAACACTTGATTTTGGATAACAATGTTGTGTTTTCTCATGGCTGCATTATGGAATGTGAGGGTAATCCCTGAGATCCACAACATTCTTGCTCAAGTGCTGGGCAAAGTAGTGTAAAGCTTCTGCATTATTAGGACTGGGGACTGATTTCAAAATGATGACTATGCTCACTCTATTTCAGGTAGTCCAAGGGAAGAAAAGTTATTGCAATTTCTAGGTGAATGGGAATAATTCAGTGGTTCAGACCCTACAAATTAGTCAACGTGTGTTCCAAGCCAAAATATGTTGTGTCAACAGTGAGAATTAAAAGAGAAAAACTTAGACATAAGCTTAAATTAAAAAGGTGATACAGTCCTGTGCTGGGCTCTGGGGACTGGAGAATGTGTATGCCTCAGTCCCATTCAAGGGTTTAGAGGCATGGCCCTAACATCAGCTTGGGATTCAATGAGCAGGTAACAATTATTATACTGGGAGAAATATAATCTACCTCTCCCTGATCAGAAGAAAATCTGGTGGCTCAATGAAACTCTTAATTCAGAGAGATTCTAACAGATGCAGAGGAATAATTCACTGATGACTCAACTAAGACAAACTTAGTTACTGCTTAACAATCCATCTTCACACACACACACAGTTGTAGAGAGACTTGTAGTATTTTGTGGGATGAATTCAGTGGGCAGAGCTCAGAGAATAGATTTCAATGCACCAGCCAACTTTTGTACTTTGGTCAAAAGTCTAGTTTTTCCCAGGTAGAAAACTACAGATGGACAAACAAAGAATATTCTTCTTTACGATTCCTAATTTTGAAAGTAAACTGTAGCTTTTGACTTACCAGTATAGAATCTTGTTAAGATGATCACGGTAAGACCCACTGTCTGATAAGCAAGCTGGAAACTAGCTGCTGAACCAGCCCATCTGAACCCCAGACTGCTAATGTAAGCAACAACATAGCCACCATCAGATTTCAGCTGACAAACTTAAAAGCTTGATGTTTCTGTTGTAGGAAGAACCACAGCTGTCCAGACACAGTTCTCCAGCTGCAAGTGGTCTCTTTTCTTCTCTTGGTATAGGTCATTTTGGTGAGATGTTGCTAGAGTTAACCCTGGCCCATTTGCCCATTCTCCACAATATCAAAGACTTTCTTCACAACAGGTGACAAATTTTCAGGACTCAATTTTACCATTCCAGTCTTATCAGCTGACACTGGCTGCATCATTGTAAGCAGAAGCCTTAGGGTCCCTGACCTAGCCTACAATTTTCCAGCAATTCAGGGCATTTCACATTCTGAAAATGCTTCGCTTTTTATTTTAAATTAATGGGAAATAGTCAAAGACTTCCATGAATATTTTATATTTCTTAATATCTGCAGAAATTTGGTATTCTTGCACTTGGACAAATTTTTAATTCTATCACCCTCACCTCCTTCTAGTCCACACATTTTAGATTGCAATTTGATTACTGAATACCACCACCCCATCCAAGGGAATAGTACATCTTAGAAATTTCCTGTGTGAAGGTTAGAAGGGGCACAAGTTATGTGGGGTATATAAACCTACATTAAATGTTTGCAATGGCAGTGTCTCTTCTGGAAAAGCTCTGATTCTACGAAGTAAATTAATTAGAAGGCAATATAGTTATTGGTATGGGGAAGAGAATCAAATTTTTTGGGATGGGTGGGTGATGAAGAGACAGGAATATATCCCACAAATGAGAAAGGAATGATTTAGGCCTATGGAGGTATGACTTGAGAAGAAAATAATACATAGTCTTCTGTACCTACCTCCAATTACTGTCTTGAGTGACTAGTCCTTGCACTATGAAAAGAGCTAGTTTGTGGTGTAAAGACCATAACGAAATAGTTTGAAAACCAAGAGTTTTGTTGTTTCAGGAAAGTAGATATTGCTTAAAGTCAACATGTATTTTTCAATCATTAAATACTAAAATGCATACTGTGGCATGTGCTGTGCTTACTGTGGTGGTATCCAAGATAGACAAGGAAAGTGGGATAGACAGAAAACATCTGGAGGAGGTGGTTTCTGTGCTGAGAGGAGGATAGTCTAAGTAGGTAAAATGAGGACACCCAACGTCCAAGTATGAGCTGGAGTAAAACTGTTGAGGTTTGAGCTAACATGGTTGAGAAGCATTTGCCTGGATATATATCCAGATACACTGAAACATAAAGGTATGTCAAGGTAGTCAGATGCCAGATTTATAAAGTAATGACTAAGCTAAGTTGAGTTAATTTTGTGTGATTAGATTTGGAAAGGCATTAAGTTTCACCCTGAGGATGTAACCTTCTTTGGCTGGAACATAAAAGCAACATAAATTAATAACTAGAAAATATAGTGTAGACTCTTGAGGGCAGGAAATGAAAGCACCAATTGGAATGCTTTGAGAACAGCACAAAGAAGACCATAGATAAATTACTTCTTAAATTCTACCACATGCTGAATGTGCCATCTGAGAATACATCATGTGACCTTTTTGATTCCAGGGATGACATAACAGAGACCATGATCCCTGGGCCGGTTCCTGAATGTATCTCCTGTTCCAAACTATCCTAACTTAACACATTTAATACTTTCCAGGATGAACCAGAAACCACTTGGTACTTTTCCCTCTCTCCATGTTTTATTATTTTTCCAAATTCTTCCATTTTTTCTTTTTCCTTACATGAAAATATTTAAATTTACTCCCATACTGTTCCATCTAAGATCATATCAAACAAATATCTCTTTTTTTCTTTGAATGGCAAGTTAGTCTCCCATTTAATTCTTAATTCTTTTAAAAAATACTAAGGAAAATACAGGTACACATCTATGTTTAATGTTCAAATAAGAAAATAGCAGATAGTTGTCGACATTTGCCAACATCAGTTATAATCTTTGTTCCCTGCATAATCTGGTAGTTCTCTGGTAGATCAGTTGTTATTAGGATGACGTTCATAAACTGAAGATGGCTGATGAGTTGGCCTTGAAAGGGAAGTAGCTGATGTATCAGCTATCACTGGCACTGGAAAGCGTGGGTTGCACCCTGGTTGAAGTTTAGGAAAATGACCTTCATTTGCAGATATGTTCTGATATGTATTTGGAAAAGTAGAAGGCTCCAACATCAGTCCAAAATAATTGCTCTGTTTGGGAGATAAGATACTCTACTGAGAAGTAGAAATTCTACTTCAAATGGAGTTCACAACACGGCCATTTATTTCATTGTAACTGCTTTGAGAGTGCCCATGGACAGTGGTCAACTGATTGAAAATAGCTCGTTGATCCACTGCAATTTGTTCTGTTGGTCTGACATTGATGATGGAGGAGAAAAATCACCTCTGATCGGGGTAGTTGTATCACCAATTATGTGGCTAGTAGAGGGCTTTCTCATTAGAGGCATGTTTAAATTTGCAGAAGGTAAAAATGCACTTTCTTCAATAGTGTCAGCCACAAATTCAGAATTATTATTATCCACATTATACCCTTCTTTAAAGTGCTGCTCTTTGAAGTCTTCAGGCAATGAAGATACCAGAGAGGAATTTTTAATCCCAACTCTTCTTTTTATTCTCACTAAAACCTGGGGACAGTCTCGTTTAAAATTTGGATTATGATAAAAGTGCAGCTATAAACAAAGGAGAAACATTTTAGTAATATTTATACCAAAATACAAGACTACAATAAGCCTAACGTATAAAACCTGATTCCACGTTTACTATACAAGGATAATATCATCAAAATATGAACATTGCTAACAATATTTTGAAGTTCCTTATTTGGAAAATACACATTTAATTATTATAGTCATCAAATTTAAATGTTAGCATTTACAGTAACGGTGAATGCCACTTTTGAAAAGCAGCTTTAATACCTTTATATGAATTTCTGGAAAGATTCATAGTTGTAAGCAAAGTTTCTCATAATCTTGAATAATTAAGGCACTGTCCTCATTTTTTAGAGTAAAGTATTTTAGCCTTAATAGTTTTATACAATTTTCAAAATCTAGCTTTACATTTATATTACCATAGATTGATGTACAAAATAAAATTTTATACATAAGTTACCAATTCGTACCTAAAATTTGTGTATACCTTGCTTGAAACAGAGGCTTCTTTTTCTTCTGCTAGAAAGTCAACTAGACAAGCAGATCTTTGAAATTTCTGCCGCACTTTCCTAAACCCATAAAAGTTAATGGGTCTAAGTAAACTTTTCATACTTCCAGTTTCAAATATTCTGAAAGGGGCCTTTTTTTCCAAAACTTCCTTCTTCAAGACAACTTCATCAATCACTATGGAAGATCCATTATCACCCCACCAGATGGATTTAAATTGGTCACTCCCAGACATTTTCCAGAGCTTTCTTGGAAATGTCAGAGAACCAAAATCATTATCTTCATCTGGTTCAGAGACACAATGTGTGTAGCATGGTCTTTTTATCAAGGATTCTTCAGACAAATTCTGAAAAGCATTTTCTTCAATCATAGAACTCAAGTCCAAGTCCTCAGAGAATGTTTGATCACACAATAGAGATCTACCGGAGTTTCCTGAGCCAGTTGGTCCATCTTTATGAGACATATCTTGAATTCCTGAAGAAATATGTGCCATCTCAAATAACTTTTTCTACAGCTACATTTCTAATCTGCATGATTTTGAGCACTGCAGCTTCAAATGCTGCTTTGGCAGGCCTGAACAGATAAACTGCTAGGCCTTCACAATGGTTCTCAACTTGAGAAGCTGTGACATCACAAAACGACTGGTATCCCAGCAACTCAAGTGTAACATTCAGCCAGTGTTTACTTGTCATTCATCCAGTTAAAATGAAACATATAGGATGATTTTTTTACAGTGTGATCTGCAAATATTATCCCAACACATTTTTATAAATAATTTAGTTTTGGGGTGTATGAAATAAAATCAATCTCCATACTTTTGTATTGAAATTTATGCCAGATTTGTGAACAGAGTATAAATATAGCACAAATTATATAAAATAACTTTAAAGTTTTGGAATTTAAAGTGAAATTCGTGTAAAACTTGTACAGAAAATATATATCTATTTCAATATCATTTGTAATTAAGTTGAAACATAATTTGATTAGGAAATGGAAGTAGGTATTTATCTGTGTACTATATAATAAGTAGTTCAATATTCAAAACATGAGCAGATTAAATGTCAGTTTATTTGTTTTGTATATAAATAAATGGTAAATAATTATGAAATAAAATTAGATAAAAATAATGCATCAAATTTAAGAAATCCCAAAAGGCGGAATTTTTGATTTAAATTGTAGTTCATTTCTATAAGTAAAACAAATGTAATTTAATATTCTACTCTAAAATTACAAAAGAGAGAAACTTATTGTATATTTACGAATGTTTATTTCTGCCATTCATTCAATCAGAGGTTTTTCAGTCCCTAGAAACAATAAATTTTCTTTCCATCTTTATAATCCATTCAATTGTGGCTTCTGTTAAGTGTTCTAAAATGATGTTTATAAGTACACTTATGCACAAGATCCTGGGTTCAATCAGCAGTGCCTCCATTAAGGGGTAAACAAACAATCAAAAAACAAATAAATAACACTATATGTGATTTGGGGTGGAAAAGACCAGGTAATGCATTTTTGGAAGGAATATGTATCTCAGTCCTGAAACATTTGACATTGTTAGTAAAATATGGCATTTCAAGGCAAGTGTTTTGTTCACTAAATATATATAATAGCTATGTTCTGTATCAGTAAACTGTAGAAAATCCAGTTCTATCAAAAGTTATATTCTTTATTTAGAAATAAATTCCTTTAAACATAAGCCAAATTAAAAATGAGGGATAAAATTTTTCAATAAATAAATGTAAACTCAATCTGTAATGTAAATTTTTCTTTCAGTATGTGAACATTCCATTCTAAATAAATATTAGCAACCTGAATTCATTACATATTATAAGTATTATAAACTATAGTTAAGAGGGATTTAGTCCTGATTCATAAAATTACTTATCAAATTCAAATCAATATATGTGATACAATCCCTGAAAAAGCAGAGAATTCAAAAACATCAATCTCAAAAAATGTAGGAAAATTTTTCACAAATCTGATCTTTACTTTTTTATAAAAATATTCTTAACAAATTCACTTTTAATACAATTTAATTAAACATAATAAAAACCATATATGAAAAACCCATGACAATCATCAAGTTCAATTTTAACATACAGGAAGGTTTCCTCTGGTCCAGTAATAAGAAAAGGTAGTTCATTCTCACAAGTACTAAATTACACTATTTGAAGACCTAGCCAGAACAACTAGTCAAGAAAAAATATAAAAGGCATCCAACTTGTAAAAAAGCAGTAAAATTTTTAGAGATGACATAATTAAGCATAGATAGAAAACTCCATAGACTCCTCCAGTGACTGTTAGAAATAATGAACAAACTTAGTAAACTTGCAGAATACAAAATCAATATACAAATATCCATTGCATTTTTATATAGTAACAACAAACTATCAGCAAGAGAAATTAGGAAAACAATTGTGTGTATATTTATACCAAAAAGAATAAACTAGGAATACATTTGATAAGTGAAATAAAAGATCTAAATATAGATCTATAAATTACAGGTGCAAGAAATAAAATAAACTAATAAATAGAAAGATATTCTTTGCTTATGGATTGTATACAATGTGAGGATCTATTCTAATCTATCTTTTACATGATCAATCTCCCCTGCACTACTTATTCAGGAGAATGTCTATTCTTCATTTTATACTCTTGCTTCCTTTTTCATGGGTTAATTGATCATAGGTGTGAGGGATTATATCTGGTTGCTCTATCCTCTTCTATTGATTGGTGTCTGTTTTTGAGCCAGTTTCATGTTGTTTAAATTACTAAAGCTTTGTTGGACTGTTTAATTCAGAGAACTATACACTATTAGATTTAATACTCTTTTTCAAGGTTATATTGGCAACTAATGGTCTATGTGGTTACATATAAATTTTGAAATTAACTGTTCTATTAACTGGAAAAATCTCATGGGTACTTTGACATGAATGACGCAAAATGTAGATTGCATTGGGTAGTATGTTTGTTTCAACCACATTGTATCACATCATTAACATAAGAGGAATTTTCATTTCTTTGGGTCAGTTTTAATTTCCTTCACCAATGTTTTCTATTTTTTAACGTATAGGTTTTCTCCTTATTTGTTAACTTCATTTCTATGTATTCTATTCATATATATGTAATTATATATATTATATTTGTAAACACGTTTACTACACAAATACAACAGGCAGAAGACAGTGGTAAGACATATTTAAAGTCCTGAATGAAAGAAAGCTGTAATCTAAGATAATTTATCAAGCAAGGCTATCCTTTAGAATAGAAGGAGAGATAAATAACTTCCACTAAAGCAAGTACTAAAAGAATTTAGCAACAGAAAAAGAAATATTGAAAGATCGACTCTAAAAAAAAAAAAATGAAGCAGGCTTCTATAGAAAGGAGAAAGGCATAATTAGAAAGGCAATAGCTACAATGTCTTACAATAGAATAAATATGATGTTGCAGAACAGGACATCAAAAATTTTAAGGATCAGAGAGTGAAACAGGACAATAAAGAGTATTTCCTTATTGTTTCTGTTCTCTATAGAATGGGTTAGAATTTGTATTCCTATCAGTTAAAATAAAAAGATAAATAAAGGGTCAATATACATACAAAACAGGATGGCCATAAGTCAAAACTTACAATGAAGTCACAAAGCCAAAAAGAAACCAAGATAATAGAAGAAAACTTATCAAGCCACAAAAAGAAAATGAAATGAACAAAAAGGAAATACCAAATCAACTGGAAAATGAAGTACAAAATGGAAATGAACACCAGTCTATCAATAATTATCACAAATGTTATTGGACTCAGTGCTTGAATCAAAAGATATATATTGTCAGATGGGATAATATAACGAGACTCTACATTATGAAGCATACAAGAGTCCCACTTTTGTAAGAGGAACAAAAATTAATTGAAAGTCAGAAGATGGAAAAGTATATTGAATGCAAATGGACATGACAAGAAAGCAGGACTAGCAGTACAGACTTCACACAAAATAGACTTTACAAAAAATGTCATAGAGAAAGATAAACAAGGACATGAAATAATGATTAAAGGAGAAATAAAAAATGAGGGTATTAAACTCATTAAGATATATGCACTCAATATAGGAGCACCAAAATACATTTATCAAATACTAATAGATGAAAAGGGAGAAATGGATGGGAACACAATCCCATTCGGAGAATATATCTCCCCATTACCATCACTAGACTGGTCTTTCAGACAGAAATTAAATAAGGGAAAAAAGATACAAACAGATACGATAAAATAATTGGAGTTGGTTCATATTTTCAACACAGTACTCCTCCCCAAAACAGAATATACATTCTTTTCAAGTTCACATGGAAAATTTTCTAGAAAAGATTATGTACTCATGCACAGAAGAATCCTCAACGAATTTAAGAAAATAAAACAAATTTGAAGCATCTTTTCTGAGTATAATACCATGAAACTAGAAATCCTTCACAGAAAAACAGTGTGAAAAAATGACAGCATGTAAATTAAACACCATGTTACTATAACAAGTAGGGGAGGTGAAGAAGTAAAAGAAGAAATTAAAAAATATCTTGAGAAATATGTCAAAATACTACACAAAGTGAATGGAATGCATTTAAAGCAGGCTTAAGAGGTAAGTTTATAGTGACAACCGTCCTCAAATTAAAAGAGCAATTTCAAATAAATAATCAAATGTTCTATGTATACTAATCATGAAAAAAAGAGCAAACAAAACCAAAACTCAGCAGAGAGAAATAAGAAAGAACAATGAAGAAAGAATTGAAATACACATTAAAAAATAGAAAAAATCAATTAAAGTCTTTTTTGAAATAGTAAGCATAATTCACGAAATTCTGGACAGGCTCACCAACAAGAAAAGAGAGAGAACACAAATAACATAAGAAATGAAAATGCAGAAACTACAAAGAGTACAACAAATTTGCATAATATCATAAGTGAACAACATGAGCAACAGTATGGAAACAAAATGGATAACCAGGAATAAATGGAGAAGTTTTTGAAAACATTCAGCCCACCAATATTGCATCAAGAAGAAATTAACCATTTGAACTGTCAGATCACCAGAAATTGAATAGAATTATCAATAAAATAAAAAATCTCTGCAAGCAAAATTCAAACCAAACTAGATTCACTGGGGAATTTGACCAAACATACAGAGAAAAATACATACCAGTCCTCCTCAAACTATTCCAAAAATTGATATGGAGAGAGTACACCCAAACTCACACCGTCAGGCCAACATCAACCTGATAAAAAACAGGACAAAGACACCACCCCAAGAGAAAACTATAGGCCAATAACACTGATAAACATTGATGTAAATGTCCTTAAGAAAGTATTAACAAACAGAATCCAACAGCATGTAAAAAAGATTATACACCATGGTAATGTTACTTCATCCCAGGAAAACTAGGATGGTTTAATTTATGCAAATAAATCAATCAATTTTAATACACCATATCAATAACCGAGAGGACAAAAAACCACATGATCATCTCAGTAGATGCAGAAATAACATTTGAGAAAAATTAACACCTATTTGCAGTAAAAGTTCTTGTAACAGTGTGCTAGAGGGACCATATCTCAACATAATGAAAGCTATTTATGACAAACATATAGCCAGCAAAATACTCAATGGTGAAAAACTGAAACACTTCCAACAAAAACCTGAGACAAGACAAGGTTGCCCATTCTCACAATTTCAATTCAATACAGTCTTGGAATTCCTAGCCACAATGATCAGGCAAGGAAAAGAAATAAAAGGATTCAGACTGGAAAAGAAGATGTAAAATTGTCATGATATGCAGACATGACACTATATATTGAAAACTGTAAAAGCTTCACAAAAAATTACTAAGGCTAAAAAAGGAACTGGGCAAGGTACCCAGAGTAATGTACAAAAAGGTGGTGAATGAAATATACATGGAGAAGTAGAAAATATTGATTGAGGAAATCAAAAAAGATTTGAAGAATTGAAATCATACCCAATGGTCTCGTAATGGAAGAAACAAAATGGTTAAAATGGTCATATTGTCCAAGGCAATCCACAAACTTAATGTGATTTCCTATCAAATTATGCCAAACTTCTCTTTTTGGGACTGAAACAAATGATTCTAAGATTTACATAGAGTCATAAAAGATCCATAATTTCCAAAGCAATATTAATGAAAAACAAAGAGGTTGGAGGAATAAACCACCAGTTCTCCATACACTATTGCAGAGCTACAAAATGAACAAAATGACAAGATATTCATACAGAAAGAGGCTTATGGACCAAAAGAACAGAATAGAGGGCCTAGGAATAAATCTACAGGCCTACGTTCTATTAATTTTTGACAAAGTATCCAGGAATATGACAGAGAAAAGACTATCTCTTCACCAAATGATGTTGGGAATCTGGATAGCAACATGCAGAGCAATGGAGTTAGAACTCTCCTTCACTCCATACACAAGAATAAACTCAAAATGGCTTGAAGACTTAAATGTAAGGAAAAACACAGTAAATCACCTAGAAGAAAATATTGGCAAAACACTCTGAGATAAATCTCAGCAATGATCTCCTAGAATAGCCTACCCAGGGAAGGGATGTAAGAGCAAAATTAATAAATGGGACCTAATTAAACTTATAAGCTTTTGCACAGCAAAGGGAACCATAAACAAAGCAAAATGACAACCTGCAGGATTAAAGAAAATATGTAGAAATGTGCAACTGACAAAGGCTTAATTTCCAAATTACAAAGATTTCATACAAACTATTAATAATACTTAAAAAAAACAAGAAACCCAATTTGAAAATGGGCAGAAGCCCTAAACAAGCAATTCTCCAATAGAGACATACAAATGCCACATAGATATATACAAAAAAATTGCTCACTACCATTATCAGAGAAGGGTAAATTAAAACTATAATAAGTATCACCTCACAACAGTCACAATGGTCATCATTCAAAATTCCACAAACATTAAATCCTGGGGTATCTGTGGAGAAAGATGACCCTCTTACACTGTTGGAAAAAATGTAGTTTGGTGCAGTCATTGTGGAAACCAGGGTGGGGTTTCCTCAAAAGAATAAAAATAGACTTAACTTATGATCCAGCAATCCCACTTCTGGGTATAAATCAAAGGGAACCCTAATTCAAAAAGACATCTATACCCCAATGTTCTTTGCAGTGCTATATACAAGAGACACGACATGGAAGCAACCTAATTGTCCAACAACACATAACAGTATTCAGAAGTTATCCTGTATTTACACAATGGAATAATATTCTGCATTAAAAAATGATGAAGCAATGACATTTGCAGCAAAATGGATGTCCACAAAAAGTGTCATTCTAATTGAAGTAAGCCAGAAAAAGAAAGAAAAATAATCCATGACATGATATATGCGGAACCTTAAAAATAAATTTGGATGAGGAGACTATGATTTCATCTACAAAACTGAAACACACTCACAGATTTACTAAACAATTTTAAGATTACAGCGGAAAGGGGATGTGAGAGGATATATTTGGGAGCTGTAGATTCATAAATTTTTTCCACTATATATAAAAGTAAATTTTTTCAAAATTTCTCTTGTATAACACAGGGCAGTAAGTCAAATATTGTGAAGTAATGTTTAATAGGCACATAAATATATGCATGTATTGGGACACTGTGCTATACACCACAGATTGACACATTGTAAATGGCAGTACTTCAATGATAAATAAATGAATAAACACGCAAATAAATATATAAATAATAACTAAATAAAAATATTTAATAATAAATGAAATAAAAAGATTCACACTACTTAAATTTACACCTCATGGATCTAGGAGAAAACAGAAAGAATAAAGAAGAAAATTGAATGAATGAGAGTATGGCAAATAACAAGAGATGCAATTGGAAAGGTAGAAAAAAATATACCTAAGTCTGTTTCTTTTAAACATAAACTAGGCATATGTTTAGGTTGGCTAAGAAAATATAGACTCAAATAAAATTAGAAATAAAAGATAAGATATTACCACTGATGTTGTAGAGATGCAAAACATCATAAGAAATTACCACTAGCCAACGATTTGAATGACCTAGAACTAAAGACAAATTCCCGGAAACATATGTTTTCCAATACTGAATCAAGAAGTAATTAGAAAGATAATAGAGCAAAAGTGTGTTTGAGTAAGTCAATAATCCAAACTTCCAAAACCAGAAAAAATTTACAAAACGCCTTTACTGGTGAATTCTGTCATACAATTGAAGACAATTTTTCACCAATTCTTCCCCAAATCTTCCAAGAGTTTGAAGGGGGTGAAAGATTCCAAACATATTTTATGATGTGAGCTTTATTTGCTTAACAAAGCTAGAAAGGACATTATACGCAAAAAATAGAATATTATCCCTGATGAACATATGTGCCAAAATTCTCAACAAAACACAAGCAAAATGAATTCAACAAAACATTTAATGTATCATAAACATACATGAGTAAAGGTATATATCCCTGGGTTTAAGTATACTTCAAAATATTCAAATCAATAAAGGTGACATGCCACACTAATGGAATGAGAAATAAAACACACACAATCATCTCAATAAGTGCGGAAAGAGCATTGTATATAATACAACATCCTTTTAAAATACTCCCAACAAATTAAATTTGCCCTGTCAGTGGCACGATATAATTTACACACAAACACTGTGTGGAGATAAGCGAAACAGTTCTCTGTTTTTTGATTCTTAGAAGAAGGGTTTATATAGGACATGCACAATGCCTCACATATAATCTAGGTTATAACAATGTTAATAATCTTAAGCTATTTATGTTCCCATGCTCCTGCAGTAAGCGCAGGATGTTAAATGATCAAGAATTGTTTTAAAGTTCATCACGGAACTTCATTAATTAGGCCATCTCTTATCCAGCCGGCTTTGCCTGTCTTGGGATGTCCTCCTCTGACGATCTTACCCAGCATAGGCTATCCAGCCATCCATACTGGATATATTAAGTAGACCATTTGTTATCCAGCCTGGATATGTGACATTCCTCACAGATTGTTTATCAGTTCAGCCCATGGGCTTATTCTCTAGAACCTTCAGACAGGGGCCTACAAACCAAACATCCCTTGACAGAAAACTGGATGAAGAAAATTTGATGTATATATGCAATGGAATCAATACTTTGCATTCCTATCAACAGTGTCCACGCTGTTTCTTTTTCTCCACAATCTCACCAACATCTATTTGTTTTCTTTTTGATGAGAGCCTTCTAACAAGTGTGAGGTCTTGTCTCATTTTAGGTTTATGACTTTCCTAATAATTTATAACTCTGAACACATTTTCATGTATTTTATAGCCAACTGTATGTGTTCTGAAGAAAATTGATTCAGATCTATCTATTCAGTTCCTATGGACATTTTTTTAAATTAGATTGTTTGCTCTTTTTTATGTTGTTTTGGGGTAAGAGTTTGCCATATATTTTGGATATTAACACTTGATTGAAAATTATCACTTAAAAATATGTTCTACCATTGTGTTGGTTGACTGTTCAGTTTATTGATCATTTCTTCTGCATTGTAAATCTGTTTAGTGTGACACAATCATATTTTGTTAGTTTTACTTCTGCTTTCCTTGACAGAGGAGGCATATGTAGAATCAAATTAAATCCAATATCAGAGTGTACTTCTTATATTTTACCCTAGGATTCTTTAATTTCAGGTTTTATGGTTCATATGCCCATGAGTGGGATTGCTGTGTCATATGATAGGTCTATTTTTATTATTTAAATGAACTTCCATAATGTTTCCAAAGTTGTTTCACAAATTTTATTTCCCACCAACAGCATTGGAGAGTCCCTGTTTCTCCACAACTTCCCCAGTCTTTATTACTTGTAGACATTTGGATGACAGCCCTTCTCACTAGTGTGAGGTAAAATATTATTTTATTTTTGTCTTGCCTTTGTATAATGATTTGCAATGTGAGCACGTTTTTATATTCCTGTTTGTCATCTGTGTGTCCCTTTTAGAGAATTGTCTTCTGCTCATTTTCTGGCTGAGTTGTTTGTAGATTTTTGAAATGGTGTTGCATGAACATTCTGTGTATTTTAGAAATTAGCCTCTTATTGATAACATTGTTTCCTAATGTATTCTCCCATTTGAACTCCATCTTTTCATTTTGTATATTTTGCTGTTTAGAAGCTTTTAAGTTTAATTAGGACCTACTTGTTTATTTTAACTTTATTGTTTTCAGCTTGGGAGTGTGACATAAGAAAATTTTGCTAAAATTTTTGTTTTGTTTAGCCTATGTTAGATTCCAGAAGTTTTATTGTGTCATGTATTAGATTCAGATATTTAAAACATTTTGAATTTATTCTTGTATAGTGTGAGGGATTGTTCTAATTTTATTGGTTTACATGTAACTGTTTAGCTTTCTCAACATCACTTGCTGGAGACTGTCTTTAAGGCACTGTAAATTTTTGTTTCCTTTGTCATAGTTTATTTGACCATAGGTGTGATGTTTTATTCCTACTTCTATGTTCTGTTCCAGTGATATAGATGTTTGTTTCTTTTCCAGTATTGTGCTGTTTTGATTGCTGAATTTTTGTAATATAATCTGAGATGAGGAAGGGTTATGGTTATGCCTCCAACTTTGTTCTTTTAACTCATTGTTTCTTTAGCAGTTCTGGTCCTTTTGAAGATCCATTCAAATCATAGGACTGTTTTTAGTTCTGTGGAAAATATCATGTAGTTCGATCTGAATAAATTTATATCTGTAGACATATTTTGTAGTATGTATATTTTAACAATATTAATTCCTCTAAACGAAGACCTTGAGATTTCTTTCCATTTCCTTGCATCATCTTCAAATTTCTTTATAAGTGTCCTATAGATTTTATTATGTTGGATTTTCCTTAGGTTTTTCATGTTTTGATCTGATTTCATATGGATTTTTTAAAATAATGGAATATATTATTGTTAGTGTAAGAAATGTGACAGTTTTTTATATTAATCATGAATCATGATACTTTGCTAAATGCCTTTATTAGTTTTAGTTGTTCTGGTGTGGAGAATCTTTAGGGATCTCTATATAGATTATCATGTCATCCAAAATAATAACAGTTTTACTTCATTCAATCCAACTTGACTAACTTTATTTCTTGTCCAATTGCTGTTACTAGGACTTCCCATACTGTGTTTAAGAGAAATGGTGAGATCGGGCATCCTTGTCTTATTCCTTAATTTGGCTTTCAGTTTTCACTTTTGTATATTACATTGTCTGGGGTTTGTAAGTAATGACTTTAGTTATGTTGAGATATGTTTCCTGAATCCTACTTTGGAAAGAGTTTTCTGTTGTTGTTGCTGTTGTTGTTGTTGTTGTTGCTGTTGTTGTTTTAATAAATAAATGTTGAATTTTCTGAAATAATTTTTATGGATTTATTGAGATGACCACGTCATTTTCTCTTTTCCTTTTGTTAATGTAATGTATCAAACTGATTGATTTCTTAATGTTGAACAATTCTTGTGACCCTGCCATGAATCCAAGTGATCATGGTGAATGATTCATTTTTGCTATTACTGGATTTAGTTTGCTAATAATATTTTGTAGAATTTTTGCATCTAAATCTGTCAAATTTATTGGCTTGAAGTTCCCTTTGCCTGTAGTATGTTTGTTTGCTTTGCTATCAGGGTGATGAATTTTTCATAGGATTAATTTGGGAGTTTCCCACATCTTCACTATTTGTGAATAGTTTGAAGAGTATAAGTTCTGCTTTGTATTTTTATTCTCCACATGATTTGTTTAAATCTGCACTTACAAATGATCAAAAAGCACATGAAAAAATGTTCAATATCACTAATTATCAGAGAAATGCAAGTCAAAACTACAATGAGGTATCACCTCACACCAGTCAGAATGGCCGTCATTCAAAAATCCAAAAATGACAAATGCTGGAGAGGCTGTGGAGAAAGGGGAACCCTCCTCCACTGTTGGTGGGAATGCAGTTTGGTGCAGCCATTATGGAAAACAGTGTGGAGATTCCTCAAAAGACTAGGAATAGACTTACCATATGACCCAGGAATCCCACTCCTGGGCTTGTACCCAGAAGGAAATCTACTTCAGGATGACACCTGCACCCCAATGTCCATAGCAGCACTGTTTACAATAGCCAAGACACGGAAACAGCCTAAATGTCCATCAACAGGTGACTGGATAAAGAAGAGGTGGTATATTTATACAATGGAATACTACTCAGCCATAAAAACCGACAACATAATGCCATTTGCAGCAACATGGATGCTCCTAGAGAATATCATTCTAAGTGAAGTAAGCCAGAAATAGAAAGAAAAATACCATATGAGATTGCTCATATGTGGAATCTAAAAAACAAAAACAAACAAACAAACAAAAACAAAGAATAAATACAGGACAGAAATAGACTCATGGACAGAGAATACATACTTGTGGTTACCGGGGGGGGGTAGAGGGTGGGAAGGGATAGATTGGGATTTCAAAATTGTAGAATAGATAAACAAGATTACACTGTATAGCACAGGGAAATATACACAAAATGTTATGATAAATCACAGAGAAAAAAACTGACAATGAGTGTGTATATGTCCATGAATGACTGAAAAATTGTGCTGAACACTTGAATTTGACACAACACTGTAAAATGATTATGAATCCATAAAAAATGTAAAAAAAATCTGCACTTCTATTTAACGATTTTTTTAAATGCAGATTCTTTCATCTAGAAAGCAGTTTGTTCAAATTATTTGTTTCTCCTTATTTCTGTCTCTTTCTAGACATTTGTCTATTTCTTCAAATTTGTCAAGATTATTCGAATGTAAGTGTTGACAAAATGATCCCTTTTTTGTATATCTGAGGTAACAATTGTTATTTCTCATCTTTTATATCTTACTTAATTTCTTTGGGGCATCTCTCTATTCTTCATGATGCACGTACCTAGAGGCTTTTTTATTTTGTTTATCTTAAAAAAAACAAAAAAAATCTTCGGTTTTACTACACTTTTTTCATAGTTTTCTTTTTCTCTCTAATGTATATTTACACCTGTAATATTTAGGAACATGTTTTTTAATTTTTTTAAATTTTCTTTATTGATTTACTGTCATTTTACAAACTGCCTCCAATCCCAGTGTAGAGCACAGTTTTGCAGTTACAATGAACAAATATACATTTTTTGTCCCATTTTTTCCACTGTGGGCTTCCGTAAGAACTTTTATATATTTCCCTGTGCTATAAAGTACATTCCTGTTTATCTATTCTACAATTTAGACCTCCCAGTCTATCCCTTCCCACACCCCGCCCCCTTGGCTAACAAAAGCTAGTATTCTATGTCTGCGAGTCTATTGCTGTTCTGTATTTGTCCTTTTTTTGTCTTGTTTTGTTTTGTTTTTTGATTCCACTGATGAGCCATCTAATATGGTATATTTTTTTCTCTTTCTGGCTTACTTCACTTAGACTGATTTTCTCCTGGACCATCCATGTTGCTGAAAATGGCGTTATGTTTTCGCTTTATATGGCTGACCAGTATCCCGTTGTATAAATATACCACCTCTTCTTTATCTAGTCAAATGTCGATGGATATTTAGGCTGTTTCCATGTCTTGGCTATTGTAAATAGTGCTGGCTATGAACATTGATGTGCAGGTGTCATCCTGAACTAGGGTTCCTTCATGATTTATGGCCAGGAGTGGGTTTCCTGGGTCATATGGTAAGTCTATTCCTAGGATTTTGAGTAATCTTCATCCTGTTTTCCACCCTTGCCAGACCAATCTGCATTGCCGCCAGCAGTGAAGGAGGATTCCCTTTTCTCCACAGCCTCTCCAGCATTTGTCATTGTGGATTTATGAATGGTGACCATTCTGACTGGTGTGAGGTGATACCTCATTGTAGTTTTGATTTGCATTTCTCTGACAATCAGTGATATTGAGCATTTTCTGATGTGCCTTTTGATCATTTGTATGTCTTCCTTGGAAAATTTCTTGTTTAGGTCTTCTGCCAATTTTTGCATTGGGTGATTTATTTTTTCTTATTCAGTTGGATGAGCTGCTTATATACTCTGGAGATCAAGTCTTTGTCGGTTTCATATTCAGAATTTTTTCCATTCTGTAAGTTCTTTTTGGTTTTACTTCCAGTTTCTTTGCTGTGCAGAAGCTTGTAAGCTTCATTAAGTCTCATTTGTTTATCCTTGCTTTTATTTTTTCTTCAAGAAAATTTATGAGACATATGTCAGATACTCTTTTGCCTATATTTTCCATTAGGAAGTTTATTGTATCTTGTATTATGTATAAGTCTTTGTTCCATTCTGAGTTTATTTTGTGTATGGTGTTCTACCTTCATTGGGAGTGTTCTAGCTTCATTGATTTACATGCTGCTGTCCAGTTTTCCCAACACCAGTTGCTGAAGGGACAGTCTCTCTTCCATTGTATTTTCTTGCCTCCTTTGTCAAAGATTAATTGACCAAAAGTTGGTGGGATTATTTCTGGGCTCTCAATTCAGTTCCATTGGCCTATATGTATAATTTCCTACCAATACAATGCTGTCATGTTGACTGCAGTTCTATAGTATTATCTGAATTGTTAGCGTTAAGAAATGCCACTGATTTTTTAAACTTAATCTTGTAACCTGCTACATTGCTGAATTCTTCGATCAGCTGTAGTAGTTTTTGTCTGGATTTTGTACGGTTTTCTATATATAGTAACATATTTTCTGCATATAGTGAGACTTTTACCACTTACTTTCAAATTTGCAATCATTTTACCTCTTTCTCTTGTTTGATTACCGTGGCTAGGTCTTCCCAGACTATTTGAGTCAGAATGGTGATAGTGTGCATCCTTTTACTGTCCCAGATTTTAGTGTGAAGATTTTGACTTTCTCACCATTCAGTACAATGCTGGCTGTAGGTTTGTAATCTATAGCTCTTATGATGCTGAGATATGTTGCCTCTATGCCCAATTTGTGACATTTTTTATCATAAGTGTGTGTTGAATTATATCAAATGCTTTTCCTGCATCTATTGAGATTATCATGTGGTTTTGGTCCTTTCTCTTGTTGATGTGCTGCATTACATTGATTAATTTGCATATGTTGGACCACCCCTGTGTCTCTGGCATGATCCCCACTTGGTCATGATGCATAATATTTTTTCTGTGTTTTTGGGTTCTTTTCACTACTATTTTGGTGAGGATATTGGCGTCTGTGTTCATCAGTGATATTGGCTTATAATTGTTTTGTTTCGTATTGTCTTTGCCTGATTGTGGTATCAGGGTGATTGTGGCTTCATAGAATGACTTTGAGAGTATTCCTTCTTTTTCAATTTTCTGGAAGAGTTTGAGAAGGACTGGTATGAGTTCTTCTATGCATGTTTGGTAGAATTCTGTAGTGAAGCCGTCCGGTCCTGGACTGTTATTTGTAGGGAGGTTTTATATTGTTATTTTGATTTCATTTCTAGTGCTCAGTTTGTTGAAGTGGTCAGTTACTTCTTGATTCAGTCTTGATGGACAGTATGTTTCCAGAAACTTGTCCATCTCCTCTAGGTTATCCAGTTTGGTTTAATATAGTTCTCATAATATTCTCATATGATATTCTGTATTTATTAATTGTAAATTCTACCTTCTCCTTTCATATTTTGGCAATTTGTGCTTTCTCTCTTTTCTTGTTTTTGAGTTTGGCCGGAGGTTTGTCGATTTTACTTACTTTTTCAAAAAGCCAGCCTTTGGATTGGTTGAATTTTTCCTATGGTCTTTTTAAACTCTATTTTATTTATTTCCTCCCCAATATTGATGATTTCCTTCCTTCTGCTGCCTTTAGGTTTTTTTTTTCTCCTTTTTCTAGTTCATTCTCCTGATGGGTTAAATTGTTTATTTGTGGTTGTTCTTCTTTTCTGAGAAAGGCCTGTATTGCTATAACCTCACCTCTCAACACTGCTTTTGCTGTGTCCCATAAATTTTGTGTGGTTTTGCTTTCATTTTCTTTTGTCTCAAGGTATATTTTCATTTCAGCGTTGATTTCTTTTTTGACCCATATTTTTTTAATAACATATTGTTTAATCCCCATGTTTTGCTTTTGTTCTCCTTTGTTTCTCTGTTGTTGATTTCTAGCTTCATGACATTGTGGTCAGTAAAGATGCTTGAGGTAATTTTTATCTTCTTAAAGTTGCTGAGGTTTCTTTTGTGCCCAAGTATATCATGAATCCTGGAAAATGTCCACGTGCACTTGAAAAGATTGTATGTACTATTTTCTGGGGGGTGCAATGTTCTGAAAATATCCACCAAGTGTAATATTTCTATTGTATCATTTAATTTCTCTGTTGTTTAATTTATTTTCTATCTCGATGATCTGTCCAGTGATGTTACTGTAGTTTTGAAATCTCCAACAATGATTAGATTCCCATCACTATCCCCCTTTATATCTGTCATTAATTATTTCATGTACTTAGGTAGTCCTCTATTTGTTGCCTGTGTATTAAAGGGTGTGATATCCTCATCTGTATCACTCCATCAATCATTATAAAATATCCTTCTTTATCTTTCTTTGTGGCCTTTGTTTTAGTGTCTTTTGTCTGAAGTCAGTACTGCAACAACTGCTTTTTTGGCTTTTCCATTTGTATGGAATACCCTTTTCCATCCTTTCACTTTCAATCTATATTTTTCCTTCTCGCTGAGGTGGGTCTCTTGTATGCAGCATATTGAAGGTTCTTGCTATACTATCCAGCCTGCCACTCAATGACATTGACTAGAACATTTAGTCCATTAACATTTAATATATCGATGATATGTTTGTGTTTATTGCCATTTTCGCCTTATCTTTGAAGTTGATTTGGTATTTCCTCTTTGTTCATTTGATCTTCCTTTTTTGGTTTGGTCATTTTTCTTTATATTATCATGAAAATTATTTAATTTTAGTGACTCCCTGAATATGTTTTTGTCTTGTTTTTGCACTTTTATATAGTCTATTAGAACATTAGTATAATTGATTTTATTAAACTGATAGTAACATGATCTCAAATACATCCTACTGAGAACAAAATATTTTAAAAGGAAAGACCCCCCCAAAGAAATTTTCTATTTTCCTGCCTCCCTCTCCCACTGTCAACGATTTCTATGTCTTGTTTTAAAATTTTGTGTTTATTTTATTTGTAGTTTATGAGTTATCACCTTTCCAGCTGTGAGTTTCACATTTCTGTAGCATCCTGCTGCTTTTCTTTTTAGAGTAGGCTTTCAATATTTCTTTTAGCATGGGTCTAGTGTTGCTACACTCTTGTAGCTTTTTCTTGTCTGTGAAATTTTTTATGTCTCCTTCTACCATAGAGGATAGCCTTGCTGGTTAAAGTATCCATGGGTATATCATTTTTTTTTCATTCAGGAGTTTGAATATATCTTGCCACTCCCTTCTGTTCTGTAGTATTTGTGTTGTGAAATCAGCTGTGAGCCTTATGGGGATTCCCTTGTAACTCTCTGTTTGAGATTCACTTGCTGCCTTTAGGATAATTTCTTTATCCTTGACTCTGGCCATCTTAATTATATGTCTTGCTGTGAGTTTATTTGAGTTCTTCCTGTTTGGGACCCACTGAGCTTCCTGTACTTGGATATCTGATCCCTTCTTTAAGTTTGGGAAGTTCTCAGTCATGATTTTTCAAACACCTTTGCAATGCACTTTGATCATCTCTCCCCTTCTGGGACTTCCACCACACCAAGTTTGGCATGCTTTCTATTAACCCATATGTATCTTGTGCTTTTTTAATCTGATTCTTGATGTTTCTCTTGTAGCTATTCTGATTGGGTGCTTTCTATTGTCCTGTCTTCTAGGTCACTAATTCATTCCTCTGCATTATCTAGTCAGCTTTTTGACCCCTTTAGATCATTCCTCATCTCAGTCAATGGATTTACTTATTCTACTCGGCTCTTCTTTATAGCTTCCATTTCATTTTTAACATATTTTACATCTCTAAACACTATCTTTTATTTCCTCCAGTAATTTGATCACACCTCTTTTGAAATCTTGATCTAGTAGGCTATTGATGTCTATTTCACTGATCACTCTTTCAGGGGATTTCTCTTGTTCTTTTAATTGGGAATGGTTTGTCTGCTTCTTTATCTTGCTCCTACCTCTCTGACACTGTGATGGAGTATATGTTATCTACTGTGGTCCTAATGGAGTTTATCTACCTAATGCCTATGTAGTAATACAACTAAAAAAGAGAAAAAAGAAAGAGGGAGACAAAGAATTTTAAAGAAGTGGTAATAAATGTTTGAAAACTTTGTATAATACATAATAGAAGAGCAAGTTGAAGCAGAGTTTTGAAAAATAATAATAATAAAAATATTTTTATAAATTTCAATGGGATTTAAAAGGGGGTATATATAATTGTCTAAGAAATAAATATTAATATGGTAATAGGAAATGAAACAGGTAAAAACAGATTAAAACAAGGGGATGGTCAGAGTGTCCTGGATACTGTGTACTGTTAATGTGAACTCTTTCTGTATTCATCATGGTTTGGAAGCTCAGCTTGCTTTTTCCAGAAACCCTCCATTGGAGTCCACATCTGTGCAGCTCCCAGGTCCTGTCAGCAAGCAGATCACTCCTACTCCCAAAACTGGTTCCAGAGCAGCTCTCTTTACTGTGAGCTGTCTTGTCATTGCCCTGACTGATACCTCAGTCACATGTTTCAGACTGAACAGGCAGTAGTGTTCATCAACCCTCTCCCAGCCACATGGTCAGGGACTGCATTACAGCCCAAAATTTGGCAGGCCATCAGCCCCCTCAGGGTGATGGTCTCTCCTCTGCTATGTGCCCTGTCACTGGTCTGGGCCAAAACCCAGCTCCTTGATTGCCTTGGCAGAGCAAGTTCTCTGAGGAAATAAGACAGAAAGATCTTATATGTCTCAGGCTGTAGACAAGTCCCCATCTGGCGCTTAAGGCTGCTAAGTCCTTAGGAGTGAATGGAGGTTTTGCTCTCACTGCTGCCAGGGTGCAAAGCATCAGAGGCTTTGGTGGCTGTGTCTGAGCCCCAGGTCTCTTGTCCTAGATACTTTTGTGGATTTTCAGAGATTCGGAATGCACCTTTCCCTCACAGGGCTAGTCTGCCCTGTTGTTTAATGGAGGGCCCAGGTTGTTTTGCCCTGTGCAACCACAGCAATGGCACACAGCCCCCTCCGTTCCCCCTGGCTGCCTCAGTGCAGCCATCATCATTTTCCACCCAGGTCGGGAAGCATGGCCCTGACCCCAGCTGCCAGGTTGCCTCTTGGGCTTGGTGTCATAGGGATCCTCTGTCCCTGTTTATCTTAGTACTGTCAGTCAACTTATAATCTATAGAGGTTCAATTCTTGGAGGCTCCTCCTTCATCCTGCCGACCTCTCAGTTGGAGAGGGGAAACTCAGTGAATGAGCACCAGTCCTTCTTTGCTGCTCCCTCACTGTGGGACCTGTCCCAATCTGTTTTGCCTTTTCTTCTTTCTTTCTTCATTGTCTTCTTCCAGATTTTTTGCATCTTTATCTTTTGGGACCTGCCCCAATCTGTTTTGCCTTTTCTTCTTAATTCATTTTCTTTTACCAGATTTTTTGCAACTTTATCTTCTGAAGAGGACAATATTCTATCAGAGTACTGCAGGTTCTCTGGTTAATTGAGTAGGTCTGTGAATGTGAGTCTTGATGCATTTGTGGGAAAGGGTGAGCTACGAGCATCCTTCTGCTCCACCATTTTCACATCCCCCACAAAAAGTCTCACTTTATGGTGGAAGTTAAACACAACCAGTAAATAGATGGAAAAGATGTTTCATGGAAATGACAAGAAAGTGCAGTTTGCAGTGATCAACTCATACAAAATACATTTTAAAATAAGGGCCACAGTGAAAGTTAAATATGAGTTTATAAATAAAAAAGAGATCAATATAAAAATACAGTATTACACTCATTAAATTATATATGGACCCAACACAGTAGATCCTAAGAATAAAAAGAAATATTAGACATGAAGGAATTAATTCATTATAAAACTATAATAGTAGATGTGTTGAACA
Organism: Vicugna pacos; assembly: GCF_048564905.1. Taxonomy (NCBI): domain Eukaryota; kingdom Metazoa; phylum Chordata; class Mammalia; order Artiodactyla; family Camelidae; genus Vicugna; species Vicugna pacos. The sequence continues at coordinate 4,108,864 of NW_027328734.1, forward strand.
CCTCACTATTCTGATGGCCAATTCATCTCAAAAGAATATCTGTAAGGAAACAGAGGTCTTAATGGCATATTAGATCATTTGAACCTAACTCATTTATTGGACACTGCATCAGAAAAGGAGAACACATAAAATTCTCAAGTGTGCACAGGATGTTATCTAAGGAATTAACTGCACATTATGTCATAAAATGAGCCTCAGGAGCTTTAAGCAAATACAGATTACAGCGAATATTTTTCCATATATAAAATTATAGAAATATGCATCAACTCTAGAAAGAAGAAGAGGGTAAGCACAAATATGAGATTAAACCTCATCCTTTAAAAAATAAAATAAAACAAGTTCAATGATGAAATCAAAGAGGTAATAAAATCATACATGGAGACAAATTACATTGAAAACAGAGCTTCATCAAATATATGGGATGCAGCAAAGGCAAATCTAACAAGGAAGTTTAGAACAATTGAGGCCTTCTACAAGGAAAAAGAAAAAACTCACACAAAGGATAATGTTAACCACCCAAAATAAATGGATATAATAATAAACAAAACGCAAAGGCAGTAGAGTGAGTAATCTTTAATGATTAGGTTGAAAATAAATAAATTAAAAATTAAATAAAAATTCATAAAATCAACAGTTATTTTTCTTAAAAATATTAACAAATTGATAAACATTTAACCAGGTTTATAAAGAAATACAGAGTCGACCCAAGCAAAATAAGAAATGAAATATTAGAAATAATTTCTGATAGTACAGAAATGCAAACAAAGATTATGAAATCACTCTGAGCAGTTATGTGACAACTAACTGGACGACCTTAAAGAAATGGACAAATTTCTTTAAACTCTACAGCCTGTCAACACTGAATAAAAAGAAAACTGAAAACTTGAAAAGAGCAATCAGCATAATTTAAATAAAATCTATAGTTTTAAAATCATCCTTTGAACAAAATGCCTGGATGCCTTCACTAAAACCTCTTTCCTCTCAACTATTTCAAAAAATGTATTAGGAAGGAAAATTCCCAAAGTTATTCTATGAGGCCACAAATAACATGATAACAAAACCAGTCAAAGACACTACCAGAAAAAGAAATGAAAATGTAAAGCCAATATCCTTGAGGAATATACATTAAAAAATTCTCAACAGAACATCAACAAATTAATCCAGCAATACATAGAAAGGATTATACACGATGATCAGTTGGTTTCCGTCCAGAGTCACAGGGATGGTTCAACATACACAAGTAAATCAGCATGACACATATTTTATAAAGGAAGTACAAAATTCACAGGACCATGTCAATACACACAGAAAAAGCATTAGACAAAATTCAACATACATTCATGATCAGAACTCTCATGAAAGAGAGTAAAATGGGAACATCTCTCAACATAATATAGGCCACTTATAACAATTTATAATACTTAGGGGAAAAGCTGAAAACATTCTGGGTAAATTCTGGAATAAGACAAGGATTTTTACTCTCAGCACTGCTATTCCATAGTAAAAGAAGAAAGGAAAAGGAAAGAAAAAGAAGAAAAAGAAATGCAAAATGGAAAGAAAGAGCAAAATTGGCACCAGTACTGATGACATAACAATCTACATAGAGTCCTAAGTTCTCCACACAGACTAACATCAACAATAAATTATTTCAACAAGGGAGCAGGGTACAAGATTAATGTAAATTTGTCTCTTGCATTTCTACACGTTAATCATGAGATACCCTAAAATGGACGTTGAAAGCAATACTATTTAAAATCCCATTCCCCCGAATACCTTGGAATAAATATAACCACATGTATGAAAGATCTAAACACTGAAAATTAAAAAACATTGACAAAGAAATTAAAAATGATTCAAAGAAATGGAAAGATGTCTTGTGCTCTTGGATTGAAGGAGTTAATATTGTTAACATGGCCGAAATGCACAAAGAAGCCTACAGATTTAGTGCAATTCCTGTTATGAAGCTGTAGTATTTCCCACAGAACCAGAAAATAAATAACTCTAAGTTTTACATGAAGCCATTAAAAATTGTCAAAATGATCTTGAGTAAAGACAACAAATCTGGAGGAATAAACCTCCCAGAGTCCTTACTATAGTACAAAGCTACAGTAATAAAATCAGCATGGCATTGGCACAGAGATATAATCAATAAAATCAGATAGAGAGCCTAGAAATAATTCCACACACCTATGAGCACTGAATCAATGATAAATGAGGCAAGACTACACAATGGAGGAAAGACAGTCTTGTCAATGGATGGTGTTTGGAAAGCTGGACATCTACATGTAAAACAGTGAAATGAGAGCATTCCCTGACATCGTATACAAAAATAAACTCCAAGTGTATTAAGGACCTAAATGTAAGACCTGATGCTGTATAACTTCTAGAAGGGGATATAGGTGATACACTATTGGATATATATCATAGGAATATTTTCATGTATCAGTCTCCTAAGGCAAAAGAAATAAAAGCAAAAAAAAGCAAGTGAGACCTAAATAAACTTGAAAACTTCTGCACAGCTAAGGACAATTTGAATGAAATGAGAACACTGCCTGTGTAATTGGAGAACATATTTGCAAATAATGCAAGTGATCAGGGGATAATAGATGCAAGTTAATAGATGTAACATGGATTTAGATTACACAACTTAATGTGAAAAACAAAAACGCAATCAAAAAAAGAGCAGAGTACTTGAGTTAATATTTTTCCAAAGAAAACCTACAGATGAGTAACATGCTAGTGATAAAATTGCTCAACATTACTAATTATTAGTTAATAGCAGGTCAAAACCACAATGAGGTATCACTTCACACTGGTCAAATGGCTATTATCAAAATGTCAAAAAATAGAAACTGTTGGAGATGATTTGGAAGAAACAAATCACTTGTATACTCTTGGTAGGAATGTAAATTGGTAGAACTCCTTTGGAAAACAATATTCAGATTTTTTTAACACCTAAAACAGAACTACCATATGAAACAGTAACACCTCTCCTAGGAAATATCTGGAGAAGAAACCCTAAATTGAGTAAAACCAATCTTCACAACTGCGCTGTTTATAATATGCAAGACAGGGAAGCAATCCAAGTGTGCACTGTAGACTATGGACTTAAGAAGAAATGATGATTCTAGAAATATGCAATGGAATATTATTAGCCATGAAAAAGTATAACACATGGCTATTTCAGCATCATGAATGGACCTAGTAAATATTGTTTTTAGTGAAGTAACTTAGACAAAGACAAAAGTATATAATATGATCAATATGTGGAATCTAAAGAATACCAAATATATGTGTACATCTATATATAGCTATCTGTTGATAGATGACAGATAAGTAGATACATAGAAGGATAGATAAATAGACACATGATAGATAGACAGATAGATACACAGTTAGATAGATAGATAGATAGATAGATAGATAGATAGATAGATAGATAGAGGGTAGAGGGATAGAGAGATTAGTTAGACAAGACTGAAGGAGACTGAAAGATATGGGAAATAATTTATGTTTACAAAAGGAGAAGGGAAAGACAATTTAATGGTAGGACACTGAAAGATAAAAAGTAGTATACAAAAAGGAGATAAGCATCAAGGATAATCTGTATAGATCAGGGAATTACAAGCAATAACTTAAAATAATTGTATGTTACAATTATTGTAATAATTTATAATGCAATCTAATCTAAAAAGTGGTTGGAGTCACTATGCTGTACATCTGAAACTACACAATATAGTACATCTACTGTACTTCAATTAAAAATAAAACATCTCATGTATAATTTAGTCCTTTTTCTGCTGATAGCATCTTCCTTTAATATTGTTTCAATTTTACTCTTTACCTTTTATGAATACTGACTCAAATTATTTCTATTTCTGTTGTGAACATGTTACCAGATTGATGTACCTATATTTATTGCAAGTGAATTACTATTTTTCTCTCTTTATATCATATAAAATAGAAGCTTTTAAAAACACACCGAAAGAAACTGTTGCAACTTTCTCATGGTCTCTGCTTAGTATTTTGTTCAATATTATGCATATATTTGCATTTTATTTTTCTTAGAATAGCTCTTTCCTGAACCTCTTGTAAGGTGTCTCGGTTTTGTTTTTTACATCTCATTCATGTTTCTTTGTCTGATAAAGTCTTTATTTTCACTTTACATATAAGTGATAACTGTGCAAGTTAGAGTGTACTTGGGTGGGAGATTTCTTATTTCAGTAGTTTGAAAATGTCTTTTTAATTACCCTCGGCGTATGTTTTCTGCTCAGCAATCTGCTGATAGCCTGATGGGGGTTTCTATGTAGATTAACATAACTTTTCTTGGCTGATTTTAAAATTTTACTCTGTCATTAACTTGCCAATTTGCATATGACGTATCTTGAAGAAGGTCTCTTTGTCTTAAAGTTATTGGTGTTTTGTTGGCTCACGGAATTGTATATCAGTTCCTTACCCAGGTTCAGAAAGTTATCAACTATAACAACTTTAAATATACCATCAGCTGCCTTCTAACTTTCTTCTCCCCCCAGGATTTCACTCTAATGTGCACTTCCTGAAGAAGTCTGATGGCTATAGTAGAATTTCCTCACATTTTAATATCTTGAATCTCTGCCCTCTCCTATCATTTCTTGTTTTGTATTGGTGACTTTGCTAATATCTCTTCCACAAGACAGTCTTCTTCCAATGCTTTCTGTTGCATTCTTCACTTCATTTATTAAGTTCTCCTGGCCCTCAAACAATGTTTGGCTATTTTATAGTTTCATTCTCTTTGGTAATGTATTTCTTATCATCATTTAATTTATTCTTGAGCTCACTAAACTACATTCTTAGTATTGTTTTTTGTATTGAGTTTCTGAATGACACCTATTTGGATTCTCTCTTAGTTATATGGCAATATGCCATGACTTAAGTCTGTTTGCTGCATGGTTCACATTGTGTGTGTGTGTCTGTGCGCAGGTGCATGTGCATGTGTGTCTGTGTCTGTGTGGGTGTATGTGTCTGTGTATCTGTGTGTGTGCGTGCCCTATAATGTAACTGTGATTGGTCATGGTCTTGTAAATGATTTCTCTGATGACACTTAATAACAGATTGGGAGTTGGAGTCCTTGCTTTTGTTTTCTGGTAGTTTGCAATATTGCACAATTTTTGGTTTTACTTTTCTGAGCTACCTCTGATAATATTTCAAAATGGCACTTTCCAGTCGCTACTGTCTGGATAACAGATGTGCTTTCACTGTCACTTCTTAGACTTCTCTGGTAATTAATGCCACTGTTGTCACTGGGACAGCGACAAAATATCTCAAGGGATATGATATCCCTTGAGACTCAGTGTACACATTGGGGAAATGTGTAAAGACAGGTGGGTATTTGGAATCAGGCAAGGGCCTTTGTAATGTCCAGTGTTGCAAGGTATCTTGTCTCCACCACTGTGAAAGGGGAGTAGGGACATTGTCATGAATGTCTGAGTGTCTGAAGGATGGAATTTCTGTCTCTATTGTTGCTCACTCCTAGTTAGGTCCCTTAGGTAATGTATACCTTATCAACATTTATTTTATTCCTGAGCTCACTAAACTGCTTTCTGAGTTTTGTTTTTTATATTCAGTTTTTGTATGGCATCTCTTCGGATTCTCTATTAGTTATACGGCAATATTCCATGACTTTAAATTTGTTTGCTGCAGTGTTGATGTTTGAGTGTGTGTGTGTATGTGTGTGTGCATTTGCCTGTGCATGTGTGTCTTTGTCTGTGTCAGTGTCTGTGTGTGTGTATATGTGTGTGTGTGTGCCCTATAATGTTACTGTGATTGATCATGGACCTGGTAAATTATTGCTCTGATGACACTAAAAAACAGATTGGGTTTTGGAGTCCTTGCTTTTGTTTTCTGGTAGTTTGCAATATTGCACAATATTTGGTTTTGCTTATCTTAGCTACCTCTGAAAATATTTCAAAGTGGCACATTCCAGTCGCTACTGTCTGGATAAAAGATTGCTTACATTGTCACTTCTTTCACTTCTTTGGTAGTTAATGCCACTTTTGTCACTTGGCCGGTGAACCCTTCCTTTTATCTGATATCCCTTAAGAATCAGTGCACACATTGAGGAAAGGTGTAAAGACAGGTGGGTATTTGGAATCAGGCAACTGCCTTTGCCATGTAGAATGTTGTAAGGTACATTGTCTCCACCACTGTGAATGGGAAGTAGGGAGAGTGTCATGAATGTCTGAGTGTCAAAAGGTTGGAAATTCTGTCTCCAATTTGGCTCCCTCCAAGTTACCTGTAACCATTAGTACTGGTGCAGTTGGAGGCTGATGCTGTGTGAAACAATGAGACCCTGTTTCTACTGGGAACTCTGAAACTCTGGGCTCAGATACCCTAGTAAGTTGTCCATGGTCGCAGGCACAAACTCTGCTCTTCCCTCATTTCAGCCACCTTTATGTGTTTTAGCCCACCAAACGTCAGCTGTACACATGTGTTCTGGAGTATTGTTTTGTGTTGTAGTTATTTTTCTTGAGATGTGATCGTTTCACTGAGTGTAGATTAAAGGGGAGAGACAGAAATACTTGAAACATGTCACTCTTTTCAAAGAATATACTTTAACGTTTAAAACCTTAAATTCTAATAAGGACATTATGAGAACAGTAAAGAAAGTGAACAAATCACCTCCCTTAATATCAGAGTACTACAAAATATTTTGTTATTCCTGGGATTTTTCTTCAATTTTTTCCCACATGCATGCACATTTTAGTATAATATATGCCTATAATCTCTTTAAAATCATTTAAATTATTAAAATATTTCTCTGTGCTGTAAATATAGCCCTGTTGGTTCTCTAGTTTATAACTAGTACCTTGCATATTTCTGTCTTCCACATCCTCCTTCCCTGTCCCCAGTGGAAACCACTACTTGGTACACTACACATATATATGTGAGTCTGTTTCTATTTTTTTATGATTATTTCTCTTATATCTTTAGTTTCCTCACGAAAGTGGTAACATAGAGTGTTTTTCTCTGTATGACTTATTTTGCTATGTGCAACACTATCTGGCTCCAGTCACATTGTTCCAAATGGCAGAATTTTATTTTTTGATATGACAATGACTAAGTATTTATTATGTTATCTATATCTCACATCTACTTCAGCCAATCATCTGTTGATGGGCAGTTGATTTGTGCTTCTATCCTTGGCTATTATAAATGATGATGTTAAGAACTTTGGGGGTAATATAGCCTTTAAAGTTAATGTTTACATTTTTTTCAGATTTATAACAAAAACTGGAATTGTGGCTACATATAATGTTTCTATTTCTAGTTTTCTTAGCACTGTCCACACTTTTATAATAGTGGAGGCATCAATTTATATTTCCACCAACAGTGTACCTGGGTTCCCTTTTATTGACATTCATACTAATGTTTGTCATTTGAAGAATTTTTTTAATAGCCATTTTGGTTGCTGTGACATTATATTTCATTCTGATATTGATTTATGGTTTCCTAATGAATAGCAACGTTATGTTTCTTTTTATGTCATGAAAATCATCCACATGTATGTTTTTGAAAAGTTTCCATGAAGATCCTACAACTGTTTTTAAGTTGTGGTCTTTGTTTTTTAAATAATGAGTTTAATATGCTATATATACATTATGGATATTAACACCTTGTTGGTTTCATAGTCTGAAACTATTCCTTCTATTCTATGTGTTGTCATAAGTCCTGCTGAAGATTTCCTTTGCTCTGCAAAAGATTTTGCATTTCACAATTATACAAGAAGTGGAATCACTGTATCATATATTACATCTATTTTTTCCTCAGTATAATTAAAAACAGTTATTGTTAGTTTTCCTTTTTTTGTTGCTTAGTAGACAAATAAAAATACATATTGCAAAGATTTATCACAAAGGCACTTCTGCTCTTGTTCTTCTTCAGAGATTGTATAGTTTCAGGTTTTACATTTAGGAAATTAATCCATTTCTATTTTATTTTTTATTCTATGGAAGGAATTGCTCTTACATCTAACTTTAACATGTAATTTCCAGTTTTCCCAAAACTACTTGTTGAAGAGACTGCCTTTTTTCCATTGTATACCCTTGTCACCTTCATTATAGACTAATTGACCATATGTGTGTGTGTTTATTTTTGGACCCTTTATTTTCTTCCATTGATTATGTGACTCTATTGGTGATATATTTTGATGTTTTGATTACTGTAGCTTTGTAGTATGTTCTAAAGTCAGGGAGGATAATACTCACAGCATTGTTAATTTTTCAAGGATAATTTTTGAAAATTTGTGCCTTTCAGAATTTAGTGTAAATTTTATTATTATTCTCCTTGTTTTGTGAAGAAACATATGGATTCTGTGAGAACAGAAATTTACTAAAAAGAAAAACATGAGAAAAATTGTAAAGTATGGAGGATAAATCATACAACATTAAACAACCAATGGATTGCTGCATAAATCAAAGAAAAAATACAAAAAGAAATATAACAACAAAAACAAAGTTCATGTGATATAGCAAAAGCAGTATTAATAGGGATGCTTAGAGCAAAACAATGCCACTTATACAAATAAGAAATATCTCTCTCTTATAACATAATCTTACAAAGGATGTAGCAAAATAATAAACAAACTTGTTAGTAGAAAGAAAGATAGCTGAAAGATCAGAACATAAATACATAAAATAAAGATTAAAAGTAGAAATATCTAAAGAAACTACGTAGTGGCCTTTGAAAGATAAATAAAACTGATAAAATTTAATGAGACTCATGAGCAAAAAAGAGAGTGCAGGTTAAAATGCTGCAAAATAAATGAGAAGTTACAGCTTATGTCAAAATAACAGAAAGCATCATAAGATGATACAACAAACTATATGCCAATTAAAATGGAATCCCTCGAAGAAATGGACAATTTCCTAGAAAGATCTAATCTCCAAAATGGAATGAGAAATAGAAAATATTAACTGATTATCACTAATGAAATTGAATAAGTAATTAAAAAAAATCTCCCAAGAAACAAAATTCCAGGCCTTGACAGTTTCACAGGTGATTTCTGCCAAACATATAGAGAAGAGCTATCACCTATACTTCTCAGAGAATTCCAAAAATTTGCAAAGGAAAGAAGGCTTCCTACCCCACCTTTCTGTATAACACTATTATTAAAACAGGAACAAATATTTCATAAAATTACAGTTTAAATACAACTGAGAAGCATACATGCAAAAATGATCAATAAATATTAGCAAAGCAAACAAAACATTAAAGGGATTATACAGTATGATTAAGTCCCTTTTATCCCAGGGATGCAAAAGTGATTCATCACCCAGAAATTTATCAATATGATACACCAAACTAACAAATTGAAAAATAAAAATTATATGGTAACCTCAAAAGTGTCATAAAATGTTTTGACAAATTCAGTATCTATTTATGATTATATTTCTCCTCAAAATGGATATGAGGAAACATACCTCAACACATTTAAGGTTGCATATGACAAGAACTCAGCTATCATGACACTCACTGATTAAAAGCTGAAAGCATCTGCTGTTAGAGCAGGAAGAAGTCAAGAATGTTCACACTTGCCACTGTTATTCAGTATATTATTGGAAATTCTAGCCATAGCTATCCAAAATAAAAGTAAATAAAATATAGGTATTTCTGAAAAGGAGTACAAGAGTCTGCTTGCAGATGAAATACTTAAACAGAAATCCTAAAAAGGCACCACAATGCTATGAGTGCTTTTCAATGCATTTGGTAAAATTTCAGAATGTAAAATTAACATACAGAAATCTTGCATTTCTACACACTAACAACAAGCTAACAGATACAGAAAGTGAGGGAACTGTCTCATTTACAGTTGCATTACAAAAAAAAACTCAAGAAATGTGTACAACCAAGGAGGTTAAAAAACCTGTACTCAGAAAACTATAAAATATTTATAACAGAAATTGAAGATAATGAAAACAGATGAAAGGATATACTGTGCTCATAGATTAGAAGAAAAATATTGTTTAAATGACAGTACTAGCCAAGAAAATACACAAATTAAATTCAGTGCTTTTCAAAATAAAAATGGCATTTTCAGACACATAAAAAATAATTATTACATTTACATGTAAACACAAAAGAGTTGAAGTCACAAAGAAAAACAAAAGAAAAGATAATGAACAAACTTAAAACACAAACAACTTTGACAAAGAACATAGAGGATGTAACACTGTCCCTGATTTTAAATTATAATACAAATCTACAGTAATGAATATGGTAGAGGCACAAAACAAACAGAATAATGGAACACAACAGAATGCCTAAAAGTGAAATCAGACAGTTATGGTCATTTAGCCCATTACAAAAAAATGAATATACAGTGGGGGAAAGGTAATCAACAGGCACATGAAAATGGTCAACATGACTAACCATGAGAAAAAAGCAAGACCATAACTCAATGAGATATTATGCCACTCCTGTCAGAAAGACTATGATCAAAAAGGTAACAAATATAAATATTGGTGAGGATTTAAGAAAAATCACCCTGCTGCACTGCTTGAGTGAATTTAAATTTGTGCTGCTTCTGTGGAAAACAGTATGGAGTTTTATCTAAAAATTAAAAATAAAATATGAACCAACATTTCCATAACTAGATACTTATTCCAAGAAAATGAAAACACAAATCAGAAAAGATAAATTCAACCCTATATTCACTGTGGCATTATTTACAATAGCCAGGCTATAAAAGAAAATTAATTGCTTTTCAATAGATGATGGATAAAGAAAATGTGTGTTTATAGTATATATATCTACCCAACTATTAACTGCAGATTTATCTATATTTATATATATACGCACACTAAACTTATATATATATATATGCACTCATACCCATAAAAATACAATGGGTTATTACTCAGCTATAAAAAGAATAAGTTCTTGTCATTTGCAACAAATGTGTAGACCAAGAGTGTAATATGTTAGGTGAAAGAAGTCAGACACAGGAGGACAAATGCAGAAAAGTTTTACTCATATTTGGAATTTAAAGAAATGAACATAACAAAACAGAAAAGAATTTATATATATAGAAAGCAACAGGTTGCTCAAATGAAGGAGGGAAATGTGGTGAAGAAAAACAAATAGTTGAGAAAAATTAAGAGAGAAATATTTCCAGTTGCAAATTAAAATATCAGGGACAAGAAATTTACTGTGTGGGGAATAGTCAATAACTATGAAATATCTTTAAATAGCAACTATCAAAACTAGATTTATCTTTTGATCAGTTTGAAATGTATTAAAAATAGCAAAAATTATGTTATGTAAGAGAAACTCCACAGAGTTATAGATTAAAGTGCACTTCAAAAACAAACAAACACACTTATAGAAAAACAATTTGATTTGTAGTAAACAAAGGCAGTATTTGGGAAAGGAGAAATTGATTAATGCACTCAAAAGCTAAAAAACTCTAGCCGTAAAATAAACCTGTTCTAGGGATGCCCCGCAATAACATGAAAATTACAATTAATACTGCTTTATGTTCTATATTAATGTTGTTAAGTGGGTAGACCATAAGATTTCTCATCACAACCAAAAGACAAATTGTATTTCTTTAAAATTGTATCTAAATAAGATAATGAATTCTCCCTAAACTTGCTATGATATTTATTTCTTAATACTTATAAATCAAATCAATATCCTGTGCACCTAAACTTACACATTGTTTTATGCCAATTATATGTCAATAAAGCGGAAGTAAAAATGGAAATTCAAAGGTCATGATTTCCCATGACATTTTTCATGATTCGTTTTGCAGCAAGTAAACTTGAGTCATGATATACTTATCCTAGGTAAAGATACTAATAAATAAGTGATTCAAATAAATTATACATAAAGATACTAATAAAATTAGGATTTTACCATGCTTTAAGCTTTCTTCATGTTAACAGCCCACTGCTTCTTTAGGTATCAAAATTTCACTCTGTGTATTCATCTGATATTAGGGAATGGATACAAATTTAAAACTGGCTGCTCCTGCTCTGAGTGATAAAGTTCAATGTCTGTGACCAATGGTCTCATCTCCCCGACAGCATCTGTAAGAAATGATTATGCTAGGTTGCTAAAAATCTCAGCATGGTAAAATCTAAGGACTCCTACAATTCTTAACTGTTTTGCAATGGGAATGCAATACTGACAAAGACTTGATTTTGGATAACAATGTGGTGTTTTCTCATGGTTGCATTAGGGTATGTGAGGATAACCCCTCAGATCCACAACAAATATTCTTGCTCAAGTGCTGGTCCAAGAAGTGCAAATTTCTGCATTACTAGGACTGAGGACTGCTCTCAAAATGATGACCATGCTCACTGCATTCCAGGTAGTACAAGGAAAAAAGTTTATTGCAATTTCAAGGTGAACGGGAATAAGTCAGTGATTCAGTCCCTATAAATTAGTCAACGGGTGTTCAAAGCCAAAGTAAGTTGTGTCAACAATGAGAATTAAAAGAAAAAAAAAAACTTAAACATAAGTTTAAATTAAAAAGAAGACACAGTCCAGTGCTGGGCTCTGGGGGCTGCAGAATGTATATGCCTCAGTCCAATTCAAGGATTCAGTGGCTTGGCCCTAGCATCAGCTCTGGATTCAATGAACAGGTAACAATTAGTATACAGGGAAAAATATAATCTACCTCTCCCTAATCTGAAGAAAATCTGGTGGTTCAATGAAACTCTTATCTCACAGACATTCTGACAGGTGCAGAGGAATAACTCACTGATGACTCAACTAAGACATACTTAGTTACTGCTTAACAATCCATCTTCACACACACCCAGTGGTAGAGAGATTTGTAGTATTTAATGGGAAGAATTCATTGGGCAGAGCTCAGAGTATAATTTTCAAAGCACGAGCCAACTTTTGACATTGGCCAATATTCTAGCTTTTCTCAGGTAGAAAACTACAGATGGACAAACAAATAATATTCTTCCTTAGAATTTCTAATTTTGAAAGTAAACTGTAGCCTTTGACTTATCAGAATAGAACCTTGTTAAGATGATCACGCTAAGACCCACTGTCTGATAAGAGAGCTGGAAATTAGCTGCTGAACCAGCCCATCTGAACCCCAGACTGCTAATGTAAGCAACAACATAGCCACCATCAGAGTTGAGCTGACAAATTTAAAACCGTGATGTTTCTGTTGTAGGAAACACCACTGCTCTCTAGACACAGTTCTCCTGCTGCAAGTGGGCTCTTTTATTCTCTTGGTGAAGGTCATATTTACAGGATGTTGTTAGAGATTACCCTGGCCAATTTGCCCATTCTCCAGATTATCAAAGGCTTTCTTCACAAATGGAGACACATTTTCGTACACAATGTTACCATTTCAGTCTTATCAGATGACACTAGCTGCATCATTGTGAGTAAAGGCCTTAGGATCCCTGAACTTGCCTACAATTTTTCCAGCATTTCAGGGCATTTCACATTCTGAATATGCTTCACCTTTTATTTAAAATTAGTGGGAAATAGTCAAAGTCTTCCATGAATATTTTATATTTCCTAATATCTGCAGAAATTTGGTATTCTTGCAGTTGGAAAATTTTTAATTCCACCACCCTCACCTCCTTCTAGTCCACATAATTTAGATTGCAATTTGGTTACTGAATACGAGAACCACAACCAAGGGGATATTACCACTTAGATACTTACTTTGTGAAGGTTAGAAAGGGCACAACTTATTTGGTGTGTATAAACCTACATTAAATGTTTGCAAAGGCACTGTCTCTTCTGGACAAAGCTCTGATTCTAAGAAGTATATTAATAATAAGTCAGTATAGTTATTGGTATGGGGAAGAGATTCAGCTGTTTTGTGGTGGGTGGGTGATGAAGAGACAGGAACAAATCCAGCAAATGTGAATGGATTGCTTTATGCCTCTGCAGGCATGAATTAAGAAGTAAATATTACTTTGTCTCCTGTACCTAACTCCACTTACTGTCTTGATTGACTTGTCCTTGGGCTATGAAAGATCTAGTTTGCGGTGAAGACCATAACGAAATAGTTTGAAAACCATGAGAGTTTTCTTGTTTCAGGAAAGTAGATATTGCTTAAAGTCAACATGTGTTTTTCATTCACTTAATACAAAAATGCATCCTGTGACATGTGTTGTGCTTACTGTGCTGGTATCCAAGTTAAACAAGGAAAGGGGGATAGACTGAAAACATCTGGAGGAGGTGGTTTCTGTGCTGAGACAGGGAAAGTCTAAGTAGATAAAAGGAGGACACCCAAAATCCAAGGATGAGCTGGAGTAAAAGTGGTGAGGTTGCAGCTAACATAGTTGACAATCGTTTGCCTGGATATATTTCCAGATACAGTGAAACATAAAGCTATACCAAGGTAGTGAGATGCCAGATTTATAAAGAAATGACTAAACCAAGATGAGTTTGTGTGCTTAGAGTTGGAAAGGCATTAAATGCCACCCTGAGGACGTAAGCTTGTCTTTGGCTTGAATATAAAAGCAACATAAAGTATTGACTTGAAAATATAATGTAGACTCTTGAGGGCAGGAAATGAAAGCACCAATTTTAATGCTTTGAAAACAGCACAAAGAAGACCATAGATAAAATTTCTTCTTAAATTCTACCACATGCTGAATGTGCCATCTGAGACTACATCATGTGACCTTTATGATTCCAGGGATGACATAATAGAGACCATGATCCCTGGGCCGGTTCCTGCATTTATCTCCTGTTCCAGCCTATCCTATAAACCCTTTTAATACTTTCCAGGATGAACAAGAAACCACTTAGTAATTTTCCCTCTCTCCATGTTTTAGTCTTTTTCCAAATTCTTCCATTTTCTCTTCCTCCTTACAAGAAAGTATTTAAATTTACTCCCATATTTTTCCATCAAATGATCATATCAATCAAATATCTCTTTTTAACTTAAATGTTAATTTAGTCTCCCATTTAATCTTAACCTAATTTAAAAAAATAAGGTTAATACAGGTACACATCTATGCTTCTTGTTCAAATAAGAAAATTGCAGATATCTGTCAGCATTTGCCAACATCAATTTTAATCTTTGTTATCCTGCATAAACTGGTAGTCCTCTGGTAGATATTTTGTAATTAGGATGACGTTCATAAAGTGAAGTTGGCTGATGAGTTGGCCTTGAAAGAGAGGTAGCTGATGTATAAGCTGTCATTGTCACTGGAAACCGTGCATTGCTCCCTGGTTGAAGTTTAGAAAAACGACCTTCTTTGGCAGATATGTTGTGATATCCATTTGGAAAAGCAGAAGTCTCCACCATCAGTCCAAAATAATTACTCTGCATTGGAGACAAGATGGTGTTCTGAGAACTAGAATTTTTGGTTTTAATTAACTTCATAATAAGGTCATTTGCTTCAGTGTATCTGCTTTGAGTGTGCCAGTGGACAATGTTCAACTGATTTAAAATAGTATGCTGATCTACTGCAATTTGTTCTGGTGGTCTGATGGACCAGAAAAATCACCGCTGATCAGGGTAGTTTTATCACCAATTATGTGGCTAGTAGAGGGCTTTCTAATTAGAGGCATTTTTAATTTTGCAAAAGGTAAAAATGCACTTTCTCCACTAGTGTCAGCCACAAAACCAGAATTATGAGTATCCACATTACCCCCTGCAATAAAGTGCTTCTTATTGAAATCTTAAGACAATGAAGATACCAGAGAGGCATTTTTAATCCCAACTCTTCTTTTTATTCTGATTAAAACCTGGGGAAAGACTCGTTTAAAATTTGAATTATGGTAGATCTGCAGCTACAATCAAAGTAAAAATTTTAGTAATATTTTAAACCAAAATACAAGACTACAATAAGCCTAACGTATAAAACATCAGATTTCACATTTACAATGCACAGATAATATCATGAAAATATGAACATTGCTATTTTTTAAATTTCCTTATTTGTAAAATACACATATAAGTAGTATAGTCATCAAATTAAAGAAGTTAGCATTTGCAGTAACTGTGAATGCCACTTTTCACAAGCAGCTTTAATACCTTTATATAGATTTCTGATAAGATTCATAGTTGCAAGCAAAGTTTCTCTGAATCTTGAATACATATGGCACTGTCCTCATTTTTAGAAAAAATAAAGAATTTAAGACTTGGTAATTTTATACAGTTTTCAAAATCTAGCTTTAAATATATATTACCATAGACTGATGTACAACATAAATTTTCATATATAAGTTACCAAGTGGTTACTAAAATTTCTGAATACCTTGCTTAAAACAGAGACTTCTTTTCCTTGTGCCAGAAAGTCAGCTAGACAAGCAGATCTTTGAAAATTCTGCCTCACTTTACTAAACCCATAAAGGTTAAGCTGTCTAACTAAACTTTTCATACTTCCAGTTTAAATATTCTGAAAGGGGCCTTTCTTTCCAAAACTACCTTCTTAAAGACATCTTCATCAATCACTATGGAAGATCCATTATCATCCCACCAGATGGATTGATATTGGTCACTCCTAGCCATTTTCCAGAGTTTTCTTGGAAATCTCAGAGAACGAAAATCATTATCTTCATCTGGTTCTGAGACACAATGTGTGTAACATGGTCTTTTTATCAAAGATTCTTCAGACAAAGTCTGAAAAGCATTTTCTTCAATCATAGACCTTAAGTCCAAGTCCCCAGAGAATGTTTGATCACACAATAGAGATCTACCAGAGTTACCTGAAACAGTTGGTCCATCTTTATGAGACACATCTTGAATTTCTGAAGAAACATGTGTCATCTCAAATAACTTTTTCTACAGCTACTTTTATAATCTGCATGATTTTGAGCACTGCAGGTTCAAATGCTGATTTGGCAAGCCTGCACAGATAAACTGCTAGGCAATCACAATGGTTCTCAACCTGAGTAGCTGTGTCATCACAATACGACTGGTATCCCAGCAACCCAAGTGTAAAACTCCACCAGTGTTTACTTCTCATTCATCCAGTTAAAATGAAACATAAATGTTGCTTATTTTTATAGTGTGATCTGCAAATATTATCCCCACAAAATCTTTTTAAATAATATAATTTTGGGGTCTATGAAATAAAACCAATCTCCATACTTTTGTACACAAATTTATACTAGATTGGTGAACAGAGAATAAATAATGCAAAAAAAATAATTTTAAAGTTTTGGAAGTTAAAGTGAAATTTGTGTAAAACCTCTACAGAAAATGTGTAACAATTTCAATATCATTTGTTATTAAAATTAAACATAATTTGATTCAGAAATGGAAGTATGTATTTATCTGTGTTCTTTAAAATAAGTAGCTGTATATTCAAAATATGAGAAAAATAAATATCAGTTTATTTGGAATGTTAATAAATAAATTGTAAATATTTATAAAATAAAATTTTATTTATATAATCAATCAAATTTAAGAAATCCCAAAGGGGGAAATTTTTGTTTTAAATTGTAATTCAGTGGTATAAGTAAAACAAATATAATTTAATATTCTGGTATAAAAAGTACAAAAGAGACAATCTTATTGTATATTTGCAAAAGTTTATTTTTGCCATTCTTTCAGTCAGAGGTTTTTCAGTCCCTAGAAGGAATAAATTTTCATGTCATCTGTATAATCCATACTCTTGTGGCTTCTGTTATGTGTTCCAAAATGCTGTTGATAAATACTCTTATGTACAAGATCCTGGGTTCAATAAGCAGTGCCTCCATTAAGGGGCAAACAAACAAACAATCAAAAAACAAAGAAATAACAGTATATGTGGTTTGGGGTGGAAAATACCAGGTAATGCATTTTAGGAAGCAATATGTTTCTCAGTCTTCAAATAGTTGGCATTGTTTATATAATACAGCATTTTAAGGCAAGTGTTCTGTTCACTAATGGTAAATGATAGCTATGTTCTGTATCAGTAAACTGATATAACTGGTATTATATATTAAATATAAATCCAGTATAACTGGATTTATACCAAAATTTATATTATTTATTTCAAAATAAATTCCATTAAGGATAAGCCAAATTCAAAATGACAGATATAATTTTAAGTAAATAAATGTAAAATCAAGCTGTAATGTAAATTCTTACTTCAGTATCTGTAAATTCCATTCTAAATAAATATTAGCAACCTGAATTCATGGCATATTATATGTATTATAAACTATAGTTAAGTTGGATTTAGTCTTGATTCATAAATATTATTTAACATACGCAGATTATTATATGTGGTAACATCCTATAAAAAACAAAGAATTGAAAAATTACAATTTCAAGAAATGTAGGAAATTTATTGACAGAACTGATCTTAACTATTTTATTTAAATATTCTTTACAAATTCGCTCTATATAGAAGTTAACTAAACAAAATAAAAGCCATATATGAAAAACCCATGAGTAACATCAAGTTCAATGTTAACATACAGGAAGGTTTTCCTCTGGTACAGTAATAAGAAAAAGAAGCTCATTTTCACACGTCCTAAATTACACTACTAGAAGTCCTAGCCAGAACATCTTGTCAAGAAAAAATATAAAAGGTATCCAACTTGTAAAATTCAGTAAATTATTTACAGATGACATAATTATACATTGATAGAAAACTCCATAGACTCCTCCAGTGACTGTAAGAAATAATGAACAAACTTAGTATACTTGCAGAATACAAAATCAATATACAAATATCCGTTGCATTTTTATATAGTAACGACACATTATCAGAAAGAGAAATTAGGAAAACACTTGTGTGTAAATCTATACCAAAAAGAATAAAATAGGAATACATTTGTTAAGTGAAATAAAAGATCTAAACATAGATCTATAAATTTCAGGTGTAAGAAATATAAGTAAATTAATTAAATAGAAAGATATTCTGTGCTCATGGATTGTATACAATGTGAGGAAATATTGTAATCTATCTTTTCAATATTCAATCTCCACAGCACTAATTATTGAGGAGAATATGTTTTCTTCATTTTATACTCTAGCTTTCTTTTTCATGGGTTAATTCATCATAGGTGTGAGGGATTATATCTGGTTGCTCTACACTCTTCTATTGATTGGTGTCTGTTTCTGAGCCAGTATCATGTTGTTTTATTTACTAAAGCTTTGTAAGAGTGTTTAACATCAGAGAATTTTACACCATGACATTTAATACACTTTTTCAAGATTATTTTGGCAACTCATGATCTTTGTGGTTACATATAAATTTTGATATTATTTGTTCTATATAATGGAAAAATCTCATAGGTATTTTGACATGAATCAAACTAAATGTAGATTCCCTTGGGTAGAATGGTTGTTTCAACCACATAGATTCACATCATTAACATAAGAGATCTTTTCATTTCTTTGGATCAGTTTTAATTTCCTTCACTAATGTTTTCTGTTTTTTAACGTATACGCTTTCACCTTATTTGTTAAATTCATTTTGAGGTGTTCTTTTCATATATATATAATTATATGCATAATATATGTAAACTCGTTTCCTACACAAATACAGCCGGCAGAAGGCAGTGGCAAGACCTATTCAAATTACTGAATGAAAGAAAGCTGTAATCAAAGATACTTTATCAAGCAAGGCTATCTTTGAGAATAGAAGGAGAGGTAAATAACTTCCACACAAGCAAATACTTAAAGAATTTGGCAAGAGAAAATGAAATAATGAAAGATCTACTCTAAATACAAAAGAAGCAGGATGCTATAGAAAAGAGAAAGGCATAATTATAAAGGCAATATCTTCAGTGACTTACAACAGAATATATAAGATGTTCTAAAAGAGAACATCAGAATTTTTAAGGGTCACAGAATGAAACAGGACAATACAGCGTTTTTATTTCTTGTTTCTCTTCTCTGTAGGATGGGTAAGAGTTTGTATTCTTATCAGTTAAAATAAACAGATACATTATGGGTAAATATAAATACACAACAAGGTAAACATAAGTCAAAATCTTACAATGAAATCACAAAGCCATAAAGAAACCAAGATAATAAAAGAAAACTATCAAGCCATAAAAAGAAAAAGAAATGAACAAAAAGGAAATACCACATCAACTGGAAAATGAAGTTCAAAATGGAAATAAACACCAGTCTATCAATAATTATCACAAATGAAAATGGAATTAATGCTTCATTCAAAAGATATATAGTCAGATGGGATAATATAACAAGACCCTACATAATGAAGCATACAAGAGACCCTATTTAGTAAGTGGAAAACACAATTGGAAGTGAGAAGATGGAAGAATATATTGCATGCAAATACACATGACCAGAAAGCAGGACTAGCAGTTCTTACTTCACAAAAATAGACTTTACAAGAAAGGTCATAGAGAAAGATAAACAAGGACATGATATAATGATTAAAAGAGCAATAGAAAATGAGTGTTTTACACTCATTAATACATATGCACTCAATATAGGAGCACCTAAATAAATAAAGCAAATACTAATAGATAAAAAGAGAGAAATCGCTGGGAACACAATCACAATAGGATACTATAACACCCCGTTACCATCACTGGACGGGTCTTTCACACAGATAATTAATATGGGAACAAAGATACTAAAAGACATGATAAAATAATTGGAGATGGTTGATACTTCCAAAAGAGTACTTCTCCCAAAAACAGAATATACATTCTTTTCCAATACACATGGAACATTTTCAAGGAATGATTATTAACTCAGGCACAGAAGAAGCCTCAAAAAATTTAAAAAGATAAATATTATTTCAAGCATCTTTTCTGAGTATAATACTATGAAACTAGAAATAAATCATAGAAAAACAGGGAGAAAAAATGACAGCATCCAGATTAAAAAACATGGTACTATAACAAAGGAGGGAGTTGATGAAATAAAAGAAGAAATTAAAAAATATCTTGAGAAATATGACAAAACACTTCACAAAGTCTATGGAATACAGTTAAAGCAGGTTTAAGAGGGAAGTTCTTAGTGACAAAGCCCTCCTCAAAAAGAAGTACAGTTTCAAATAAATAATCTGAAGTTCTATGTAAACTAATCATGAAGAGTAGAGCAAACAAAACCAAAAGTCAGCAGAAAGGGGGAAAAAGTAAAGCTCAAGGAGGAAAGAATTGAAATAGGGATTAAAAAATAGAAAAAAAATCAATCAAATTCTTTTTTGAAACTTTAAACAAAATTGACAAATCTCTCGGCAGGATCACCAACAAGAAAAGAAAGAGAACCCAAATAATATAAGAAATGAAAATGGAGAAAATACAAAGAGTACAACAAATTTACAAAATATCATAAGGAAATATCAAGAGCAACAGTATGGAAACAAACTGGATAACCAGGAAGTAATGGAGAAGTTTTTGGCAACATTCAGTCCACCAATATTGCATCAAGAAGAAATTAACCATTTGAACAGACAGATTACTAGAAATGGAATACAATTATCAATACAATAAAAAATATCTGCAAACAAAATTCAGACCCAAAGAGCTTCACTGGGGAATTTGACCAAACATACAAAGAAAAATCCATATAAGTCCTCCTCAAACTCTTCCAAAACATTGATATGGAGAGAGTACTCCCAAACCCACACCATAAGGCCAACATCAACCTGATACCAAACCAGACAAAGACACTACCCCAAAAAGAAAACTATAGGCCAATATCGTTGAGAAACATAGATGTGAATGTCCTTAAGAAAGTATTAACAAACAGAATCCAACAGCATGTGAAAAAAAGATCATGTACCATGGTCAAGTTAGGATCATCCCAGGAACACAAGGATGGTTGAACATATGCAAATCAATCAGTCAATTGTGATACACCATATCAACAAAAGACAAAAACGATATGATCATCTCAGCAGATGCAGAAAAAGCATTTGATAAAATTTAACATCTATTTGCCATAAAAGCTCTTATCACAGTGGGCATAGAGGGACCATATCTCAACAAAATGAAAGCTATTTATGACAAATATATAGCCAGCAAAATACCCAATGGTGAAAAACTGAAACCCTTTCCACCAAAACCTGAGACAAGACAAGGATGCCCATTCCCACAATTTCAATTCAATATAGTCTTGGAATTCCTAGCCACAACGATCAGGCAAGGAAAATAAACAAAACTATTCAGACTGGGAAAGAAGAGGTAAAGTTGTCAATTTATGCAGACATGACACTGTGTATAGAAAACTGTAAAAGCTTCACAAAAAATTACTTAGGCTAAAAAAGGAACTGGGCTAGGTAGCCAGATTAATCTACAAAAAAAAATTACATTTCTTTACACTACCATTGGATCATCAGGAAAACAAAGTATGGAAACAATCACTTTAATAACTGCACCCAAAACTATAAAATGCTTAAGAATAACTCTGACCAAGGTGGCAAATGACTTATACATGGAGAACAAGGAAATATTGATTGAGGAAATCAAGAAAGATTTTAAGAATTGAAGAGATACCCAATGGTCTCGTAATGGAAGCAATAATACTGTTAAAATGGCCATAATGTCCAAGGTAATCCACAAACTTAAACTGGTTTCCTATCAAATTATGCAAAACATTTATTTTGAGGACTGAAACAAATGATCAGAAGATTTATATAGAATCCAAAATGATCCATAATTTCCATAACAATATTAAAGACAAAGAAAGAGGCTGGAGCAATAACCCGACTGGTCTCCATACACTATTGCAGAGCTACAATAGTTAAAACGACATGATACTGGTACAGAAACAGGCATATGGATCAATGGAAGAGAATAGAGAGCCTAGGAATAAATCTAAAGGCCTATGTTCAATTAATATTTGACATAGTAGCCAAGAATATGACAGAGAAAAGCCCATCTCTTCACCAACTGGTGTTGGGAAAACTGGATAGCAGCATGCAGAGCAATGGAGTTAGAACAATCTTTCAATCCATACACAAGAATATGCTCAAAATGGCTTGAAGACTGAAATGTAAGGCAAGACACACTATATCTCCTAGAAGAAAATATAGGCAAAACACTCTGAGATAAATCTCAGCAATGATCTCCTAGAACAGCCTATCCAGTTAATGGGTGTAAGAGCAAAATTAATAAATGGGACCTAATTAAACTTCTAAGCTTTTACACAGAAAATGGAACCATAAACAAAGCAAAATGACAACCTACAGGATTAAAGAAAATATTTAGAAATAATGCAACTGACAAAGGCTAAATTTCCAAAATATAATGACTTCATACAATCTAATAATAATAAAAAAAACAAACAAGAAACCCAATCTGAAAATGGGCAGAAGCCCTAAACAAGCAATTCTCCAAAAGAGACATACAAATGACACATAGATTTATAAAAAACAATTGCTCACTATCATTATCAGAGAAGGACAATTCAAAACGATAATGAAGTATCACCTCACAATAGTCACAATGGCCATCATTCAAAAGTCCACAAACAATAAATGCTGGGGAAGCTGTGGAGAATGGGAACCCTCCTAAACTGTTGGTAGGAATGAAGTTGGTGCAGTCACTGTGGAAAACAGGATGGGGATTCCTCTAAAGTATAAAAATAGACTTAACATATGATCCAGCAATCCCACTTCTGGGTAGACATCAATCGGAACCATATTTCAAAAAGACAACTGCACCCCAAATTTCTTAGCAGTAGCCTTCAGACAGGGGCCTACAAACACAATATTCCTTGACAGAAAAATGGATGAAGAAAATTTGATGTACATATGCAATGCAATCAATACTTTGCATTCCTATCAACACTGTCCACAGTGTTCCTTTTCCTACACAATCTCACCAACATCTATTTCTTTTCTTTTTGATGAGAGCCTTCTGACAATTGTGAGGTCTTGTCTCATTTTTGGTTTATGACTTTCCCAATAATTTATAGCTCTGAACATATTTTCATGTGTCATTTTGCCAACTGTATGTTTTCTACAGAAAATTGATTCAGATCTATCTATTCAGTTCCTATGGACACTTTTTTAACTGGATTGTTTGGTCTTTTTTTGTTTTTGTGGTGTATGAGTTTCCCATATAGTTGCATATTAACTCTTGTTTGGAAAATTTCACTTGCAAATATATTCTCCCATTGTGTTCGTTGACTTTTCACTTTATTGATCATTTCTTCTGCAGTGTAAATCTGTTTAGAGTGATACAATCATATTTTGTTTGTTTTCCATCTGCTTCCCTTGGCAGAGGAGACATATTGAGAATCAAATTAAATCCAATGTCAGAGTTTACTTCTTATATTTTACACTACGATTCTTTGTTTTCAGATTTTAGGCTTTATATGCCCAGGAGTGGGATTGCTGGGTCATATGATAGGTCTATAGAAAATTGCCTTCTGCTCACTTTCTGGCTGAGTTGTCTGTAGATTTTTGAAATGGAGTTGTATGAACGATGTGTGTATTTTAGAAATTAGCCTCTTGTTGATTGCATTGTTTCCAAATGTTTTCTCCCATTTGGAAGTTCATCTTTTCATTCTGTTTATTTTGCTGTATAGAAGCTTTTAAGTTTAATTTGGATCTATTTGATTATTTTGCCTTTATTGTTTTCAGCTTGGGAGAGTGACATAAGAAAATTTCGTTACAATTTATGTTTTGACTATGTTAGTTTCCAGGAGTTTATTGTGTCATGTATTAGATTCAGATATTTAAAACATTTAGAGTTTATATTTGTACAGTGTGATGGAGTGTTCTAATTTCATTGATTTACATGTAGATGTCTAACTTTCTCAACATCACATGCTGAAGACTCTTTTAGGCATTATATAATTTTGATTCCTTTGTCATAGTTCAGTTGACCATAGGTGTGATGTTTAATTCAGCCTCTGTGTTCTGTTCCAGTGATATAGATGATTGTTTGTTTTCCAGCATTGTGCTGTTTTGATTACAGTTTTTGTAATATAGTCTGAGATCTGGGAGGGATATGCGTTATGCAACCAACTTTGTACTTTTCCCTCATTGTTTCTTTTGCAGTTCTAGTTCTTTTGCTTTTCCATACAAATCTTAGGACTGTTTTAAGTTCTGTGGAAAATATCATGTAATTCGATCTGAATCACTTTATATTTGTAGACATTTTTTGTAGTATACATATTTTAACACTATTAATTCCTCTAAACTAAGATCTTGAAATTTCTTTCCATTTCTTTGCATCAAATTCAAATTTCTTTATCAGTGTCCTATTGATTTTATTATCTTGGATTTTTCATAGATTTTTCATTTTTGATCTGTTTTCATATGGATTTTTTTTAAATAATGGAATATTTCACTGTTAGTATAAAGAAATGTGACATTTTTTGTATATTAATCATGAATCATCCTACTTTGCTAAATGTCTTTAATAGTTTTAGTTGTTTTCATGTGGAGAATCTTTAGGGTTCTCTATATAGATTATCCTGTCATCTAAAATAATAACAGTATTACTTTATTCAATCCAACTTGAGTAACGTTTTTTCTTGTCCGATTGCTGTTGCTATGACTTCCCATACTGTGTTTAATAGAAATGGTGAGAGTGTGCATCCTTGTTTTATTCCTTAATTTGGCTTTCAGTTATTCACTTTTGCATATTATGTTGTCTGTGTGTCTGTAATTAATGACTTTAGTTATGTTGAGATATATTTCCTGAATCCTACTTTGGTAAGAAGTTTCTGTTTTTGTTGATTCTACTGTTCTTGTTGTTGTTGCTGCTGCTGTTTTAATGAATGAAAGTTGAAGTTTGTGAAATGTTGTTTATCGATTTATTGGGATGACCAAGTCATTTTCCCTTTTTCTTTTGTTAATGTGGTGTATCAAACTGATTGATTTCATGTAATTTCAACCTCTCTTATGACCCTGCAATGAATTAAAGTTGATCATGTTGTATGATTCATTTTAGGTATTGCTGGATTTAGTTTATTAATAATACTTTTTTGAATTTTTGCATCTATTTCAATCAAAGTTATTGGCTTGAAATTCTCTTTGCTTGTACTTTGTTTGTTGGCTTTGCTATCAGGGTAATGAAAGCTTCATAGAATTAATATGGGAGTTCCCTACATCTTCACTATTTTTGAATAGTTTGAAGAGTATAAGTCCTGCTTTGTATTTTTCTGCAATTCTCCACGGGAGCTGTTTAAATCTGCACCAATGTTTAATGTTTTTTTAAATGCAGATTCTATCTTTCTTCTAGTAAACAGTTTGTTCAAATTAATGTTTCTCCTTATCTCTGTCTATTTCTAGACATTTGTCTATTTCTTCTAAGTTTTCCAGTTTATTAGCATGTAATTGTGACAAAATGTTCCCTTTTTTGTATATCTGAGAGAACAATTGTTATTTCTTCACTTTTATTTCTGAATTTATTTCTTTGGAGCATCTCTCTTTTCTTCATGATGCACCTGGATAGAGGTTTTTTGATTTTGCTTATCTTAAAAAGAAAACAAAAAACAAAATCATTGGTTTTACTACTTTTTGAATAGTTGTTTTTGCTCTCTAATTTACATTAACACCTGTAATATTTAGGATCATGTTTTTTTCTTTTTTTAACTTTTTTAAATTGATTTTCAATCATTTTACAAAGTTGTCTCAAAGTCCATTTTAGAGCACACTTTTTTAGGTACAATTAACATATATACATTTTTTCTCCCATTTTTTCACCTGTGAGCTGCCGTTAACGTCTTTTATATATTTCCCTGTGCTATAGAGTACAATCCTGTTTATCTATTTTACAATTTTGACCTCCCAGCCTATCTCTTCCCACACCCCACCCCTTGGCAAACAACACTTTGTATTCTCTGCCTGCGAGTATATTTCTGTTTTCTATTTATGCATTTTTTGCTAAGTTTGGTTTTGTTTTTTGATTCCACACATGAGCCATCTCATATGGTATTTTTCTTTCTATTTCTGGCTTACTTCACTTAGACTGATTTTCTCCTGGACCATCCATGTTGCTGAAAATGGCATTATATTGTCAGTTTATAAGAATGACTACTATTCCATTGTATAAATATACCACCTCTTCTTTATCCAGTCAACTGTCGATGGACATTTAGGCTGTTTCCATGTCTTGGCTATTATAAATAGTGCTGGCTATGAGCATTGGAATGCAGGTGTCTTCCTGAAGTAGGGTTCCTTCTGGATTTATGCCCATGAGCGGGATTCTTGGGTCATATAGTAAGTCTATTTCAAAGCTTTTGAGGAATCTCCATCCTGTTTTCCACAGTGGCTTCACCAACCTGCATGGCCCCCAGCAGTGAAGGACGGTTCCCTTTATTCCACAGCCTCTCCAGCATTTGTCATTTGCGGATTTTTGAATGATGGCCATTCTGACTGGTGTGAGGTGATATCTAATTGCAGTTTTGATTGGCATTTCTCTGATCATCAGTGATATTGAGCATTTTCTGATGTTCCTTTTGATCATTTGTATGTCTTCCTTGGAGAATTGCTTGTTTATGTCTTCTGCCCAATTTTGGATTGGGTTGTTTATTTTTTCTTATTCAGTTGGATGAGCTGCTTATATACTCTGGAGATCAATCCTTTGACGGTTTCATATGCAAATTTTTTCCCATTCCGTAAGTTGTCTTGTTGTTTTACTTCCGGCGTCTTTACTGTGCAGAAGCTTGTAAGTTTCATTAGGTCTCATTTGTTTATTCTTGGTTTTAATTTTTATACAAGGAAATTTATGCAATATATATTTTCTATATATTGTAACATATTTCTATATATTGTAACATATTCTCTGCATATAGTGAGACTTTTACCTCTTCCTTTCCAATTTGCATCCACTTTACTTCTCTCTCTTGTTTGATTGCTGTGGCTAGGACTTCCAAGTCTATCTTGAGTAGGAGTCGTGATAGTGTGCATTCTTTTACTTTCCTAGATTTTAGTGAGAAGAATTTGACTTTCTCACCATTGAGTACTATGCTGGCTGTAGGTTTGTTATCTATAGCTTTCATGATGTTGAGATATATTCCCTCTATGCCCACTTTGGTGAGAATTTTTATCATACGTGGGTGTTGAATTTTATCAAATGCTTTCCTGCATCTATTGAGATGATCATGTGGTTTTGGTTCCTTCTCTGGTTGATGTGCTGTATTACATTGATTGATTTGCATATGTTGAACCACCCCTGTGTCCCTGGCATGATCCCCACTTGGTCATGATGTATAATCTTTTTTCTGTGTTGTTGGATTCTATTTGCTACTATTTGGTGAGGATTTTGGTGTCTGTCTTCATCAATGATATTGGCATATGATACTCTTTTTTGGTAGTGTCTTTGCCTGGTTGTGGTATCAGGGTGATTGTGGTTTCATAGAATGACTTTGGGAATATTCCTTTCTTTTCAAACATCTGGAAGAGTTTGAGAAGGACTAGTATGAGTTCTTCTGTTATGTTTGGTAGAATTCCTCGGTGAATCCATCCAGTCATGGCTGCTATTTTTAGGGAAGTTTTATATTGCTATTTTAATTTCATTTCTGGTGCTCTGCTTTTTCAAGGGGTCAGTTACTTCTTGATTCAGTCTTGGTGGACAGTATGATCACAGAAACTTGTCCAGCTATTGTAGGTAACACAGTTTGGTTTAATATATTTTCATACTATTCTCATATGATATTCTGTTTTTCTAAATTTTGTGGTAATTTCTGCATTCTCATTTCTTATTTGGTGATTTGTACTCTCTCTCTTTTCTTCTTTTTGACTTTGGCCACAGGTTTGTCGATTTTACTTACTTTTTGGAAAAACCAGCTTTTGAATTGGTTGATTTTTTTCCTGTGTTCTTTTTCATCTCTGTGTTATTTATTTCCTCCCCTATATTTATGATTTTCTTCCTTCCCCTGTCTTTTGGGTATTTTTGTTCTTCTATTTCTAGTTCATTCTGCTGGTGGGTTAAACTGTTTATTTGTGGTTGTTCTTTTTTGAGGAAGGCCTGTATCACAATAAACTCCCCTCTCAGCACTGCTTTCGCTGTGTCCCATAAATATTGTGTGGTTTTGCTTTCATTTTCTTTTGTCTCAAGGTACATTTTCATTTCACCTTTGATTTCTTCATTGACCCATTTGTTTATTAATAACATATTATTTAATCCCTATGTTTTCATTTTTCCCCTTTGTTTCTCTGTTGTTGATTTCTAGCTTCATGGCATTGTGGTCAGTAAAGATACTTGAGGTAATTTCTAACTTCTTAAAATTGCAGAGGTTTCTTTTATGCCCAAGTACATCATGAATCCTGGAAAATGTTCCACGTGCACTTCAAAAGAATGTATATCCTATTTTGTGGGGGGGTGCAATGCTCTGAAAATATTCACCAAGGGTTATATTTCTATTGTATTATATAAATTCTCAGTTGCCTAATTTATTTTCTGTCTCGATGATCTGTCTAGTTATGTTAATGCAGTGTTGAAATCTCCAAATATGAATCCCCCTTTATATCTGTTAGTAATTATTTTATGTACTTAGGTGCTCCTATATTTGGTGCATATGTATTAACGAGTGTGCTGTCTTCATATTGTATCACTCCTTTAATCATTATAAAATGTCCTTCTTTTTCTTTCTTTATGGCCTTTGTTTTAAAGACTATTTTGTCTGAAGTCAGTACTGCAACACCTGCTTTTTTGGTTTTTCCAATTATATGAAATGCCCTTTTTCCATTCTTTCACTATCAATCTATTTGTGTCCTTCTCTCTGATGTGGGTCTCTTGTATGCAGCATTTTAAAGGTTCTTGCTTTATCATCCAGCCGGCCACTCTATGACTTTCGACTGGAGCATTTAGTCAAATAACATTTACAATAATTGATGATAGGCTTGTGTTTATTGACAATTTGAACTTTCCTTTGCAGTTGATTTGGTATTTACTCTTTGTTCCTTTCATCTTCCTTTTATGGTTTGGTAAATTTGCTTTGTATTATCATGAATTTTTTTTTGTTTTAGTGACACCCTGATAAGTTTTTGTCTTCTAGTTACCCTTTTTTATAATTCCCTTAGACCATTAATATAACTGTTTTTATTAAATGGGTAGTAACATGATCTCAAACCCATCCTACCGAGAATAAACAATTTTAAAAGGAAAGACCAAAAAATAAATTCTCTATTTTCCTGTCTCCCTTTCCCACTCTCAATGATTTGTATGTGTTGTTTTAAAATTTTGTGTTTATTTTATTTGTAATTCATGAGTTATCACCTTTCCAGCTGTGAGTTTCAAATTTCTGTTGCATCCTGCTACTTTTCTTTTTAGAGAAGGCCTTTCAATAATTCTTTTAGCTTGGGTCTAGATTTGCTGAACTTTTGAAGCTTTTTCAAGTCTTAGAAATTCTTTATGTCTCCTTCTACCAAAAAGGATAGCCTTGCTGGTTAAAGTATCCTAGGATATAACTTTTTTTTCATTCAGGACTTTGAATATATCTTGCCACTCCCTTCTGGCCTGTAGTATTTTTGTAGTGAAATCACCTGGGAGCCTAATGGGGATTCCCTTATAACTCACTCTTTGCTCTTCTCTTGCTGTCTTTAGGATCATTTTTTATCCATGACTCTGGCCATCTTAATTATATGTCTTGGTTTGGGTGTATTTGGGTTCTTCCTGTTTGGGACACTCTGATCTTCCAGTATTGGATATCTGATTCCTTCTTTAAGTTTGGGAAGTTCTCAGTCATGATTTCTACAAAAATATTTGTAATCCCCTTTGATCTTCTTCCCCTTCTGGGACATTTATCATGCCAAATTTGGCATGCTTTCTATTTTCCCATAGGTCCCTTATGCTTTTTTCATTACTTTCTCATTGTTTCTCTTGTAGCTCTACTGTTTGGGTGCTTTCTATTGTCCTGTCTTCTCAGTCACTAATTCGTTCCTCTGCGTTATATAGTCAGCTTTGCTACGCCTTTAAATCATTCCTCATCTCAGTCAACAGGTTTACCTATTCTACTCGGTTCTTCTTTATAGCTTCCATTTCATTTTTGACATATTTATTATGTCTAAACACTATCTCTTTTATTTCTTTCAGTACTTAGATCACTCCATTTTTGAAATCTTCATCTAGTAGGTATCGATGTCTATTTCACTGATCATTCTTTCAGGGGATTTCTCTTGTTCTTTTAATTGGGAATGGTTTCTCTGCTTCTTCATCTTTCTACTACCTCTCTGGCACTGATTTTTATGAAGTATCAGTTATATACTGTGGTCCTAAAGGAGTATGTCTACCTAATGACAATGTAATAATACAACTTAGAAAACAGAAAAAAGAGAGAGAGAGATAAGGAATTTTAAAGATGGGAGAAATAAAGCTTTGAAGACATTGTATAATGAATAATATTAAAGCAATTTGAAGCAGAGTTTGAAAAGTAATAATAATAAAAATATTTTAAAAAATTTCAAAGGGATTAAAATGGTGGTATATATAATTGAATAAGAAGTAAAAATTAAGAGGATAATAGAAAATGGAACAGGTAAAAACAGATTAAAACAAGGGGGTGGTCTGTGTACTCCTGAGGACTGTGTACTTTTAATGTGAAATCTTTCTGTATTCATCCTGATTTGGAAGTTCATCTTGCTGTTTCCAGAGGCCCTCCATTGGAGCCCTCATCTGTGCTGCTCCCAGAGCATTTTGGCAAGCAGATCGCTTCTACACTAAACACTGGTTCAGATGCAGCTCTCTTTACTTTGGGCTGGCTTGTCACAATCAACAGGCACATGAAAATGGTCAACATCACAAACCATCAGAAAAATGCAAGTCCAAAACACAATGAGATTTTATGTCACTCCTGTCAGAATGACAATGATCAAACTGGTAACAAATATAAATATTGGTGAGGATGTAAGGAAAAGAACCTTGATCCATGGCTTGAGTGAATGTAAATTTGTACTGCCACTGTGGAAACACTGTAGAGTTTTATCCAAAAATTAAAAATGAAATATGATCCAACATTTCCATATCTGGATACTTATTCCAAGAGAATAAAAACACTAATCAGAAAAGATATATTCAACCCTATACTCACTGCCGCATTATTTACAATAGCGAGGACATAGAAGAAAACTAATTGCTCATCAAAAAATGATGGATAAAGAAAATGTCTGTTGAATATGACACAACACTGTAAAATGATTATGAATCAATAAAAATGTAAAAAAAAAAGAAAAGAAAATGTCTGTTAATAGTGTATATATCTAACCATCTGTTAACTAAAGATTTATCTATATTTGTATATCTATATATGCATACACTCTAAATATGTATATATATATGCTCACTGTATATATATATATATGCACACACACACATAAAATTTTAATGGGTCATAACTCAGCTCTAAAATGTATAAGTTCTTGCCATTTGCAACAAATGGGTAGACCAAGAGTGTAATATGCTAAGTGAAACAAGTCAGATAGATAATGACAAATGCTGAATTATTTTACTCATATTTGGAATTTAAAACAAATTAACATAACAAAACAGAAAACGAGTTATAGATACAGAAAGAAATAGGTTGTTCACAAGAAGGAGGGAAATGTGGTGAAGAAAAAGAAAGAGTTGAGGAAAACTAAGAGAGAAAATTTTCCAGTTGCAAATTAAATGAGTCAGGGACAAGAAAATTCCTGTACGGGGAATAGTCAATAACTATGAAATATCTTTAAATAGCAACATATAATAATTAGATTTATTGTGATCAGTTTGAAATGTATTAAAATTTGCAAACATTTTGTTATGTAAGAGAAACTAACACAGTGTTATACATTAAAGTACACTTCAAAAACAAACAAACATACTTATAGAAAAAAAGCAGATTTGTAGTTAACAGAGGCAGGGGTTGGGAAAGCAGAATTACATTAATGCATTCGAAAGATACATATCTCCAGCAGTTAAATAAACGTGTTCAAGGGATGCTACGTATTAACATGGTAAATACAATCAATACTGTTTTATGTTATATATGAATGTTGTTAAGAGAGCAGACACTAAGGATTCTCATCACAACCAAAAGACAAATTGTATTTCTTTAATACTGTATCTAAAGGAGATAATGTGTTCTCCCTAAATTTGCTATAATATTTACTTTATGATACATGTAACTCAAATATCTACCCTGTGAACCAAACCTTACACAATGTGTTATGTCAAATATATCTCAATAAAAGCAGAAGGAAAAATGGAAAAACAATGATCATTGTTTCCCATGTCATTTCTCATGATTGTTTTTGCAGCAAGTAATCTTGAGTCATGATAGACTTATCCTAGATAAAGATACTAATAAATAAGTGATTCTGATAAATTATACATAAAGATACTAATATAAATAGTGTTTTACCATGCATTAAACTTTCTTCATGTTAAAAGCCCACTGATTCTGTAGGCATCAAAATTTCACTCTGTGTATTCATCTGAGATTAGGGAATGGCTACAAATTTAACCATGGCTGCGTTTGCTGTGAGTGATAATGTTCACTGTCTCTGACCAAAGGTCTCATCTCCCCAACAACATCAGTAAGAAAGGAACATGCTAGGTTGCTAAAAATCTCAGCATGGTAAAATCTCAGAACTCCTACAATTCTTAACTGTTTTGCAATGGGAATGCAATACTGACAAAAACTTGATTTTGGATAACAATATGGTGTTTTCTCATGGTTGCATTAGGGGATGTGAAGATAATCCCTGGGATCCACAAGAAACACCCTCGCTCAAGTGCTGGCAAAGAACTGTAAATGTTCTGCATTATCAGGACTGAGGACTGCTTTCAAAATAATGACTATGCTCACTGTATTCCAGGTAGTCCAACGAAAGAAAGGTTATTGGTATTTGTAGTTGAACGGGAATATATCAGCAGTTCAAACTCTATAAACTTGTCAACGGGTGTTCAAAGCCAAAATAAGTCATGTCAACAATGAGAATTAAAAGAAAAAATTCTTGGACATAAGCTTAAATTAAAAAGGAGACACAGTCCTGTAATGGGCTCTGGGGATTGGAGAATGTATATGCCTCAGTCCAATTCAAGGGTTTAGTGGCTTGGCCCTAGCATTAGCTCGGGATTCAATGAACAGTTAACAGTGTACTGGGAGAAATATAATCTACCTTTCCCTGATCGGAAGAGAATCTGGTGGCTCAATGAAACTCTTAATTCACAGACATTCTGAAAGGTACAAAGGAATGATTCACTGATGACTCAACTAAGACAAACTTAGTTACTGCTTAACAATCCATCTTCACACACACACAGAGTGGTAGACAGATTTGTAGTATTTAGTGGGAAGAATTCAGTGGGCAGAGCTCAGAGAATAGTTTTCAAAGCACCAGCCAACTTTTGTACTTTTGCCAATAGTCTAGATTTCTCAGGTAGAAAACTAGAGATGGACAAACAATAAACTTCTTTAGGATTTCTAATTTTGAAAGTAAACTGTAGCTTTTGACTAATCAGTGTAGAACCTTGTTATGATGATCACTATAAGACCCACTGTGTGATAAGAGAGTTTGAAACAAGCTGCTCAACCAGCCCATCTTAACCCCAGACTGCTAATTTAAGCAACAACATAGCCACCATTAGATTTGAGCTGACAAACATTAAAGCTTGATGTTTCTGTTATAGGAAAAACCACTGCTGTCCAGACACTGATCTCCTGCTGCAAGTGGGCTCTTTTCTTCTCTTGGTAAAGGTCATATTGGTGGGATGTTGCTAGAGCTTACCCTGGCCAATTTGACCATTCTCCAGATTTTCACAGTCTTTCTTCACAACTGGTGACACATTTTCAGGACTCAATGTTGTCATTCCAGTCTTATCAGCTGACACTGGCTGCATGATTGTGAGCAGAAGACTTAGGCTCCCTCTCCTTGCCTACACTTTTTCCAGAATTTCAGCTCATTTCAAATTCTGAAAATGCTTCACCTTTTATTTTAAATTAATGGGAAATAGACAAAGTCTTCCATGAATATATTATATTTCCTAATATCTGCAAAAATTTGGTATTCTTGCAGTTGCACAAATTTCTAATTCTACCACCCTCACCTCTTTTTAGTCCACACAGTTTAGATTGCAATTTAGTTACTGAATATGACCACCCCAACCAAGGGGCTAGTACCTTTTAGATAGTTCTTGTGTGAATGTTAGAAGGGGCACAAGTTATTTGGGGTGTATAAATCTACATTAAATGTTTGCAATGGCAGGGTCTCTTCTGGACAAAGCTCTGATTCTAAGAAGTCAATTAATTAGAAGGCAGTATAATTATTAGAATGGGGAAGAATATCAGCTATTTTGAGGTGGATGGATGATGAAGTGACAGGAAAAAATCCAGCAAATGAGAATGGAATGCTTTATGCCTCTGGAGGCATGAATTAAGAAGAAAATAATACTTTGTCTTCTGTACCTACCTCCAATTACTGTGTTGAGTGACTAGTCCTTGGGCTACGAAAAGAGCAAGATTGTGGTGAAGAGTAAAGACCATAACGAAACAGTTTGAAAACCATGAGAGTTTTATTGTTTCAGGAAAGTAGATTTTGCTTAAAGTAAACATGTACTTTTCATTCACTAAATACTAAAATGCATCCTGTGGCATGTGCTGTGCTTACAGTGCTGGTATGCAAGTTAGACAAGGAAAGGGGGATAGACAGAAAGTATCTGGAGGAGGTGATTTCTGTGCTGAGACTGGAAAAATCTAAATAGGTAAAAGGAGGATATCCTTTGCCCAAGGATGAGCTTGAGTAAAAGTTCTGAGGTTGGATTTAATATGGTTGATAAGCATTTGCCTGGATGTATCTCCAGAAACAGTGAAACATAAGGATATGTCAAATTAGTCAGATGCCAGATGTATAATGAAATGACTAAACTCTGTTGAGTTTGTGGGCTTAGAGTTGGAAAGGCATTATGTGCCACCCTGAGGATGTAAGCATGTCTTTGGCTGGAACAAAAAAGAAACATAAAATATTCACTTGAAAATATAGTGTTGACTCTTGAGGGGAGGAAAAGAAACCACCAATTTGAATGCTTTGAAAACAGCACAAAGAAGACAATAGATAAAATTACTTCTTAAGTTCTACCACATTCTGAATGTGCCATCTGAGAATACATCATGTGACTTTTATGATACCAGATATGACATAATAGAGACCATGATTCCTGGGCCGGTTCCTGCATTTATATCCTGTTCCAACATATCCTAACTAAACACATTTAATACTTTCCAGGATGAACCAGAAACAACTTAGTAATTTTCCCTCTCTCCATGTTTTGGTCTTTTTACAAATTCTTCCATTTTCCTCTTTTCCTTACAGAAATTATTTAAATTTACACCCATATTGTTCCATCGAATGATCATATCAATCAAATATCTCTTTTTTTCTTTAAATGGTAACTTAGTCTCCCGTTTAACTCATTAATCCATTTTTTTTAAAAAAAGGATAATAAATGTACACAACTATGTTTATTTTTCAAATAAGAAAATTGCAGATATTAGTCGACATTTGCCAACATCAATTTTAATCTTTGTTATCCTGCATAATCTGGTAGTCCTCTGATAGATCAGTTGTAATTAGGATGACATTCATAACCTGAAGATGTCTGATGAGTTGGCCTTGAAAGAGATGTAGCTGATGTATCAGCTATCAATGGCACTAGAAACCGTGGTGTTCTCCCTTGTTGAAATTTAGAAAAACGACCTTCATTGGCAGATATGTTGTGATATCTTTTTGGAAAAGTACAAGGCTCCACAATTAGTCCAAAATAATTGCTCTGTATGGGAGAAAAGATGCTGTACTTAGAGTAGAATTTGTAGTTGTAATGAAGTTCAAAACACGGCCATTTGCTTCAGTGTAGCTGCTTTGAGAGTGCTCATAGACAGTGGTCAACTGATTGAAAATAGCACTTTGATCCACTGCAATTTGTTCTGGTGGTCTAACTGACATTGATGATAGAGGAGAAAAATCACCTTGATTGGGGTAGTTGTATCACCAATTATGTGGCTAGTAGAGGGCTTCCTTATTAGAGCCATGTTTAAATTTGGAGAAGGTAAAAATGCACTTTCTCCACTAGTGTCATACACAAAATCAGAATTATGTTTACCAACATTACCTCCTCCTTTAAAGAGCTTCTTGTTGAAATCTTGAGACGATGAAGATACCAGAGAGGCATTTTTAATCCCAATTCTTCTTTTAATTCTCACTAAAAGCTTGTGACAGGCTCTTTTAAAATTTGGATTATGGTAGAACTGCAGCTACAACCAAAAAAGAAAGATTTTTAATAATATATTAGAACAAAATACAACACTACAATAAGCCTAACCTATAAAACCTCAGATTTCACGTTTACAATGCAAAGATAATATCATCAAAATATGAACATTGCTGACGATATTTTGAAGTTCCTTGTTTGGAAAATACACATTTAAATAGTACAGTCATCAAATTTAAGACGTTAGCATTTGCAGTAACGGAGAATGCCACTTTTTAAAAGCAGCTTTAATATCTTTATTTAGATTTCTGATAAGATTCATAGTTGCAAGCAAAGTTTCTCATAATCTTGAATAGTTAATGCACTGTCATCATTTTTAGAAAAATAAGGATTTTAACCTTTGTAGTTTTATACAATTTTCAAAATCAAGCTTTACATTTATATTGCCATTGATTGATGTACAAAATAAAATTTTATGCATAAGTTACCAAATCGGAACTAAAATTTCTGAATACCTTGCTTAAAACAGAGACTTCTTTTCCTTGTGCCAGAAAGTCAGCTAGATAAGCAGATCTTTGAAAATTCTGCGTCACTTTACTAAACCCATAAAGGTTAAGCCGTGTAACTAAACTTTTCATGCTTCCAGTTTCAAATATTCTGAAAGGGGCCTTTCTTTTCAAAACTTACTTCTTAAAGACATCTTCATCAATCACTATGGAAGTTACATTATCATCCCACCAGATGGATTTAAATTGGTCACTCCCAGCCATTTTCCAGAGTTTTCTTGGGAATGTCAGAGGACAAAAATCATTATCTTCATTTGGTTCCGAGACACAATGTGTGTAACATGGCCTTTTTATCAAGGATTCTTCAGACAAAGTCTGAAAAGCATTTTCTTCAATCACAGACCACAAGTCCAAGTGCGCAGAGAATGTTTGATCACACAATAGAGATCTACCAGAGTTTCCTGAACCCAGTTGGTCCAACTTAAGGAGACACATCTTGAATTTCTGAAGAAATATGCTCCATCTCAAAAAATTTTTCTACAGCTTCATTTCTAATCTGCATGATTTTGAGCACTGCAGCTTCAAATGCTGCTTTAGCAGGCCTGCAAGTTAAACTGTTAGGCCATCAAAATGGTTCTCAACCTGAGAGGCTGTGACATCACAAAATGGCAGGTCTTCTAGCAACTCAAGTGGAACATTCAGCCAGTGTTTCCTTCTCATTCATCCAGTTAAAATGAAACATATAGGATGTTTAATTTTATAGTGTGATGTGGAAATAATTTCCCCACAAAATCTTTTTAAATAATTTAATTTGGGGTCTATGAAATGAAACCAATCTCCTTCCTTTTGTACACAAATTTACACCAGATTGGTGAACAGAGTATAAATATGAAAAAAATAAGTAAAATAATTTTAAAGTTTTGGTATTTAACTTGAAATTTGTCTAAAACCTGTGCAGAAAAGGTATAACTATTTTATTATCATTTGTAATTGAAGTGAAACAAAATTTGATTTGGAAACGGAAGTATTTATTTATCTGTGTACTTTACAATAAGTAACTCTATATTTAAAACTTCAGCAGAAAAAATATCAATTTATTTGTTATGTTTATAAATAAATGGTAAATATATATGAATTAAAATTAGATTAAAATAATCAATCAAATTTAAGAAATCCCAAAGGGGAGAATTTTTGTTTTAATTTGTAATTCAGTGCTATAACTAAAACAAATGAAATTTAATATTCTACTTTAAAATAACACAAGAGAAAATCTTACGGTACCTTACAAATGTTTATTTTTACCATTCTTTCACTCAGAGGTTTTTCAGTCCCTAGAAGGAATAAATTTTCCTTTCATTTTTATAATCCATATATTTGTTGCTTCTGTTAAGTGTTTGAAAATGTCTTTGATAAATACAGTTATGCACAAAGTCCTGGTTTCTATAAGCAGTGACTCCATTAAGGGGCAAACAATCAAAAAACAAGGAAATAACAGTATATGTGGGTTGGGGTGCAAAAGAACTGGTAATGCATTTTAGGAAGCAATATGTTTCCCATTCCTGAAACATTTGTCATTGTTAGTATAATACGGCATTTTAAGGCATCTCTTTTGTGCACTAAATGTAAATAATAGCTATGAGCTGTATCAGTAAACTGTAGTAAATCCAGTTCTACCAAAAGTTATACTTTTTTTAGAAATAAATTCCATTAAACATAAGCCAAATTCAAAACGAGGGAAAAACTTTTTAAATAAATATATATACACTAAAGCTACAATGTAAATTTTTCCTTCTGTATGTGTATATTCCATTATAAATAAATTTTAGCAACCAGAATTCATTACATTTTATAAGTATTATAAACTACAGTTAACTGTGATTTATTCCAGACCCATAAATATTATTTTACATACACAAATCAAAAAGTGTGATACCATCCCTTACAAAACAGAGAATTCAAAAGTAACAATCTCAAAAAATGTAAGAAAATTATTGACAGAACTGATCTTAACTTTTGTATACAATAAATTCTTAACAAATTCTCTCTGGATAGAATATAACTAAAAATAATAAAAGCCATATATGAAACACCCATGACTAACATCAAGTTCAATGTGAACATACAGGAAGGTTTTCCTCTGGTCCAGTACTACAGAAAAGTAGCTCATTCTCACAAGTCCTAAATTACACTACTAGAAGTCCTAGCCAGAAAAACTAGTCAAGAAAAAAGATAAAAGGCATCCAACTTGTAAACAGGTAGTACAAATTTTACAGATGACATAATTATACATAGATGGAAAATACCATATACTCCTCCAGTGACTGTTAGAAATAGTCAAAAAAACTTAGTAAACTTGCAGAATACAAAATCAATATACAAATATATGTTGCATTTTTATATGCTAACAACAAATTATCAGAAAGAGAAATGAGGAAAATAATTGTGTGTATATTTATACCAAAAAGAATAAAAAAGGAATAAAATTGATAAGTGAAATAAAAGGTCTAAACATAGATCTATATATTACACGTGCAAGAAAAATAAGTAAACAAAATAAATAAAAGATATTCTGTGCTCATAGATTGTATACAATG
Source organism: Vicugna pacos (assembly GCF_048564905.1). NCBI lineage: Eukaryota > Metazoa > Chordata > Mammalia > Artiodactyla > Camelidae > Vicugna > Vicugna pacos. Next base: position 4,149,002 of record NW_027328734.1, read on the forward strand.
TAAGGAAATACTCTAATCTATCTTTCACATGTTCAATCTCCCCTGCACTACGTATTCAGGAGAATGTCTATTCTTCATTTTATGCTCTTGCTTTTTCATGTATTTTTTCATGGGTTAATTGATCATAGGTGTGAGGGATTATATCTGGTTGCTCTATTCTCTTCTATTGATGGGTGTCTGTTTTTGATCCAGTATCTTGTTTTTTAAATTACTAAAGCTTTAGAGGACACTTTAACATCAGAGTATTTTACACTATTAGATTTAATACACTTTTTAAAAATTATTTTGTCAATTCATGATCTTTGTGGTTACATATAAATTTTGAAATTATTTCTTCTATTAAATGGAAAAATCTCATGAGTATTTTGAAATGAATCACACTAAATGTAGATTGCTTTGTGTTGTATGTTTGTTTCAACCACATAGTTTCACATCATTAACATTAGACATCTTTTCATTTCTTTGGATCAGATTTAATTTCTTTCATCAATGTTTTCTATTTTTTAATGTATAGGTTTTCATCTTATTTGTTACCTTGATTTTAGGTATTCTTTACATATATATATATATAATTATATACATTATATTTGTAAACACATTTCCTACACAAATACAACAGCCAGAAAGCAGTGGCAAGACATATTCAAAGTCCTGAATGAAAGGAAGCTGTAATCTAAAGTAATTCATCAAGCAAGGCTATACTTTAGAATAGAATGAGAGATAAATAACTTTCATAAAAGTAAATACTAAAAGAAATTAGCAACAGAAAAAGAAAAATGAAAGATCTACCCTAAAGAAAAGAAGCAGGATGCTATAGAAAGGAGAAAGGCATAATTAGAAAGTCAAAAGCTACAATGACATACAATAGAATATACATGATATTTTAAAACTGGACATCAAAATTTCTAAGGTACAGAGTGTGAAACAGGACAATTCAGATTATTTTCTTCTTGTTTCTCTTCTCTGTAGGAGGGGTTAGAATTTGTATTCCTATCAGTCAAAATAAATATATATAGTAAAGAGTCAATATACATATAAAACAGAATAACCATAAGTCAAAAACTTACAATGAAGTCAAAAAGCCAAAAAGAAACCAAGATTATAAAAGAAAACTAATCAAGCCACAAAAAGAAAATGAAATGAACAAAAAGTAAATACAAAATCATCTGGGAAATGAAGATCAAAATGGAAATAAACAACAGTGTATCAATAATTATCACAATTGTTAATAGACTACGTGCTTTAATCAAAAGATATATATTGTCAGATGGGATAATATAACAAAACCCTACATTATGAAGCATACAAGAGACCCACTTTAGTAAGAGGAACACACATCAATTGACACTCAGAAGATGGAAAAATATATACCATGCAAATGGACATGACAAGAAAGCAAGACTATCAGTACTGACTTCACACAAAATAGACTTTACAAGAAAGGCCATAGAGAAAGATAAACAAGGACATGATATAATTATTAAAGGAGCAATACAAAATGAGGGTATTATACTCATTAATATATATGCACTCAATGTAGGAGCAACTAAATACGTAAAGCAAATACTAATAAATAAAAAGGGAGAAATTGGAGGGAACACAATCACAGTAGGAGACTATAACTCCCCATTACCATAACTAGACTGGTATTTCAGACAGAAAATTAATAAGGGAACAAAGATACTAAAAGTTACGATGAAATAATTGGAGTTGGTTGATATTTTCAAAACAATAATTCTCCCCAAAGCAGAATATACATTCTTTTCCAGTGCACATGGAACATTTTCTAGGAAAGATTATGTACTCATGCACAGAAGAAGCCTCAACAAATTTAAGAAGATAAAATTATTTCAAGCATCTTTTCTGAGTATAAAACCATGAAAGTAGAAATGAATCATAGAAAAACAGGGACAAAAAATGACACCATGTAGATTAAACAACATGGTACCAAAACAAGTATGGGAGGTGAAGAATTAATATAAGAAATTAAAAAATATTGAGAAATATTACAAAACCCTATGTAAAATATATTGTATACAGATAAAGCATGCTTAAGAGGAAAGTTCATAGTGACAATGCCCTCCTTAAAGAAGAAGAGCAATTTCAGATAAATAATCAAACGTTCTATGTACACTAATCATGAAAAGAAGAGCAAACAAAACCAAAAGTCAGCAGAAAGAAGGAAATAATCAAGATCAAGTAAGAAAGAATTGAATTAGACTTTAAAATATAGAAAAAATCAAACATTTTTTAAATAGTAAACAAAATTGACAAAACTCTGGACAGACTCATCAACAAGAATAGAGAGAGAACACAAATAACATAAGAAATGACAATGTAGAAACTACAAAAAGTACAACAAATTTGCAAAATATCATAAGGGACTACCATGAGCAACTATATGGAAACAAACTGGAAAACCAGGAAGAAATGCAGAAGTTTCTGGAAACATTCAGCCCACCATTTTTGCATTAAGAAAATATTGACCATTTGAACACACAGATCACCAGAAATGGAATATAATTATTAATAAAATAAAAAATCTCTGCAAACAAAATTCAGACCCCAATAGCTTCACTGGGAAATTTGACCAAACATTCAAAGAAAAATCCATACCACTCCTCCTCAAACTTTTCCAAAAGCTTGATATGGAGAGAGTACTCCCAATCTCACACCATAAGGCCAACATCAACCTGACACCAAAACCTGACAAAGACACTACCCCAAAAGACAACAATAGGCCAATATCATTGATAAAAATAGATGTAAAATTATTTAAGAAATTATTAACAAACAGAATCCAACAGTATGTAAAAAAACATTATAAACCATGGCCAAGTTAGGTTCATACTAGGAACACAAGGATGGTTGAACATATGCAAATCAATCAGTCAATTGTGATACACCATATCAACAAAAGAGAGGGCAAAAAACCACATGATCATCTCAGTAGATACAGAAAAAGCATTTGAAAATATTTAACACTTATTTGCAATAAAAGTTCTTACCACAGTGGGCATAGAGGGACCAAATCTCAACATAATGGAAGCTATTTATGACCAACATATAGCCAACAAAATACTCAATGGTGAAACCCTGAAAACCTTCCCACAAAACCTGAGACAAGACAAGGTTGCCCATTCTCATAATTTCAATTCAATATAGTCTCGGAAGTCCTAGGCACAATGATCAGGCAAGAAAAAGAAATAAAATGATTCAGACTAGAAAAGAAGAGGTAAAATTTTTATGATATGCAGACATGACAGTATATAGAGAAACTGTAAAAGCTTCACAAAAAATACTTGGGTTAAAAAAGGAACTGGGCAATGTACCCAGTGTAATGTACAAAAACCAATTACATTTCTTTACACTACCATTGAATCAACAGGAAAGAAAGTATAGAAACAACCGATTTTATAACTGCACCCAAAAGTATTAAGTGCTTAAGAATATATCTGCCCAAGGAGGTGAATATCTTAAACTTGGACAACTAGAAAACATTGATTGAGGAAATCAAGGAAGATTTGAAGAATTGGAAAGATACCCAATGGACTTGTAATGGAAGAAACAAAATTGTAAAAATGGCCATACTGCCCAAGGCAATCAACAAACTTAATGTGATTTCCTATAAAATTATGCAAAATATTTCTTTTTAGGACTGAAACAAATGATCCTAAGATTTACACAGAGTGATAAAAGATCCATAATTTCCAAAGCAATATTCAAAAAAATGAAAGAGGCTGGAGGAATAAACCACCAGGTCTCCATACACTATTGCAGAGCTACAATAATCAAAATGACAGATATTGGTACAGAAACAGGCATATGGACCAATGGAACAGAATAGAGGGCCTAGGAATAAATCTACAGGCCTATGTTGAATTAATCTATCACAGAGAAGCCAAGAATATGACAGAGAAAAGATCATCTCTTCACCAAATGTTGTTGGGAAATCTGGATAGCAGCATACAGTGTAGTTAGAACACTCCTTCACTCCATGCAAAAGAATAAACTCAAAATATCTTGTAGACATAAATGTAAGGTAAGACACAGTAAATCTCCTAGAAGAAAACATAGGCAAAACACTCTGAGATAAATCGCAGCAATGATCTCCTAGAACAGCCTACCCAGGTAATGGATGTAAGAGCAAAATTAATAAATTGGACCTAATTAAACTTATAAGCTTTAGCACAGCAAAGGGGATCATAAACAAAGCAAAATGACAAGTTACAGGACTAAAGAAAATATTTTAATGTGATGCAACTGACAAAGTCTTAATTTCCAAAATGTAAAGACTTCATACAATCTTATAATAATTAAAAAAAAAGAAACCCCATCTGAAAATGGGCAGAAGCCCTAAACAAGCAATTCTCCAATAGAGACATACAAATGCCACACAGATACATGAAAAAAAAATTGCTCACTATCATTATCAGAGAAGGGCATTTTAAAACTATAATTAAATATCACCTCACAATATTCACAATGGCCATCATTCAAAAATCCACAAACAATAAATGCTGGGGAAGATGTGGAGAAAGTGAACCCTCCTACACTGATGGAAGGAATGTAGATTCGTGCAGTCATTGTGGAATACAGGATGGGGATACCTCAAAAGAATAAAAGTAGACTTAACTTACAAGCCAGCAATCCCACTTCTGGGTATATATCAAAGAGAACTCTAATTCAAAAAGACACCTGCACCCCAATGTAATTAGCAGTGCTATATACAACAGCCATGACATGGAAGCAACCTAATTGTCCAACAACTAATGACAGTATTCAGAAATTATGCCGTACTTACAAAATGGAATAATATTCAGCAATATGAAATGATAAAACAATGACATTTACACCAAAATGGATGTCCCCATAAAGTGACATTCTAATTCAAGTAAGACAGAAAGAGAAAGAAAAATAATACATGACATGACATATGTGGAATCTTAAAAAAATATTTGGATGAGAACACAATGATTTCATCTACAAAACTTAAGCACACTCACAGACCTAATAAAAATTTTATGATTACTGCGGAAAGGGGCTTTGAGAGGATTTATTTGGGAGCTTAAGTTTTATAAATGTTATCCACTATATATAAAAATAGATTTTTTCAAAATTTATTTTGTATGACACTGGGCAGTAAGTTAAATATTGTGAAGTAACCTTTAAAAGGTACACAAATGTATGCATGTACGGGAACACTGTGCAATACACCACAGATTGACACATAGTAAATGGAAGTACTTCAATGATAAATAAATGAATAAATGTGTAAATAAATAAATAAATAAATAAATAAATAAATAAATAAATATAAATAAATAAAATCTAAATAAAAATATTTAGTAATAAATGTAATACAAAGATTCACACTATATAACTTTCACCTCAAAATCTAAGAGAAAACAGAAAGAAAAAAGAAGAAAATTGAATGAATGAGAGTACGGCAAATAACAAGAGAAACAACTGAAAATATAAAAAAAAAATACCTAAGTCTGTTTCTTTTAAACATTAAGTGGACAAACGTTTATGTTGGCTAAGAAAATGAAGACTCAAATAAAATTAGAAAAAAAAAGAGAAGATATTACCACTGATGTTGTAGAGATGCAAAAAATCATAAGAAATTACCACTAGACAACGATTTGAATGACTTAGAACAAAAGACAAATTCCCAGTAACGTATGTCTTCCAATACTGAATCAAGAAGGAATAAGAAAGTTAAATAGAGCAAAAGTGCGTATGAGTAAATCAATAATCCAAACTTCCCAAATCAGAAAAACTTTACAAGACGACATTACTGGTGAATTCTGTCACACATTTGAAGGCAATTTTTCACCAATTCTTCCCCAAATCTTCCAAGAATTTGAAGGGGTAAAAGATTCCAAACATGTTTTATGATGACAGCTTTATTTGCATAAAAATGATAGAAAGGACATTATATGTAAAATATAGAATATTATTCCTGAAGAACATATATGCCAAAATTCTCAACAAAACTCAAGCAAAATGAATTCAACAACGCATTTAATGTATAATACACATACATGAGTAAAGGGATAATCCCTGGGTTTAAGGATACTTCAAAATACTCAAATCGATAAAGGTGACATACCACACTAATAGAATGAGAAATAAAACTCATATAATCATCTCAATACGTGTGGAAAGAGCATTGTATATAATGCATCATACATTTAAGTTACTCCCAACAAATTTAATTAACCCTGTCAGTGCCACGATATAATATACACACAAACAGTGTGTGAAGAGAAGCGAAGCAGTTCTCTGTTTTTTTTGATTTTTAGAAGAAGGGTTTATATAGGATACGCAAAATGCCTCGCATATCATCTAAGTTATAACAATGTTAATAATCTTAAGCTATTTATGTTCCCATGCTCCTGCAGTAAGCACAGGATGTTAAATAATCAAAAATTGTATTAAAGATCATCACAGAACTTCATTAAGTAGGCCATCTCTTATCCAGCCAGCTGTGCTTGTCTTAGGTTGTCCTCCTCTGAGGATCTTACCCATCATAGGCTATCCAGCCATCCATACTGGATACATTGATTAGGCCATTTCTTATCCAGCCTGGATATGTGACATTCCTCACAGATTGTTTATCAGTTCAGCCCAAGGGCTTATTCTCTAGAGCCTTCAGACAGGGGCCTACAAACTCAACATCCCTTGACAGAAAAATGGATGAAGAAAATTTGATATATATATGAATGGTATCAATACTATGCATTCCTATCAACAGTGTCCATGGTGTTCCTTTATCTCCACAATCTCATCAGTATCTATTTCTTTTCATTTTGATGAGAGCCTTCTGACAAGTGTGAGGTCTTTTCTCATTTTTGGTTTATGACTTTCGTAATAATTTATAACTCTGAACATACTTTAATGTGTCATTTAGCCAACTCTATGTTTTCTAAAGAAAATTGATTCAGATCTATGTATTCACTTCTTATGAACATTTATTTAATTGGATTTTTTTGTCTTTTTTGTTGTTGATGTGGCATAAAAGTTTGCCATATATTTTGGATATTAACACTAGATTGGAAAATATAATTTGAAAATATATCCTCCCATTATGTTTGTTAATTTTTCATTTTATTCATCATTTCTTCTGCAGTGTAAATCTGTTTAGAGTGATACAATCTTATTTTGTTAGTTTTGCTTCTGCTTCCCTTGCCAGAGGAGACATATGTAGAATCATATTAAGTCCAATGTCAGACTGTACTTCTTATTTTTTACTCTAGGATTCTTTGTTTTCAGGATTTATGTTTTATATGCCCACGAGTGGGATTGTTGTGTCATATGAAAGGTCTAATTTTATTATTTAAAGGAACTTCCATACTGGTTCCAAAGTGGTTTCGCCAATTTTCATTCCCACCAACAGCGTTGGAGAGTTCCATTTTCTCCCCAACCACCCCATTCTTTACTATTTGTAGACATTTGAATGACAGACTTTCTGAATAGTGTGAGCTAAAACATTATTTTATTTTTGTCTTGCATTTGTATAATGATTAGCAAGGTGAGCATGTTTTCTTTTTCCTGTTTGTCATCTGTGTGTCTGCTTTAGAGAATTGTTTACTGCTCATTTTCTGGCTGAGTTGTTTGTAGATTTTTGAAATGGAGTTGTATGAACAATGTGTGTATTTTAGAAATTAGCCTCTTGTTGATTGCATTGTATACTAATGTTTTCTCCCATTTGGAAGTTCATCTTTCATTTTGTTTATTTTGCTGTGTAGAAGATTTTCAATTTAATTAGGACCTTTTTGTTTATTTTGTTTTTATTGTTTTCAGCTTGGGAGTGTGAAATAAGAAAATTTTGCTACAATTTATGTCTTGTTTTCCTTATGTTAGTTTCCAGGATTTTTATTGTGTAATATATTATATTCAGAAATTTAAAGCATTTTGAGTTTATTTTTGTACAGTGTGAGGGAGTGTTCTAATTTCATTGATTTACTTGTAGCTGTCTAGCTTTCTCAACATCACTTGCTGAAGACTGTCTTTAAGGCATTGTATATTTTTGTTTCCTTTGTCATCATTTAGTTGACCATAGGTGTGATATTTTATTTCTGTCTCTGTGTTACTTTCCAGTGATATAGATATTTGGTTGTTTTCCAGCATTGTGGTGTTTTGATTACGGTATTGTTGCAATATAGTCTGAGATCTGGGATGGTTATAGGTTATGCCTCCAACTTTGTTCTTTTAACTCATTGTTTCTTTTGCAGTTCTGGTTCTTTTGCAGTTCCATACAAATCATAGGACTGTCTTTAGTTCTGTGGAAAATATCATGTAGTTCGATCTGAATCAATTTATATCTGTAGACATCTTTTGTAGTATGTATATTTTAACAATATTAATTCCTCAAAACTGTGACCTTGAGATTTCTTTCCATTTCTTTGCATCATCTTCAAATTTCTTTATCAGTGTCCTATTTATTTTATTATGTTGGATTTTTCATTAGTTTTACATTTTTTGATCTGATTTCATATGGATTTTTTAAAATTATGCAATATTTCATTTTTTGTGTAAATAATGTGGCAGTGTTTGTATATTAATCATGAATCATGCTACTTTGCTAAATGTCTTTGTTAGTTTTTGTTGTTTTGGTTTGGAGAATCTTTAGAGATGCCTATATAGATTATCATGTCATCTAAAATAATAACAGTTTTACTTCATTCAATCCAACTTGAATAACTTTTTTTCTTGTCTGATTACTGTTGCTAGAACTTCCCATAATGTGTTTAATAAAAATGGTGAAAGTGGGCATCCTTGTCTTTTCCTTAATTTGGCTTTCAGGTTTTCACTTTTGCATATTATGTTTTCTGTGGATCTGTAATTAATGACTTTATATATGTTGAGATATATTTCCTGAATCCTATTTTGGTAAGAGTTTTCTATTTTTGTTGTTGCTATTGTTTTTGTTGTTGTTTTTGCTGTTGTTGCTGTCTTAATAAATAAATGTTGAATTTTATGAAATGCTTTTAATGGATTTATTGGGATGACCATGTCGTTTTCTTTTTTCTTTTGTTAATGTGGTGTATCAAACTGATTGATTTGTGTATGTTGAAACTTTCTTGTGAAACTGCAATAAATCCAAGTTGATCATGGTGTATGATTCATTTTAGGTATTGCTGGATTTAGTTTGCTAATAATATTTTGTCGAATTTTTCATTTAAATCTATCAAATATATTGGCTTGAATTTCCCTTTGCCCGTGCTTTTTTAGTTGGTTTTGCTATCAGGGTGATGAAAGCTTCATAGAATTTATTTGGGAGTTTCCCACATCTTCACTATGTTTGAATAGTTTGAAGAGTATTAGTTCTGCTTTGTATTTTTGTACAGTTCTCCAACGGAGCTCTTTAAATCTGTACTTCTATTCAACAATTTTTTTAAATGCGGATTCTATCTTTCTTCTTGTAAACAGTTTCTTCAAATTATTTGTTTCTCCTTATCTCTGTCTCTTTCTAGACATTTGTCCATTTCTTCTAATTTGGCCAGTTTATTGGCATGTAAGTGTTGACAAAATGATCCCTATTTTGTATATCTGAGATAACAATTGTTATTTCCCTACTTTTATTTCTTAATTTATTCCTTTGGAGCATCTACCTTTTATTCATGATGCACCTGGCTAGAAGTTTTTTGAATTGCTTATCTCAAAAAGAAAACATAAAACAAAATCTTTGGTTTTACTACCTTTTAGCATATTTTTTCTCTATAATATATATTTACACATGTAATATTTAGGATAATGCTTCTTCTATTTTTCACTTTTTTTATTGATTTACAGTCAGTTACAAATTTGTCTCCAATTCCAGCGTAGAGCACAATTTTTCAGTTACAATGAACATATATACATTTTTTGTCCCACTTTTTCATCTTTGAGCTGCCGTAAGATCTTTTATAAAATTCCCTATGCTATACAGTAGAATCCTGTTTATGTATTCTACAATTTGGGCCTCCCAGTCTATCTCTTCCAACCCCCAGCCCCATGGCAACCAAATCTTTGTATTCTATGTCTGCGAGTCTATTTCTGTTTTGTATTTGTGCTCTTTTTGTTTTGTTTTGCTTTGCTTTTAGATACCACAGATGAGCCATCTCATATGCTATATTTCTTTCTCGTTCCGGCTTACTTCACTTAGACTTATTTTCTCCAGGAGCATACATGTTGCTGAAAATGGCGTTATGTTGTTGGTTTATATGGCTGACTAGTATTCCATTGTATAAATATACCACCTCTTCTTTATCCAGTCAACTGTCGATGGACATTTAGGCTGTTTCCATGTCTTGGCTATTGTAAATAGTGCTGGCTATGAACATTGATGTGCAGGTGTCATTCTGAAGTAGGGTTCTTTCTGGATATATGCCCAGGAACGGGATTCCTGGTTCACATGGTAAGTCTCTTCCTAGGCTTTTGAGGAATCTCCATCCTGTTTTCCACAGTGGCTGCACCAAACTGCATTGCCACCAGCAGTGAAGGATTGTTCCCTTTTCTCCACAGCCTCTCCAGCATTTTTCATTTGTGGATTTTTGAATGATGGCCATTCTGACTGGTGTAAGGTGATACCTCACTGTAGTTTTGATTTGCATTTCTTTGATAATCAGTGATATTGAGCATTTTCTGATGTGCCTTTTGATCATTTATTTGTGTGCTTTCCTTGGAGAATCGTTTGTTTAGGTTTTCTACCCATTTTTGGATTCCGTTGTTTATTTTATCTTATTCAGTTGGATGATCTGCTTATATACTTTGAAGATCAAGCCTTTGTCGGTTTCTTATTCAAATTTTTTTCCCATTCTGTAGGTTGTCTTTTTGTTTTATTTCTGGCTTCTTTATGTGCAGAAGCTTGTAAGTTTCACTAGGTGTCATTTGGTTTTCTTGTTTTTATTTCTTCTATGAGAAAATTTTCGAGAATTATGTCAGATAATATTTTCCCTATATTTTCCTCAAGGAGGTTTATTGTATCTTGACTTATGTTTAAGTCTTTGATCCATTCTGATTATATTGTTGTGTGTGGTGTTCTAGCTTCATTGGGAGTGCTCTAACTTCATTGAATTACATGCTGCTGTCCAATTTTACCAACACAAGTTGCTGAAGGTTCTGTCTCAATTCCATTGTATTTTCTTGCCTCCTTTGTTGAAGATTAACTGACCAAGATTTTGTGGGTTCATTTCTGGGCTCTCTATTCTGTTCCATTGGCCTATATGTATGTTTTCCTGCCTATTTAGTGCAGTCATGTTGACTGTAGCTCTATAGTATTATCTGAATCGTTAGCGTAAAGAAATGTCACTGATTTTTGTATCTTAATCTTATAACCTGCTATCTTGCTGTATTCTTTGATCAGTCTTAGTAGTTTTTGTCTGGATCTTGCAGGGTTTTCTATATATAGTAACATATTACCTGTATATAGTAAGACTTTTACCTCTTCCTTTCCAATTTGCATCCCTTTTACATCACTCTCTTGTTTGATTGCTGTGGCTAGGACTTCTAAGCCTATCTTGAGTTGGAGTGGAGATAGTGTGCATCCTTGTCGTGTCCCAGATTTTAGTGGGAAGGTTTTAACTTTCTCACCTTTGAGTACTATGCTAGCTGTAGGTTAGTTATCTATAGCTTTCATGATGCTAAGTTATGTTCCCTCTATGCCCACTTTGGTGAGAGAATTTATCACATGTTTGTGTTGAATTTTATCAAATGCTTTTCCTGCATCTATTGAGATGATCATGTAGTTTTGGTCCTTTCTCTTGTTGATGTGCTGTATTATATTGATTGACTTGTATATGTTGAACCACCCCTGTGTCCCTGGCATGATCTCCACTTGGTCATGAAATATAATCTTTTTTCTGTGTTTGGATTCTATTTGCTACTATTTTGGTGAGGATTTTGGCATCTGTGTTCATCAGTGATATTGGCCTATGATACTCTTGTTTGGTAGTGTCTTTGCCTGGTTGTGGTATCAGGGTGATTGTGGCTTCATAGAATGACTTTGGGAGTATTCCTTCCTATTCAATCTTCTGGAAGAGTTTGAGAAGCACTGGTAAGAGTTCCTCTTTGTATGTTTTGTAGAATTCTACATTGAATCCTTCTGGTTCTAGACTGTTATTTGTAGGGAGGTTTTATATTGTTGTTTTGATTTAATTTCTGGTGCTCTGATTGTTCAAGGAGTCAGTGTCTTCTTGATTTATTCTTGGTGGACAGTATGTTTCCAGAAACTTGTCCGTCTCCTCTAGGTTATCCAGTTTGTTTCCATAAACTTTCATAATATTCTCATATGATATTCTTTATTTCTATTTTATTTGTTGTAATTTCTTCATTCTCCTTTCTTATTTTGCTAATTTGTGCTCTCTCTCTTTCTTCTTTTTGAGTTTGGCCAGAGGATTTTCTGTTTTAATTATTTTTTTAAAAAACCAGCTTTTAGTTTGGTAATTTTTTCCTATGGTTTTTTCAATCTCTATTATATTTATTTCCTCCCATTATTTATGATTTCCTTCCTTCTGCTGCCTTTTGGGGTTTTTTGTTCTTCTTTTTCTAGTTCATTCTGCTGGTGGGTTAAATTGTTTATTTGTGATTGTTCTTCTTTTTAGAGGAAGGCCTGTATTGCTATAAACTCCCCTCTCAGCACTGCTTTTGATGTGTCCCATAAATTTTGTGTGGTTTTGCTTTCATTTTCTTTTCTCTCAAGGTATTTTTCCATTTCAGCTTTGATTTCTTCATTGACCCATTAGTTTTTTAATAACATATTGTTTAATCCCCATCTTTTCCTCTTGTTCTCCTTTATTTCTCTGTTGTTGATTTCTAGCTTCATGGTACAGTGGTCAGTAAAGATGCTTGAGGTAATTTCTATCTTCTTAAAATTGCTGAGGTTTCTTCTGTGCCCAAATATATCATGAAACCTGGTAAATGTCCCATGTGCACTTGGAAAGAATGTATATACTATTTTGTGGGGGGTGCATTGCTCTGAAAATATCCACCAAGTGTAATATTTCTATTGCATTATTTAACTTCTCTTTTGCCTAATTCAGTTTCTGTCTAGATGATCTTTCCAGTTATGTTAATGCTGTGATGAAATCTCCAACTATGATTAGATTCCCATCACTATCCCACTTTATATCTGTTAGTAATTATTTTATGTACTTAGGGTCTCCTCTATTTGCTGCATATGTATTAATGAGTGTTCTATCCTCATCTTGTATCACTCCTTCAATCATTATAAAATTGCCTTCTTTATCTTTCTTTATGGTCTTTGTTTTAAAGACTCTTTTGTCAGATAACAGTACTGCAACACCTGCCTCTTTGGCTTTTCCATTTCTATGGAATAACTTTCCCATCCTTTCTCTCTCAATCTATATATGTCCTTCTCCCTGAAGTGGTTCTCTTGTATGCAGCATATTGAAGGTTCTTGTTTTATTATCCAGCCTGCCACTCTGTGACTTTTCACTGGAGCTTTTAGTCCATTAACATTTACAATAATAGATGATATGTTTGGGTTTATTGCCGTTTTGTCCTTATCTTTGCAGTTGATTTGGTATTTCCTCTTTGTTCATTTCATCTTCCCTTTATGGTTTGGTCATTTTCCTTTGAAATATGAAATTTATTTAGTCTTAGGGACAACCTGGTAAGTTACTGTCTTGTTGTTACCCTTTTATATAAGTCTTTTAGACCATTATTATAACTGCTTTTATTAAACTGATAGTAACACGATCTCAAAACCATCCTATTGAGAACAAAAATTTTTAAAAGGAAAGACCAAAAAAAAAAATTCTCTATTTTCCTGCCTTCCTCTCCCTCTCTCAATGATTTGTATGTCTTATCTTAAAATTTTGTGTTTATTTTATTTATAATTCATGAGTTATCACCTTTCCAACTGTGAGATTCTCATTTCTGTAACATCCTGCTACTTCTCTTTTTAGAGTATACCTTTCAATATTTCTTTTATCATGGGTATAGTGTTGCTAAATTCTTGTAGCATTTTATTGTCTGTGAAATCCTTTATGTCTCCTTCTACCATAAATATAGCCTTTCTGGTTAAATTATCCTAGTGTATATCATTTTTTTCATTCAAGACTCTGAATATATCTTGCCACTTCCTTATGTCCTGTAGTATTTGTGTAGTGAAATCAGCTGGGAGCCTTATGGGGATTCCCTTGTAACACACTCTTTGCCTTTCTCTTGCTTCCTTTTGGACCATTTCTTTATCCTTGACTGTGGCCATCTTAATTATATGTCTTGGTGTGGTTGTATTAGGGTTCTCCCTGTTTGGGACACTCTGAGCTTCCTGTACTTGGATATTTGATTCCTTATTTATGTTTGGAGTTTTCAGTCATGATTTCTTCAAACACCTTTGCAATCCCCTTTGAACTTTCCTCCCCTTCTGGAACTTCTATCGTGCCAATTTTGGCATGCTTTCTATTATCAGATAGGTCCCTTATGCTTTTTTTCATTTGTTTCTCTTGTAGCTCTTCTGATTGGGTGCTTTCTATTGTACTGTATTCTAAGTCACTAATTCATTCCTCTGCATTATCTAGTCAGCTTTGTGACACCTTTATATTTTTCCTTATCTCAGTCAACTAGTTTACCTATTCTACTCGGCATTTCTTTATAGCTTTCATTTCATTTTTGACATATTTTAAATCTCAAAACACTATCTTTTATTTCCTTCAGTAATTTGATAACATCTTTTTTTAAAATCTTGATCTAGTAGGCTATCAATGTCTGTTTCACTGATCATTTTTCAGGGGATTTCTCTTGTTCTTTTAATTGTGAATGGTTTCTCTTCCTCTTCATCTTGCTCCTACCTCTCGGGCACTGTGGTTTTTGGCGTATTAGTTATCTACTGTGGTCCTAAGGGAGTTTCTCTACCTAGTGTCTATGTAGTAATACAACTTAGAAAAGAGAAAAAAGAGAGAGAGAGACAAGGAATTTTAAAGAAGGGGAAAATAAATTTTTGAAGACATTGTATTATGCATAATAGAAGAGCAAGTTGAAGCAGAGTGTTGAAAAATAATAATAATAAAAATATTTTTAAATATTTCAAAGGGATGAAAATAGGGGTATGTATAATTGCCTAAGAAGTGAAAATTTTAGGGTAACAGAAAATGGAACAGGTTAAAACAGATTAAAACAATGGGGCGGTCTATGTCTTCCTGGAAACTGTGTATATTTAATGTGAATCTTTCTGTATTCATCCTTATTTGGAAGCTCATCTTCCTATTTTCGGAGGCCCTCCACTGGAGACCTCATCTGTGCCACTCCCATTGCCTGTCAGCAAGCAGATCACTCCTACCCCAAACACAGAGTCCAGGGCCGATCTCTTTACTTAGGGCTGGCTTGTCACTGCCCTGCCCGATGTTGCAGTGAGATGTTGCAGGCTGACCAGGCAGGAGTGGACATCATGCCCTCTCCTAGCACCATGGTCAGGGGCTGCATTTCAGCAGAAAAGCTGGGGGCCACACGCCCCCTCAGGGTGCCAGTCACTACGCTGCTCTGTGCCACTATATGGTCTGCCTCGGGTTTGCACACCAGAAGTGGGCTCAGGGAAGACTGAGGAACAGCCCTGTCCCTGATCTGGCCCAAAATCCAGCTCCTTGTTTGTCTTGGTGAAGCAAGTTCTCCGAGGAACCAGGACAGAAGTATCCTATCTGTCTCAGGCTGTAAAGTCTCCATCAGACCCATAAGGCTGCTAAGTACTTAAACATGAATGCAGATTTTGCCCCCGCTACTGCCTGAGTGCAAAGAATCAGAGGGTATGGTGGCTGTGTCTGACCCCAGTTCTCTTCACCTAGAAACTTTTGTGGATATTCAGACATGGGTATGCACCCTTCCACCCACAAGGAAAATCTGCTCTGTGGTTTGATAGAGGGCCCAGGTTGTTCTGCCCTGTGCACCCACAGAAATGACACACAGCAGCCTCCATTCCCCTGGACTGCCTCAGTGCAGATATTCCTAACTTCAACCCAGCTCGTGCAGCTTGGCCCTGCCCCCAGCCTCTGGGCTGCATCTTGGGCTGGTTGTCTGTGCCTGTTTAACTTAGCTCTGTCAGTCAACTTATTCTCTGTACAGATCCAAGCCTTGGACGCTCCCCATCCATCCTGCCGAACTCTCAGTTGGAGAGGGGAGACCCAGTAAATGAGCGCCAGTCCATCTTTGCAGCTCCCTCCTTGTGGGACCTGGTCCACTCTGTTTTGCCATTTCTTCTTTCTTTCTTCCTTTTCTCCTTCCAAATTTTACGTATCTTTACCTATTGAAGAGGACAATGTTCTGCCAGTGTTCTGCAGGTTCTCTGTTTAGCTGAGTGGGTCTGTGGATGTGAGTCTTGGTGCATTTGTGGGAAAGGGTGAGTATCGAGCATCCTTCAACTCCACCATCTTGGTCTCCACCCCCAAAAATCTCACTTTATAGTGGAAGATAAACACAGACTTGAAATAAATGGAAGAGATATTTCATGGAAATGATAAGAAAGTACATATTGCAATGCTCAACTCATACAAAATACATATCAAAATAAGGGCCACAATGAAACATATATATGAAATTATATAATGAAAAAGAGATCAATATTCAAATAGGGTATTACACTCATTAAATTTTATATGGACCGAAAACCATAGATCTTAATTATATTAAGAAATATTAGTAGACATGAAGGAATTAACTGATTATAAAACAATAATTGTAGATGAATTTAACACCTAATTATTCTGATAGCCATATCATCCAGAAAGAATATCTGTAAGGAAATAGAGGTCTTAATAGTATATTAGATTATTTGAGCATAACTGGGTTACTGGACACTGCATCAGAAAAGCAGAACACATTAACTTTTGAAGTGTGCACTGGATGTTATGTAAGGAATAAACCACAAATTATGTAATGAAAAATGCCTCAGGAACTTTAAGCAAATATAGATTACAGCAATTATTTTTCCATACACATAAGTATGAAACAATGCATCAACTCTAGAAAGAAGAATCAGAAAAGCACAAACATGAGTTCAAACCACATCCTTATAAAGAATAAAATAAAACAAGGTCGATGATGAAATCAAAGAAGTAATAAAATCATACCTAGAGACAAATTACAATGAAAACACAGCTTCATAAAATGTATGGGATGCAGCAAAGACCAATCTATGAGGGAAGTTATGAACAATTAAGGCCTTCTACAAAGAACAAGAAAACCTCACACATAGGACCAAGCATACCACACAAAATAACTTGAAATAAGAACAAACAAAACCCAAAGGCATTAGAATGAGGAATCTTTAATTAGTAGTTTGAAAATAAATGAAAAAATTCAAAAAATAAGTTTAAAGTCCTAAAATCATGAGCTATATTTTCTCTTAAAAATATTAACAAACTAGTAAGCATTTAGCCAGGCTTGTCAAGAAATACACAGAGTGGACCCAAACAAAATAAGAAATGAAAGAGTATAAATAATATCTGATATTACAGAAATACAAAAAAAAAAGATTATGAAAGGACTATGAGCAGTTACGTGACAACCAATTGGATGACCTAAAAATAATGAACACATTTCTAGATACGTGCAGCCTGCCAACACTGAAAAAAGAGAAAACAGAAAACTTGAAAAGGGCAATCAATATAAGCTAAATACAATGTATAATTTTAAAAACATCCCTTGAACAAAATGTCTGGATGCCTTCAATAAAAGCTCTTTCCCATCAACTATTGTGAAAAATGAAAAAGGAACGACAATTCCCAAAGTTATTTCATGAGGCCACCATTAACCTGATAACAAACCAACCACTAACAAAAAAAGAAAAGAAAATGAAAAACCATTATCCTTGATGAATATTCATTCAAAAATCCTCAAAAAAAATCAACAAATTAATCCAGCAATACATAGAAATGATTACACATGATGATCGGTTGGAGTCCTTCCAGAGTCACAAGGATGGTTCAACATGCACAATCAGCATGCCACATATCTAATAAAGGAAAGACAAAATTCACAGCACCATGTTAATACACACAGAAAAAGGATTTGACAAAATTCAGCATACATTCATGACCAGAACTCTCATGAAAGTGAGTATAATGGGAATATCTCTCAGCACAGTAAAGGCCATTTATAACAAATTATAATAATCAGGGGAAAAAGCTGAAAGCCTTCTGGGTAAATTTGGGAAGAAGACAGGGACTCCTACTCTCACCAAATCTGTTCCATAGTAATACAAGAAGGAAAAGGAAAAGAAAAAGAAGTAAAAGAAATACAAAATGGAAAGAAAGAAGCAAAATTGTCACCAGTACTAATGGCATAACAATCTACACAGAGAGTCCTAAAGTCTCCACACTGACTGTAATGAACAATAAATAATTTCATCAAGGGAGCAGGGTACAAGTTTAATGTAAAGAAGTCTGATGCATTTCAACACATTAATCATGAGATATCCTAAAATGGACGTTGAAAGCAATTCTATTTATAATCACATTCCCTGGAATATATTGGAATAAATGTAACCACATATGTGAAAGATCTACACACTGAAAATTATAAAACATTGACAAAGTATATAAAAATGATTCAAAGAAATGGAAAGATGTCTTGTGCTCTTGGATTGAAAGAGTTCATATTGTGAATATGGCCATACTACACAAAGAAACCGACAGATTTAATGTAATTAATGTTACAAAGGTGTAGAATTTTCCAAAGAAGCAGAAAAAGTGACTCTAAGTTTTACATAAAACCATTAAAAATTGCCAAAATGATCATGAGAAAAACAACAAATATGGAGATATAACCCTCCCAGATACCTTACTCTACTACAAACTTATAGTAATAAAAACAACATGGCATTGGCACAGAGATATAACTAATAAAAATAGAGAGCCTAGAAACAATTCCACACACCTATGAGCAATGTATCTTTGATAAAAGAGGCAAAAGTACCCAATGGAGAAACGACAGTCTTATCAAAGTTTTGTGTTGGGAAAGCTGGACATCTACATGTAAAACAGTGAAGTGAGAGCATTCCCTGACATCATTTACACAAATAAACTACAAGTTTATTAAGGACCTAAATGTAAGACCTGATAGTATAAAACAGCTAGAAGGGAATATATGTGATACCATATATATATACATATCATAGGAATATTTTCTTAAATCAGTCTCCAAATGCAAAAGAAATAAAAGCAATAATAAGCAGGTGAGACCTAAACAAACTTGAAAACTTCTGCACAGTTAAGGACACAATCAATGACATGAAAACACTGCCTGTGTAATTGGAGAACATATTGGCAAACAATGCAAGTGACCAGGGTTTAATAGATGTAGGTTAGTAGATGTAACATGGTTTTAGGTTATACAACTCAATGTGAAAAGCAAAAACCCAATTAAAAACAAGAGCAGAGTAACTGAGATAGTATTTTTCCAAAGAAAATTTACAGATGAGTAACGGGTAGATGATAAAATTGCTCAACATTACTAATTATTAGGTAATTGCAAATCAAAACCACAATGAGGTATCACTTCACACTCTTCAAATCGATATTATAAAAATGTCTACTAATGGAAAGTGTTGGAGATGATGTGGAGGTAGAAAATCTGTTTTTACACTTGGTAGGAATGTAAATTGGTACAGCTTCTATGGAAAACAGTATTCAGATTCCTTTAAAACCTAAAACATAATTACCATATGAAACAATAATACCTCTCCTAGGAAAAATCTGGGGAAAAAACCCTAAATTGTGAAGAACAATAGTTCACAACAGCATTGTTTATAACATGCAAGCCTGGGAAGCAATCTAAGAGTCCACAGTAGAGTATGGACTTAAAAAGAAATGATGATTCTATAAATATGCAATGGAATATTAGTCAGCCTTGAAAAAGTATAACACATTGCTATTTCAGCATCCTGAATGGACCTAGTAAATATTGTGCTTAGTCAAGTAACTTAGACAAAGACAAAAGTATATAACAAAATTTATATGTGGAGTCTAAAGAATAACAAATATCTATGTACATCTATCTATGGATATCTATTGATAGATGACAGATAAATAGGATAGATACATAGATACATGGTAGATAGATTGATAGATAGATAGATAGATAGATAGATTGATTGATTGATAGAGACATGGTAGAGAGATAGAGAGATTAGATAGAAAAGACTGAAACAGACTGAAAGATATGGGAAAAAATTTATGTTTACCAAAGTGGAAGGGAAGGACAATTTTATGTTACGATATTGAGAGATATAATGTAGTATGCATAAAGGATAGAAGCAACAAGGATAATTTGTATAGATCAGGGAATTATACACAATAACTTATAATAATTGAATGTTAAAAGTATTGTAATAATTTATAATGCAATATAATCCACAAAGTGGTTGGAATCTCGATGCTTTACATCTGAAACTACACAATATAGTACATCTACTGTACTACAATTAAAAATAAAACATCTCATGTATAATTTAGTAATTTTTCTGCTGATAGAAGCTTTCTTTAATATTGATTTATTTTTGCTCTTTACCTTTTATGATTACTGTCTCAAATAATTTCTTTTACTCTTGTGAACATGTTACCAGATTGATGTATATATATTTATTACCCCTGATTTCATATTTTTCCCTTTTAAATCCATATAGTATAGTAGCTTTTAAGAACATATCCAAAGAAACATTTGCAAATTTCTCATGGTGTCTGCTAAGCATTTTATTCAATGTTTTGCATATTTTTGCCATTTTATATTTCTTAGAAGAGTTCTTTTCTACACCTCTTATAGGGTGTCTCGGTTTTGTTTTTTCATCTCATTCAGGTTTTGTTTGTCTGGTAAAGTCTTTATTTTCACTTTATAGCTAAGTTATAACTGTGCAAGGTAGAGTATTCTTGGGTGAGAGATTTCTTTTCTCATTAGTTTAAAAATGCCATCTAATTTACCCTTGGCCTATGTTTTCTGCTGAGAAATCTGCTGAAAGTCTAATGGGGGTTCCTTTGTAGATTATCATAATATTTTTTGGGTGCCTTTAAAATTTTACTCTGTCATTGACTAGCCAATTTGCATATGACATATCTTGAAGGAGGTCTCTTTGCCTTAAAGTTAATGGTGTTTTGTTGGCACACGGACTTGAATATCAGTTCCTTACATAGGTTCAGGAAGTTATCAACTATTATTTCTTTAAATAAACCATCAGCTACCTTCTAAATTTCTTCTCCCTCCTGCATTTCACTCTAAAGTGCACTTCCTGAAGAAGTCTGAATGCTGTTGTAGAATTTCCTCACTTTTTAATATCTTGCATCTCTGCACTCCTCTATCATTTCTAGTTTTGTATTGGTGAGTTTGCTAAATACTCTTCCACAAAGGCAGTCTGCTCCCAATGCTTTATGTTGCATTCTTCATCTCAGTTATTAAGTTCATATGGTTCTCCAATAATGTTTGGTTATTTTATAGTTTCAGTCTCTTTGGTAATGTATTCCTTATCAGCATTTAATTTATTCCTAAGCTCACTAAACTGCTATCTGAGTTTTGTTTTTTGTTTTGAATTTCTGTATGACACTTATTTGTATTCTCTGTTAATTATATAGCAATATACCATGACTTTAGGTTTGTTTGCTGCAGGGTAAACATTTTGTGTGTGTGTGTGCGTGTGCGTATTCGTGTGTGTCTGTGTCTGTTTCGGTGTCTATTTCTTGGCAACTGTGTGTGTGCGTGCACTATAATGTTACTGTGATTGGTCATGATCTTGGTAAATTATTGTTGTGAGGACACTAAATAACAGATGTGGAGTAGGAGCCCTTGCTTTTCTTTTCTGGTAGGTTGCAATATTGCAGAATTTTTGGTTTTACTTACCGGAGCTACCTCTGATAGTATTTCAAAATGGCACTTTCCAGTCGCTACTGTCTGCATAAAAGATGTGCTTTCATTGTCACTTCTTAGACTTCTCGGGTAGTTAATGCCACTGTTGTTACTGGGACGGCAATCCCTTCCTTTTATCTGATATCGCTTGAGACTCAGTTTACACATTGAGGAAAGGTGTAAAGATAGGTGGGTATTTGGAATCAGGCAAGTGCCTTTCCCATGTCCAGTTTTGCAAGGTAACTTTTCTCCACCAATGTGAATGGGGAGTTAGGACAGTGTCATGATTGTCTGAGTGTCTGAAGGATGGAATTTCTGTCTCCATTGTGGCTCCCTCCTAGTTACCTGTGACCATAAGTGCTGGTGCAGTTGGAGGCCGAAGCTGTGTGAACCACTGTGACCCTGTTTCTACTGGGTTCTCTGAGCCTGTGGGCTCAGATACCCTAGTAACTGGGCCTTGGTTGCAGGCACCAAATCTGCTCTTCCCTCAGTTGAGCCTCCTTTATGTGTTTTAGCCCAACAACCTCAGCTTTACACATGTGTTCTGGAGTATTGTTTTGAATTTTAGTTATACTTGTTGAGATGTGAACGTTTTAAAGACCGAAGATTTTAGGGGAGAGACAAAAATAGTTTAAACTTATGTCACTTTTTTCAAAGTATATACTTTTTCATTTTAAATCTTAAATTCTAATTAGGACATTATAAGAACACTAAAGAAAGTGAACAAATCACCTCCCTTAATGTCATAGTACTACAAAATATTTTGATTTTCCTGGGTTTTTTCTTCATTGTTTTCCCACATACATGCACATTTTACTAAAATATATGCCTATAATCTCTTTAAAATCATTTAAATTATTAAAATATTTCTCTGTTCTGTAAATGTAGCCCTGTTTCTTCTCTAATTAATAACTGGTAGCTTGCATATTTCTGTCTTCACCCTCCTTCTTGTCTGTCCCCAAAGGAAACCACTACTTGGTACACTACACATATATATGTGATTCTGTTCCTGTTTCTTTATGATTATTTCTCTTATATTTTTAGTTTCCTCATATAAGTGATAACTTAGAGTGTTTTTCTCACTATGACTTATTTTCATATGTACAACCCTCTCTGGGTCCAGTCACATTTTTCCAAATGGAAGAAATTTATTTTTTGATATGACAATAACTAAGTATTTATTATGTTATCTATATCTCACATCTACTTCAGCCAATCATCTGTTGATGGGCAGTTGAGTTGTGCATCTATCCTTGGCTATTTTAAATGATGATGTTAAGAACATTGTGGGTAATATATCCTTGAAAGTTAATGTTTTCATGTTTTTAAAGATTTATATCAAAAACTGGAATTGCTGTAATATATAATGCTTCTATTTCTAGTTTTCTGTACACTGTTTACACTTTTATATTAGTGGATACATCAATATATGTTTCCACCACGAGTGTACCTTGGTTCCCTTTTATTAACATTCTTATTAATGTTTGTCATTAGAAGCATTTTTTAATAGCCCTTTTGGTTGCTGTGAGATTATATTTCATTCTGGTTTTGATTTAAGATTTCCTAATGTATAGGAACATTATGTTTCTTTTTATGTGAATGAAATTCATCCACATGTCTGTTTTTGAAAACTTTCCATGAAGATCCTTAAACTGTTTTAAAGTTGGTGCCTGTGTTTTAAAATATTGAGTCTAATATGCTACATATATATTATGGATATTATCACCTTGTTGGTCTCATTGTCTGAAATTTTTCCTTCTATTCTGTGTGTTGTCATATGTGTTGTATAAGGTTTCCTTTGCTCTGCAAAAGGTTTTACACTTCACACTTATACAAGAAGTAGAATCCCTGTATCATGTAGTACATCTAAATTTTTCTACATAAACTTAAAACTATTGTTGATAATTTTCCTTTATTTTTAATTAGGAGACAGATCACCAATAAATATTGCTACAATTTATCTCAAAGAAAGTTCTCCTCATGTTTTTGTCAGAAATTGTACATTTTCAGGTTTTACATTTAGGAAATTAATCATTTTTTATCTTATTTTGTATTCTATGGAAGGAAGTGATCATACATCTTACTTTTACATGTACTGTCCAGTTTTCCCAGAACTATTGTTGAAGAGACTGCCTTATTTCCATTGTATACTTTTGCCTCCTTCATTGTAGACTAATTGACCATATGTTTGTGGGTTTATTTTCGGACTCTTTATTTTGTTCCATTGATCTATGTGTCTCTTTTAGTGATAAATTATGATGCTTTGATTACTGTAGCTTTCTAGTACTTTATAAATTCAGGGAGGATAATATCCACAGTTTTATTTTTCAAAGATAATTTTAGAAAATTTGGTTCTTTCCTATTTTTGTATAAATTTTATTACTTTTTCCCTGTTTGGGAAGAAACATATGGATTCTGTGAGAATAGAAATTTATTAAATGTAAAACCATAAGAAAAATAGTAAAATGCAGAGGATAAATCATACAATATTAAACAAAAAATGGATTGCTGTAAAAATCAAAGGAAACATGTATAGAGAATATGACAACAAATACAAAGTCCATGGGGTATAGCAAAAGCAGTATTAATAGGGATGCTTATAAAAAATAACCCCACTTATACAAATATGAAACATCTCTCTCTTATAACATAATCTTACAAACAACAGTTATAGCAAAATGAGAAAAAATTTGTTAGTAGAAAGAAAGACAGCTGAAAGGTCAGAACATAAATAAATAAAATAATGATTAAAAATAGAAACATTCAATCAAACTAAATAATGGTTTTTGAAAGATAAATAAAGTTGATAAAATTTAACCAGACTTATGAGAAAAAAGAGTACAGATTAATAAGCTCAGAAATAAATGAGAAGTTACAGTTTATATCAAAGAAATACAAAGCATCATAAGAAGATGCAACAAATTACATGTAAATAAAATGGAAACCCTAGAAGAAATATACAATGTCTGAGAAAGACATAATCTCCATGATGGAATGATAAATAGAAAATATGAACAGATAACCACTAATGAATTTGAATAACTCATTAAACAAAATTTCCCAAGAAATACAATTCCAGGCCTAGACAGCTTCACATGTGAATTCTGCCAAATATTTAGAGAAGAGCTATCACCTATAATTCTCAGAGATTTCCAAAAATTTCAAGAGGATGGAAGGCTTCCTCCCCCAACTTTCTTTATCACACTACTACTAAAACTGGAACAAATACCTCAAAAAATTGCAGGTTAAATACTACTGATAAGCATTGATGTAAAAATCATCACTGAAATGTTAGCAAAGCAAAAAATACATTAACAGGATTATATATTATGATTAAGTCCATTTTAATCCAGGGATGTAAAAGTGATTCATTACCTACAAATTAATCAATATGATACACCACACTAACAAATTAAAGAATAAAAATAATATAGTCACATCAAAAGAGTCATAAAATGTTTTGAAAAATCATTAACTATTTAAGATTATATTTCTCCTCAAATTGGGCATGAGGAAACATACCTCAACACAGTTAAGGTCATATATGACAAGAACTCAACTAACATGACACTCACTGATTAAAAGCTGAAAGCATCTCCTGTAAGAGCAGGAAGAAGGCAAGAATGCTAACTTTTACCACTGATATTCAGTATAATATTGGAAATTCTAGCCATAGCTATCCAAAATAAATGGAAATATAATACAGCTAATTAAGAATAGGAGTAAAAGTATCTGTTTGCAGATGACATACTTTAAACAGAAATCCTATAGATGGCACCTCAAAACTGCTAGGACTTTTCAGTGCATTTGTTAAAATTTCAGAATGTAATATTAACATACACAAATCTTGCATTTCTGCACACTAACAACAAGCTAACAGATAGAGAAAGTGAAGGAACTGTCTCATTTACAGTTACATTGCAAAACAAAAATCTTCAAATATATCCAAACAAGGAGGTAAAAAACTGTACACAGAAAACTATAAAATATTTATAACAGAAATTGAAGATAATGCAAACAGATGAAAGGATATACTGTGTTCATTGATGAGGAAAGTAATATTGTTTAAATGACAGTACTAGCCAAGAAAATACATTAATTATATTCAGTGCATATCAAAATACCAAGGGCATTTTCAGAATTTACAATAAATAATAATAAAATTTACATGTAAACACAAAAGTGTTGAAATCACTAAAAAAAGAAAAGAAAAGAAAACAAACAATAAACACAAATATATCTGACAAAGAACAAAGAGGACGTATCACTTTCCCTGATTTAAAACTATAATACAAAGCTACAGTAATAAAAAGAATATGGTAGTGGCACAGAACAAAGAAAATAATGGAACACAAAGAAAGCCTGAAAATGAAATCAGACAGTTATGGACATTTAGCCCATTACAAAAAATGAATATACAGTAGGGAAAAGTAATCATCAGGCATATGAAACAAGTCAACATCACTAACCATCAGAAAAATGCAAGTCCAAAACACAATAAGAGTTTCTGTCAGTCCTGTCAGAATGAATATTACCAAAAAGATATCTAATATAACAGTTGGTGAGGATGTAAGAAAAACAACCCTTAGGCACTGCTGGAGTGAATGTAAATTTGTGCTGCCACTGTGGAAAACAGAATGCAGTTTTATCTAAAAATTAAAAATGAAATATAATCCAACATTTCCATATCTGGATACTTATTCCAAGAAAATAAAAACACAAACGAGAAAGGATAAATTCAAACATATATTCACTGCAGCATTATATATATGTACACACACACAGATAAAAATAAAATGAGTTATTACTCAGCAATAAAAAGAATAAGTTCTTCATTTGCAACAATTGGGTATAGACCAAGACGGTAATATGCTAAGTGATATAAGTCAAAAAGAGATCGACAAATGCTGTATGATTTTATTCACATTTGGAATTTAAAAGAAATGAACATACCACAACAGAAAAGGAGATATAGATATACAAAGAAACAGGTTGTTCACAAGAAGGAGGGAAACGGTGTGAGGAAAAAGAAATATTTGACGAAAATTAAGAGAAAATTTTCCAGTTGCAAATTAAATGAGTCAGGGGCTAGAAATGTGCTGTATGGGGAATAGTAAATAACTGTGAAATATCTTTAAATAGCAACATATCATAACTAGATATATTCTGGTGATCAGTTTGAAATGTACTAAAAATAGCAAACAGTACGTTGTGTAAGAGGAACTAACACAGTTTATAGATAAAAGTACACTTCAAAGACAAACATACTTATAGAAAAAAAATTAGACTTGTAGTTAACAGAGGCAGGGGTTGGGAAAGGAGGATTTCATTAATGCACTCAAAAGCTACAAATCTCCAGCCGTAAAATAAATGTGTCTTCGGGATGCCCCATAAGAACATGAAAACTACAATTAATAATGCTTTATGTTATATATGAATGTTGTTAAGGGAGTAGACCCTTAGTTTTCTCATCACAACAAAAAGGCAAATTGTATCTCTTTAATATTGTATCTAAATGAGATAATGAATTCTCCTTAAAGTTGCTATGATATTTCTTTCATGATACTTGTAAATCAAATCACTATCCTGTGCACCTAAACTTACACAATATTCCTCACCAATTATATCTCAATTGAAGTGGAAATAAAAATGGAATGTCAATATTCAATTTTTCTCATGTCATTTCATATAATTGTTTCTGCAGCAAGTAAACCTGAGTCATGATATACTTATCCTAGGTAAAGATACTAATAAATAAGTGATTCTAATAAATAATACATAAAGATACTAATAAAATTAGTGTTTTACCATGCCTTAAACTTTCTTCATGT
This sequence comes from Vicugna pacos, assembly GCF_048564905.1. Lineage (NCBI taxonomy): Eukaryota > Metazoa > Chordata > Mammalia > Artiodactyla > Camelidae > Vicugna > Vicugna pacos. Next base: position 4,176,664 of record NW_027328734.1, read on the forward strand.
TAACAGCCCACTGCTTCTGCAGGTATCAAAATTTCACTCAGTGTATTCATCTGAGATTAGGGAATGGATACAAATTTAAAACTGGCTGCTCTTGCTGTGAGTGATATAGTTCACTGCCTCTTACCGATGGTCTCATCTCCCGACAGCACCTGTAAGAAATGAACATGCTAGATTGCTAAAAATCTCAGCATGGTAAAATCTCAGAACTCCTACAATTCTTAACTGTTTTACAATTGGAATGCAATACTGACAAAGCCTTGATTTTGGATAACAATGTGGTGTTTTCTCATGGTTGCATTAGGGGATGAGAGGATAATCCCTGAGATCCACAACAAATATTCTTGCTCAAGTTCTGGGCAAAGAAGTGTAAAGGTTCTGCATTATTAGGACTGAGGACTGCTTTCAAAATGATGACTACGCTCACTTTATTCCAGGTAGTCCAAGGAAAGAAAGGTTATTACAAATTCTAGGTGAACGGGTATAAGTCAGTGGTTCAGTCTCTATAAATTATTCAAGGGGTGATCAAAGCCAAAATAAGTTGTGTCAACAATGAGAATTAGAAGAACAAAGAAATTAGACATAAGCATAAATTTAAAAGGAGACACAGTCCTGTGCTGGGCTCTGGGGACTGGAGAATATATTTGCCTCAGTCCCATTCAAGGGTTCAGTGGCTTGGCCCTAGCATCAGCTCGGGATTCAATAAACAGTTAACAATTAGTATATTGAGTGAAATATCATCTACCTCTCCCTGATCAGAAGAAAATCTGGTGGCTCAATGAAACTATTAATTCACAGAAATTCTGCAAGCTGCAGAATAATAATTTACTGATGACCTAACTAAGACAAACTCAGTTACTGCTTAACAATCCATCTTCACACACACACACAGTGGCAGACAGATTTGTAGTATTTAGTGGTAAGAATTCTGTGGGCAGAGCTCAGAGGATAGATTTCAAACACCAGACAACATTTCTACTTTTGCCAATAGTCTAGCTTTTCCAAGGTAGAAAACTATAGATGGAGAAACCAACAATATTCTTCTTTAGGACTTCTAATTTTAAAAGTAAACTGTAGCTTTTGACTTATCAGTATAGAACCTTGTTAAGATGATCATTGTAAGACCCACTGTCTGATAAGAGAGGTGGAAAATAGTTGCTGAACCAGTCCAACTGAACCCCAGCCGTTTAATGTAAGCAACAACATAGCCACGGTCAGAGATGTGCTGACAAATTTAAAAGCTTGATGATTCTGTTGTAGGAACAACCACTGCTGTACAGACACAGATCTTCTGCTGCAAGTGGTCTCTTTTCTTCTCTTGGAAACGGTCATATTGGTGGGATGTTGCAAGAGGTTACCCTGGCAAATTTGCCTTTTCTCCAGATTATCAAAGGCTTTCTTCACAACTGGTGACATATTTTCAGGACTCAGTATTGCCATTCCAGTCATCAGTTGACATTGGCTGCATGATTATGAGCAGAAGACTTAGACACTCAGACACTGCCTACAATTTTTCCAGCATTTCAGGGCATTTCACATTCTATAAATCCTTCACCTTTTATTTTAAATTAATAAGAAATAGACAAATTCTTCCATGAATATTTTATATTTCCTAATATCTACAGAAAATTGGTACTCATGCAGTTGGACAAATTTTTAAATCCACCACCCTCACCTCCTTCTAGTCCACACATTTTAGGTTGCAATTTGGTTACTGAATACGACCACCTCAACCAAGGGTCTAGTACCTCTTTGATACTTCCTGTGTGAAGGTTGGAAGGGGCACAATTTATGTGGGGTGCATAAACCTACATTAAATGTTTGCATTAGCACTGTCTCTTCTGGGCAAAGCTCTGATTCTAAGAAGTAAATTAATTAGAAGTCAGTATAGTTATTAAAATGATGAAGAGAATCAGCTATTATGGGTTGGGTGGGTGATGAAGAGTCAGGAAAAAATCCAGCAAATGGGAATGGAATGCTTTAGGCCTCAGGAGGCATGAATTAAGAAGAAAATAATACTTTGTTTCCTGTAGCTACCTCCACTTACTGTCTTGAGTGACTAGTTCATGGTCTATGGAAAGAGCTAGTTTGTGGTGAAGAGTAAAGACCATAACGAAATATTGTGGAAACCATGAGAGATTTGTTGTTTCAGGAAAGTAGATTTTGCTTAAACTCAACATGTATTTTTCATTCACTAAATACTAAAATGCATCCTGTGGCAAATGCTGTGCTTACTGTGCTGGTATCCCAGTTAGACAAGGAAAGGGGGATAGACAGAAATCTTCTGAAGAAGGTAGTTTCTGTACTGAGACTGGCAAAGTCTAAGTAGGTTAAAGGAGGACATCCAAATTCCAAGGATGAGCTGCAGCAAAAGTGGTGAGGTTGCAGCTAACATACTTGACAAGCGTTTGCCTGGATTTATCTGCATATACAGTGAAACATAAAGATATGCCAAGGTAGTCAGATGCTAGATTTATAAAGGAATGACTAAACTAAGTTCAGTTTGTGTGCGTAGAGTTGGAAAGGCATTAAGAGCCACCCTGAGGACGTAAGCTTGTCTTTGGATGGAACATAAAAACAAAATAAAGTATCGACTGAAAATATAGTGTAGACTCTTGAGGGCAGGGAATGAAAGCAACAATTGGAATGCTTTGAGAACAGAACAAAGAAGACAATAGATAAAATTTCATCTTAAATTCAACCACATGCTGAATGTGCCAACTGAGACTACATCATGTGACATTAATGATTCCAGGGATGACATAATAGACACCATGATCCCTGGGCTGGTTTCTGAATTTATCTCCTTCCACCCAATCCTAACTTAACACTTTTAATACATTCCAGGACGAACCAGAAACCACTTAGTACTTTTCCCTCTCTCCATGTTATAGTCTTCCTCCAAATTCTTCCATTTTCTCTTCTTCCTTACAAGAATTTTTTTAAATTAACTACCATATTGTTCCATTAAATGATCATATCAATCAAGTATCTCTTTTTATCTTTAAATTGTAGCTTAGTCTCCCATTTATCTCTTAACACTATTTAAAAAAATAAGATAATTAGAGGCAGACATCTATGTATATTGTTGAAATAATAAAATTGCAGATATTTGTTCAACATCAATTTTAATCTTTTTTATCCTTAATAATCTGATAGTCCTTTGGTAGATCAGTTGTGACTAGGATGACGTTCATAAACTGAATATGTCTGATGAGTTGGCCTTGAAAGAGAGTTTGCTGATGTATCAGCAATCAATGGCACTGGAAACCGTGGGTTGCTCCCTGGATGAAGTTTAGAAAAACGACCTTCATTGGCAGATATGTTGTAATATCTATTTGAAAAAATAGAAGGTTCCATCATCTGTCCAATATAATTCCTTTGTATGGGATAAAAGATGCTGTACTGAGAAGTAGTAGTTGTAGTTATAATGAAGTTCACAACACGGCTATTTGCTTCAATGTAGCTTCTTTGAGAGTGCCCGTGGACAGTGGTCAACTGATTTAAAATAGCACGTTGATTCACTGCAATTTGTTCTGGTGGTCTAACTGACATTGATGATGGAGGAGAAAAATCACCTCTGATCGGGGTAGTTGTGTCACCAATTATGTGGCTGGTAGAGGGCTTTCTTATTAGAGGCATGTTTAAATTTACAGAAGGTAAAAATTTACTGTCTCCAGTAGTGTCACCCACAAAATCAGAACTATGTTTATCCACATTACCCACTGCTTTATAGTGTTTCTTGTTGAAATCTTCAGCCAATGAAGATATCAGAGAGGCATTTTTAATCACAACTCTTCTTTTTATTCTCACTAAAACCTGGGGACAGCCTCGTTTAACATTTGGATTATGATAGAACTGCAGCTACAACCAAAGTAGAAAGATTTCAGTAATAATTTATACCAAAATACATCAGTATAATAAGCCTAACCTATAAAACCTCAGATTTCACATTGACTATGCAAAGATAATATCATCAAAATATGAACATTACTGACAATATTTTGAAGTTCCTTATTTGGAAAATACACATTTAAATAGTATAGTCATCAAATTTAAGAAACAAGCTTTTGCAGTAATGGTGAATGCCACTTTTGAAAAGCATCTTTAATACCTTTATTTAGATTTCTGATAAAATTCATAGTTGCAAGCAAAGTTTCTTATAATGTGGATGCTTAAGTCACTGTCCTCATTTTTTAGAATAAATAAAGAATTTTAGCCTTAGTAGTTTTATACAATTTTGAAAATCTAGCTTTACATTTATATTACCATAGATTGATGTATAAAATAAAATTTTATATATAAGTTACGAAGTGGTAACTAAAGTTTCTGAATACCTTGCTTAAAACAGAGACTTCTTTTTCTTCTGCCAGAAAGTCTGCTAGAAATACCGATCTTTGTAAATTCTGCCGCAATTTACTAAACCCATAAAGGTTAAGCTGCCTAAGTAAACTTTTCATTCTTCCAGTTTCAAATGTTCTGAAAGGGGCCTTTATTTCCAAAACTTCCTTCTTAAAGACATCTTCATCAATCACTATGGAAGTTCCATTATCATCCCTTCAGATGGGTTTATATTGGTCACTCCCAGACATTTTCCAGAGTTTTCTTGGAAATGTCAGAGAACGAAAATCATTATCTTCATCTGGTTCAGAGACACAATGTATGTAACATGGCCTTTAAATCAAGGATTCTTCAGACAAAGTCTAAAAAGCATTTTTTTCAATCATAGACCTCAAGTCCAAATCCCCAGAGAATGTTTGATAACAAAATAAAGATCTACCGGAGTTTCCTTGACCAGTTGGTCCATCTTTATGAGACACCTCTTGAATTTCTGAAGAAACATGTGCCATTTCATATAACTTTTTCTACAGGTACTTTTCTAATCTGAATGATTTTGAGCACTGCAGCTTCAAATACTGCTTTGGCAATCCTACACAGATAAACTGTTAGGCCATCAGAGTGGTTCTTAACCTGAGTAGCTGTGACATCACAAAACAACTGGTCTCCTAGCAACTCAAGTGTAACATTCAGCCAGTGTTTACTTCTCACTCATCCAGTTAAAATGAAACATATAAGATGCTTATTTTTATAGAGTAATCTGCAAATATTATCTCAAAAAAATCTTTTTATAAAATTTAATTTTGGGGTTTATTAAATAAAACCAATCTCCTTCCTTTTGTACACAAATTTATAACAGATTAGTGAACAGAGTATAAATAATGCAGAAAATATATAAAATAATTTTAAAGTTTAGGAATTTTAACTGAAATTTGCCTAAAACATGTACAGAAAATGTATAACGATTTCAATATCATTTGTAATTAAAGTGAAACATAATTTGATTTGGTATTGGAAGCAGGTATTTATCTGTGTACTTTAGAATATGTACCTCTATATTCAAAACATCAGAAGAATAAATATGTGTTTATATGGTATGTATATAAAAATGGTTAATATTTATGAAATAAAATATTAAAATAATCAATCTAATTTAAGAAATCCCAAAGGGGGAACTTTTGTTTTAAATTGTAATTCAATGGTTTAATTGAAGCAAAAGTAATTTAATATTCTACAATATTATTTCAAAAGAGAGAATCTTATTGTAAATTTACAAATGTTTATTTTTGCCATTCTGTCACTCTGAGGTTTATCAGTCCCTAGAAGTAATAAATTTTCTTGTCTTCTTTATAATCCATACTCTTGTGGCTTCTGTTAATTGTTCCAAAATGATGTTGATAAATAAACTTATGCACAAGATCCTGGGTTCAATAAGCATTGCCTCCATTAAGGGGCAAACAAACAAACAATCAAAAAACAAAGATATAATCCTATGTGTCATTTGGGGTGTAAAAGTCCAGGTAATTCATTTTAGGAAGCAATATGTTTCTCAGTCCTGAAACGGTTGGCATTTTTATTATTTTACGGCATTTTAAGGCAAGTGTCTTTTGCACTAATTGTAAATAATAGCTATGTTCTGTATCAAAAAACTGTAGTAAATCCAGTTCTACCAAAAGTTATATTCTTTATTTAGAAATAAATTCCATTAAACATAAGCCCAGTTCAAAATGAGAGATAAAATATTTAAATAAATAAATGTACCCTAAAGCTACAATGTAAATTTTTCATTCAGTGTCTGTAAATCCCATTCTATATAAATATTAGCAACCTGAATACATGGCATATAATAAGTATTATAAACTATAGTTAAGTTGGATTTTGACCAGATCCATAAATATTATTTAATATACACGAATTTACATATGTGATACTATCCTTTTAAAAAAAAAGAATTCAAATATAACAATCACCAAATATATAGGAAAATTATTGACAGATCTGATCTTTAAATTTTTATAAAAATATTATTTAATTCGATTTAGATAGAATGTAACAAAGCATAATAAAAGCCATACATGAAATACCCATGACTTAAATCAAATTCAATGTTACCATACAGGAAACTTTTCCTCTGGTCCAGTAATAAGAAAAAGTAGCTCATTTTCACAAGTCCTAAATTACACTGCTAGAAGTCCTCGGAAGACTTGCTAGTCAAGAAAAAATATAAAATTAACTCAACTTGTAATAAAAGAGTGAAGTTTTTACAGATGACATAATTATGCATACATAGAAAACTCCGTAGACTCCTCTAGTGACTGTTAGAAATAATGAACAAACTTAGTAAACTTGCAGAATACAAAATCAATATACAAATATTCATTGCATATTTGTATAGTAACAAAACATTATCAGAAATAGAAATTAGGAAAACTATTGTGTGTAAATTAATACCAAAAAGAATAAAATAGGAATAAATTTGATAAGTGAAATAAAAGTTCTAAACAAAGATCTATATATTACAGGTGCAAGAAATATAAGTAAACAAAATAAATAGAAAGATATTGTGTGCTCATGGATTGTATACAATGTGAGGAAATATTCTAATCAATCTTTTACATGTTCAATCTCCCCATCAGTAATTATTGAGGAGAATGTCATTTCTTAATTTTATACTCTTGCTTCCTTTTTCATGGGTTAATTGATCATATGTGTGAGGGATTATATCTGGTTGCTCGATTCTCTTCTATTGATTGGTGTCTGTTTTTGAGCCAGTATCATTTTGTTTTAATTACTAAAGTTTTGTAGGACTGCTTAAGATCAGAGAATTTTACACCATTAGATTTAATAAACTTTTTCAGGATTATTTTGGCAACTCAAGATCTTTGTGGTTACATATAAATTTTAAAATTATTTGTTCAATTTATTGGAAAAATCTCATTGGTATTTTCACATGAATCACACAAAATGTAGATTCCTTTGGGTAGCATGGTTGTTTCAAACACATTGTTTCACATCATTAACATAAGAGATCATTTCATTTCTTTGGATCTGTTTTAATTTCCTTTATCAATGTTTTCTGTTTTTTAACGTATAGGTTTTCACCATATTTGTTAACTTCATTTATATGTGTTCTTTACATATATATATTATTATATACATAATATTTGTAACCTCGTTTCCTACACAAGCACAGCAGGCAGAAGGTAGTGGCAAGACAGATTCAAAATCCTGAATGAAAGAAATCTGTAATCTAAGATACTTTATCAAGCAAGGCTATCTTTTAGAAGAAGGAGAGATAAATAACTTCCACACAAGCAAATACTTAAAGAATTTAGCAAGAGAAAAAGAAATAAGAAAGATCTACTATAAATAAAAAAGAAGCAGTATGCTATACAAAAGAGGACGTCATAATTATATAGGCAATATCTATAATGACTTACAACAGAATAAATATGGTGTTGTAAAAGAAGAGATCAAAATTTTTAAGGGTCACAGAATGAAACAGGAAAATAAAGAGTGTTTTCTTCTTGTTTCTGTTTTCTGTTGTATGGGTTTGTATTTGTATTCTTATCAGTTAAATTAAACAAATATATTACAAGTCAATATGCATACAAAACAAGGTAACTATAAATCAAAAGCATACAATGAAGTCACAAAGCCAAAAAGAACCCAAGATTATAAAAGAAAACTTATCAAGCCACAAAAACAAAAACAAATGAACAAAAAGAAAATACCAAATCAACTAGAGAATGAAGTTCAGTATGGAAATAAACATGTCTATCAATAATTATCACAAATGTTAATGGACTTAGTGCTTCAATCAAAAGATATTTATTGTCAGATGGGATAATATAACAAGACCCTACATTATGAAGCATAGAGGAGACCCACTATAGTAAGAGGAACACACATCAATTGAAAGTCAGAAGGTAGAAAAATATATTCCATGCAAATGCACATGACAAGAAACAGGACAAGCAGTACTGACTTCACACAATGAGACTTTACAAAAAAGGCCATAGAGAAAGATAAAAAAGGACATGATATAATGATTAAAGGAGCAAATCAAAATGGGGATATTATAATCATTAAGATATATGCACTCTGTATAGGAGCACCTAAATACATAAAAGAAACACTAATATATAAAATAGAGAAATCTCTGGGAACAGAATCAATGTAGGAGTTTATAACTCCCCATTATCATCACTGGACTGGCCTTTCACACAGAAAATTAATAAGGGGACAAAGATACTAAAATACATAATAAAATATTTGGAGATGATTGATATTTTCAAAACAGTTCTTCTCCCCAAAACTGAATATACATTTTTTTCCTGTTCACAAGGAATATTTTCTATGAAAGATTACATACTCAGGCACTCAAGAAGCCTCAAAAAATTTAATTAGATAAAAATTAATTTAAGCATCTTTTCTGAGTATAATACCATGAAACTAGAAAACAATCACAGAAAAGCAGGGAGAAAAAATAACAGAATCCAGATGAAAAAACATGGTACTTAAACAAGGGGGTCAGGTGCTGAAGTAAAAGAAGAAATTAAAAAATATCTTGAGAGATATGACATACACTACACAAAGTCTATGGAATACTGTTAAAGCAGGCTTAAGAGTGAAGTTCATAGTGGCAAGGCCATCCTCAATTTAGAAGAACAATTTCAAATATATAATCAAACGTTCTATGTAAACAAATCAGGAAAAGAAGAACAAACAAAATCAAAAGTCAAAAGAAAGAAGGAAAAAGTAAAGATCAAGGAAGAAATAATTGAAATAGAGATTAAAAAATAGAAAAATCAATCAATCTTTTTTTGAAATAGTAAACAAAATTGACAAATCTCTGGACAGACTCACCAACAAGAAAAGAGAGAGAACACAAACAATATAATAAATGAAAAAGGAGAAACTATGATACTATAAAACTGCTAGATGGGAATATAGGTGATACACTTTTGTATATACATCATAGGAATATTTTCTTGTATCAGTCTCCTAAGGCAAAAGAAATAAAAGCAAATGTAAGCAAGTGGGACCTAAAGAATCTTGAAAAATTCTGCACAGATAAGGACACTATCAATGAAATGAAAACACTGCCTGTGTAATTGGAGAACATATTTGCAAACAATGCAAGTGACCATGGGTTAGTAGATGTAGGTTAATAGATGTAACATTGATTTATGTTACATAACTCAAGGTGAAAAACAAAAACCCAATCAAAAACAAGAGCAGAGTACCTGAGTTAATATTTTTCCAAAGAAAACATTCAGATGAGTAACAGGCAAGTGATAAAATTTCACAACATTACTAATTATTACATAATTGCAAATCAAACCACAATGAGTTATAACTTCACACTGGTCAAACGGCTATTATCAAAAAGTCTACAAATAGTAAGTGTTGGAGATGATGTGGAGGTAAGAAATCTCTTGTATACTCTTGGTAGTAATGTAAATTGGTACAACTTCTAAGGTAAACAGTATTCAGATTTGTTTAAAAACTAAGAAGTTAACTACCATATGACCCAGTAATACCTCTCCTAGGAAATATCTGGGAAAAAAACACCCTAAATTTAGAAAAACCAATTTTCAAAGCAGTACTGTTTATAATATGCAAGACAGGGAAGAAATCCAAGAGTCCACAGCAGACTATGGACTTAAGAAGAAATGATGTTTCTGTAAATATGCAATAAATATTTCTCAGCCATGAAAAACTATAACACATAGCTATTTCAGCATCATGAGAGGACTTAGTAAATGTTGTGCTTAGTGAAGTAACTTAGACGAAGACAAAACTATATATTTTAATTTATACGTGGAGTCTAAAGTATAACAAATATCTGTGTACATCTTTGTATAGCTATCTATTGACAGATGACAGAAAAATAGAAGTATAGATACATACGTACATGATAGATAGATAGATAGATAGATAGATAGATAGATAGATAGATAGATAGATAGATAGATAGAGACATGATCGAGTGGTAAAGAGATTAGATAGACAAGACTTAAGCAGACTCAAAGATATGGGAAAAATTTTATGTTTACCAAAGTGGAAGGGAAAGAGAATTCAATGGTAGGACATTGACAGATACAAAGAAGTATACATTAATAGAGAAGCAAGAAGGATAATCTGTATAGAATATGGAATTATATACAATAGCTTAAAATAATTGTAAGTTACAATTACTGTAATAATTCATAGTGCAATATAATCTACAAAGTGGTTGGGATCACCACACTGTACATCTGAAACTACACAATATTTTACATCTACTGTAATTCAAATAAAAATAAAACATATCCTGTATAATTTAGTCCTTTTTCCGCTAATAGCATCTTCCTTTAATATTGTTTTATTTTACACTTTAATTTTTATGACTACTGTTTCAAATTATTTCTTTTACTCTTGTGAACATGCTACCAGTTTGAAGTATCTATATTTATTGCCCCTGATTACCTCTTTTTCACTCTTTAATCCATATAGTATAGTAGCATTTAAGAACATACCCAAAGAAAGTGTTGAAAGTTTCTCGTGGTCTCTCCTTAGCATTTGGTCAATGTTTTGCATATTTTTGCCATTTTATATTTCTTAGAAGACTTCTATTCTACACCTCTTATAAGGTGTCTCGGTTTTGCTTTATCATCTCATTCAGGTTTGTTAGTTAAAGTCTTTACTTTCACTTTATATGTAAGTGATAACAGTGTAAGTATTATTGGGTGAGTGATTTCTTATTCCAGTAGTTTGAAAATACAATCTTATTTACGCTTGGCGTATGTTTTTTGCTCAGAAATCTGCTGATAGCCTAATGGGGGTTCCTTAGTAGATTATCATAACTTTTTTTGGCTGCCTTTAAAATTTCACTCTGACATTGTCTTGTCAATTTGCATATGACGTATCTTGAAGGAGGTCCATTTGTCTTAAAGTTATTGGTGTTTTGTTGGTTCATGGACTTGTATATCAGTTCCTTGCACAGGTTCGGGAAGTTATCAATTTTACTTCTTTTAATAAACCATCAGCTGCCTTCTAACTTTCTACCCCCTCCAGGATTCCACACTAATGTGCACTTCCTGAGGAAGACAATGGCTACTGTAGAATTTCCCCACTTTTAAATATCTTGAATCTCTGCCCTCTCCTATCATTTCTAGTTTTTCATTGGTGAGTTTGCTAATCTCTCTTCCACAAAGACATTCTACCTCGAATGCTTTCTGTTGCATCCTTCATCTCATTTATTAAGTTCTCCAGGTCCTCCAATAATGTTTGATTATTTTATATTTTCAGTCTCTTTGGTAATGTATTTCTTTTCATCATTTCATTTATTCCTGAGATCACTAAACTGCTTTCTCAGTTTTGTTTGTTGTATTGAGATTCTGTATGACAGCTATTTGGATTCTCTATTGATTATATGGCAATAGACAATTACTTTAACTTTGTTTCCTGCAGGGTTGACATTGTGTGTGTGTGTGTGTGTGTGTGTGTGTGTGTGCAGGTGTGTGTGCTTGTGCTTCTGTGTCTGTGTCTGTGACGGTGTCTGTGTGTGTCTATCTGTGTTAGCGTGCCCTATAAAGTTACTGTGATTGGTCTTGATCTTGATAGATTATTGCTCTGATGACACTAAATAACAGATTGGGAGTTGGAGTCCTTGTTTTTGTTTTCTGGTAGCTTGCAATATTGTACAATTATTGGTTTTACTAACCTGAGCTACCTCTGATAACATTTTAAAATAGCACTTTCCTGACGCTACTGTGTGGATAAAAGATGTGCTTTCATTGTCACTTCTTAGAATTCTCTGATAGTTAATGCCACTGTTGTCACTGGGAAGGAGAACCCTTCCTTTTATCTGATATCCCTTGAGAATCAGTGTACACATTGAGGAAAGGTGTAAAGAAAGGTGGGTATTTGGAATCAGGCAAGTGCCTTTGCCATGTCCAGTGTTGCAAGGTAACTTGTCTCCACCACTGTGAATGGAGAGTAGGGACAGTTTCATGAATCGCTCAGTGTCCAAAGGATGGAAATTCTGTCTCCATTGTGGCTCCCTCCTAATTAACTGTGACCATGAGTACTGGTGCATTTGGAGGCCGAATCTGCGTGATCCACTGAGATCCTGTTTCTACTGGGTTCTTTGAATTTATGGACTCAGATATCCTATTCAGGGGGCCTTGGTTGCAGACACCAACTCTGGTCTTCCCTCAGTTCAGCCTCCTTTGTGTGTTTTAGTCCACCGAACTTCACCTGTTCACATGCGTTCTGGAGTATTGTTTTGTGTTGAAGTTATTTTTGTTCAGATGTGAACGTTTTACTGACTGTAGATGTAAGGGGAGAGACAAAAATAGTTTCAACTAGTGTCACATTTGAAATTATATAGTTTTACAACTAAAAGCTTAAATTCTAATTAGGAAATTATAAGAACACTAAAGAAAGTGAACAAATCACTTCCCTTAATATCATAGTACTACAAAATATTTTGAATTTCCTGGGTTCTTTTCTTCAATGTTTTACCCACCTACATGCACATTTTACTAAAATATATCCCTATAATCTCTTTAAAATCAATTAAATTATTAAAATAATTCTCTGTGCTGTAAATATAGTACTTTTGGTTCTCTAATTTATTAATTGTAGCTTCAACATTTCTGTCTTCTCCATCCTTCTACCCTTTCCCCACAGGAAACCACTACTTGGTACACTACACATATATATGTGATTCTTTTTTTGTTTTCTTATGATTGTTTCACTTATATCTTTATTTTCCTAATTTAAGTTACAACGTAGAGTGTTTTTCCCTGTATGACTTATTTTCCTATGTGCAACACCCTCTGGGTCCAGTCACATTGTTCCAAATGGCAGAATTTTAATTTTTATTATACAATGATGAAGTATTTATTATGTTATCTATATCTCACATCTATTTCAGCCAATCATCTGTTGATGGGCAGTTGAGTTGTGCTTCTACCCCTGACTACTATAAATGATGATGTTAAGAACACTGGGGGTAATATATCCTTTAAGTTAATGTTTACATTTTTTTCAGATTTATACCAAAAACTGGAATTGCTGCAAAATATAATGCTTCTTTTTCTAGTTTTCTGTGCACCGTCCTCACTTTTACACTAGTGGATGCATCAATTTATATTTCCACCATCATTGTTCCTGGGTTCCCTCTTATAGACATTCTTATTAATATTTGTCATTTGTAGATATTTTGTTAATAGCCATTTTGGTTGCTGTAAGATTATTTCATTCTGGTTTTGATTTATGGTTTCCTAATAAATAGCAAAGTTATGTTTCTTTATATCAGTCTAAAAATCATCCACATGTCTATTTTTGAAAAGTTTCCATGAAGATTCTTCAACTGTTTTTAATTTGAGGTCTTTAATTTTTAAATATTGAGTCTAATATGCTATTATATATTATGGATTTTAACATCTTATTTTTCTCATTGTCTGAAATTTTTCCTTCTATTCTGTCTGTTATCATATGTCTTGTTGATGTTTTCCTTTGCTCTGCAAAAGTTTTTGCATTTCACACTTATAAAAGAAATATAATCCCTTTATCGCAGAATACATCTATTTTTTCCTCAGTAAACTAAAAACTGTAATTGTTAGTTTTCCTTTTTTTTTTTAATTTGGAGACAGATCAAAAATAAAGATTGCTATGATTTATCTCAAAGTCAGTTCTGTTCCTGTTCTTGGTCAAATATTTTATAGTTTCATGCTTTACATTTAGGTAATTAATCCATTTTTATCTCATTTTTTTGTACTATGGAAGGAAGTACTTTTTCATCTTCCTTTTACATGTACAGTCCTGTTTTCTCAGAACTACTTTTTGAAGAGACTGCCTTTTTTCCATTTTATACTCTTGTCTCCTTCATTATAGACTAACTGATCATAGTGTGTGGGTTTATTTTCAGACTCTTTATTTTGTTCCATTGATCTCTGTGTTTCTATAAGTGCCATATTTTGATGAATTGATTACTGTAACTTTGTAGTATGTTCTAAACTCAGGGAGGGTAATACCTACAGCTTCATTCATTTTTCAAAATAATTTTAGAAAATTTGGGACTTTCAGATATATGTTCAAATTTTATTATTTTTCTCCTTGCTTTGTGAAGAAACTTATGGATTCTGTGAAAATAGAAATTTATAAAAAGAAAAAACCTGAGAAAAATACTAAAGTGTGGAGGGTAAAACAAACATTATTAACAACAACTGGATTGTTGTAGAAATCAAATAAAAAATATATAAAGATAAATGACAGCAAAAACAAAATCCATGGGGTATAAAAAAAACAGTATTAATAGGGATGTTTATAGCAAAATAATCCCACTTATATAAATAAGAAACATCTCTCTCTTATAACATATTCTTACCACCAAAAGACATATCAATATAATAAAAAGAAACTTGTTAGTAGAAGGAAAGTCAGCTGAAAGGACAGAATATAATTAAATAAAATAATGATTAAAAATATAAACATTTAATCAATCTAAATAATGGCTTTTGAAACATAAATAATGTTGATAAACTTTAACCAGACACATGAGCATAAAAGAGAGTTACAGATTAATAAGCTCAGAAATTAATGAGAAATTACAACTTATATCAAAGAAATAGAAAACATCATATGATGATACAACATATTATATGCCAATAAAATGGAAACCCTAGAATAAACGGACCATTTCTTAGAAAGACTTAATCTCCAGAATGGAATGAGAAAGAAAACATGAACAGTTTATCACTAATGAAATTGAATAAGTATTTAAAAAAATCTCTGTAGAAACAAAATTCCAGGCCTAGACAGCTTCACAGATGATTTCTGACAAACATTTAGAGAAGAGCTATTAACTATACTTCTCAGCGTATTCCAAAAATTTCGAGAGGATGGGAGGCTTTCTATCCCACATTTCTGTATCACACTTCTGCTAGAACTGGAACAAATATCTCCAAAAATTACAGGTTACATACTACTAGTAAGCATAGATGCAAAAACACCACTAAATTGTTAGCAAATCAAACAATACATTAAGAGGATTATGCATTATGATTAAGTCCATTTATTTCAGGGATGCAAAGTGATTCAATACCCACAAATTAATGAGTATGATATACCACACAAACAACCTGAAGAATAAAAATTATATGGTCACCTAAATAGAGTCATAAAATGTTTTGACAAATTCAGTATCTATTTATGAATATATTCCTCCTCAAAGTGGACATGAGGAAACACACCTCAACACAGTTAAGGTCATATATGACAAGAACTCCGCTAACATGACACTCACTGATTAAAAGCTGAAAGCATCTCCAATAAAAGCAGGAAGAAGACAAGAATGCACACTCTTACCACTTTAATTCAGTATAGTATGGAAATTCTAGCCATAGCTATCCAAAATAAAAGTAAATAAAATATAGCTAATTAGGAATAGGAGCAAAAGTGTCTGTTTGCAGATTACATACTTTAAACAGAAATCTTAAAGAAGATGCCACAAAACAACTAGGGCTTATCATTGCATTTGGTAAACTTTCCGTATGTAAATTTAACATACAGAAATCTTGCATTTCTACACACTAACAACAAGCTAACAGATAGAGAAAGTGAGGGAACTATCACATTTACAACTGCATTACAAAAAAAAAAATCAAGAAATGTATCCAACCAAGGAGGTAAAAGACCTGTACTCAGAAATCTATAAAATATTTATAACAGAAATTGAAGATAATGCAAACAGATGAAAGAATATACTTTGTTCGTAGATGAGGAAATAATATTGTTTAAATGACAGAATAAGCCATGGAAATACACAAATTAAATTCAGTGCCTATCAAAATACCAAGGGCATTTTCAGAAACTTACAAAAAATAATTCTAAAATTTACATGTAAACCCAAAAGAGATGAAATCACTTAAAAAAAAAGGAAAGAAAAGAAACAAACTAAAAAGAGAAACAACTTTAACAAAAACAAAGAAGATGTATCACTGTCCCTGATTTTAAACTATAATACAAAGCTGCAGTATTAAAACGAATATGGTAGTGGCACAGAACATACAGAATAATGGAACACAACAGAATGCCTGAAAATGAAATCAGACAATTATGGTCATTAAGCCCATTACAAAAAATGAATATACAGTGGGCGAAAGGTAACCACCGGGCACATGAAACTACTCAACATCACTAAACATCAGAAAAATGCAAGTCCAAAACACAGTGAGATTTTATGTTGCTCCTGGCAGAATGACTATTATCAAAAAGATAACAAACTTAACTTTTGGTTAGGATGTAAGAGAAACAACCCTGATACACTGCTGGTGTGAATGTAAATATGTGATGCCACTGTGGAAAACAACATGGAGCTTTAAATAAAAAGTAATAATGAAATATAATCCAAAATATACATATCAGGATACTTATTCCAAGAAAATAAAACACGAATTAGAAAAGATAAATTCAACCCTTTATTCACTGCAGCATTATCCTCAATAGACAGGATATAGAAGCAAATTAATTGCTCATCAATAGATGATGGATAAAGAAGATGTGTGTTTATACTATATATATCTACCCATCTTAAGTACAGATTAATTTATATATATATATACACACACACACATATATATATATATATATATATATATATATATATATATGCACACACACATAAAAATACAATGGGTTATTACTCAGCTGTAAAAATAAGTTCTTGCCATTTGCAACAAATGGGTTGACCAAGAGGATAATATGCTAAGTGAATTAAGTCAGAAATTGAATGACAAATGGTGAATGATTTTACTCATATTTGGAATTTATAACAAATGAACATAACAACACAGAAAAGGAATTATAGATATAGAAAGAAAGAGGTTGTTCACAAGAAGGAGGGAAATGGGGTGTGGAAAAGAAAATTTGAGGAAATTAAGAAAGAAAATATTCCAGTTGCAAATTAAATGAGTCAGGGACAAGAAATGTACTATATGGGAAATAGCCAATAACTATTGAATATTTTAAATAGCAACATAACATATCTAGATATATTCTGGTGATCTGTTTGAATTATATTAAAAACAGCAAAGAGTATGTTGTGTAAGAGAAACTAACACAGTGTTTTAGATTAAAATACACTTCAAAAACAAACAAACATACACATAGAAAAAAATTAGATTTGTATTTAACAGAGGCAGGGTTTGGGAAAGGAGGATTTGATTAATGTACTCAAAAGCTATAAACATCCAGCCGTAAAATAATCGTGTTCTAGGGATGCGCCGTAATAACATGAAAATTAAAATTAATACTGCTTTATGTTCTATATCAATGTTGTTAAGAGAGTAGACCATAATGTTTCTCATCACAACCAAAAGACACATTGTATTACTTTACAATTTTATCTATATGAGATAATGAATTCTCCCTAAAGTTGCTATGATATTTATTTCATGATACTTGTAAATCAAATCACTATCCTGTGCACCTAAACTTACACAATGTTTTAAGCAATTTATATCTCAATAAAAGTGGAAGAAAAAAAGGAAAGTCAATTGTCACTTTTTCCCATGTCATTTCTCATGATTCTTTTTGCATCAAGTAAACTTTAGTAATGATATACTTATCCTAGGTAAAGATACTAATAAATAAGTGATTCTAATAAATTATACATAAGGATACCAATAAAATTAGTGTTTTGCCATGCCTTAAACGTTCTTCATGTTAACAGCCCACTGCTTTTGTAGGCAACAACATTTCATTTCGTGTATTCATCTGAGATTAGGGAATGGATACAAATTTAAAACTGACTGCTCTTACTGTGAGTGATAAAGTTCACTGTCTCAGACCGAAAGTCTCATTTCCACAAGAGCATCTGTAAGAAATGAACATGCTAGGTTGCTAAAAATCTCAGAATGTTAAAATCTCAGAACTCCTACAATTCTTAACTGTTTTTCAATGGGAATGCAATACTGACAAAAACTTGATTTTGGATAACAATGTGCTGTTTTCTCATGGTTGCATTATGGGATGTGAGGATAATAACTGAGATCCACAACATACATTATCGCTCAAGCGCTGGGCAAAGAATGTAAAGGTTCTGCATTTTCAGTACTGAGGACTGCTTTCAAAATGATGACTACACTCACTCTAATCCAGGTAGTCCAAGGAAAGAAAGGTTATTGCAATTTGTAGCTTAAAGGGAATAAATCAGCGGTTCAGTCTCTATAAATTATTCAAGGGGTGTTCAAAGACAAAATAAGTTGTGTCAACAATGAGAATTAAAAAAAAATTTGATATAAGCTTAAATTAAAAGGGGGACACAGTCCTGTGCTGGGCTCTGGGGACTGGAGTTTGTATATGCCTCTGTCCATTTCAAGGGTTCAGTGGCTTGGCCCTAGCATTAGCTTGGGATTCAATAAACATGTAACAAATAGTATACTGGGAGAAAGATAATCTACCTCTCTCTGATCAGGAGAAAACCTGGTGGATCAATGAAATTCTTAATTCACAGAGATTCTGCCAGATGCAGAGGAATAATTCACTGATGACTCAACTAAGACAAACTTAGTTACAGCTTAACAATCCATCATCACACACACACACAGTGGTACAAATATTTGTAGTATTTACTATGAAGAATTCAGTGGGCAGAGATCAGAGTATAGTTTTCAAACACCAGTCAACTTTTGTACTTTTGCCAATAGTCTAGATTTTCCCAGGTAGAAAACTACAGATGGACAAACAATATTCTTCTTTAGGATTTCTAATTTTGAAATTAAAGTGTAGCTTTTGACTTACCAGTATAGAAACTTGTCATGATGATAACATTAAGACCCACTGTGTGATAATAGAGCTGGAAACTACCTGCTGAACCAGACAATCTGAACCCCAGACTGCTAATGTAAGCAACAAAATAATCACCATCATAGTTCAGCTGACAAACTTAAAAGCTTGATGTTTCATTTCAGGAGAAACCGCTGCTGTCCAGACACAGATCTCCTGCTGCAAATGGGCTCTTTTCTTCTCTTGGTAGATGTCATATTGGTGAGATGTTGCTAGAGCTTACCCTGGCTCATTTGCCCATTCTCCAGATTATCAAAGGCTTATTCACATATGGTGACACATTTTCAGGACTCAATGTTGCCATTCCAGTCTTATCAGCTGACACTTTCTGCATGATTGTGAGCAGAAGCCTTAGGCTCCCTGACCTTGCCAACAATTTTCCAGCATTTCAGGGTATTTCACATTCTGAAAATGCTTCACCTTTTATTTTAAATTAATGGGAAATAATCAAAGTCTTCCATGAATATTTTATATTTCCTAAAATCTGTATACATTTGGTATTCTTGCAGTTGGACAAATTTTTAATTCTACCACCCTCACCTTGTTCTAGTCCACACATTTTAGATTGCAATTTGGTTACTGAATGCGACCACCCCAACCAAGGGTCTAGTACCACTTAGGTACTTCCTGTGTGAAGGTTAGAAAGGACACAATTTATGTGGGGTGTATATTCCTGCATTAAATGTTTGCAATGACACGGTCTCTTCTGGACAATGCTCTGATTCTAAGAAGTAAATTAATTAGAAGGCAGTATACTTATTGGTAAGGGGAAGAGAATCAGCGCTTTTGTGTGGGTGGGTGATGAAGAGACAGGAAAAAAATCCAGCAAATGAGAATGGAATGCTTTAGGCCTCTGGAGGCATGAATTAAAAGGAAAATAATACTTTACCTCTTGTACCTACCTCAACTTACTGTCTTGAATGAATAGTCCTTGTGCTATGAAAACAGCTAGTTTTTGGTGAAGTGTATAGACCATAACGAAATAGTTTGAAAACTATGAGAGTTTTGTTGTTTCAGGAAAGTAGATTTTGCTTAAATTCAACATGTATTTTTCATTCACTAAATACTAAAACTCATCCTGTGGCATGTGCTTTGTTTACTGTGTTATTATCCAAGTTAGACAAGGAAAGGGGGATAGACAGAAAACATCTGGAGGAGGTGGTTTTTGTGCTGGGACTGGGAAAATCTTAGTAGGTAAAAGGAGTACATCCTAACTCCAAGGATTAGCTGGAGCAAAAGTTGTGAGTTTGGAGCTAACTCTCTTGACAAGTATTTCAATCGATGTATCTCCAGAACTAGTGAAACATAAAGAAATGCTAAGGTAGTCAGATGCCAGATCTATAAAGGAATGACTAAATTATGTTTAGTTTGTGTGCTTAGAGTTGGAAAAGCATTA
Source organism: Vicugna pacos (assembly GCF_048564905.1). Classification (NCBI taxonomy): domain Eukaryota; kingdom Metazoa; phylum Chordata; class Mammalia; order Artiodactyla; family Camelidae; genus Vicugna; species Vicugna pacos. Next base: position 4,197,239 of record NW_027328734.1, read on the forward strand.
ACTGCCACCCTGAGGATGTAAGCTTGCCTTTGGCTGGAACATAAAAGCAACATAAATTATTGACTATAAAATAGAGTATAGATTCTTCAGGACAGGAAAAAAAGCATCAATTGGAATGCTTTGAGAACAGCACAAAGAAGACCATAGATAAAATTACTTCTTAAATTCTACCACATTCTGATTGTGCCATCCGAGACTGCATCATGTGACCTTTATGATTCCAAGAATCACATAAAAGAGACCATGATCCCTGGGCCGGTTCCTGCATTTATCATCCGTTCCAAACTACCCTGACTTAACACTTTTAATACTTTCCAGGATGAACCAGAAATCACTTAGTACTTTTACCTCTCTCCATGTTATATTCTTTTTCCAAATTCTTCCATTTTCTATTCTTCCTTCCAAGAAATTATTTAAAATTATACCCATATTGTTCCATCAAATGATCATATCAATCAAATATCTCTTTTTTTCTTTAAATGTTATCTTAGTCTCCAGTATAACTCTTTACTCTATTTTAAAAAAAATAAGGAAAATACAGGTACACATCTATGTTTGTTGTTCAAATAAGAAAATTGCAGATATTTGTCGACATATGCCAAATCAATATTAATCTTTGTTATCCTGCATAATCTGGTAGTCATCTGTTAGATCAGTTGTAATTAGCATGACATTCATAAACTGAGGTTGGCTGATAAGTTGGCCTTGAAAGAGAGGTAGCTGATGTATCAGCTATCACTGGCACTGGAAACCGTGGGGTACTCCCAGTTGAAGTTTAGGAAAAGACCTTCATTGGCAGATATGTTGTGATATCTTTTTGGAAAAGTAGAAGGCTCCACCATTAGTCCAAAATAATTGCTCTGTATGGGAGACAAGATGCTTTACTGAGAACTAGAAGTTGTAGTTGTAATGAAGTTCACACCACAGCCATTTGCTTCATTGTAGCTGCTTTGAGAGTGCCCGTGGACAGTGGTCAACTGATTTAAAATAGCACGTTGATCCACTGCAATATTGTTCTGGTGGTCTAAATGACATTGATGATGGAGGAGAAAAATCACCTCTGATCAGGATAGTTGTATCACCAAGTACGTGGCTAGTAGACGGCTTTCTTATTAGAGGCATGTTTAAATTTGCAGAAAGTAAAAATGAACTTTCTACACTAGTGTCAGCCACAAAACCAGAATTATGGTTATGCACATTACCCTCTGCTTTAAAGTGCTTCTTTTTGAAATCTTAAGCCAATGAAAATACCAGAGAGCCATTTTTATTCACAACTCTTCTTTTTATTCTCACTAAAACCTGGGGACAACCTCGTTTAAGATTTCGATTATGGCAGAACTGTAGCTAAAACCAAAGGAGAAAAATTTTAGTAATATTTTAAAACAAAACACAAGACTATATTAAGCCTAACCTATAAAAATCTCAGATTTCACGTTTACTATGCAATGATATTATCATAAAAATGTGTACAATGCTGACTATATTTTGAAATTCCATATTTGGAATATACACATTTAAATAGAATAGTCATCAAATTTAAGAAGTTAGCATTTGCAGCAACGGTGAAAGCAACTTTTTAAAAAAAAGCTTTAATACCTTCATTTAGATTTCTTTTAAGATTCATAGTTGCTAGGAACGTTTTGCATAATCTTGAATAGTTAAGGCACTGTCTTAATTTTTAGAAAAAATAAAGAATTTCAGCCTTTGTAGTTTTATAGAATTTCAAAATCTTGCTTTACATTTATATTACCATATTTTGATATACAAAATAAAATTTTATATATACGTTACCAAGTCATAACTACAATTACTGAATTCCTTGCTTAAAACAGAGACTTCTTTCTCTTCTGCCAGAAAGTCAGCTGGACAAGAAGATTTTTGCAAATTCTGCCGCAATTTACTAAACCCATAAATGTTAAGCTGTCTAAGTAAACTTTTCATACTTCCAGTTTCAAATAATCTGAAAGGGGCCTATCGTTCCAACACTTCCTTCTTAAAGACAGCTTCACCAATCACTATGGAAGATCCAGTATAACCCCACCAGATGGATTTAAATTGGTCACTCCCAGCCATTTTCCAGAGTTTTCCTGGAAATGTCAGAGAACGAAAATCATTATCTTCACCTGATTCTGAGACACAATGTATGTAACATGGTCTTTTTATCAAGGATTCTTCAGACAAAGTCTGAAAAGCATTTTCTTCAAACATAGACTTCAAGACAAGTCCCCAGATATTGTTTGATCACACAATAGAGATCTACCAGAGTTTCCTGAACCAGTTGGTCCGTCTTTATGAGACACATCTTGAATTTCTGAAGAAACAGGTGTCATCTCAAATAACTTTTTCTACTGCTACTTTTCTAATCTGCATGTTTTTGAGCACTGCAGCTACAAATGCTGTTCTGGCAGGCCTGCACAGATAAACTGCTAGGCCATCACAATGGTTCTCAACTTGAGAAGATGCGACATCACAAAACGACTGGTCTCCTAGCAACCCAAGTGTAACATTAAGCCAGTGTTTATTTCTCATTCATCCAGTTAAAATGAAACATATAGGATACTTATTTTTATAGTGTGATCTGCAAATATTATCCCCACAAAATCTTTTTAAATAATTTAATTTTTTGGGTCTATGAAATAAAACCAATCTCCATACTTTTGTACACAAATTTATAACAGATTTATGAACAGAGTATAAATAATGCACAAAATATATAAAATAATTTTAAAGTTATGGAATTTAAAGTGAAATTTGTGTTAAGCCTGTACAGAAAATTTATACCTATTACATTATAATTTGTAATTAAAGTGAAACAATTTTATTTGGAAATGGAAGTAGTTATTTATCTGTTTACTTTACAATAAGTAGCTCTATATTCAAAACATGAGCAGAATAATTATCAGTGTATTTGGTATGTTTATTAATAAATGGTAAATATTTATGAAATAAAAATAGATTAAAGTAATCAATCAAACTTGAGAAATCCCTAAGGGGGTAATTTTTGTTTTAAATTGTAATTCAGTGCTATAAGTAAAACAAATAACATATTTATTTTGTTTGTAATTCATGAATTATCACCTTTTGCCATTCTTTCACTCAGAAGTTTTTCAGTCCTAGAAGGAATAAATTTTCTTGTCATCTTTATAATCCATACTCTTGGGGCTTCTGTTAAGTGTTCCAAAATGAGGTTGATAAATACACTTATAAACAAGATCCTGGGTTCAATAAACAGTGCCTTCATTAAGGGGAAAACAAACAATCAAAAACAAAGAAATAACAGTATATGTGGGTTTCGGTGGAAAAGACCAGGTAATGCATTATAGGAAGCAATATGTTTCTCAGACCTGAAACAGTTGGCATTGTTAGCATAATGCGGCATTTTAAGGCAAGTGTTTTGTACACTAATTGTTAATAAAAGCTAGGTTTTGTATCACTAAACTGTAGTAAATCCAGCTCTACCAAAATTTGTATTCTTTATTTAGACATAAATTTCATTAAACATAAGCCAAATTCAAAATGAGAGATAAAATTTTGAAATAAATAAATATTCACTCAATCTACAATGTAAATTTTTCCTTCAGTATTTGTATATTCCATTCTGTGTAAATATTAGCAAGTTGAATTCATGGCATATTATAAGTATTATAAAGTATAGTTAAGTTGGACTTAATCCTGATTCATAAATTTTATTTAACATACACAAATCAATAAATGTGATACCATCTGTTAAATAACAAATAATTGGAAAATAACAATCTCAAAATATGTAGGAAAATTATTAACAGATCTGATCTTAACTTTTAAAAAAATTCTTAACAAATTCGCTCTAGATAGAATATGACAAGACATAATAAAAGCCATATATTAAAAACTCATGACTATCTTCAAGTTCAATATTAACATACAGGAAATTTTTCCTCTGGTCCAGTAATAAGAAAAGTACCTCAATTTCACAAGTCCTAAATTACACTACTAGAAGTTCTAGCAAGAATACCTAGTCAAGAAAAAATATAAAAGGCATTCAACTGGTAAACAAGCAGTAAAATTTTTACAGATGACTTAAATATACATAGATAGAAACCTCCATACACTCCTCCAGTGACTGTTAGAAATAATGAACAAACTTAGTAAACTTGCAGAATACAAAATCAATAAACAAATATCAATTGCATTTTTATATAGGAACAGAACATTATCAGAAAGAGAAATTAGGAAAACAATTGTGTGTAAATTTATACCAAAAAGAATAAAATAGGAATATATTTGATAAGTGAAACAACAGTTCTAAACATAGATCTATAAATTACAGGTGCAAGGAATATAAGTAAACTTAATAAATGAAAGGAATTCTGTGCTTACTGATTGTATACAATGTGAGGAAATACTCTAATCTATCTTTCACTTGTTCAATCTGCCCAGCACTACTTATTGAGGAGAATCTCATTTCTTCATTTCATTCTCTTGCTTCCGTTTTCATGGGTTAATTGATCATAGGTGTGAGGGAATATATCTGGTTACTCTATTCTCTTCTTTTGATTGGTGTCAGTTTTTGAGCGAGTATCATGTAGTTTAAGTTACTAAAGCTTTGTAGGACTGTTTAACATCAGAGAACTTTACACTACTATATTTAAATTCTTTTTCAAGATTATTTTGGCAACTGAAGATCTTTGTGGTTACATATAAATTTTGAAATTATTTCTTCTATTTAATGGAAAAATCTCATGGGTATTTTGACATGAATCATACTAAATGTAGATTCATTTGGGAAGTATGGTTGTTTCAACCACATTGTTTCACATCATTAACATAAGAGATCTTTTCATTTCTTTGGATCAATTTTAATTTCCTTCATCAATGTTTTCTGTTTTTTAACGTATAGGTTTTCTCCTAATTTGTTTACTTCATTTGAACTTATTCTTTACATACATATAATTATATACATTATATTTTGAAAAATGTTTCCCACACAAATACAACAGGCAGAAGGCAGTGGCAAGACAAATTCAAAGTCCAGAATGAAAGAAATCTGATATCTAATATAACATATCAAGCAAGGTATCCATTAGAATAGAAGGAGAGTTAAATAATCTCCACAAAAGCAAATACTAAAACTATTCGGTAACAGAAAAAGAAATAATGAAACATCTATTCTAAAAATAAAGAAGCAGGATGCTATAGAAAGGAGAAAGGCATAATTAGAAAGGCAATAGATATAATGACTTACAGCAGTATAAATATGATGTAAAAAAGGACATCAAAATTTTTATGTGTCAGAGCATGAAACAGGACAAAACAGAGTATTTTCTTCTTGTTTCTGTTCTCTGTATGATGCGTTTGAGTTTGTATTCATTTCAGTTAATATAAACAGATATAGTAATGGGTCAATATACATACAAAACAGGGTAACCATAAGTCAAAATCTTACAATGAAGTCACAAAGCCAGAAAAAAACCAAGATAATAAAAGAAAACTTATAAAGCCACAGAAAGATAAAGAAATGAACATAAAGGAAATACCAAATCAACTGGAAAATGAAGTTCAAAATGGAAATAAACACCAGTTTATCAATAATTTTTACAAATGATATTGGAATTAGTGCTTCAATCAAAAGATATATATTGCCAGATTGGATAATATAACAGGACCCTACATTATGAAGCATACAAGAGACCCAATTTAGAAAGAGGAACACACATCAATTCAAAGTCAGAAGATGGAAAAATATATTCCATGCAAATGGCCATGACAAGAAGGCAGGACTAGCAGTACTGACTTCACACAAAATAGGCTTTACAACAAAGGCCATAGAGAATGATAAACAAGGACATGATATAATGATTAAAGGAGCAACACACAATGAGGGTATTATACTCATTAATATATATGCACTCAATATAAGAGCACCTAAATACATAAAGCAAACACTAATAGATGAAAAGGAAGAAATCGATGGGAGCACAATCACAGTAGGAGAATATAACTCCCCATTACCATAACTAGACTGGTCTTTCAGACAGAAAATTAATAAGGGAACAAAGATACCAAAAGATATGATAAAATAATTGGATTTGGTTGATATTTTCAAAACACTACTTTTCCCCAAAACAGAATATATATTCTTTTCCAGAACACATGGAACATTTTCTAGGAAAGTTTATGTACTGAGGCACAGGAAAAGCCTCAACAAATTTAACAAGATAAAAATTATTTCAAGCATCTTTTCTGAGTATAATACCATGAAACTAGAAATCAATCACAGAAAAACAGGGAGAAAAAATGACAGCATGTAAATTAAAAAAATGGTACTTTAAAAAGTTGGGGAGGTGAGGATTTTAAAGAAGAAATTAAGAAATATCTTGAGAAATATGACACAACACTACACAAAGTCTATGGAATACAGTTAAAGCAGTCTTAAGAGGGAAGTTCACTCTGACAATGTCAGCCTCAAAGTATAAGAGCAATTTAAAATAACTAATCTAAAGTTCTATTTAAACTAATCACGAAGAGAAGAGCAAACAAAACCAAAAGTCAGCAGAAAGTGGGAAAATAAAGATCAAAGGAGAAAGAATTGAAATAAAGATTAAAAAATAGAAAAAAATCAATCAAACTGTTTTTTGAAATAGTCAACAAAATTGACAAAACTCAGAACAGGCTCACCAACAAGAAAAGAGAGAGAACACAAAAAACATAAGAAATGAAAATTTAGAAACTAAAAGAGTACATCAAATTTGCAAAATATCATAAGGTAATACCATGAGCAACTGCATGAAAACAAACTTGATAACCTAGAAGAAATGGAGAAGTTTCTGGAAACATTCAGCCCACCATTATTGCATCAAGAAGAAAATGATCATTTGAACAGACAGATCACCAGAAATGGAATACAATTATCAATAAAATAAAAAATCCCTGCAAACAATAATTAAGACCCAAATAGCTTCACTGGGGAATTTCACCAAACATACAAAGAAAAATCCATACCAGTCCTCCTCAAACATTTCCAAAAGATTCATATGGATAGAATACACCCAAACTCACACCTTAAGGCCAACATCAACCTGATAACAAAACGAGACAAAGACACTACCTAAAAAGAAAACTATAGGCCAATATCATTGATAAACATAGATGTAAAAGTCCTTAAGAAATTATTAACAAACAGAATCCAACATCAAGTAAAAAAAAATCATACACCATTATCAAGTTAGGTTCATCCCAGGAACACAAGGATGGTGTAACATATGCAAATCAATCAATCAATAGTGATACAACTTATCAACTAAACAGAGGACATGAAACCATATGATAATCTAAGTAGATGCAGAAAAAACATTTGATAACATTTAACACCTATCTGCAAAAAATATTCTTATCACAGTGGGTACAGAGGGACCATATCTCAACATAATAATAGCTATTTATGACAAATATATAGCCAGCAAAATACTCAATGGTTAAAAACTGTAACCCTTCTCACAAAAACCTGAGACAAGACAAGGTTGCCAATTCTCACAATTTCAATTCAATATTGTCTTGGAAGTCCTAGCCACAATGTTCAGGCAAGAAAATTTCATTTCCTATCAAATTATGCAAAACATTTCTTTTTAGGACTGAAACAAATGATCCTAAGTTTTAAATAGAGCCATAAAAAACCATAGTTTCCAAAACAATATTGAAGTAAAAAAAAGAGGCTTCAGGAATAATCCATCAGGTCTCCATACACTATTGTAGAGCTACAATAATGACATTGACATGATATTGGTACAGAAACAGGCATATGGACCAATGGAAGAGAGTAGAGAGCCTAGGAATAAATCTACAGGCCTTTGTTCAATTAATCTTTGACAGAGTAGCCAGGAATATGACAGAGAAAAGACCATCTCTTCACCAACTTGTGGGAAAACTGGATAGCAGCATGCAGAGAAATGGAGTTAGAGCACTCCTTGAATCCATACACAAGAATAAACTCAAAATATCTTGAAGAATTAAATGTAAGGTAAGACACAGTAAATCTCCTTGAACAAAACATAGGCAAAACACTCTGACATAAATAGCAGCAATGATCTCCTAGAACAGCCTACTCAGGTAATGGATGTAAGAGCAAAATTAATAAATGGGACCTAATAAAACTTATAAGCTTTTGCACAGCAAAGGGAACCAAAACCAAACAAAATGACAAACTACAGGATTAAAGAAAATATTTAGAAGTGATGCAACTGACAAAGTCTTAATTTCCAAAATATAAAGACTTCATACAACCTAATAATATTAAAAAAAAACAAGAAACCCAATCTGAAAATGTGCAGAATCCCTAAACAAGCAATTCTCCAATAGAGCCATTCAAATGCCACACAGATATATGGAAAAAAAATTGCTATCATTATCAGAGAAGGGCAATTCAAAACTATAATGATATATCACTTCCCAGTAGTAACAATGGTCATCATTCAAAAGTCCACAAACAATAAATGCTGGGGAAGATGTGGAGAAATGGAACCTTTCTACACTGCTGGTAGAATGTAGTTTGGTGCAGTCATTTTTGAAACCAGGATGGAGTTTCCTCTAATGGATAGAAATAAACTTAAAATACGAACCAGCAATCACACTTCTGGGTATATATCAAAGGGAACCCTATTTCAAGAAGCCACCTGCACCACAATGTCCTTAGCAGTGCTGTATACAACAGCCACAATATGGAAGTAACCTAATTGTCCAAAAACAGATGACATAATTCAGATGTTATGCCGTATTTACACAATGGAATAATATTCTGCAATAAAAAATGATAAAACAATGACATTTGCAGCAAAATGGATGTCCACAAAAAGTGTCAATCTAATTGAAGTAAGCCAGAAAAAGAAAGAAATATAATACATGACATTACATATGAAGAAGCTTAAAAAAATATTTGGATAAGAACACAATGATTTCATCTACAAAACTGAAATACACTCGCAGATCTACTAAACAATTTTATAATTACTGCGGAAAGGGGCTGCTAGAGGATATATTTGGGAGCAGTAGATTTATAAATTTATCCACTATATATAAAAATAGATATTTTCTAAAATTTCTTTTGTATGACATAGGGCAGTATGTTAAATATTGTGAAGTAATGTTTTATAGGCACAGAAATATATGCATCTACAGGGATACTATGCTATACACCACAGATTGACGCATTATAAATGGCATTTTTCAATGATAAATAAAAAATAAATATGTAAATAAATAAATAGATTAATTAATTAATAATGTAATAAAAGAAATACAAATATTCACACTACTTAACTTTACACATCAAGAATCTAGGAGAAAACAGAAAGAATAAAGAAGAAAATTGAATCAATGAGAGTAAGGCAAATAACAAGAGAAACAATTCAAAAGATAACATAAATACCAAAGTCTGTTTCTTTTAAAGATAAAGTAGACAAACGTTTAGGTTGTCTAAGAAAATAAAAACTTAAATAAAATTAGAAATAATAGAGAAGATATTACCACTGATGTTGTAGAGATGCATAGCACATAAGAAATTAACACTAGCCAACAATTTGAATGACCTAGAACAAAAGACAAATTCCCAGAAACATATGTCTTCCAATACTGAATCAAGAAGAAATTAGAAAGTTAAATAAGGCAAAAGTGTGTATGAGTAAATCAGTAATCCAAACCTCACAAACCAGAAAAAATTTACAAGTTGACTTTACCGGTGAATTCTGTCATGTATTTGAAGACAATTTTTCACTAATTCTTCCAAAAATCTTCCAAGAATTTGAAGGGGTGAAAGTTTCCAAACTTCTTTTATGATGCCTGGTTTATTTGCATAACAATGTTAGAACGGACATTAGATGCAAAATATGGAATATTATCCCTGATGAAAATATGTGTCAAAATTCTCAACAAAACAGAAGGAAAATGAATTCAACAACACATTTAATGTATCATACACATATATGAGTAAAGGGATTTATCCCTTGGTTTAAGATACTTCAAAATACTCAGATCAATAAAGGTGACATGCCACACTAATAGAATGAGAAATAAAACTCACATAATCATTTCAACAGGTGCAAAAAGAGCATTGTATACAATGCAACATCCTTCTAAGATACTCCCAACAAATTAAATTAACCATGTCAGTGGCACGATATCAAATACACACAAACACTGTGCGGAGAGAAGTGGAGCATTTCTCTTTTTATTGATTCTTAGAGAAAGGGTTTATATATGACATGCACAATGCCTCACATATCATCTAAGTTATAACAATGTTAATAATCTTTAGCTATTTATGTCCCCATGCTCCTGCAGTAAGCACAGGATGTGAAATGATCAAGGATTGTTTTAAAGTTCATCACGGAACTTCATTAAGTAGGCCATCTCTTATCCAGCTGGCTGTGCCTGTCTTAGGTTGTCACCCTATGAGGATCTTATCCAGCATAGGCTCTCCAGCCATGCAATGAGCAGGCCATTTCTTATCCAGCCTGGATATGTGACATTCCTCACAGCTTGTTTATCAGTTCAGCCCATGGGCTTATCCTCTAGAGCCTTCAGACTGGAGCTTGCAAACCAAACATTCCTTGACAGAAAAATAGATGAACAAAATTTGATGTATATATGCAATGGAATCAATACATTTCATTCCTATCAAGAGTGTCCACGGTGTTCCTTTTTCTTCACAACCTCACCAAAATCTATTTCTTATCTTTTTGATGAGAACCTTCTGAAAATTGTGAGGTCTTGTCTAATTTTTGGTTTATGACTTTCCTAATAATTTATAACTATGAACATATTTACATGTGTCATTTAGCCAACGGTATGTTTTCTACAGATAATTGATTCAGATATATCTATTCACTTCCTATGGACTTTTTTTAATAGATTGGTTTTTGTCACTGTTGTGCGATAAGAGTTTGCCATATATTTGGATATTAACACTTAATTGAAAAATATCACTTTCAAATATATTCTCCCAATGTGTTGGTTGACTTTTCATTTTATTGATCATTTCTTCTGCAGTGTAAATCTATTTAGAGTGATACAATCATAATTTGTTAGTTTTGCTTCTGATTCCCTTGCCAGAGGAGACATATGTAGAATCAATTTAAGTCCAATGTCAGAGTGTACTTCTTATATTTTACCCTAGGATTCTTTGTTTTCATGTTTTATGCTTTATGTACCCAGGAGTGGGATTGCTGTGTCATATGATAGGTCTATTTTAATTATTTAAAGGAACTTCCATACTGTTTCCAAAGTTGATGCACCAATATTCATTCCCACCAACAGGGTTGGAGAGTCCCTTTTTCTCCACAACTTCCCCAGTGTTTATTATTTGTAGACATTTTGATGACAGCCCTTCTCACTAGTGTGAGTTAAAACATTATTAAATTTTTGTCCTGCATTTGTATAATGATTAGCTATGTGAGCATGTTTTTATGTTTCTGATTGTCATCTGTGTGTCTTCTTTAGGGAATTGTCTTCTGCTCATTTTCTGGCTCAGTTGTTTGTAGATTTTTGAAATGGAGTTATATGAACGATTTGTGTATTTTAGAAATTAGCCTCTTGTTGATTGCACTGTTTCCTAATGTTTCCTCCCATTTGGAAGTTCATATTTTCATTCTGTTTATTTTGCTATGTAGAAGGTTTTAAGTTTAATTAGGACCTATTTGTTTATTTTGCTTTTATTGTTTTCAGCTTGGGAGATTGACATAAGAAAATTTCGCTACAATTTATGTCTTGTTTTGCCTATGTTAGATTCCAGGAGTTTTATTGTGTCATGTATTAGATTCAGATATTTAAAACATTTTGAGCATATTTTTGTACAGTGTGAGGGAGTGTTCTAATTTCATTGATTTACATGTAGCTGTGTAGCTTTCTCAAAATCACTTGCTGAAAACTGTCTTATAGGCATTGTATATTTTTGTTTCCTTTGTCATAATTTATTTGACCATAGGTGTGATGTTTTATTTCTGCCTCTGTGTTCTGTTCCAGTGATATACACGTTTGTTCATTTTCCAGTATTGTGCTGTATTGATTACTTTTTTTGTAATAGAGTCTGATATCTGGGAGGGTTATGGGTTGTGACTCCAACTTTCTTCTATTTCCTCATTGTTTCTTTTGAAGTTCTGGTACTTTTGCTGTTCCATACAAATGTTAGGACTTTTCTAATTTCTGTGGAATATATCATGTATTTCGATATGAATCACTTTATATTTGAGGATATCATTGTTTTATGTATATTTTAACAATATTATTTCCTCTAAACTGAGACCTTGAGATTTCTTTCTATGTTTTGCATCATCTTCAAATTTATTTATCAGTGTCCTATTGATATTATTATCTTGGTTCATTCAAACCTATTAATAGGTTTTTCATTTTTGACCTGATATCATATGGACTTTTTAAAATTATGGAATATTTAATTGTTAGTGTAAAGAAATGTGACAGTTTTTGTATATAAATCATGAATCATGCTACTTTGCTAAGTGTCTTTATTAGTTTTATTTGTTTTGGGTTGGAGAATCTTTAGGGTTCTCTATATAGGTTATTATGTCATCTAAAATAATTACACTTTTACTTCATTCAATCCAACTTGAATAAATTTATTTCTATTCCGATTGCTGTTGCAAGGACTTCCCATACTGTGTTTAATAGAAATGGTGAGTGTGGGCATCCTTGTCTTATTCCTTAATTTGGCTTTCAGTTATTCACATTTGCATATTATGTTGTCTGTGTGTCTGTTATTTATGACTTTAGTTATGTTGAGATATATTTCCTGAATCCTACTTTGGTAAGAGGTTTCTGTTGTTGTTGTTTCTGTTGTTTTTTGTTGTTGCTATTGTTGCTGCTTTTTCAATGAGGAAAAGTTGAAGTTTTTGAACTGTTTTTATGGATTTATTGGGATGACCACGTCACTTTCCCTTTTTCTGTTGCGAATGTGATGTATCAAACTGATTGATTTCATGTGTGTTCCACCTCTCTTATGATCCTGCAATGAATTAAAGTTGATCATGGTGTATAATTCATTTTAGGTATTGCTGGATTTAGCTTGCTAATAATATTTTTAAGAATTTTTACATCTATATCAATCAAAGATATTGGCTTGAAATTCACTTTGCCTGTACTTTGTTTGTTGACTTTGCTATCAGGGTGATGAAAGCTTCATAGAATTAATTTGTGAGTTTCCCACATCTTCACTGTTTTTGAATAGTTTGAAGAGCATAAGTTCTGCTTTGAATTTTTGTACAGTTTTCCACGGGAGCTGTTTAAATCTGCACTAACTTTAAATGATTTTTTTAAATGCAGATTCTTTCATTCTTCTAGTAAACAGTTTGTTCAAATTATTTGTTTCTTCTTATCCCTGTCTCTTTCTAGACATTTGTCTATTTCTTCTAAGTTGTCCAGTTTATTGGCATGTAATTGTTGACAAAATAATCCCTTTATTGTATATCTGTTGGAACAATTGTTATTTCTCCACATTTATTTCTGACTTTATTTCTTTGGAGCATCTCTTTTTTCTTCATGATGCACCTGGCTTGAGGTTTTTTGATTTTGCTTATCTTTAAAAGAAAACAAAAACAAAATTTTTGGTTTTACTACTCTTTTGCATAGTTGTATTTCTCTCTAATATATATTTACACCTGTAATATTTAAGTTCATGTATTTTTCTTTTTTAACATTTTTATTGACTTTTAATCATTTTGCAAAGTTGTCTCAAATTCCATTGTAGAGCACAATTATTTATTTACAATGAACATATATACATTTGTTGTCCCATTTCTTTCCTTGTGAGCTGCCGTAAGATCTTTTATATATTTCCCTGTCCTATACAGTACAATCCTGTTTATCAATCTTACAATTTTGAACTCCAAGCCTATCTATTCCCACACCACACCCACTTGGCAATCAAAACTTTGTATTCTCTGCCTGTAAGTCTATTTCTCTTTTGTATTTTGCGTTTTTTGTTTGGTTTGGTTTTGTTTTTAGATTCCACAAATGAGCATTCTCATATGGTATTTTTCTTTCTCTTTCTGGCTTACTTCACGTAGACTGATTTTCTCCAGGAGCACCCATGTTGCTGAAAATGGCGTTATGTTGTCAGTTTATAAGTCTGACTACTATTCCATTGTATAAATATACCACCTCTTCTTTATCTAGTCAACTTTCGATGGACATTTAGGGTATTTCCATGTCTTGGCTATTGTAAATAGTGCTGGCTATGAACATTGGTGTGCAGGTGTCATCCTGAATTAAGGTTTCTTGTGGATTTATGCCCAGGAGCGGGATTTGGGTTATATGATGTCTATTCCTAGGCTTTTAAGGAATCTCCATTCTGTTTTGCACAGTTACTGCACCAAGCTGCATTGCCACCAGCAATGAAGGAAGGTACCCTGTTCTACAAAGCCTCTGCAGTATTTGTCATTTGTGGATTTTTCAGTGATGGCCATTCTGACTGGTGTGAGGTGATACCTCATTGCAGTTTTGATTTGCATTTCTTTGATAATAAGTGATATTGAGCATTTTCTGTTGTGCTTTTTGATCATTTGTTTGCCTTCCTTGGAGAATTGCTTGTTTAGGTCTTCTGCCCAATTTTGCATTGGGTTGTTTATTTTCTCTTCTTCAGTTGGATGAGCTGCTTATATAATCTGGAGATCAACTCTTTGACGGTTTCATATGCAAATTTTTTCCCATTCCGTAGGTTGTCTTTCTGTTTTACTTCCGGTTTCTTTACTGTGCAGAAGCTTGTAAGTTTCATGAGGTCTCATTTGTTTATTCTTGCTTTTATTTCTTCTATGAGAAAATTTTCGAGACTTTTGTCAGATAACGTTTTGCCTATATTTTCCTCTTGGTGGTTTATTGTATTTTGCCTTATGTTTAAGTCTTTGATCCATTCTGAGTTTATTTTTGTGCATGGTGTTCTAGCTTCATTGAATTATATGCTGCTGTCCAGTTTTCCAAATACCAGTTGCTGAAGAGACTATCTCTTTTCCATTGTAATTTCTTGCCTCCTTTGTCTAAGATTAATTCACCATTTTCGGTTTCATTTCTGGGCTCTCTATTCTGTGCCATTGGCCTATATGTATGTTTAACTACCAATACAGTGCTGTCATGTTGACTGTAGCTCTATAGTATTATCTGAATCATTAGCTTTAAGAAATGCCACTGATATCTGAACCTTAATCTTGTAACCTGCTATCTTGCTGAATTCTTTGATCAGCTGTAGTAAATTCATTCTGGATCTTGTAGGGTTTTCTATAAATAGTAACATATTATCTGCATATAGTTTGACATTTATCTCTTCCTTTTCAATTTTCATCCCTTTTACCTGTCTCTCTTGTTTGATTGCTGTGGCTAGGACTTCCAAGACTATCTTGAGTAGGAGTCGTGATAGTGTGCATCCATTTACTGTCCCAGATTTTAGTAGGAAGGATTTGACTTTCTCAACTTTGAATACTATGCTGGCTGTAGGTTTGATATCTATAGCTTTCATGATGCTGAGATATATTCCCTCTATGCCCACTTTGGTGAGAGTTCTTATCATACGTGGGTGTTGAATTTTATCAAATGCTTTTCCTGTATCTATTGAGATGATCATGTGGTTTTGGTTCTTTCTCTTGTGGATGTGCTGTATTACATTGATTTGCTTAAGTAAACCACCCCTGTGTCCCTGGCATGATCCCCACTTGGTCATGATACATAATATTTTTTTCTGTGTTCTTGGGTTGTATTTGCTACTATTTTGGTGAGGATTTTGGCGTCTGTGTTCATCAGTGATATTGGCCTATAATCCTCTTTTTTGATTGTTTCTTTGCCTGGTTGTGGTATCAGGGTGATTGTGGCTTTATAGAATGTCTTTGGGAGTATTCCTTCCTTTTCAATCTTCTGGAAAAATTTGAGAAGGACTGGTATGAGTTTTTTTGTTTGGTAGAATTCCGCTGTGAATCCATCCGCTGCTGGACTGTTATTTGTTGGGAGGTTTTATATTGCTATTTTGATTTCATTTCTTGTGCTCTGTTTGTTCAAGTGGTCAGTTTCATCTTCATTCTGTCTTGCTGGACAGTATGTTTCCAGAAACTTGTCCATCTCTTCTAGGTTATACAGTTTGATTCCATATACTCTTCAAAATATTCTCATATGATATACTATATTTCTATTTTTTGTTGTAATTTCTCCATTCTCCTTTCTTATTTTGCTAATTTGTGCTCTCTCTCTGTTCTTCTTTTTGAGTTTGGACAGAGGTTTGTCGATTTTACTTACATTTGGAAAAACCAGCTTTTGGATTTGTTGACTTTTTCCTATGGTGTTTTTAATCTCTATTTTATTTATTTCCTCCCCATTATTGATGATTTCATTCCTTGTGCTGCCTTTTAGGTTGTGTGTTCTTCTTTATCTAGTTCATTCTGCTGGTGGGTTAAATTGTTTATTTGTGGATGTCCATTTTTGAGGAACGCCTGTATCACTACAAACTCCCCTCTCAGCACTGCTTTTACTGTGTCCCATAAATTTTGTATGGTTTTGCTTTCATTTTCTTTTGTTTCAAGGTACTTTTTCATTTCAGCTTTGATATCTTCATTGACCCATTGGGTTTTTACTAACATATTGTTTAATCCCCATTTTTTCCTTTGTTCTCCTTTGTTTCTCTGTTGTTGATTTCTTACTTCATGGCATTGTGGTCAGTAAAGTTGCTTGAGGTAATGTCTATCTTCTTAAAATTGCTGAGATTTCTTTTGTGCCCAAGTACATCATGAATCCTGGAAAATGTTCCTCGTGTACTTGAAAAGAATTTATATCCTATTTTGGGGGTTGTAATGCTCTGAAAATATCCACCAAGTGTAAAATTTCTATTGTATTATTTAATTTTTCTGTTGCCTAATTAATTTTCTGTCTCGATGATCTATCTAGTGATGTTAATGCAGTGTTGAAATCTACAAATATGACTCCCCCTTTATATCTGTTAGTAATTATTTTATGTACTTAGGTGCTCCTTTATTTGGTGCATAAGTATTAATGATTGTGCTATCCTCATATTGTATCACTCTTTCAATCATTATAAAATGTCCTTCCTTTTCTTTGTTTATGGTCTTTGTTTTAAAGAAACTTTTGTCTGTAATCAGTAATGCAACAACTGTTTTTTGGCTTTTCCAAATTTATGTTGGATAACTACTGTATGAAATGACAGAAAACCAATATTAATAGAAGTTTTACACCATTAAATGCATACTTAATTTTTTTCTTTAAATTCTTGTTTTTGCTCTTGTTACTTACAGATCAAAATTTAAAATGAGTGCTTTTTGTTATTTTTTCTTCTCCATGAAAGTCATTTTGCTAATTAGTCCATTTATTACTGTGTTCCTTGATTTTAAGTTGTTTCTGCTTCTTCATTATCTTGATTACATTATCTTATACCATGACACAAAAAACTGCTGTTACCCCTTTTATTCACTGATTGATAAGGCAGTGAATATAGTTAGCAGAAATTTTGTAAAAACTGAAGTGTCTCATGTATGTGGAAGAATTTAATTTTATTTTTCTTGAATCTATATCCTGACATTGATGTTGTCATTCAAAACTGCTTTAAGCATTGCTTTCTAAATTCTTACATTTATTCAACAAATATTGAATACATATAACACATCAGGATGTCCTTAGACAAAGGGATATAATGTTTAAAACAAAATATGCTTCCCTCCATGAAGCTTGTATTATAGCATCCTCTATCCTTCTGATTATGGTGTTTCTCTTGATTCTTTCTCAATCTATGTATTCATCTTTTTAACAAATATTTATGGTGTTCTTATGTGCTTGGCTTTGTTCTACATGTTTGGTACATAATGGTGAGATGATTACTATCTTCGTGTTTTTTAAATTAGAATGGGGAAATGAATATTATATAATAAAGGCAGACCTGAATACAAAATAATGAGATTTTAAGCACTAAGAAAGAGACAAATTCTCTGTAAGAAAACAATCAGGGTAGCAGATTCTTGTATAGAATATGTAGCCCAGTATTGTCCTTAAAAGAAGTAAATCAACCTGAGAGCTGAGTGAAGAGAAGGATATAGCCATGCCCAAGAATTCAAATTCATGTTTTTCTGATAGAATATCATCACATTTAAGTACTGAGATGGGTAAAAGTCACAGTCTTCAGTACACCAGAGTCCAGTGCAACTGAAATTCAGTGAATAAAAGGAGAGAAAGATATTAGAAGATGCTGGGTGGTGGCCATGATGTTGAAGATCAAGAAGGTGTTTTTTGGAAATATAATTATCAGGAATTGGTGGTATTTTTTATGTGAGGACTAAGGAATACAGAAGTATCAAGGATGACCCCTAAACCTGAGCTTAAGCAGCAAAACAGGGGACATAGTTTATGGAAGGAATGAGATGAGTTTGCAAAGTGTGTTAGAGACACCTTTTCTGGCACTAAAGCAGAGATGTCAGGTGGAAAGCTGAGTATAGGTCAAACTTCAGAGGAGGTGATCAGATTGAAGTTAGAGGTATAATGAGAGATGTCTTGGGCTGATAGTATAAGTCATAAAATCAGGCTCCCCAAAGAGTGTCTAGAGAAGATACTTCCAGTATAGATTCAATAGTAAGGTTTGAGTAGAGGAATAAAATCTGGGAGCATGCACTAGGAAATGGAGATATGGAAAAAATAGAACAAAGCTTTGACTTCTAGGGGGTTAAGGTCAAGCTGAAGAGATAAACAAGTATCTGAATAGTTATATGATAAAGGTATGTACTAGCTACTAAGGGAGCACAATGGAAGAAACATTTAACTCTACTGAGGGTAGTTCAGAGGAGAGTTACAGTAGGATAATATGGAGCAATTCTGAAAAATCTTCAAAATAAATAACAAGCTAATAGGAAACAGGCAAGAACATTCTGAGCAAAGATTTTGAGATTAAAAAAATTTAAAGCATTTGAACAATTGTAAATAGTTCAGCTTAATTACATGGTTATAGCTTGTTTCACAATTCAAGATTTAGGTTAACCTTCACTGATGTACCTTTTCACCTTTATTTTACATTCCTGTAGTAATTAACAAATCATATTGCTTTTGCCCTCTCATTGTCTGTGTTAATATTTTCTCTCCTGATTTGTCTTTAATCTGTACAGTAAAAAGAGGGGCATAATTCCTTCTTATAAGCAAATGCTCATGCAGTTCTATGGAAACATCAGATGGTATACAAATGTATCATTTTCTAAACAACTGTATTCTTGTCCCTTTGTCCTTGGCAGAGATGGAGGTAAAACTTTTAATTAGTGTGAAAACCAAAATAACTGTATCCAAAATATTACAACATATAATTCTAGCCTATCTGTGATGCCCTGATGTAAGTAAAACAATTCAGTGATCTGAAATTAACCTGTAATTATAGTGTTGAAAATTAATCAGTACAATTTAGGTTTCATTAAATTCAAACACACTCAAAATTGAATCAATTTATTAAGCTTATTTATTTCCCAGGCCCCAACAGACACAATGATACCAACATATAACAAGTTCAGATATATAAACAGCTTCACTATTCCACTTACAGAAGTGAGACTACAACTTCCCAACTAGAATAATGTACACTCTAAACGCAAGTTAAAAGCAAGACAAGACACTCTAAATTGGAGATCTGCTTGCTGTTGGTGAGAATGCCTTGAAATATTGTTCTTGATCTATATGCAAAAGTATAGGGACACACACTTGTCAAAAGAGAATACAAAGTTCAATCTAACCAATCCATCTTGTGCAGATTTTCCCTTCATTCAGTGCAAGTTTAAAATGTATAAATTATTTTGATCAGAATTCATCAATAAAATCTTAACTCAAAAACAAATACAACAGTAGTGTCTTGTTCACACAATGCCTGTGTGTCTTTGAAAAAAGAAAACTACCTGGAAGCAATCCTCTCTGTACCTCTCTGCCAATTTTGATTAACAGATTCCCTCATCTTGACTTGGAGCAACTCTCTTAGAACCATAAATTGTGAAAATGAATTGCACATTAAAGGTTCTGGCTCCCGACGACCTTGAGTTTTCCAAATAATGTTTTTCAAGACATTTAACTAAATGCAACTATTGTGTAAGGAGATGGTAGTTGTCAATATGAACACTTCAATAGAGTAGAAGTAGTCATGTTGAATTTTTTGTATTCAATTATTCATTCTATGTTATATGTTAACACATAATCTATCAATTATTTGTTAACTATCACAATTAAATTTGTCAGAATTTTTGGTAAAGCCACTACCAAAAACAGCAATGACTAAACATGCTTTTATAAGGATCAAGCAACCAATGCATTTTAACACATGATCCATTAGAACCTCTCTTATCAAATCCTGGAGTTCTTTGACAGGTGGAAAAATGTAAATACTGTATACATTACAGAAGAGATCTTACAAAATTCTATCAATAAATATCCATAAAACTATTGCATGTCACTGTTAAAATTCAATTTCACTATTCTGTTGAAAAAATTCCATTGGTTACATATCTCATTTAAGTGTTGGAAAGAATACTCAGTGACTTCTAAGAAATGATGGACAATCTGAATTAAATAGCTAATTAACTTAAAATCAAAACTATAAGTTGCATATTTGATAAAAGTAATCTATATGTGTGCTTATCACACTAATATAATGTGGAATAAGATGGCTATAATTGTGGATGACTGGATCTACAGAGGTAGTAAAATGGTCCTGCTAGCTAGTAAATCTGATTATTAAATTCAGGAAGGAAGAAGAAAGTAGGGAAGAGAGGGAAAGAGGAAGATGAGAGGGAGTTAAAGAGAAAAAGAAGGTAAGGAAGGAATGATTTGTAGTCAAATTGTTACATGTCAGGCCCTAAAATAAATTCTTTCCTTAATTCTCCAACACTGGTTCTATTGTACCCAGAATTTATTTTAGCTTTTTTTTTCCCAAGGTGAAAACATCAAGGCTTAAGAATATTAAATAAACTTTCTGTGAACACATAAATAATGAAGGAAGAAACAGTACTTTAAACTATTGACTTTTTATTATATCTGGACAACAAAAGTTACTTAAACATAGACTGATTAAACAAATATTTACTACTATTTATTTTTATCATTTACCCACTTTCCTGTAACTATGATAATCACCAGCAAAAACTCAGGATGTAATGTCTCTTTATCTCACCATTGTAACAGTAGAAATAGAAAAAATATTTCCTATACAAAACATTTGATTTTAAGATATTTTTTACTCAGCATGCTGAAGATAAATTCAATTAATGGTAGTTAAAATTAATCAGCAAGAAATTGAATGGGACAAAGGGCCTAATTGTTCCTTAAAATATTTATTTCACAGTCTGTTCTACATGTCATTTTTTATGACGTCTTGTTGGGATATCTCTTAATAATAAAAATAGTTACTTTTTTGAGATACACTTTTGAAAGGTTGTGATAATATAATACAAATAGAATTATTCCTGTTTTACTAAACTTGCATAAATGCAAATTCTGAAACACAAGCATAAGGTCAGCTTTGTTTCTCAGTACAAAATTAAACTATACTAAATTAAACTATGCTAAAGGGAAGTGCTTGGCTAAGGGAGTTTGGCCATCTAAATAAATGACCATCATTTATGCAGTTTGCTCATTCCCCTGCAATGATTTTGCATGTTAAATAAAAATTGATATGAGTGAAAGGATATGGAATCTCTACCAACAAATTAGAAAGAAAAAATAACACACTAACTTAAAATATACTTCAGCTACCTGTCATGAGCAAATTTTGAAAAGCCTTAATGGAAAGAAGTGCAGTGCTTGGCAATATCAGTACTTGCTTCTATAGATGATTCAGCTTATTTGAGTCTTAAAAAGGACATAGACATATTTGTATCTTCATATCTGAATGTTATGTGGTTTTTCTGTGGGAAAAGGTGAATTATTTCCATTTAATAACTTAGAAACAAAAGATAGGATATTTCCATATTAAATTTTAGATGTTGGTATTTAAAATAGCACCTTTGGCCATAGCTTGACCTCATATTTTGTTTCTCCTTATTTTATATTAATCTTAAATCATCATTTGCAAAATTTTGTGCATGGTATTTCTTGTGAATAATTAAAATGGGTCAAACCAAGGAATTGTATTTGACTTCTTTAGGGCAGAAAATGGGGAGAAAAAGTTAAGAAATTCTACCGTTTTACTAGAGATTGCTCTGCAAGGCTGACTGCAGGGGACTTTCAACTACTTACCCATGCAAGGGTTTATCAGTAAACTGACAATTTCAACTGTCTGTATTTACAAGTTCCTGCTGTTCAACGTCAATAAACTCACCGACTGAATTCACGCATTTCAGCCACATAGCCAAGCACTGACTTCAACTGCAAGGAATGCCTTTGAAAAATTGAGATCAAAGATTGAAAACTTGCACTTTTAAGTGTAGATCCATTCACATTCTTTAAGACTCTTTAGGGAAGCTCAGCAGTGGACAGTCATATAACTGCTATGCACTTACACTTGGTGTTATTTGTTAAGAAAATGTATGGCAATTAGAAACCAGAAAAGGGATTGACAAGATGACAGACTAGAAGGACACATGGCCCACCCTGTCTCATGAACACACCAAAAATTATATACAAATACAGAACAATTCACACAGAATAACTCCTGAAATTTGACATAATTTCTATTACTTTGGAAATACAAGGAAAGCCCCACAAAACCAGGTAGAGGAAAAAAGAAGAAAGAAAAAGGAAATTGGTGCATGATATTCTTCACAGAAAGAGATCAGCATAGAAAGAAATGTGCCCTCACCCTGGGAAGCTTCCTCACCAGCAAGGAGATCCACAGGGACAGAACAGGAGCTTCAGAGGTTCAGAGGAGGCAGCAGCAGCTGCTTAGCAGAAAGAACTAAGAGAAACCAGCAGTGAGAGTCACTTTGAATCCTAGCCTAAGATGCATGCCAGTGGGGACAGGCTGGGCTGGGCTGCTGGAACTCAGGCTTACACGGATGAGCCTGGGGAGAGGACTGGGGTTGACTGCACACAGGCAGCCTCAGGAGCCTGGAGTGTGGTGCGGGCTGTGGCTAGAAGAGAGTGCAAATCAATCTGGGTCCCTCCATAGAAAGCACCATTGCATGTGGGATGAGGGGTGCATTGCAACCTTCATAGATGCCATCTCTACTAGTGCACAGGGTGTTGCTTTGCACCAATGTTGATGAGCATTCTTGTGAGAAGAGAGGAGGGGTTCAGTCACAGCCATCTTCTCAGCATGCTCTGGAGCGGTACAACTGCTGGTGCTCGTCTTCTGGGCAGAGGAGGGGCTGAAACATGAACCATTACTCAGGGGCCCTGCAACATCACAGGCAAGACTGTCATTCCAGTCCCAGGCAGAGGTGGTGGATTTGCTCTCCTGGTGCCTTTGTGGAACTGTGCCTCTAAGACAAATGAGTGGAGATTTGGTGCACATTGGGGATGTGTTTGGCATCAACCGTAGGTCTGTGTACCCTGCTTTTGATTTGTGGTTACCCTGTTTTTTAATTATGTTAGCCCATTAGTATATCTATTTGCTTTAGAGTGGTAGTCATAAAGGCTCTAACACATCCTATGAAGAATGCAAAGAAAATTTACATTTGGTTTCACTGGGGAATTCTACCAAACATACAAAGAAGAACTCCTATTGATCCTTCGCAAACTCTTCCAAAAGATTGAAGAGGAGGGAATACTACCAAACTCATTCTACAAAGACACCATCACCCCAATATCAAAACCACGTAAATATACTACCAAAAAAGAAAATTATAGGCCAATATCATTGATGAACATAGATGCAAAAATCCCTCACAAAATATTAGCAGACTCCAACGACACATAAATAGATCATATACAATGATCAATTTGGATTCATCACAGGGATGGTTCAATATACACAAATCAAACAATGTGATACACCACATCAATGAAAGAAAGGACAAAAATCACATGATCATCTCAATATATGCAATAAAAGCATTTGATAAAATTCAAAAATCATTTAAGATAAAAATTCTTACCTAAGTGGTCATAGAAGGAACATATCTCAACATAATGAAAGCTATTTATAACAAACCCACAGCCAGCATAATACTCAACAGTGAAAAGGTGAAAACCTTCCCTCTAAAATCTGGAACAAGACAAAGATGCCCATTCTCATAACTTTTATTCAACAGAGTAGTGGAAGTACTGGCCACAGCAATTAGACAAGAAAAAGAAATAAAAGGAATCTAAATACAAAGAGAAGAAGTAAAATTGTCACTAAATGTGGATTACATGATACAAGATATAGAAAACCTTAAAGGCTCTACACTAAAACTAATAAAGCTGATAAAAAATTTGGCAAGGTAGCAGGATACAAGATTAACATAGACAAGTCAGTTGCATTTCTTCACACTAACAATGAAATATCAGAAAAGGAAAATAAAGAAACAATCTCTTTTAAAATCTCATCCAATTAAAAAAAATTCTTAGGAATAAATCTGACCAAGGAGGGGAATGATTTTTATCAGGAGAACTAGAAAACATTAATTAAGGGAATTAAAGATAACTCAAAGAAATAGAAAGATATCCCATGTTCTTGGATTGGAGGAATTAATATTGTTAAAATGGTCACACTACCAAAAGCAATCATTAAAAAGTCCATGAATGATAAACGCAAGAGAGAGTGTGGAGAAAAGGGAGCCTTCACACACTGCTGGTGAGAATGTAGTTTGGTACAGCTATTATGGAAAACAGTATGGAGATTCCTTAACAAAAACTAAAAATAAAGTTACAATATTATACAGCAATCCCACTCCTGGGCATATATCTGGAGATAACCCTAATTCAAAAAGATACATGCACCCCAGTGTTCATAGCAGCACTATATATAGGTAGCCAAGACATGGAAGAAGCCTAAGTGTCCATTGACAGATGGCTGGATAAAGAAACTGTGGAATATTTATAGAATGGAAAACTACTCAGCCATAAAAAGAATAAAAGAATGTCATTTGCAGCAATATGGATGGACCTGGAGGTTATCATTCTAAGTGAAGTAAGCCAGAAAGAAAAAAAAAATTAAATGTGATATCACTCATATGTGGAATCTAAAATAAATTAAAAATAAAGACACAAATGAACTTCTTTACAAAGCAGAAATGGACTCACAGACATAGAAAGTAAACTTATGGTTACTAAGGTGAAAGGAGGTGGGAATGAATAAATTAGGAGTTTGTAGATATATGTACTATTATATATATAATAGATAAGCAACAAGCTTCTTCTCTATAGCACAGGGAAGTATATTCAGTATTTTGTAGCAACCTAAAATGAAAAATAATTTGAAAACAAATATATGTATGAATACATATATGACAGAAACATTATGCTGTGCACCAGAAATTGACACAACTTTGTAAACTGACTTTACTTCAGTTGAAAGAAAGAAAGAAAGAAAGAAAGAAAGAAAGAAAGAAAGAAAGAAAGAAAGAAAGAAAGAAAGAAAGAAAGAAAGAAAGAAACTAAAAAAATTTAAAAGGGAAAAGAAGGCCAACAAAAATAATAAACAAAAAGAGGAAAATTGGATTGGATTTTTTCAAAGTACTCTTTAGCTTATTATTTATAATTTAGTCAGTCCTCTATTTAACCATATATCAGTTGGTTATTGACCCTGACCGTCACTGACCTACTTTCTCTCTCTGTCGTCCTACTTATTCCAAACATTTCATATAAATGGAATCCAATATATGGCCTTTTGTGTATGACTCCTTTCACTTAGCATAATCAGAACTTCATTCTTTTTATGGCCAAATAATGTTGTATTGTATGGATATACCACATTTTATTTACCCAATTTCTTATTGATAGATTTTGGCTTGTTTTCTTTTTGGGGCTATCATGCATACTGATGCTGTGAATATTTGTGTACAAATTTTTGAACGTATTTTTAAAATTTTCTTGGGCATAACAGTGGAGTTGCTGGATCATATGATAATTCTTTCTTTAACTTTTTGAAGAACCAGCTGCCTTACAAATTGGCTTCACTATTTTACATCCCCTCGACTCAAAGCAATGTATGATGTTTCCAATTTTTTCACATTCTTTCCTGTTATTGCTTATCTTTTATTTTTTAATGATAGCCATCCTGGTAGGTGTGAAGTGGTACCTAAAATTGTATTAACTTTCTTAGCATTTACAAACTAAGTGATATATGGGTAGATATGAAACTAGATTCATAGGGACATAATTAGATACATGATAGAAGAAGGTATACAGGAATATCTCAAAGATATTGCATGTTCAATTCCAGACAACTACAATAAAGCACATATCACAGTAAAATGAGCCACATAATTTTTTTGGTTTCCAAGTGCATATAAAATTTATGTTATACTACACTGTAGTCTATTTAGCTTGCAATAGTATTATATCTAAAAAACAATACACATATCTTAATTAAAAATACTTTAAAATCTGTTAACCATCATCTGAGACTTCAGTGAATCATAATTTTTTTACTGGTGGAGTGTCTTGCCTCGATGCTGGCAGATCAGGCTAGCAGTTGCTGAAATTTGAGATGTCTGGCAATTTCTTAAAATAACAATAAATAATAATTGATAGTGAAATATTGATTGATTCCTCTTTCACTTGAACACTTAGAGGCCACTGTAGGTTTATCAACACATCTAATTTAAATATTATTGTGTCTCAGGGAATAGTGAGGCCCAAGAAAAGAAAGAGAGAGGGGGGAACAGTCAAGTCAATGGAGCAGTCAGAACACACACATCATCTGTGAATCTGGTTTTCATCTCATGTGGGTGGGGTTCATGGCACCCTGAAACAATTACAATAGTAACATCAAAGACCACAGGTCACCATAACAAATATAATAACAATGAAATAGTTTTAAATACTGGTAAAATTGCCAAAGTGTGACAGAGAGATACAATGTGGAAAAATGTCAGTGATAGACTTCCAGAGACCAGGTTGCCACAATCTTTCATCTTGTAAGGAAAAATCTCAATATCTGCAAAGTACCGTTAAGTGAAGCACAATAAAATAAGATATACCTGTATATAGAAACTTCCAAACAAATTATACAAATTCATGTTTTTTTCTGAGAAAAAGCATAGTCACAAGGTCAGATACTCTTTTGTGAGAGGAATGACACTTTTGGAGTCACCGGCATTGACTGCGTTTTGAAGGATGAACACTATTCACACAGAGTGTGAAGAGAGAGAAAACTCTTCAAATAGAATATTTAAAGTAACATTTTGGGAAGGCAAAGTGTACAGGGTATCATTGTGAAACACTGGGTAGATCTACTTTGCTTCAGCAGTTTTACAATTGAAGAAAATAAACCTGGAAAAACATATAGCCATTACAACTAAAATAAGGCAACATAAATAATTAGAGTAATTACATACTTTCAATATTTTGAAACAATGCAAGATGATGATATGTTTAAGTGGCATCATGAGTGAAACATCATAATTAACATGACTGTGCACTGAAATTTTCATAAGAGTTTCAGAAAGGGATAGTATTTGGATGGACATAGACACATCCCAGGTTGGTCCAATAGCGGAAGGAACTATTGAGAATTAGATAAGAGATGGACAAAGCTGTGCCTGCTATTCATTTCTCCCCACAAGCCTTGTGCTGTAACATGATATCCTACTGAGGGACCCTAGAGCTAAGGTTGCTTCTGATCTCCATGTATTTCTATTCTTTTGAACCCAATTTGGCTACTAGTTACATTATGTTTATAAAAACAAAGTGTTTTATGTGAGGATATTAATTAGCTATGTCAGCACTGGACTGCACCCTGCAGGTCTACAAGCCCTGTACTTGCCCAGCTTCAAGACCTGACAAAAAGCCCAGAGTCAGCAACAGAGATAATCAATAGTTTAATGATTAGGGTGATCTTGCACATCTGAAGAAAAGTCCTGGAGCAAAATCCTGCCATGTGTGGGAGTTGGAGGGCAGGACATGATGGCAGTCTTTGCTCCTGTTAGGGAAGAAAAGGTTACCAGTTATAGGGGAGTTGATGTCAGGTTGGCTCATTGGTTACCAGGGTAATCAGCAGAGGGTCATGGCTCTTACCACCCCTATGATAAGCATAGTGGTGAGTTCCGCTCTAAATCTAGAACAGTCATTAGCTGGGGCCTGGGGCAAATATGAAGGAAAAAGATCAGTCATGTGAGTTGTGTGTAGGTGAAGCAGGCACCAGTCAAGCAGGAGATGTATAGAGAGCAGCCATCTTGAGTTGCCTGACCATACAGCCATCATCAGAGGTACATGTTATTTATTGACTGAAAATAAAGAATCATGGAGTAGTGACATCAGAATTCCCATGCTCTCTTAAGGTTATAATTGCTTGTTCTCACTGTATGGGCAGAACCCTTGTCCCCAAGTTTCTGTTGAAACTCATGTTTCAGGGAAGTGTCTTCCAGAATAATGTTCCTTGTATACAGGAGATGGAACTGCAAATTAAGAGAATGGTTAGGATATTAGAAAACTAGACAAAATGATGACAAAGGGATGGCTATCCATTCAGAGGAGAACATGAGAAAAGAGAGGGGAGAATGGCAATCTGATAGTGGACACTTAACCAACGTCAGAAAACAAACTTTGGGAGGACATTTTACTTTTCAATAGTAGGAGATCACCAATAAGGAAATCATAAAGTTGGCTTGGAATGTGTGCCATCATCCTAAATAGTCTTAAGACATGTGATGTGATATGTCGAGTTCTCTGGTGAGTGGAATGATTAAGCTGTAATGACAGCTCCACAGGGCACAATGTCAGGAACCAGTCCTGTTGCTTTTCTGTTAAGGAGGGCAGTAGGGTGGAGGTGGGATTCCATTTTCAAGTTCTTTCAATATGCTGGTCCTCAAGCCAGCGCATATGTATCCGGGGCAGCTGAAAAGAAGAAGGATGAAGAAGGGCATTGAAACCCTTTAAAATTGTACTCAAAGAACAAGTAACACTTACTTTTATATGTGGCTGACTACAATTTAGTCAATAAATCTAGCTACAAGTCATGCTGGGAAATGTTCCCAGATAAGAACAACTATCATTTCTACCCAGGAAAGGAGCAGCAGACATTGAATGATAGAAAACTGGCAGTCTGGCCCACAACTCCTTTAACAAAGAATCAGTGTAAATCCTCATAAACCTGTAGTTTTATGACTCTCAACCCTTGTCTCACAGAAAAGAAAAGTGAGTTTCAGAATCAAGAGTAAGCATTTGTGTCCTGCCTTCCTCTGCTCTAACGTCACTTGCTCTCAGTAAGTCAGCTGCTCATTCAGAGGAGAAACTATCAGATGCCAAAAGCAAAATTGATCTATTGTGAAAGAGATGAACTGTGTTCTAAAGAAACTTTAGACACTTCTCTGTCCTCGACACTGAAGGCCTTCAGGATGTTATGAGATTGTTATAATTATTTTTGGTTCCTTTAAGCCTGTGCTTAGAGCATGGGACAGGTAGTTGTATTTTATTTTAAATATATTTGGATGATACTATTCATTGAGTAAATTTTGATCGGACTTAATGCATATGAAGATCTGTGTTAGTCCTGATAATTACTTTAGGAGAGAACAAAATATACATAAAATTGTGATGTGTTACAGACCCCCAGGCACCCATAGTACAATGAGAAGATGACAAGTATTTCAACAACCAACATGAACAGCTTTACCACACATACACATGCCACATATAGAATATGTTATGTTATACATGCTATAACATATATGCTACATATTATATTATACTATAATGTATTATACTATACACTTTACTGTAGAGGTGAGTAATACATTCTTCCCATTTTCCAGGAGATAAATCCTTAGTAATTTGCATTCAAAGGGAAAGTAGAAGAAGAAATGTTTCCACTTGTTTCAGGAAAGAGACAACATGTAAATATACTCAATCAATAAGGCAAATGAGTTTAGGGTACTTCTGTTTTTATGTGTTCCTCAATACATGTACTTTCTTGTAGAAGTGTACTTGAGCATTTTGATCACTAACATGAACACATCATGAAGATGCTGGGTGAAGATGAGTGTTTCAATAGGAAACTCCATAGCATACTCAACTGGAGAATTCTGCCACTGGCTAGAATGACAGATTCAGTGTAAATGTCTAAGTGCAGCACTAAGAAGATTTAAGTTTCCCTTTTGTATGTGAAACACTGAGGTCATGCTCCTTACATGCAGCTTGCTTGCGGGGTAATTGGAGTAGGTGATCAGGGCAATCACACTACCTGTGGATGGCTGGAGGGGATGGTGGGCACAGAATGCTCTGGAATATGACACGATAGATTTCTTCTCCTCTTACAATGTGCACCCCCCCAAAAATAAGCTACTTTTTAGTATTTTTATATACATATACATATATATAATATTATTATATATAGATATATATAATATATCTCCTTATTTAGTTTAATTCAATTAAACTTTTGGATAAATTATGCAGTCTTATAGTCTGTCAGACAACCTGATGTTACAGGTAAATAGAATATAAATTTAACACACTTTAATTCACTGTATAGAAAAAAGCACTTTAAGATGAGAAAAGTCACAATTTCAAAATTTTCATATCAATCTTTAAAGGGCACTATCTGCTTTATTTTGGGGAAGCAAACATCGAGGGCTTTTGTGATTGAAACAACATTGTGGTTTACCATTTTCTCAATGGCATCATAGTCATTACTCACATCTAATTTAATCAATCCATCTTATTAGTGTTTTCTGATTTTAAAAAAGATATAAAATTACATTTTATTGAATTATAAATGTGAGTATAATAGCTATTAATATTTCCTGTGGGTTGATGTCCATGCACCAGAATGCAATTGTACTATTTTATTAAATTCAAAAATATTTCTGTTTTGCTGCCCATTTGGTTTGCACATTCTGTGTCTTGAGTGATGTTCACAAAGTTTTCTTAAGATTTGTTTCTGCCATTGCCACAATACAACACATTTTTATAGTAATACATTCCTTTAGTATTTTAAGACAAAAAGTTGTACTATTTTGGAAAGATGGTTATGTTTCTAACAATCCTTCTTATGCTCTGGCAATCAGAGGAAGTCAAATTCTCCATTTTCTAAATGTTTATTAAAGCTTTATAGCTAGACAGAATAAAATGATGCTGACAATATAAAAATATTATACACATATAATATTTTGATAAAAGTGCATTTAGACAACATTATAATATTTAATTTTCATAACATTCTGGTACAGGAATGCTATTATCTACAATTGAAGAGAAGTGAGTCCGAGAGAGGTCAGTAAACATGTTCAAAGTTGCACAGTTTAGATTTCAGATCCAGAACCACACAGTGAATCTTGTGACTCAAAATCTCTTACTCATTCTGCTAGACCATGCTACTTCCAGAAATAGATCCAGGCAGTCCAGGTCTATCTCCACAGAATACTTTCTCAAAAGAAATTTCAAGGTAGGCCAAATTAAATAAAAAAATGAACATCTAACTTTTTCTCATATTTAATTCAAGATCAATCTCCCTCTTCTAACCGTGTCTTTATATTTGACCTTCACTTCAAATCCAAGTGCCTTTTTAAATGAGTTTAAATTTATTGTCTCTAGTTTATGTTTTAAACTAAGTAAATGATTTTCAACATCAGCCTCTACCACCAATTAAAATTGGTTAGTAAAAATGACTTTCCTTGTGATCATATTTTTAAAATTTTGTTTTGATGGGGGAGGTATTTATTTATTTGTTTATCTATCTATCTATTTATCATTTGTTTGTTTGTTTGTGTCTTTAAATGAAGATACTGGAAATTGAACCCAGGATCCTGTGTATACTGAGCATGCACTCTACCATTGAGCAAGAATTTTGTTATAGAATGAACTGTGTCCCTGTATAATTTGTATGTGAAGTCTAAAATTTGGCTGCCTCAGAATGTGACCTTATATGGAATAGAGCTGTTGAAGGTGTGATTAGTGAAGATGAAATCATGCTGGACTAGTGTGGGCCTCTAACCTAATATGACCGGAGTCCCTGTGATAAGGGAATATTAGAGCATGGATACACATGGACACAGGGACAATGCCACGTGAAAATGAAGGTAGAGATTGGGGCAATGCTTCTTCACACCAAGGAATTCTCAGGACTGCCAGAAAACCACCAGAAACTAGGGGAGAAACCCTAGAAGGAATCAGCCCCACTAAAACCTAGATCTCAGACTTTTAGTATCCTAATCAATAAATTGCTGCTTAAGCCACGTAGTTTGTGGTATTTTGCAGGCCTCATCGGTTAATATATAGCCTTTTCTTTTCTTTATCAAATCCACTATTCTTTCCAGGCTTTTTCATCTTTATTATGATTCTTTAAGAGTCTCTAAAAAATTTGAATTTACCATCCCCTATAATGCCTAAAATGCTGGTCTTCTTGAGGATCGTCCTTTATATACAGTTTTAGAATAATATCAAAATCTGTGGTTTAAACTAGTACTCATTTATATACCGAAATTGCATATGCCTTCTAAAATCAGGCACAGATTACCCAACATATCTTAAACTGAATTCACTACACTTGGTGCATTTCCCTATCTTCTTGTCTCTTCCCCACTCTCTCTATTGTTGTAAGTCACTCCTTTGACTCAGTTACTCCAGCAAGAATCTTGAATGAAGGTCAGTCTATATTTGTCAACTTCATGTCCTAATTTTAAATAGTACATAAGCCCATCAATTCTATCTCCTTAAAAATTCTTCAATAAATCCAGCTTTTTATAACACTTTACATTCTCTCCTGGTCAACTACAGTACTTTCCTACCTAGCATTTCTGACTTCTGCCTTATGTACTTCCCCCAATTCATTGCTTGAAAGTTGTTCTGTTTAAAGACCCATTCTGTTCTGAAAGATATAACAGAGTGTATTGTGACTTTTTAATTTTATTTTTCATTTAACTCAGGAATAATTGACAAATAAATTGAAATTGTGTTTCTTAATACACATTAATGAGAATAACAGTTTTTAGATGCAGTTCATTTATGCAAAACATCTATCTATTTTTAGCATCTAGGTTTCTTTAATCTTAATGCATTTTGATTTCCATTTTTTGTAATGATGAAACATTGCAGATTTAAATAAATTTACATCAGTGTTTTTATTATCTCTTAAGTTTAAAACACCATAATCAAAGCCTGTTTTTCCCTGTCTACTTCACCTTCAAACCTCCTGCCCCTCCCCAAACACATGCATACACACACAAACACACACACACACACACACACACACACAAAGTCAACACTCTCTCTTTTTCTCTCTTTTGTGTCAGCAACATGCCATGGATATAGCAAACATATTTCTTGGTTGGTCTTTTTGTAAGTCTAAATGAGGTTCTTGTGCATCTGTAGGTGATTAAAAGGGAATTTTTTATTTCATATAAAAGTGGTAAAATGCTTTGGAAAGTCTTTTAAAATAGCATTTCTAAACTTGAAGTGGAATTTTGACATTTTGGCATTTAGCATTTTAAGTTTTATCCATTTATTAAGCAATTTTATGTGTTTTTGTCACCTGGCCTTTTCTGTCTTATTCATATATTTCCAGATGGTACAAATTTCTTCCCCAAAGAAAGTTCATAATGGCAAGAATGTTAGTTATATTCTTTATTTTGTGTTCTGTAAGGTTTTATTGATCCATACAATTCTAATAGCATATTTTTTCTGTTTTGGTGGAAATGGGAGAATAAAAAATCATTTGTATCATTATCAGTCAAATACTACTTTCTTTCAATAATTAAATATTTTAAGTAAGCTTATCTAATAACAGTTTCTCTTTTTAATTTTTTCTTGTTCATTTCCCCCCATGAATATCCCTAATTTTTAGCACAGTAAGCAAAATTTCCTTGGGTGACTAGTTCTTAGAAATTGGAAAATGCATTTGCTCAGGCAATAAGCACTTTACTATATCAACATATTTCTGCCATGCTTATAAAGTCATTAAGCTTGCACCTTTGGGAAGATTTTCATTAATTACAAAATGTCAATTAATCGATGGAGTAAAATGAGCAAAGGTAACATGGAACAGATTTAGCAATATACAAAAGAGTTGGATATCTTCAGTCTATGCTTGATAGAAAGTTCTAATTTCCCTATCTTGAGAACAAAGGACACTGGACTTAGACATCTGTTTCCAATTTTGCTGTTAAGGAGATTTGGGCCCAGGAAGGTCACTTAACTGATGGACATCTCTTTTCTCATAAATGAAAGGACAGGACCAGAGTACGTAATTTCTAAAATTCTTTTCAACGCTAATATTTTTTTTTGTCAAAATCTATCAGCCTCAGTGATACATGTTGTCAAAGACTAGAGATATAGAGAATGATGATGATGATAATGATGATTTTGATAATGTTTAATATTATTGAGTTCTATATGCCTGCATTTGATCCCCTAATTGTTCTAATAGTGGAATATTACTGCCTTCCATTTTATTAGTGAGAAAATTGAGGAACAGATAATTTAACAGATAATATACCCAATACCATAAAGCCCTATGCCAAAGTCAAATATTTCAAATATTAAGCTTTATGGAAAAATTATTATCAGTGTTCATTAGTATCCTTTCTGTGCATAAGCAAGACTATGTTATTTATCCACTTGAAGATAATTGAGGTCATGTAATTAGCTTTGTCCAATGGCCATGAGTCAAATTTACATGTATAAGTTTTGGCACAAAGCATGGAAAACCCAGCAATGGCTCTGCAGGTGCCTCTTTTTCTGAGATGCCCATGAGGAGGCAGTAAGCTCCATATGATGTTGCTTCAAGATGGTGGTACTTTCCTTGTTCTGAATCACTGAGTTTCTGGTTTTGGAACAGTTCATCTCGCTTCTTATCTGGATACAGACTTTGCTTGAGTAAATTCTAACTCTTTGTTGTTTAATCCACTGAAATTTGGAGATATATATATGTGTGTGTGCACACACACACACATACATACACACACACACACATATGAGGATATCTAGCCTATATACAAAATCAGGACATTTTTATCCTCAATGAAATTTAAGAGCATGAAGCTTTGAAAGTTTTCCATGTTATCAATTATACCAGTATTTTCTGATATAACCAGCCACCTGGCAGTTAGCATTGGGTACCATGAAAACATTCTTAAGCATGAATTATTCTCTCCTGCTAGATTATCTCCTTTTTTCTCACTTCTTTCTCTCTTGAAACCTCTTATTGCTTCCAAATTCTTTTTGAGTAAATACATACCCTAACAAATCCTCTTTTTTTTTTTGGAAATATTTTTTCTTTCAAGATTGAGAAATAGTAAGAAATATTTGATTTTCAATACTGACATTTAATAACAGTGTGATCTCATCAAAGTTATGTCTCAGTCATATTCAATCTGAAAATGAAAACACATATGAGTATTATGTAAAAAAGGGTTAGATATGTGATAGCACTTCCCCAAATTGTGTGTATTGCTGGGGTCATAAATTTCTAAAAGGGAGAATTGGAGGATCAGAGAAAAGACAATATCCAACCCTTTG
The DNA here is from genome assembly GCF_048564905.1 of Vicugna pacos. Classification (NCBI taxonomy): domain Eukaryota; kingdom Metazoa; phylum Chordata; class Mammalia; order Artiodactyla; family Camelidae; genus Vicugna; species Vicugna pacos. The sequence goes on from NW_027328734.1 coordinate 4,232,759, forward strand.
AAATAAAGCAGTTTGGGCTGCCCAAGTGGGTCTGGAAAGGTGGAAAAGATTATGGAAAGCTGCTGTCTCCAATTATCTGTTGGGTCTCAGTGGCTCTTGGTCAGCAAGAGTTTCATTTGGGAAGATGATGTGGGTATGGAGCGAAAGACAGCAAGAACTAGCTAGAATCCACATGTATCTGTTTGTTTGTTACTCGTACCTCTAAAATAACAGATTTCAGATGAGCTGCTTTATTTTCCCCTTCCAAAATTTGTAAAAAGAATTTCTTATTTGGGCCAGTTAACAAAGTATCATACAGGATAGGGGATTCTTGTAAACTATTGTAGCTTAGCCAAGATGACAGTGCAAAAAATTGCTGCAAGTCAATTAATTTTCCTATACTTTAATTTCTTTATTTCTAAAATGTTTGATTTTGCTTCAGCAACTCAGTGTCATAGTTGTTGGAATCACATGTGAATATACACTGAAAATTAGGATAGTGATATAAATTATTGTTGTTTCCAAAGTAATTGTGACAACATATTTTAAAACGATTTGCCTAAACACATCAATCTGTGAAAATAAATATTTAATACATTTTAAAAATAGAAGCCTCTTGAAACAGTGTGGGCTTAACTTGTCTTGTGTATATCTGCTTGTTCTATAGTCTATGATTGTAGATTTCAAATTTTTACAGTGCAGGGCACAAAATTTACATAAAAAATTCAATAATCATTTGTTGACTAAATCCTTACTTGTAACTTCTAAGATAATATATTAATAATTTAATATTCATGACACATACAAAGAGGTGGATAGCTTACAAATTCTATTACATGGAATTCTGAAGTTCATGTACTACCAAGAAAAATATAAATATAGATTTGAATCTTATGTAACTGCTGCTCTGATAAAATTAGTTGGAAGAAAATTCAGTGCTTTGAATTTTAAATAGTTATTATTTTTAATAGTTATTTACTTCAATTTTAGCTAGTGAACAGTGGAAACCAGCACACATTTAAGCCAGTAATTTCTACTTCTAGCCAGAAACACATAGGAACTGTGTATAAATAAATGCAAATGCCATTAATATATAGATTTCTAAAGTTCTACTATATTTTTCTTGGAAATGAAGAGAAATTTCAAAATTATCTTTCTTAATCCTATCATTTGATAGATAAAATAGAAAATTACCCAGATAAAGTAAGAAAAATTATATAGATCGTAAATAAACTTTTTGTATAATTTACTGAACTTTTCATGTGCCTGTTTTATTTTATTATTGTTTTTTGTAATACAACTGACTACTTACACCAACCACTGTGGTATATATTTTACCAATTGTGCACATATTTCTATGATTCATTCATACAAATGTTGATTATGGTGTGTTCCAATTTCATTTGGGTTTACAAACCTTATCATAACTAAGACAACTGAGGAATTAGAAATTCATTTTAAACAAAAATCAAAGGAGACTTTGCAAGAGACTATCCCAATCAAACCTATGGCCCTATTGCAGAAAACAGATTTTAAACAAATCTGGGCTAGGCCTTGTTATGTTCACGGTATATAGACTGAGGTTCAAACCACAGTGCCTGATGTTGGGAGTATGTGGTCTTATTAAGATAGTGAAAGACATGTAGTCAGTAGTTACAGAGCAGTGCAAGTGTTTGACAATGACTATTTCATAGGAGAGGCAGTGAAGAATTAATTTCTGTGTTTTCATCAGAGACATAGAGTTCAAAACAATGACTTTGGTCCTAAACTAAGGAGATTTTATACTACAATAAATAGTAGTAAGGAGGGCGTGTGGATATATTGTGTTGTGTATGTGGGGGCACACACACACATGCCTGTTGTGGGCAAAGATAATGTGTTATTTGCAGGGTTAGCTCATTTAGCCAATACTAAAAAATAAGGGGGGGGACAATAGATCCCAAGTGACTTTGTGATTTTTACTTCTATTATTATAAAGAAAAACATTGGCAAAATAAGTAAAAAGTACAGAATTTTTCTAGTTTTTTATTATTTTTTATTTTTTTATTTTCTTTTTTTAACATTTTTATTGATTTATAATCATTTTACAATGTTGTGTCAAATTCCAGTGTTCAGCACAATTTTTCAGTCAAAAATGGACATATACACACTCATTGTCACATTTTTTTCTCTGTGAGTTATCATAACATTTTGTGTATATTTCCATGTGCTATAGAGTGTAATCTTGTTTATCTATTCTACAATTTTAAAATCCCAGTCTACCCTTCCCACCCTCCACCCCCCTGGTAACCACAAGTCTGTATTCTCTGTCTGTGAGTCTACTTCTGTCCTGTTTGGTGCAGCCACTATGGAAAAAAGTGTGGAGATTCCTCAAAAGACTAGGAATAGACTTACCACATGACCCAGGTATCCCACTTCTGGGCTTGTATCCAGAAGGAAATCTACTTCAGGATGACATCTGCACCCCAATGTTCATAGCAGCACTATTTACAAAGGCCAAAACATGGAAACAGCCTAAATGTCCATCAACAGGTGACTGGATAAAGAAGATGTGGTATATTTATACAATGGAATTCTATTCAGCCATAAAAACTGACAACATAATGCCATTTGCAGCAACATGGATGCTCCTGGAGAATGTCATTCTTAGTGAAGTATGCCAGAAAGAGAAAGAAAAATACCATATGAGATCGCTCATACGTGGAATCTAAATCACAAAAACAAAAACAAACAAACAAAAACAAAGAATTTTTCTAGTTTTTAAATTCAAAGTCTGTTTATTCTTTCAAGCAACTGTTATACTTACTGAAGGGGAATAACAGTTCCTGCCTTTTACAGTGAAGGAATAAAGAGTATTCATGATGTTACTTTTCATTAAAATATAAAATTTTCCATCCTAAGGTCCTAGAGAATGAGTTATTCTACCCTGATCAAAAATGGTCCTCTGGGCATTGACTCATATGGGGTAATTTAATGGAATTTCACATTCTGTAATCGAGACTATATGTTCATCTAATGATGCCAAGCATATTTTAAAAACCCCTCAATGCTGAAGTTTCAGTCTCCTGCCACGATTGTTCATATCTCTCAGTTGATTAGTGAATCTAAATGACAATGCAAATCAAAGTGAATTTTCATATTGTGTTTACACCATTAGTGAAAATCTAATTAAATATCTAATAATTAATGCAACTCCTTCCAGGAGAGTTAATACATCAGAGAATGTCAATGGGGAATACCCAGTGGGAATATTACCTTCATTGTTGTGTTTCATATTGTGAATTGAGTGAATTATACTGTATATTATATTTTATATGCATATTTTTTAAAAACTACGTGGGCAAGACAATCCAGTTCTTGGTACAATAATGTAACTTTCTTTTAGTTGGACATTATTATATTGATAACATGTCTATGTGTCTGACACCAGGTCACCCAGCCAGCTAGCCAGTAAACATTTAGAGAGTGCCTAATACGTGACCAGCACTGTCTTAAATGTCAGTGATATAGAAAGCATTAATATAGAGTCCTTTTTCTAAAAAAGATCTTTTTTAAAATTACTAACCATTACAATTAAGCTTCTAATTTTCAGTGGGGAACTTTTGAGTGGAGGTCAGGGAAGGTTATGGTGCATATTAGAATATCCTTTGCCATTATATTTCCACATGAGGAGTATTTATCTTCTCCTACTTTTGGGCTTGAACTTGTAACCTGCTTTGGCCCTTAGGCTACCAGCAGATATGATGTGATGCAAGCCAAGGCTTGAAATGTGCCTATGCACTGGGCTTTCTCTCTTGTACTCTACCTCTACCATGAAGACATGTTGAGTAGGCTGATTGGTTTCAAACAAATCAAAGGCACTTAAGATTAGACCTGAACTGAACCCATGTCCTAGAACTAAACAAAAGTGAGGGCATCAGAGGTCTCAGCAGAGCTGGCCCAGTGGGTCAGCAGTTTGAGTTAGAACCCCAGCTGAACAATTAGTCAGTGCATAAGAATATTTATCTTTATCAGCCTCTAAGTTATGGGATGTTTTGTTGCAGACCCATAGCTGACAAACACAAATGAATCTGTGTTTTACAGTGATTGCAATATCAGATATGTTTTTCTTTTTAGATCTTGTATTTAAAAATATTTACAGGAGTATAAATATGTGTTCCCTGTTTTAAAGAAACAGAGGCTTCATCATTATTTAACTATAATTTAAGAGCCAAGCAACAAAGGCAGAAACAGTGAAAACATCAATGGTATAAATGTAATAATATGAATGATTATATTCTACCAAATGTATCCATGACAATTTCTTAAGTGATCATCAAAGTATAGGCAAATTATTCTCCTCAGAAGGCCCTGTAAGCTCCCTGTGTAGTTAACCAGTTTACATAAACATGGAAGACAGTGATGGAGTTGCTTCTTGATTTAAAAAAAAGTTGTGTCAGTGTGTTTAGGTAATTTTTTAGAGTTGTGTTTGTGTTTCATCTGAGTTGGCTCAAAAAATGACAAATAGGCAATGTAAATATAAAAATTCAAGGCCATTAAGAGAAAGAAATACATGCTAGACTTAAAGCCATTAATATGTAACTGTTAACTCCTTAAAATAAAGCACACTCTTATTTTATATTATACACCTCTAGTCCTTAGAGCTATGTCTTTCATGATTTTGGTATATCATGTATGAGCAATAAATAGTATTACATGATTAAAACAATGATCACACATAAATATATTACTAATGAAAATTTAAATGTTTAGGGACCTTTGTATTGTTAGTCCTTGTATAATGTACTAAATTTACTAAAACAACCTTTTCATGTACATATGTACATTAATAATAGAAAGTCATTTGGCATAAATTAACTGTATTTTCAGTGATTATGGTCACACCTCAAATCTCTGGAAGTAGTTATTTGGTACACTTTGACATTGACCCCTTTAAAATTAGATTAAATTTTTAGTAACTATAAAATCTCTGACAAGAATATGCTCCTTCCAGCATATTATATATAAATATAAAATTAAAAGAAGGATGTATCCTCCTGTGAGAAAAGCAAATGTAAATATCCAGTTATGTGGATTAGGTGAAGCAAGGACCTAGCGTTCACTTTACATAGTTTTATAGTGGGCGTTTTTTCACCATGACTCTTTCATCACAGGTTGACTAAATGTTACTTGTTCATAACTCACAATTTAAATAGTTTGAGCTCAGGTACCCCTTATGAAAAAAGTGAGATTCAGCATTGCATATTTAATTCTTAAAGCGTAAACTGTCTCATATTTACTATCACACAAAATAACAGAACAAAAATAAGTAAATACAGTAGAAAAATATGAATCTGTAGGCAAAATTGACCTGTAAAAATAAATGGGATTATTCCAACAATGCAAATTAGTTTGCCTGTATACAATAAATTAATGTAGTATGGTACACTAATAGATTACAAAACTACAAGGGGAAAAGCAATTGATTATTTCAGAAGATGCAGAGAAAGTACGTGATTAAAGTCCAATACTATTCCTGATAAAATCTCTTAGAAAACAAGAAATGAAAGAACTTCTTTATTCTGACAAAGAATATCTGGAAAAAAAAACACCCAAAGTAAACTATTGTGATTAATACAAAAAAGGTAAAAACATTAAATTCAATATTAGAAACAAGATAACAATATCCTCTATGACCTCTTCCATTCATCATTGTAAGGGAGGTACATAAGAACTTAGTAAGAAACAGAATCAAATGTATTATTTACTAGAATCTGAAAGAAATAATCTAAACTGTTTATGTTAAAAAAATAGATATAAAAGAGTAGTTTTCAGGGACTAAATATCAGGTGTATTTCTATGCCTAGAAACAAAATGTTAGAAATACAATAAACAGATACAATTTTAACCACAGAAAATATGAAGAAAAGAAATTCACCAAATAAAAGTCTTGTGAGCCATCAGAAAAAAAAATATGACTGTGTGGAAATGCATTAAAGATACAAAAGTAAATGGAGAAATATAGCTTCTTCATGAATATGGAAAGCCTATATTTTAACCATATAAAATCTTACCAAAGTGATTCACAGATTTAATCTCTATGATTAAATGCTGGCAGAGGTTTGAATGGTACTCAACAAACTTACTCTAAAATTTATATGGAAAAAGACACAGCCAATGATAGTCAAGTTATTCTTGAAGAAATTTAGGTGAGTGTAAATTCCAGCCATAAATATTAGACAGTAACACTTAGCAGAAAACTTAGAAAAACACTTACCCAAATGTGAAACTTTAAGTTTAAACTTTAAACTTTAAGTACAAGAGATGTGGTGTTGGGGCAAGGAATAGCGACTTTATTTGGAAAGCTGGCAGACCGAGAGGATGGCTGAATAATGTCTTGGAGAACCATCCAGGTCCAGTCACAATACAGGCTTCTTTTATACAAAACAAAAACAAAAACAAACAACAACAACAAACAAACAAAAAACAAGGGAGGGTGTATGGTTGGTTGTTGCAAACATCTTGCTGTAGAAATTCTTTGTTCTTGCAGCTGTCCATGTGGGTCAGTTCATGGTGTCCCTGTAAACCTCCAACAAACAAATGTTATTCTCTATTCTACAGCTTGTTATCTTTATGTGAGTGCAAAGCTAGCAAGACCAAGCCTAGGAAACAGGGCACAGTGGTCAAAGCTAAAGGAACAGATCTAATATAGAGTCAGATTTGTTCTACTCTATTACATTAACTTCAGAAAATTATAATATCCTTATAAATTAAAGGTTTCAACACACGAAATCTAGCAATTTCTTTCCTAAGTTACCTTCAACCTTCTGCCTGTGTTCAGTGTGCACCAAGATAAATATACAAGTATGTTTATAACATCATTGCTTATAGTAATCAAACATTGTAAATAACTCAAATATCCACTTTTTGGAAAATGGATTAATGGAGTAATTTTTACGTTGCATTCTAAAAATTTCAGTTTTATAAAAATTAATAATTCTAAATATAAAAATTGCAGTAAAGAGAATGTTTCAGGGGAAACTGAACAACAATATAACATTTAATAAATATAAATGGCAACTTAAACTAAATGATATCATTTTATTTATATATAAGTGTGTTCAAGAAATTATAAAGAAAAGCAGGAGAATGCATTTTAAAATCTCAGGATACTCCGTAGTGAAGAAAGAGAGGTAAATAGGATAAAAATAAAAGCACATTAAGGGCTTTAATAATAAAGTACATGTTTTAGTTAATTACAAAAAAGGTTTATAAATTTCAGTTAGCCAGACAATTAGCCATTTTTGTTGTTTAAATTTTATCTTACTTATTTTTATGAAAATAGTACAACTTTAGCATCATGAAATTTGTGGACACTTCCTTTCTGACTTACTATATAGTTATTTTTTGTCATTTTTATATGTACATTTAAAAATATATATTCTGTGAGGTGTACAAATTGTTAGACAAAGGTTGGAAACTCTATAAGAAAATCCTCCCTGTTCTTTTTTGTCTAATTAATCTAGAAATCTTCAAGGGATTAGTTGGTTTTTATTACTGTAAATCTTCTCACTTTAATTTTGCGTTTCTCAATATCCAGACATTCTTTTTTTATCAGTCTACCCTATATCTACATATGTGAGAGGACCAAGACCCTGATTCAACAATCATTCTTCCCAGAGAAAGCCCATGTCCTGGGATCTATAGGACCCAGCAGCATATAAAAATATATACTTATCTACACTGGCACATTATAATCACTCATAATTACCTTTGGACTCACTCTTGGTGTTGAATACTCTATGTGTCTGGACAAGTGTACAATGGTATTTATCCACTGTTACAGTACCACACACAATTGTTTCACTGCCCTAAAAATCCTCTATGCTTTACCTAATCAATCTTCCCTTTCTCATAACACTTAGCATCTTTTCATCTTTTTATTATCTCCATAGTATTGTTTTTTTCCAGAATATCATGAGGTTGGAATCATATAATACATAGCCTTTGTAGATTGGCTTCTTTCACTTATCATTATACATTTAAGGATCTATATTATCTTTTTGTGGCTTAATAGCTCATTTATTTTCAGCACTGAATAACAATCCATTGTCTGATTGTGCTATGGTTTATCCATTCTCCTACTGAAGGATATTTTTGTTGCTTCCATGTTTTGATAAATACAAACAAATCTGATGTAAATATCCTTGTGTAGGTTCTCATGTGGACATAGTTTTCAGCTCCTTTAGGTAAACTGTAAAGAGTAGACTTGAAGGATTTTATGGTAAGAGCACATTTAGTTTTGTAAGAAACTGCCAAACTACCTTCCAAACTGTTTTAATCATTTTGTATTTCCATCAGCAATAAGTAAGAGTTCCTGTTGCTCTACATCTTGGCAGGATGTTTGGTGTTGTCAGTGTTCTACATTTGGTTAGTCTAATAGGTATGTAGTAGTATCTTCTTGTTTTAATTTGTAGTTTCCTAATGGCATATAATGCTGAACATATTTTCGTATGTTTGCTATCTGTCATCATCTTTGGTGAGGTATTTGCTCAGGTAATTTGCTCATTTTTTAAATCAGGTTGTTTAATGTTCTATTGTTGAGCTTTTTAGAATTCTTTGTATATTTTGGCTAATAATCTTTTATCAGATATATCTTTTGAATATGCATCCTCCCAATCTGTGGCGTCTTATCATTCTTTTGACAATGTCTTTTGCAAAGAAAACAAATTGTAATTTTTTTAAAGTTCAGCTTAGAAATTATTCCTTTCGTTGATCATGCCTTTGGTGCTATATCAAAAAGTAAAGTGAACAAACTCAAAATATGGACTAGATAATCCTTTAAATAGCAGAAACTAATTTCCAAAGATGGAGCAAAATACCATAATGAACTTACAATATAAAAAACAGTTAACATGACTATTTTCTTGATATAAAGTAGAAAATATATATAAAAATATATAATTAGAAAAAATTTAACTATCCTTGTGTAGGATAGAATAATAACTATCAGAAAATAACAATAAACAGGTTGTTTTTTATATAATATTGGCAAAACTGGATTAGAAGACAGCTTCTTGAAATGTATGTTTTGTAGAAAAGTCATCCTGAATTTTAAAATCTAGAAATAGCCAAAATATTATACAAGTATGAAATAAATGAAATTAACTTCAGTGGTATAACGAATGAGGTGTTTAATGCCTGAAAAACACATCTGAAGGAAAAACAAAAGAAAGTCACTCAAAAAAAAAGAAAATTAATGAACAAAGTTATATGTGGAAAACAAAATAAAGTCATAAATAAATTAGTCAATAATACATATGGATAAGCCTAAATTGAGTCAATTTTCCTATTAAAAGATATTAAAATGCATAAATTCTCAGATATTTGGGGGGAATCTCTAGGATATTTGCAAGAGGAACACTTAAACATGCTGCAAAAATTATTGAAAATAAAAATATAGAAAAAGAAACACCAGAAAGAAATACCTATTACTATAAAATGTAGCTATATCAGTTTTAGTTTTAAGCAACATAAATGAGCAAGAGTAAATATATTGGAAATGTCATGTTTTCTTTCTCAGTTTGGGTGGTAGAGTAATGGATAAATATTTTATAATCATAACCTGTATGTATCAAATGTTTCATAATTTAGAAATGCAAATAAAAAATATAATCAAATCTTACTGTAATGTAACAAATAAAGAATTAAACATTCTTTTTTTGTATGTAATTCCTGGGTATTATGTGTGTGTATATTATATATATGTATATTTCTGTCCTAGAATCAAATTATGCACACAATTTTGCTTTATGAACAATAGACATTCTATATTGAGAATCCCTGATGGTTTTCAAAGACTGTAAATATAATTATTAATAACAAAGTAACTTTTTATTTGTGAAAACCATAAGAAATATAATTACTCAGCTTTACTGATGTTGTTACATTGTTTTTAATGCTTCACACTGTCATTTTTCTATTAAAATAACCATTCTAATATCTCTTTATTTATACATTTGAAATTATTTTAACTTTGTAACTAAATTCTTAAAAATCTTTAGTGAATAATATAGGTTATGAAATTTAGAAACAGAAAAAATATTACTCACAAGCCCATAATTAACTAAATTTAATCTTTGATATAGAGACTTCCAGAATGGTATCATTAAAAATATACTCATTATTTTAATTATAAATTTTGCACAGAAATTTTAAAATGTTTTACATATCCAAGAAGTCATTAACTCTGTTTTACTTTTCTTCTTTTTCCCAACTACTTATACCTGATAGGGATCAGTCTTGAAGGGATCATCAAGAGGACATGACTACAGGAATGTGTTTCGCTTGCCTTCCCTGCAGAAGCCCCACCAAGTACTCAGCCTTGTGACAGTAATGTGGTTGTTGCCGAGACCATCGGACAGTATTTTAAGGTTTCTATATAAACTTTTAAGATTCTGGTGGGGTTGCAGGGAGACTCTTGTGGCTGCTCAAGACAAGTCTCATAAGTAAGTTATCTTGCTGATAAAACCTGCTGCCCACTGAGCTGCAGGGCTCTGCTTCTTTCTATGGTCTCTCCTTCCCCTCTGTGTTGGACCAGATTGTAGATCATCAAGCAGACTGGGCTAAAGTACATCCTCCAGAAATTCTCTCTGTGAAGATGTCTGGGTGTAAATTTTTTTTCATCCTTTTTATTTCTAGAAGTATATTTGGTTATTACTCTCACAACTGCTAATTTGTCCAGATGCATAGTTTTAAGCTTCGAGTGATTTATCTTCCCTTCATCATGCTGAAAATGTCTCTCCTTACACAGATTCATTATCATGGTGGCCCAGTTTTTTTTTTTTTATTTCAATTTGAAATTATATAGGCAGAGGTATCTTTTCACCAATTGTTACATCAATGTTTTGAACTATTTTAATATACATGCTGTTTACTAAAATAAAATTGTATAACATGAGAGTTGTTTTATTTGGGGCAAAATGAGAACTATATTCTAGGAGACAGCACCTCAGATGGCTCTGAGGACCTTTTCTGAAGAGGCAGGGGGAAATTCAATATTATATATGTAATTTTAGTGAAGGGGAGTACGTGCAATCAAACACACATTGAGTTCTTTTGCCAGATATGAGGAGCAGACATCACCATTAATGAATTTAGTGCTCTTCTCGATATAAGGAGATGCAAGAATTGGGGTTTATAAAATCTTCTCCTGAAAACATCTATCTGAAGCTCTATTTTGTCAGTTTTCCCACAGCACAATGTGCTCCATTCCTGATCTCCACTGTGAACTTTTAGGGAGTGTTGGAGGTCAGTGGCTACAGTGGCTTGTGATTGGTTATAGTACCAAGCAGAGGTAGATGTCAAATGTTATAAACGATTATTCCCCTTAACATTTTTATTTGAATCATTTTTGCTTACTTTTTTCTCCATTATAATTTTATATTTTACTGAAAATATAAAGACTTATGATTGATAAAAAATTCACTGTTTAATCTTTTATTTGTAAATATTAGAAAAGAAAGTTATTTTTGCTATCTCAACTTTTTTATAATTTTCTTTTAATTGTATCTGTGTTATTAACCATATAATAATCAATAATGCAAATTGATATAAAGTAACATGCATTTACAAAATCAAACAAGTTAGACGGAAGTATCATTATAAGAATTACTTTTATTTATTGGCATTTATTTTGAAATATTTTCAAAATAGACGTGATCCTTATTTTGTCTACCTGTAGACTCAATACCCTTTAACATAGCATTTATATAATCATATCGTACTTCTTAAATTTTAAAAAATGTATCCTTTTCTTAGTATTTATATTTATTTTTTAGGATAAATATATAGTTACCATTCCTTCTGATTCTTTGAATGTCTTGGTATTACTTTGGCTTAACTACAAACATAACAACATTAGTGGTAACACAATTATAGAATTATAATAATTTCTCTCAAAGCTTTATAGCTATTTCCATAATATTTTGTGGCTAGTCAGTATTTAATAGAAGAAGACAAGGCTATTCTTTATTTTCTCTATAGAAGTAATTTTGTTTATTTTTTTCTGGTCCACTTTTAAATTTAACATTTTGAAATAGATATAGATATATATCTATTTTGCATTATAATTAAGCTTTAAACATGGTATATTCTTTTACTTATCTTGATAGGCCTATTTCCCTGCCCTGGGAACAAGTCTGGATATCCAAAAGTTTGGCACATTTTCTTGGTTGTTCTCTGATTGCTTAGAGTCAGGTCATACCCATGCTTTAGCTACTGCACTGGATGACTGAATTTCTAATGCTATTTCCGTCTTTTGAGCTGCAGTTTCATTAAATTTATGTATTATTTATTGTAGAAGCAAATAAAAGCTTATATTTGTAGGTAAATGGCATAAGTTTTAGTGGAATGTGGAGGTCACAATACAAATGTTTAGTTGATATAGATCTTTACTCTAAATAATGATGAAATTTTTTGATGTTAAGTTGCCTTCCTGCTTTCCTTCCCTCTTCTTTTCTTTCTTTTTGATTGGTATTTTTGGCTCTAAAATTTATTTTTTTGGCAAAATCTTATTTGAATTGATACAGAGATGAAGGATACACACACACACACATAAATGTCTATATAAACTCTGCTAAATAATCATAAAATCTCTGTTTCTCGAATCAATTCAAAATATTTTAAGAATGCTGCTTTCCTTGAATTAAACTTAATTCTTCTCACTTATTTATTAAGCAGCATTTCTTTGTCATGCACTGACTACAGCCTTGTTCTTCCACTAAGTAATTGTGTTTTATAAATTTGCAAGCAACCAGAGTGATTTCAGAATTTGTTAAAGATTTACAAAAAATTGACATGATCTTAACCACATGCTGCTATTGCCAATATGCCCGTTAGAGTGATGATTTTACTAAAAGCAATGTCAAACTCCTTCACATTCCTACAATATTGGCCTTAATATTATACTACAAAAGATGACATCTTCAAATAAAAATGTCTAACTCTATAACAATATTCCATGAATTCACTTATTACACAATATTAACAAACTACTTAAAGAATGACTCAAAACCATATAAGATATTATTTCACATGTATTGAAAAAATAATACGATGAAGTAAATTAAATCTAATGGTGTTAAATTATTCACAGCCTTTCTAATGATAAAAACTTTAAATATAAAATATTCTGCTTCAAAAATGCTTTCGGAGATGTTATAAATGGTGAGAGGATTATATATCATATATAGTTTTCTGTTTATGAATTTGATTATAGCAATGGAACAGTGCAGTATTAAATTTAAAAAAATGCATATCAATTGAAGATATAAATTAACCTCAAATTTGGGTTGTAAATAATTTTATATTTAGCTTTCAGTTTTTTTATGCGTTTTTATATAATTTCAGGAAAATAATTATCATATACAAATGTACAGATCTGAGTTATTATCTAATATGTCTCAATCTCAAGAGTTCTAAAACCCCTCCATTTCCTTCTTTCCTTCCTTCCTTCCTCTTTCCTTCCTTCCTTCCTTGGTATAAAAGTTAATTGTTGGCAATATTTTATCAGAACTTATAATGTGAATGAAGGATGAAAGATATATACATATATACACACACACATATAGTGATGATCCAACTTGGAATAAATATTTCCATATTTCTATGAAAAAATATGAATGAATTTAACTATAGTATGTAATTCCTTAACATTTTTCATAATATACAGTATATGTACTTACAACTTCATACAGTGAACTTAATTGCTGAATATCAACCTTCATGCATGGAAGAGTTTTTATGTTATTATAAAGTATACTTTAATAATTGTGATAAAGGAGAATTACATGGTGTTAAGGAATTATGTTAATGTAATGGGCTTTATGAATTCACAAATTAGCTGAGCAATGAGAGTGATTGGAATTAGATAGTCAAATCCCTTGAGGGGAGTAGGGGATTGATCTGTAAAAGATTATTTCTAAGAGTGAGAATAGCATGTGCATGCCCCTGTAGCATGAGGGAACATAGTTAAGTACGAGGATTGTCAGAAGTATATCTATGGTAATGATCCTGAAGGTGAACAAGGAGTGATTTGAGGCTACTAACAAGGGTAAGGCCAAATATGTAACAGTCAACATATTATAGCAGGCTGTCCGGCGAGCCGGCCCTCCGCCCGCGCCGCGGGGTGGGAAAGCGCCCCGCTGGGGTCTCGGGCTCCCAGCCCACTGCCCGGCCTCCCTGCCACATGCTATGCGTCATCCGGGGACACCCCTCGCCGAGAGAGACCCTCAATCACAAGTCATCCGCCCTCCCCACCCTCCTCGCCGTGCCTTGCAACCCCGCCCCCGAACCGCCCTCCCGATCCCCGTGCAGTACCCCCCGCTCCTCGCCGGGAAGAACGGCAGTAACTCCAGCAGCCGTGGCGGCTCTTTGAGCCCAAGGGGCGAGCGAGGCAGCCATTGGCGGAGGCCGCTGACGCTGGCTGTCAATCCCGTGGCCCGGCCCCGCCCCACCGGCCGAGCGTGGCAGGACGCAGGGCCGCGGGGACTGTCGGGACGGCTCCAAGATGGCCGCGCGCTTGGGGTCCGCACCTGCTGGCGTCCCCGAGCCCCGTTCACTGCCACCGCTGCTGACCGGAGCCGCCGGTCTGCCCGACGACTCCGGGGGCTGTCCCCGCGTGGCGGGAGGCCGCCATGGTGAACCTGGAAAAGCTGGCGAAGGCCTTCGAGTGCCTCAAGTCCTTCCAGCAGCCGCCGCCGCCTCAGCCCCCTAAGCCGGCACCACAGCCTCAACCGCCACCGCCGAACGCCCAGCCCCCTCACCCGGCACCGCAGCCGCCGCCGCTTCAGCCGGTACCGCCGCCGATGCCGCCTCAGCTCCTTCAGCCGGCACCGCAGCCGCCGCCGCTTCGCCCCCCTCAGCCGGAACAACAGCCTCAGCCGGTACCGCCGCCGATGCCGCCTCAGCCCCTTCAGCCGGCACCGCCGCCTCAACCGCCACCGCCGCCCGCCCAGCTGTGGGTCAGGAGCCGCTGCACAGACGGTGAATCCCTGCGGGCCCCTCCCCAGCGCTGCGCGGGTCTCCGTCCCTCCCTCGGCCTCCCACGAAGGCCCCGAAGCGGTCCGGGCCCCACGCCTCTGCTTTCCCGGCTGCGAAACTCGGGAAGGAACGGGTCTGTGTTGTGATCTGAGGCCGCGCGTCCTGTTTGACTTCCTCTGAGCCACTCCCCACCCCTCTCCTCCTCTGGGCCAGGTGTAACATTTTGTCTTCCCTTTTCAACTGACGGTTTAAAACAGTGTTTCAGATAACTGTCAAAACACTGTATATGCAAAATACTAGGTTAACTTAAGGGAAGGAGTAGGAGAGAAGGGGGAAAGGAGCGAAGTTCACCGGTCACTTCTGTGGGGGAGGGTTAAGTGGTCACAGTGGTGAACGCGTAACTGCTACATGGCCCAGTGCGCTTACCATCATAGTCGTTACTGTTACTAACCCCGGACAGCCCTGGTATTAAGGAGGCATGACCACAGAACATGTGCTCATTGAGCTTAAGTTTACACAAACAGTAAGATTTCCACGGAATCAAGACAGGCAGTAAACGCCAGCTGCAGAGGACAGCTTGTGCAGGGCTGGGAAACAGCATGGCATGATCAGAACTTTAGTTTGACTGGCTTGAAATGTAGAGGGAAAGGGAAACTTCACACTGATGAATCAGAGAGGAGATAGCTGTTTTTTATTAAACTAAAATGGTTGAATGAGCCTTGTTGATTAATGATTTGCCTTAGCAATTTGAATTTGGATTCTGCAAGTATTTTACAAGTTCTGTAAGAAGCTTGTTTTAAAGTTTCAGAACTCTTAAGGTATTAGAAGTTCAGTTTTATTTTATAAGAATTTTTAAAAAGTGTTTATTTAACTCAATTAGAACAGAGTTCCTTTAACATAGGAGACTTTATTATCTCATGTATTAATACCCTCTAGAGGTACACAATGAAAAATGTGATTTATAAACAGATACATACAGACACAAGGAAAACAGAGCATGTAGCTTCAGTAACAGTTTAAGAGAAAAGTCAGAAACAGAAATTTTCCCTGGTCAAAATATCAAAAAAAGCACCTGGGGCTTATATCTCTTAATTGATTTGAGCTCTAAATGGACAAATACACATTTTAAAAAAAATATTGTTAAGAACAAGATTCTTTTTCATGTTGAATAATAATTTTGGAGTTTAAATAAATACCAACAATAGAGCTATGAGGGAGGAAAAATATAAAATACTGATTTTTTTTTTATTTCACCGTAAGGTGCATTCTTAAATACATAGGAGAGAACTGTCATGATTTGCGCAACTCGCTTGCAAATAGTTCAACAGTATTAACAATTATTGAATTTAGGTGGTGGGCATATGGGAATTTATCATCCTATTAAACAGTTTTCTGTACTTCTGAGACTTATAATAAAACATTGGAAGGAACCTGTTAGACATAATGCTCTATGTGAAGTAATTTGTTCCCTTTGTGAAATTCTAGGAAGGTTAAAATGCATGTTCATAACATCAAGAAAATCACAAGCATTTACGATGTAATCAGAACTACCTGAGGATCTGTGAAACTTGGTGAGTTGGTGAATTTTTTAAAATGTCTTAAAACATTTTGTTTTTACAAAGATTACAGGAGTAAGAGAAGATAAATCTTAATCAACTCTTAATATTTTTTTCCTGGTTGATGTGATATAATTAAATGTGGGGAAAAAAAGATAAATTTTAAAAGGAGATACTACCTTGATGGTTTTCTATGGAGGAAACTCAAGCAGGAGGAAGTTTAATTTAAAAACATAAATTACTGCTCTTTATAATACATTCTAAGTTGTCATTCTTTTGAATGCCTTCCTTTCCAGACAGATGTGTTATTCTGGGTGATCATCAGGACCTCTGGGTATTTGGAGGTATTGACCTAACCAGTGGAACTGCTGATTTATAAGAAGTTGTCCAGAATTTTGGAAAACTGATTAGTAGAGGTAAATAATGTTTCCTTGGCAAGTGATGACAGAAAGTGACTTCAGTGAATTTTCCTTTGTTTTCAGGCAGATGTACCTAACCATGTATGTTAACAATGATTACAAGCTGGAGACTGAGAAGAACTGCCATTTTTGCCAGCTGGGATGCAGAAAAATTTGGACTTCTGGGTTCCACAAATGGGCTGAGGTAACTAAGACAGTAAACATATCTTCTTGGTCAACATGTATCTCAGGGTAATCACAGATGTGTTCCATTACCTGATACTGTTTTAATTTGGATAAAAACAAGAAAATTTAAGAAATAGAGTTTGGTTTTGCTTTTACATCAGTTTGGCAAAACAGAACAACCTCTTAATTACTAAGCACAAACCAACTTTTTCATTATTTTTAAAATATTTTAGTTTCTATTTATATTTGTTTTGTGATAAGTAAGTAAAATCTGTAAGCTCAGAAAATAGTCAAACCTAGGAAGCTGCTTCTGACAAGTGAATTAGCCTATTGAAAATCTGATTTAGATCTTTGGCATTAATTTTCAAGTTTTTACAGTTTCCTCGGATTTCTTCTATCCAGGAAAACAACATGCTCTTTTTAGATGACTATACTCTGATTATAGTCTCTCCTTTATGGATTCCATACTAAATTGTAACCATAGGTATATTTTACCATTTACAAAAGTGTCTGGTTGGGAAGTATAGTACAATGATTTTGTAAATTGAATTACTCTAAAATTTCAAGGATTTATTTTTAATTCAATTATGATTAATTTTCATTTGTCACTGACTCTTAATGCTTTATTTTAAAGTGTCTCTCATAGACCCCCTTCTTTCATCTTCTTCCCTTAGGCTCTCTGTCCAGTAACTCTAAGTTCTTACATGTTCAAGGTAGGCTTGTGTATTTTTTTAAAGGCAGGTGCACCAAAAAGCACTTTCCTGTGACTATCCTCTGTTTTGTTCATCATTTATGAGTCCAAATTTTATAGAATTGATTTAAAGAATGTCATATCTTTCTTATTATTGTGAATGGTTTTTAAAATGCTTTCCTTCTGACTCATTTCTGCATACTTTAAAGTAATAATATGAATCAAATAAGTATGGGAATAAAATCACAGTTACTTGTATCACATTTGATTCCATTTATATGGCAAAGTCTTATTATTATGTTGGTGTTATGAACATGCATTTCATAATACACTTATTTAGATGAATCAGAGCTTATTCATTAAGGCCATTTACTTTTAGAAATATGTAGTTTCTTGTGAATACATGTATATAGAAATACATGTGTCTTTTTATAATTTAAGCAGCTTAAAATACAGATAAAATAAATCCAAGATACAAGATAATATGCCTTGCATTAATTTAAATTCATGTGAGTTAAAAGACAATTTGAATATTGTTTCCCATTTTCTACTAGCTTCTTGATCATATTGGGCAGCACATTTACATTTACATATAGTTAAGGAATCTTTTTTATTTCTACTGTAGCTCTGTCATAATGGAAACTCTGCAGCAGAATCAGCTGTTATCTATCCCATGTGGTCAAGTGCAGAGGTGAGAATCCTCATTTGTTGGATGACCACTCACAGCTTTAAATGTTTTTACTGTAACTGCTTTTATAAGGTAGCAAGCTAGAGAGAGAGAGAGAAACAGAGAGAAGAAAAGAGTTCTCTCTGCATATTCCCATGTGTGTGATGGCATTAGTCTTCTTCTGCTGTATTTTTCTAGAATGTGTGTGCGTGTGTGCATGTATGGGTGAGAAATGTCTTGTCTTTGTCCTAATAGCCACTCTTCTCTCCCTCTAGTTTTTTCTCTATCCTCCCCTCCTATATTTTTCTTTTTCATCAATATCTTCTCTTTCAAAAAATTCTTGATAAATCAAATTTCCAACTTCCTCACTTTTAATATGGTAAAGTTACTTGGATCCCCAACATCAAGTGATCTCATACTTTAATGTCCGTAAGGATTGCCAGGGACACCTTTCAAAAATACAGATTTCCAGGCCTTACTTTGAGCAGTCCTCTTCCAGTAGATCCAGGGTGAGGCTGAGCATCTCTGAGCCTTCCCCCTTCATATTATGGTGCAGGGGATCAGGGGCAGTTTTCCTCTGGGTATCCCTGCTTTTGCTATGAACAGTGGTTACAGTATCACTAATATTTTTCTTTCTTGTTTTAATTGCATTAATATTATCAACCAGTTAATAGCATTTTCTTAAAATTATGGTCAAAAGCATAGGTGTTTGATTTATAATGGTATCTGCAAACCACTCTTTTACTGAATTAATTTGTTTTGCTTGTATTTCCAAAATTGTAAACGCTGTGAGTTAAATGACTGCTTTGCTTCAACTACAGGAGAATGTGAAAACACTCCAGGAGAGAGAGGTTGCATATATCAATGCAGACTCATACACAGAAGGTAAATTTTATTTCAGATTGTCATTAAATAGTATACCAGTATTTAAGTCTATCAACTCCAACTCATAAACTAGGATTATCCTCTTTCTATGAGATGCCTCAATAATACCTCCATTTCTCCATTTTACCAGAGAGAACATTATTATGATTCAAATGAATCAATATGATTCATAACTAAGCTATTGATCCTAATTTCTTTAGTCTATTTACCATTTGCGTATCTTGGATTACTACTTAAAACTTTAGTACTTTTGACATTCTTCCTGTGGAGCTATTTTTAAAAGTTGGGTTAAAATATTTCATACAGAAATAGTTCCTGTATGTATTGGAACAACTCAAATAAGCACCCACTACAGACTTCCTTTTGACCCTGACATGTGGCATGTGCATCTGTAGGCTTTCATCGTATTATGGTTATTTCTAGGTAAGTGTCACAGGACACATGTTAGTTACTGACATGCTCTAGTCTAAAGTCTTGATATTGAATTGAATGAATGAATAAAAACATGAACATTATGGCCTTACCACTTCCTTTGCCAAAGACCCCTAGGTACTGCTGCCGTAATGAGCAATGACCCTTACTGTTACTGCAGGAGCTGCAGCCTTAGCAGCAGAGTCCGCCTCTGCAGTCTCCTATCCTGAGTGTGTGCTGCAGCCTCTCTGGCTCCTGAAGAGTTATTTCCACCTTGTGTTTTAGTTTTAGCCAGACTGTCTGCCTGTCTGTCTATTTATCTCCCTACCTATCTATCTATTCTAAAATTTTATTTATTTCTTTTTACTGAAGTACATCTGATTTGTAATATTAGTTTCAGGTGTACAGCAAAGTTACTCAGTTATATACATATACATATACATATACATATACATATACATATACATATACATATTTTTAGATTCTTTTCCATTATAGGTTATTATAAGATACTGAATATAATTCCCTGTGCTATACAGTAGGTCCTTGTTGGTTATCTGTTTCATATATAATAGTGTATATCTGTTAATCCTGAACTCCTAACATATCTCTTCCCTTCCCCCTTTCCCCTTGGGTAACCATAGTTTCTTTTCTATGTCATGAGTCTATTTCTGGTTTGTAAATAAGTTCATTTGTATCATTTTTTTTGTTTGTTTACATTCCACATATAAGTGAAGGAATGTGATATTTGCCTTTCTCTGTCTGACATACTTCACTGAATATGATAATCTGTAGGGTCCACCCTATTTTTAATTCTCCAGGAATGATGCCTTCAATTTGAAATCTGTTATATATTGTTTATAATTAGAAAATAAAGTTAGAATTAAATACAGGTTTGTAGTCCATTTGGAGGTATTAAGATTCTCTTTTATTTATTTTGCAGGAATTATACTCTCAGAGTTGACTGTACATCCCTTCTTTTCCAGTTGGTATATAAACTGACAAAAGAGGTATGTAAGTAGATCTTTCGTAATGATTTCTGATGAGTAGATAAATCAATATCTTTTGTTTTCTAAATTACTAATATTTAAACTGGTGACAGACAGCTGATTTGTATAAACAAGAAATCAGAACGAGTTTTAATACACTACTTATGTGACATAACTATGAGAACAGTAGTGCTAGTCTCTGTTCTAATAATAGTTCCTAATAATTGTATACATTTGTTAAAATGTGCAGGGTCTATTGTTTCATGCGGCAGAGTCTCTTTGATATAACAGAAAGAATACTGACCTGGGTTGGGGAAGCCTTGGCTGTGAAGATTGCCTTGGCTATTCATTCATTTATTCATTCATTCAGGAAGAATTTATTGTGTGGTTACTATGTATCAGGTCCTATGAAAGGAACTCTAGCAGCAACAGTGATAAAAGGACAAGGTTACTGAATCCAAATACTTTGTAATCTAGAGAGGCCACAGACCTGTAAATGAGGACTCATACTTCACTTGAATATTGGATGCTATATACAGTGGAGGACAGTTGCAGAAGAGAGAAGTTAAAATCCTGGGGTAGCTGGTGAGGTTGGAAAGCATTAGAAGATGTTTAGAGAAGGATTAGTGGTTAGGCTGTAAAATGGAAGGATGTGAAAGTGGGGAGAATGTTTCTCCTCAGAGGACACAGGACCTAATAAAGATGTGGATGTGTGAAAAACATTTCCTGACCTCTGGGTAATGCAATATAACCTAAATGTAAGGTGTTGGTGAAAAAGCTGGTAAGAAATGGGGCCTGACACATAGGCCTAAATGTTCATAAATCTGGTGATGGTGAAATTAAAGAATCTTTAACAAGGTTGTACATTATCATTTTTATTCGTTAGAAAAATTACTCTGTATCAGTGCAGTGAATAGGTTAAGCTGTAGTAAGTCTAAAAGCAAAATGGAAATAATTCCATATACTTATTTAGCACACAGGAATTTATAAATACTAGTTATTGATGTAAAAACTACTCTGAAAATGCTACTGCACTCTGAATCTCTAAAAATTATGTGATCTACTCATTGAGTATATGTGTGCTTCATTTAAATAACCCCCATTATAGAATTTAACTGTAGAAATGTTTCTTTCAAGTAGGTATCACTTAGATGACAGTGGGAAGTAGATGTCACATCTCTGTGGTCCTGTTTCCAAATCGCCCTTCATCTTGCCCTGTCCTTTTCACTGTTAGTGTCTTTAACATCTCATCCTCCCAAGTGAGCATCCTCCCATGCCCATCACAACTCCCACCATACTGGGAAGCTTAGGTCCTTGATCCTTTTATTGAAATGTCCCATAAAAACATCTAAAAGCACGCTGAAAAGACAGCCCTTGTTGGGGAATCCTTCTCAGGAGATACATTTACTCTCTGTCCTACAGAGGAGGCTCCTGCCTTTATAGGAGGGGTAGTAAGAATTTTAGGGCCAAGAAGGAGAAGCTTAGGTCTATCCCCTTTGTACATTTATTTAATAAGTATTAAGTGTGTAAGTGGTTACCATAGTGACAGGATAAATCAAACATAGTTTCTATTAGTGTGTTACCTGTGTAGCCAGGAGAGACTATGATCAAGAATTTTCAAACCCAAGATAAGAGATTAAAATCACCAACGCGAATACAGATAAAAGTTTGGGAAGCAAAAAAATAAGTATCTTAGTTTATTATTTTACATGTTGGAATTAAACAGCCTGCTTAATGGGAAATTGCAAATTTTTTTCCCATTTTAAAGCCTCTTTTATGTTAATTTGAATTTAATTTTCATGCCACTTTAGATACAATATATTTGTCTTTCAGAGTTTTTGTTTTAGGTAGATTTTAACAGTTTAACTGGGAAATTAAAATGTATATTTAGAAGTT
Organism: Vicugna pacos; assembly: GCF_048564905.1. Classification (NCBI taxonomy): domain Eukaryota; kingdom Metazoa; phylum Chordata; class Mammalia; order Artiodactyla; family Camelidae; genus Vicugna; species Vicugna pacos. Next base: position 4,255,438 of record NW_027328734.1, read on the forward strand.
ACATTATCAGGATGAACTAATTAATTGTCCAGAAGAGAAGAGTGAGATTTTATAATCTTGTTTGATTTGATTGTCAGTGGAAGAATCAGACATCATTCATCTGGAGAAATGCTATTGGTTGCTGAGGGCTCAATCCCAAACTGGATGATTTGATTTAGAGACATTTGGCCCATTGGCTTCACCACCAATTCGTCCATCTCTGAGTGAAGGTGGGAATCCTTCTATTTTCTACAAATGTTCTTTGCTAAACACGTGAGCCTTGTTCCACCTTTGGAGCCTTGTGTAAGTTGGTTTACCTTTCTGCACTTGAATATTCTCATATATAAAATCAGTTTGACCAAGACAATCATTATGAAAGTGTGCTTCAGTGCGGTGCCTCAGCATCTGGTGCAGGGTCAGGGTGGTGGACACTGAATAGGCAAAGCTCTAGCTTCCACACATGACCCCACCTCTTCCTCAACTGAGGAGTGTTTATTGTATTTCTTTTATATAGAAGAAGGTTCCACTGCTGTATCCTTCCCCCACCCTTAAAAAATTAAGAAACCAATAGACCATCTTTAAGGTCCCCACTTAGCTCTAAACTTTTCACTACTATATATATATATATATATATATATATATATATATTTATTTATTTATTTATTTTAAATGAGGTTTACAAGGAGCAGTTGTGGGTGATAATCCCAAAAACTGTATTTGAAATCTGAAAGCTTGGGTTTTTCTTCTGATTCAGACCTTTTTAAAAAAATTTCTTACTTTTAGCAAGTCATTTAACTACTTCTTAGCTCCAATTTTCTGCTCTTTGAGGGCACAGAATTAGATTCTTGAAATAGACAGTCTGTATTCTTCAGGTTTCTAGTGTGTTTTAGAAATATTTATTTGTTAGGGGAGCTAGAACAGACAGGGTTTCCACTTCAGTGCAGTTATGTTTTTACCTTTTTATAATTAGAGATTGAGAAATCATTTCATTTGAAAATAAAATGATTCCTTTTATTTTTTATGAAAAGTTTAAAAACCACAGGATTAGATTATAAATTGTCCTTTATTTCTGAAATTTAATATATTTAGTTGTACAGATTAAGTGGTACAATGAAGACTGCAGTACAGAATTTCTGTCTCTTATAATATAGTGTGTTAGTTTTCTTTGCTTCATGAAGGAGCCGTATGAAGCTCATTAATAACAACACAGTATATCTTTGATAGAGTTCAACTTTTCTTCTTCCTTTTTCCTTTTTCTTCTTAGTCTTTCCAAATTAGGATAATTGTGGTCTCTGACTTTTTTCCAGTTAAATTTTTAAAATACATTTTTATTTTTTACATTCTACAATCACTTTTGACTTTTGGAATTAATATAAGATAGAGATAGGTATGCAGACAAAACCAAACACTAAATGATAGTATTTTCTTCTAGGAAGTTAAATTTTGGTTATAATTATGCCAGGGGAAAAAAAATAAACTTCCTAAGACAGTGGAAACTACTGATAACTTTTAAAAACTAAATCAGTTTATGCGAGTCATGCCTCCTTTCATAAGCATGTCATTATTAACAGGAAGTTTGTTGGCTGTGATTTATTCTGTCTGTGTTCCTATTTTACAGGTTTATTTAATGCTTTTGGTGGAAATCATGACAGCCACATAGATTTTAAGGAGATATCCTGTGGGCTATCAGCTTGTTGCAGAGGACCTCTGGCTGAAAGACAGAAATGTAAGTGTGTTAAACATCACAAAATTTGGAAGCTATACAGAGAAAAACATAGCATCCATTCATGTAAAAAATCATCTGATTAAGGCTTGAATTTTCATCCCTTTGGCAAATAGCAATCTCTTGCTGAGGTTTTACTGAGGTCAGTGTAAAGGTTCAATCATCTATTCTTTTTTACTGTGGAGTAATTTAAGATCTTTGTTATTAATAATGGTTGATTTTCCAGATAAATGTACAATTCATGATAAATGAACTACATCAATCATGATGTGTTTAAAAATGTTAAGCATATAGAAAATATTTTCTGGTAGTCTATATAGAAAATTTGTCTTGCTTAACTTGAATTCCAACTTATTTTCTATCACTGTGTATATTGATATTTTATTAGCAAAATTAAATTTATGATAAAACAATTTTATTAAATACTAAATTTATCTTTTAAACCTATCTAAAATATTATGGCATAATTTATAAGCATATTACATACCTAAATCTTAACCATATTTGTTTAGGAAAATGCAGCAGTTTACATTTAATTGGAACATAATTCTTACATATTCACTAGGGTAATTATCTCTGCATCTTTCTAAAATACAGCTTTACAAATACTGCATATTTTGGGTATGATACTTAATAGTTCAATATTCTTTAGTAATGTTGTACTGTGATGCACTTAGTTAATTTAATAGCATAAATATTACATGGGTGTGTGAAGTAGATAATTATTTAATCTTAAAAATTTAGATTTCTTTTATCTTCCCTGATAGTATAACATTACTCTAACCTGGCTTTGTGATAGATTATTTGTTCACATTAAAGTTCTGGTATTAAAGAGGCTGAAGTCTTTGTTTCTCAATTGAGGTTAATTGTTGTCTTAAATTTTTTTTAAATTTATTTTTTTGCCAGTGGACTAGTGGAAGTTAACCAACTAGACTAACTAGCAATTTTGCTGATATTGATGTTAATTAGCAAAGTGCTGATATTTTGGATTTTTAGCTTGTTGTATATAAACTTCATTGAAGATTTGAAATTGTTCTTAGGCAAAAATATTGGGTGCACATTAATTACATTGGAGAGGCAAAATCGTTATACAGTCATCTCTCATTATCTGCTGAGGATTGGTTCTGAGACCCCCTCAGATACCAAATCCATGGATGCTCATGTCCTTATGTAAAATGGCATAGTATTTGCATATAATCTATGCACATCCTCTTGTATACTTTAAATCATCTCTAGGTTACTTGTAATACCTAATACAATGTAATTATTTGTAAGTACAATGTAAATGATATGTGAAGAGTTGTCAGTGCATAGCAAATTCAAGTTTTGCTTTTGAGAACTTTCTGGGAAAATTTATATATATATATATATTTTGATCTATTGTTTATACCTGTGAATGCAGAACCAATGGATACGGGGAGCTGATTGTAGCAGCTTTTTGTTGATTCTTAATGTAGATGGAATATTTTCAGCATTGTAAGAATCAACTCTGAAGTGATCAGTTATAAATATTAGAAATTAATTTAAAAGCTTGAATTACCTTCTCAAAATCTGTGAGATATTCTATAGTAACTTGGCCCTTCTTTTTCAGTTTGCAAGAAATTTAACTTTAGGTTTAGGTGAAGGATAGAGTTCTCACAGCTGGCTAATGATATAAGGAGAGAGACTTGTGAAGTGTACAGGAATTCCTACAAGTTCAAAGGAATGTAATGACACAATCTCCCCCAAATAAGAACTTAATCCAGAATGTAGTTGTTTGAGGAACTAAGTAATTTCACTAGGGCAGCTTGTAATAAAATGTATTATACTTCAGAATATAAAAGTAATTTTCCTCCATAAGAGTTTCTTTTCTTTAGTTTGCTTCAAGGTATTTGATGTTGACGGTGATGGAGTTCTTTCTAGGGTTGAACTGAGAGACACGTGGTTGCACAGAGGTCTGGAAGGACAACTGCACCGATGATACCCTGGTAAAGTCTGATTGTATACATCTTCTTGCATGTAAACTTCCAACAGGAACATAGAGTGAAGAATTTTTTAAAAGAGGTTGAGAAAAAGATTTCTTACTACTTCTAGGTTCTATACTATGCTACTCAAAATATTCATAGCCAAAGATGCAAAATTGGGAAGAGAATTTGCCTTAGAAAATTTAATAAACTGAATGTATTATGTAAAAAAAAAATGAAACCACTGGAAAATTGTCATAAATTTTTAAGATAAACGAGCAATCTATTTCTGGAATTAAAAAAAAAAAAACTTGACCGAAAAAATATTTTATACTTCAGCTACTGGCTAATAAAAATGATACATTCTCTTTCCTAACTACTGATTTGGGTTTCTGGTTTTAAAGGAATTACTTGTGGATCTATCCAACATTGTAGAAGACACATAGAATGCACATGACACCACAAAGGTGAGTCTAGCAGAGACTAATTTATTCTTTTCTAAAAATACATTATATTCTGAATTGGTATACATACCTTACATATACATACTTGAATCTCTTCTGCATCATCCCTGCTAAATGCTTATTTGGACCTGTGGTTACAATAACTCTAAGTTGTCCCTAAGGAAAGCCCATTCGACCTTTAAACAACTCCATTAAGTGTTATTTACATAAAAACATTATATTTTATAAGCTAGGCATTTTGTAAAAATTAAGTAGAGACAACCCTTGCCATCTGTAGTTTATAATCTTTACTTCTCCCAGTTTAATACATTATGGTAAGACAAAACTTATATTGAGCAAAAGAAGCCACAGAATAAAAGAACACATTGTACAATTTAATTTATATGAAGTTCTAGAACAGAGACAGAACTAATGTTAATAAGTGTTACAATAGTGATTTTGGAGATGGGTGACTTAACTGAGAAGGACCATAGGATATCTGGGATGATGGAAATTATTTTTTATCTCAATCTGGGTGGTGTATATAGTTTTTAAAATTTTTTTTCAATAATATTGGTGAGGGTCTGTCCTAAGTTCTTTAATAGCAGCCAGAATAAGTGTATAATAGCAGAAACAAGCATGTAATTTACAAAGAATAAAGCCTTGAATTTTTTTAGTTTCAAAACATTTATTAAAGATATTATAATAGGTTTGCCTTAATGTCTATGTATCCCTGTGAAACTGAAGATAATCCATATATGTGAGACACATATGAGTTAATTTGACCCTTTCTATTCAAATGTTGACATGTACCAAGTTGCAGATGGTAGGACGTAGACCATAGTGGCCTTACACAGGCTTAGAAAAATAAGTAACATTTTTTTCAATCACAAATCCAGAAGAAATCATCATAGTCTTATTAACTGACACTCAATAGAAATAAATAATAGAAATGAATTTTTCAGGGCTTGATCTTTGTTTGGCAATTGAGATAACCGTCTTCATTTACTTTTCTGCCCAAAACTAAGGTAGCCATTTCTATTTGGTATATATGAAAACAGAAACACAGGAAAGTTTCTACTAGGAAATACCTTATGTAGAGATACAATTTCCATCGCCTTTCTTCTGGGTGTTTGATAAGTATGAAGGTTATCATTGCTGTCTATTTTTATATAAGACCGAGTTTCTTCTTATGGCTGTACTTTTGAACATTAAAAAAAAAGATCATTTAGCTACTCCATCTCCATGTAACCATAATAATGAAATGGTAAAAATTTAGAATAGAATTTGGACCTTTCAACCAAACCTATTACCCATATTCACTGGTGACTAGACGGTGACAATATTACCCATTATTTTGTACCATTACGTTGGTGTTAATATACTTCAATGGAAGTTGCATCATGAAAGCCAATAATTACCATCACAGTGCTTTAAAATCTTTCCTTATAATAAATGGTAATATATATTGAATGAATACATGAATATCATTAATAATAAATATTATTATATATCATTAAATAATAAATCATTAGATAATAAAAATATAATTAAGTAATAAAAGCTAAGAACATTATTATTCATCTAGGATTGTTAAGGTGATTGTTCAAAACATGAAGTAAGAAGCATTTGGTTATATTTTTGCCTTCCAAGAAATATTGTCTGCTGTATATAAATGTAATTTTTGGTACACTTTGACACCAAAAAAATAAATACTGCTTTACTCAACTTGTGAATGTAATGTTAAATTTTATTTTGAGGAAATGTTAATATAGATACTCATTTATTATATATATTTAGTTTTTTTAAATCTCTTAAGAAGTCTAATAATATTGCCAGATGTTTTAAAGATCTTAGAAAATTGTTAGGGTCAAAGGGCATAATCCAAAGAGTTTGGAAAAATGCTTTCAAAGTTAGTAAATAGTCCTTTTTCTCTACCCAGAACCTTTTGTGGGTTCTGTTAGTAAACTTCACCTTGAGCCAGAAGATACTGAGAGTTATTTCCCAGGTCTTACTTGAGGAAGATTTTTGGTGATAAATTGCCCACGTTATGACTGACTACTTCAGAGTTTGGTTACTTTTGAACTTACTCTTGCTGGCCTACTTTCAGATGAATACATAGCATCTACATTAAATCATTAGTTTTCTTTCAGACAAATGACCATTGCAAGTTTAATAAAACAAATTTAATTCAAATAATATAAGAAAATGAAGATTTAAGATATTCTTAAATATTGTTTCTCTTTCAGAATGGCCATCTTAACTCTAGAAGAATATCAGATCTGGAGTGTGAAAAATGTTCTTGCCAATGAGTTTTTGAATCTACTTTTCCAGGTATGTTTAAGGTAAATAACAGAGACCGAGGGCAGTGGTACCAGTAGTTCTACATCTTTTCCATTATGTGGTAGTTAGACAACTAGACTACAAAACCATATATTGTCAAAAGAACTGCATTAACCTGTACACCACCTGCAGATGGTAAGTTAGAGCGTGCCTGCTTCTCAGAGTCACAATGTGCATGATAGGAAAGTAGAGTATAGCTGATAATGTCTATCTTAATTACTCTTGATAGAGCAGATTGTAGACACATAAAAAAGAATTTAAAATGAAAAAGCCATTATAATTTGCTATTTTTCTTTACTTTTTTTTAAGACCCTCCCTAACAAGTAAGGCAGTGTGGACAGAGACATAGATCATAAGTTGGCAGCTGTAAATTTTTCACAAAGTATACCATCTTTCCAGTTAGGAGGTTATTTTAGATGCAGAGCTGTTTCTTAATTTTCTTTCTTTCTTTCTTTCTTTCTTTTTTGTAATTTAATTCTTTAGAAGGTCCAATAAAGATTGAAGGAGAAAGGAGGAAAGAAAAGCTGTCAGGGGTGAACATGAAATCATAAAACTTGCCAGATTTTAAGTATTTTCCCAGTTAAAGTAGTTCTCTTTGCTCCAATTTAAAGAAACAACTTATAGTTTCCCATTTTTCATAATTCTTCAAAAATATATGTTGATTTAATAGTATTTTACAGGGGGGAGGGCTGTGAGTAGGGACAGACTGGAAGTTCAAGATTTGTAAATACTGACAGGTATATATAGAATAGATAAACAAGCTTATACTGCATAGCACAGGGAAATATATTCAAGAATTTGTAGTAGCTCATGGTGAAAAAATATGAAAACAAATATACGTATATTCATAAAGGACTGAAAAATTGTGCTGTACACCAGAAATTGACACAACATTGTAAATGGACTATAACTCAGTTAAAAAATAAAAGATAAAACTGTTAGAACACTATAAAAAAAGTAGTATTTTACATTTTTCTTATTTTATTCTCCTTTTCTTATAAAAGCACCCCTATGAAGATCAATAAGGCTTGATATCTTCATATCTATCATGATCCTCCATTGTGAATACAGAGTAACCTGCCTGTGGCACAGCTATGTTAGAATAAATGAAAATTGAACTCTTCCTGACAGCTAATAACTAATGTATATTTAAAGCATATGAAATCTGATAAGCCTGTGATGCCCATTTAAATCAATCAGTTGCTCCACTGTCAGTTATCTGCCAGGATCTAAGTTGATGTCTTTATAGAATATAAATACATGTAAAAATAATATAAACCTACTATAAACAGGAATGACTTGCTTAGTAATATGAAAATTGAGCAGCTATTTTTATCTCATTTAAAACGATGCCCTCAATTACTTTGTTATCATTAATTATATAGATATTTTGACCACTTAAGTTTGTGTCTGAGTCATCTGGCAGCTCTTACATAGCAAAGCATTTTGAACTTTTATATTGCCTTTCCTATTTTCTCATGCTTATCAGGGACTTGCATAGGCACTATTTTTTCTATGACTCTATAAACAGATTTATGCCTGAAATTTTCTTTTGTGTCTCAGGGTTTCTAGCATTATATTACTGACAGATTTCTTGTTGGTTACCAATCTCATTTGTTTCTTTGTATATATACTCCTTTCAGTCCTTTCAAATATATATATATATATATATGTAGTCAGTTTACAATGTTGTGTCAATTTCTGGTGTGCAGCACAATGCTTCAGTCATACATGAACATACATATATTCATTTTCATACTCTTTTTCACCATAAGTTACTACAAAACAGTATTGGATATAGTTCCCTGTGCTATACAGTATGAACTTGTTTATGACTTGGGAGTTTGAGATTTGGAGGTACTAAATATTAACATTACATTTTATGATGCTCACTTTATCCCATATTCAGACATGCTTTTAAAACTTTATGTTCACTTAATATATAAGTAAGCAGACTTACTCTAAATTGTTTTATTTTCTGTCTGTTTCTAAAATAGAATTAGCTAATAAATTCAGTGATAAAAGCTTGAATTATTCTTTTATTTTATTTGCCAAGATCCCACTCCTGGCTGACCATTTTGGGTATTTAAGTATAAAGTAAGTAAATGTCAGTAGAATTAGGAAACCATTCCTGTGGTAATATTATTTTCAGTCCTTTCAAATAAACTCAGTGCCCAATATTTTGCAGAGGAAGTATTCTAAACATGATCAGGATCTTCTGTCTTGTACGTTTGTCAGAAAGCGTGAAATGTTAAACAGTTTGATAAACAGAATAGTTCACCACACTGACCCCTACCTATATCCATGTTCTAATCCTGAAATCTGTGAATATGTTATTTTACATGGCAAAGGGGATTTTGCAGATGTATCAGGTTAAGAACTCTGAGACAGGGAGATTAGCCTGGATTATCTACATGGGCCTAGTCTAACAACAGGAGTCCTTAAAAATTGAAAATCTTTCCCAGATGTGGTCAGAAAGATATGACTTTGGAAGAAGGATTAGAAAGCTGTAAAGCTGTTAGCTTTGAAGATAGAGGAAGGGCCATGGGTAAAGAAATGTGGGTGAACACTAGAAGCCGGAAAAGACAAGGAAATATTTTCTTCCTTTGACTTACAGAAGGGCATACAGCCCTACTGACATCTTGATTTTTAGCCAAGTGATACCTGTTCCTCACTTGACCTACAGAACCATAAAATAATAAGTTTGTGTTGCTTTAAGCTGCAAAATTTGTGATAATTTGTTACAGCAGTGATAAAAATAAATATAGGGGAGGTAATCCAAATTTATGGATTGGAGGGCTCAACATTTTAAAGATGTCAGTTCCCCTTCAACTGATTCAAAGATTTATATGTGCACATCAAAATCCCCAAAACTTAATTGTTGTTACTGTTTATTTGTAGAAATTGACAAGCTGATTCTAAATACATAGAGAAGCTTGAAGAGCCAACAATAGCCAAGATGATATTAAAGAACAATGTTAAAGAACTTATTATAAAACAATATTAACTCTATGTGATAACTACCTAAAGTTAGACATATAGACCAATGGAACAGTATTGAATTAAACCCTGTACCATACATGAACAGTAATTTTAGATAGATTATAAATCTAATAAATTTGAAACAAAAAGCAAAGCATCTGGGGGAGAGTAAAGCTCAGGTGGAATGTGTGCTTAGCATGCATAAGGTCTTGGGTTCAACTCCCAGTACCTCCATTAAAATAAATAACCTAATCCCCCACCAAAATAAAGCATCTAGGAAATAGTGTAGGAGATATTTTAATGACTTTGAAGTGGCAAAGAGTTCTTAAACAGGAGACAGCACTAAACATAAAAGAAGAGTTTTAAGTTAGACTTCAGTAAAATTAAGAATTATTTTTATCAAGAGATACCATTAAGAAAGTGAAAAGCCACACGGTGGGAAAATATATTTGCTATACCTATATCCAACAAAAGACTTGTATCTAGGGCATATAGAGAACAAAAACCAGTGGAGAAAAAGGCAAAACCTCAATATTAAAATGTGCAAAAAAATTGAACAAGTGCTTCACACACAAAAAGAAAATTCCAAATAAGCTATGAAAAGTGGCTGACCTCTTTAGTAATAATAAAAATACGTACTAAAACCACACTTGGAACACCATTAGACATCCACTAGAATAGTTAGTTGTTAAGTGATATGAAGCATTGGTGAGGGTAACATGCAATGGGGACTCTTACACATGGCCAGTGGGAATATAAATTCTTTCAAATACTTTGAAAGTAGGCTTTTTGAATGAAAGTTATATATGTATATGTGTGTGTGTATATATGTACACACACACACACATACATACATACACACACACACACTCCCTGTGTACCCTTCAGAAGCTTCTACATCAGAGCACAAAAGGACATCCAGAAAATTCTCATAATCACTATTTGTTATAGCCCCAAATAGAAAATGACCCAAACACCTGTCAACAATAAATACATAACCATAAGTGGTGGCACATGCATACAAATTGTATACTTTAAAGCAATAAAAATAAATATACCAGTTTACAGAAAACACTAGTGGATGAATCTTACATAATGTTGAGTGGAATGTAAGGGACTAAAACTTTCAAAAGCAAAAAAAAAATCCATGGTGGCTGAATTTAGGATGGTGAATCCATCAAAGGGGTGCCATAGTATCTGGGAAGAAACCTAAAGTGGAACAGCAATGTTCTGTTTCTTGACTGGATGAAGGTTACATAGATGTGTTTACTTTGTGAAAAATCACTGAGCTGTATACTTAAGATATGTTCACATGTAAGCATGTATATTATATTTGCATTTTAAAAAAAAAATGTATGCTTGCAAAAAAAGATATCCAAAGCCTAAGTATTTATCAGTAGGAGAATGGATAAAACAAATGATAGTATATTCAAACAATGGAATACAATTCAACAATAAAAAAGAATCAACTACTGATACAAGGATGAACCTCAAAAGCCTAATTTATACATTTCATTGTCGGGTAAATTTTAACTCAGAAGGTAAACAAAACTATAAACAGGCATGTGCCCTGGGGGGAGGGGTGCTGAAGCCTTTGTCTCCTCAGACCTGTGCCATTACTGGCACATCTCGCAAGAAGAGAGGCAGGGCTCAGCCACAGCTACCATCTCCTCCTGTGCATAGTGCCCGGGTGGGGGCAGGGCTGAGACCTGAATCTGCACATGGGGGCTCCACAACCTTTCAGGCAGGACTGAGACTTGTTTATAGCCTGAGGCAGAGAGGATTTTTCTACCCTGACACCTCAGAGAACTTGTGCTGCCAAGGGAAACAAGGAGCTCAGATTTGGCACAGAGCGTAGGCGGGGCTGTTCCGTGGTCTTCCCTGAGCCCACCTACAGACCGCCTACCCGAGGCAGAGCAGGCTGCTGCACAGAGCAGCAGAGCGACCAGCACCAGGAGAGGGCAGGTGGGCAGCCACCCACCTTCCTGGCAGGAACACAGCACCTGACCACGGTGCTGGGGCGGGGTGTGATCTGCCCACCTGCTTTCCCCCAAGCACAGCATCTGACTGTGGCATCAGGAGGGGGAGTGACCTGCCCACCCACTGGATAAGAGCTCAGTTCCTGACCTAGTGTTAGGAGGGGACACAATCTGCTGGCCAACAGCCACTGAGAGCAGCACAGATGAGGGTGCCAACAGAAGGCCTATGAAACAGCAAGCTGAGTTCGTGAAGCAGGGCAAAGACACAAAGACCTCTCGATAAAATCATTAAGGGCACACCATCTCCAGGATAAGTAGGTAACTGCTACTCCTTAAGCCACGGTGCCAGAGAGATATGAGCAATGTGAAGAAGAGAAACCACTCCCAATGAAAAATTCAAGAGAAATCCCCTGAAAGCATGAACAAAGAAATAGACATTGATGGTCTATTAGATCAAGATTTTAAAAAAGAGTGATCAAAGTACTGAAGGAACTAAAAGAAATAGTGTTTAGGTATATAAAATGTATCAAAAATGAAATAGAAACTATAAAGAAGAACTAGGTAGAATTAGTAAACTCATTGGCTGAGATGAGAGCTGACCTAAAGGCTGTGCAAAGCAGACAAGAAAATACAGAAGAATAAATAAGTGACCTAGAAGACAGGACAACAGAAAGCACCCAATCAGAACAGCTGAGAGAAAAACAAATGAAAAACAAAACAATATATGGGACCTATGGGGTAATATAAACTGTGCCAATGTATGCATAATAGGAGTTCCAGAAGGGGAAAAAGAACAAAGCGGGTTGAAAAGGTATGGGAAGGACTCATGACTGAAAACTTCCCAAACCTAAAGAAGGAATCATATCCAAGCACAGGAGGCTCAGAGGGTCCCAAGCAGGAAGAACCGAAACAGACCCACACCAAGGCATATCCTAATCAAGATAGCCAGATTCAAGGATAAAGAAATGATCCTAAAGGTAGCAAGAGAAAAACAAAGAGTGAGTTACAAGGGAACCCCCATAAGGTTTTCAGCTGATTTTTCTACACTATTTACAACAGCTAAGACATGGAAACAGCCTAAAATGTCCATCAACAGATGACTGGATAAAGATGTGGGATATTTATATGATGGGATACTATTCAGCCACAAAAACTGACTACATAACGCCATTTGCAGAGATATGGATGCTCCTGAAGAATGTTATTCTAGGTGGAGCAGAACAGAAAGAGATCACTCCACACATGGAGCAGAACAGAAAGAGATCACACCACACATGTGAGATCACTCATGTGTGGAATCTTAAATATATGCAAGATCTTGTGGTAACTCACAGCAAAAAAAAAAAAGTGACAATGAATATATGTACGTTCATGTATAACTGAAAAATTGTGCTCTACACTGGAATTTGTCATAACATTGTATAATGACTATTACTCAATAAAAAATGTTTAAAAATAAGTAAAATAAAATATGACCTTTAAAATACTGTATAATGAGAGGTGTGATGTTCTAGTATCTGTTTTAAGAAGTACGTTAGACACACATAAGAATAGCCAATGGTCAGACAGATCACATGTTATCAGCTACCACCCCATGCAAATTAATGGCATTTAGCAGATATTCATATATGTGTGTAAATATATAAAATAGGTATTAGTCTATATGTAAATCAAATCAAATATTATAATCTAACGTAAAATCATATCAGCAAAAGCACTTTGCTGACATAAGTGTCTTGGTGTAAACAGATTACAATTTTTTATTGAGTTGTCATAATGGGATAATATTGTGAACCAAGTGGAAATTGTAAAAAAAAAAGTTATCCAAAAAAAAAAAAATCCTGACTACATGAAAAGATGCACAGTTACTATAAGGCCTCTCCCATTATTTACTATCAGTGTCAGAAAGTCTTGGAATAAGTTAGGAGAATTAAAAACTCTAACAAGACACAAGAATGCACTCTCTGTTAAAGAAAATAAACGAAAAGAAAAAAACAAATGAATAGACAATTAAGGTCCTACAGATAAAAATACTAATTTTTATGGGAAATAGCCTTAAAATCAAAAATAAGGAGATTATATTCTAATTTCACCTTTTGAATAAAGATATACAAAATTTAGCTGAATACCTTCGTATTTTGCACTTATGAAGAAAAAAATGTATTTGCAATGAAAAAGCAGCCATTACCCTGCCTTTTGAGTATTCTAAAGTTTTAGGTTTGAATATATTTCATCTTAAATGATCTTAAGCACTATGCAGTGGTTGGTGTTTTAAAAATACCACTGTGTATGGAACTTCTAAAAGTGCTTCAAAAAATTTATATTTTTGTAATAATTTAGTAATGGCCTGGATATTATTTTTAACAAGACAACTCATCATGGAATACTGCAAGATTTTTTCAATGAGTTTATATTCACAAATGTTTAAGATTGTCACTGTATTATGAGAAAATGTCAACCGTGGCAGTATTTTGACTTGAAAATGAGATAAGCGGAGAAGCATATTTTAAGTATAAACTAAATGATAGCACTCCTTTAAAGACAAGAAAGTAAAAGCATGATAAACTCTGACTTTGACACACTTAAAATATAAAAATTAACATAATGTAATTTTACACACTTCTCTTTAACTCTCAGTACTTTCTCAGCCCCTTTCCCATTACACCCGCGTCCCCGCTCCTGACCCTTGGTGTACACACCTCCGTTCACACGGAGGAAGGGGGGACCCGGGCGGTGAGGACCAGGGGCGCGGACACCCCAGCGGCCCCGATGGACACGGACACTCACCCGCTCCCGGCGGGCGAGGAGAATAGTCGAAGCGGGCCCGCCAGCGCACCCGTCTCCTCCTGCCCTGCTGGCCGGGGCCCCAGCTCGGTCAGGTACACACACACCCCGGCGGGAAGCGGGCTTAGGCCGTGGGAAACCAGCGTAACTTCAGACAGAGAGCGGGGAGCATCCTCCCGCAGACACGCAGGCAGCGCTGTCCCGGAGCCTCCTTGGCGCCGCCCTCTCAGCCCTGAGGAAAGCAAGCTCGGCCCCCAGGGAAGACGCTGGCTGCTGACGCGGACTGCGCATGCGCACCGCCACCTAAGACACGCTGGCTTCGTGCACCCCCTGCAGGTCCTCGAGGACGGTGCAGGATACTCGGAACTCATTGTAGAACACATGACCCCTCCCAGCCATGATGCTAAATCAATGGAAATCTCAGTGCCCTGGCCTCTTTTTTAATGGCACTGGTGATGCTCTCATCCAGCCATGCCTGCTCTCTTGCCTGGCACATGCCTCAGTCCTTGGAATCCTGCCTGAATCAGATTCTGTTCTGGAGGAAGGACAGGTGCAGAAGAATCTCAAAATTCCAGACTTAGAAGATGACCAGGAACCCAAACTCAACTCTGTCAACTCCCTGGGGTCCCCTGAGGAGTGTGGTTTTCTCAGAACCATCTGCCCTGTGTCAGGAGCAGACCAAGCCTCAGGTAGCTTAGAGAGGCTATCATGCAGCACATGCTTTGAATGGTTCTCAGTTCTGACCTGCATGATCTTGAGACCCTTTTGTAACTCCTAACACTCTGTTTTCTCATACCTATAGTGATGGTTATTGACGACTGAGTTAATCCTCTTACAATGCTGATGTGCTATTGTTCCTTGGATAACAGAATATTTTGAAGGGATCAACAGTTTATCACTTCCCCCTAATGAAGTATGTTTTTAAATCTAGAAATGTTTCAGGGGGCACTCAGGTCCTCCTCTTGCACCAGTTCCTGAGGTGTTGGCAGTTTCTGCTCTGAGCTCCAGATCCTGATCCTGCCGGTGGTCTATGGTGATGCCATTGTGTACATGCTCTTCCTTTTGCACCGGTGTGGAAAGGAGACAGCCCTTCCCCTACATGAGGCTGCAACATGCTGACACTCAAAGCAGGCACAATGAAGAACCAGCTAGAGTCCCCGGTACCAGCTGTCCCAGGTAGAAACGTCACCTTCACCACAGTGTTCCTGTGCTCCTATCAGGCCTTCACTACTCCCAGCAGGCCATGCCTGAGCAGTGTGACAGGTGACTGTCTGTCCCAGCATGGCATGGTGGTGATGATCCCACCTTATCTGTTTGTTTTTGGAATGTCCCCACACCTCTCTGAGCTTCACTTTGCTCTTCTCACAGGCAGAGTTGTACAGGCATGAACCTCACAGGGTTATGGTAGGTAGTCACGGTAGCTGCTCACCCAGTGGCATTCTCTGCCGAGAGGGCTGCTGGGAGTGCTGTGTGTCTTCACACTTGTCCTTCACTCTTCCCAATGAAAACACTCTTGGCCTTATTCTTCCCTGGCCTGCGGCCTTTCTGTGCTTGCAAAAGAACATGGAAACAATCTGCAAAGAAGTTTTGAGGTTCTGTCCATCTTGTCCAGGAAATGCTGACTCTGCTAGATATGCTGTTGGGTGGGCTCTCATGGGAGGGGCTTGGGCAGGACTTCCCTTTGCAATAAGCTGCCCCACCCAGGCCTTTCCATGATCCAGACCCCTGGGACCAGGGTGCAAATCCCCAGCTCCCCACTTGTCAATCATGTGACCTGGGCAACTTTCTCAAACCCAAGCTTTGTCCACCCAAGGTCAGCAGAGATGGGGGATAACAGGATGTCCCGCACAGAGTGTCTGTGCAGATTAAGTGAGGTAGAACAGACAGAACAGTGGTGGGGCCTGGCCCATTGGTTGGCAGAAGGGAGCTCACCATGTGCAGCAAGTTCCGCGGGTCACCCAGCAATCTGCCCAGAGGCTTAGCCACTCCATCGCTATCATGCATCTGAAGTCCACTTAACCACATGGGAGAGAAACAAACACATATTCTGAGTGTAGCTGCCACAGGGAAAATTGCATCTTAGCGGGGAGTAATACCAGAGGGTGATCAGGATGGCGGCAGATGCCCCCTGGGTTTGAGCAGACTGGAGCTGCTCTTCAGAGACTGGGGTTAGTGAGGATGGGCTTGTAGAAATGCCCCTCTCCTTTACCCATCAATGCTGGGTCCTGCGGGTACTGAGTCCCACAATCGGTGTGCTGCTAGTGCCCTCAGCACAGAGAAAAACCCAGGGGTTCCCACAAGGCTTCGGCCACGTCCTCTGCTTCCTGAACTCCCACTCTGGTGACCCCACCTGGGATGCAGAGATGAGGTGAGGCAGGGACCTGTGCTGTCAACATCACTGCTCTACCCTGGGAATCTGGCACACAGTAGGTGCTTGGTAACTCATTGTTGAATGAACAGCAATACTGGGCCAAGTTTCTGTGGGTGTCTGTGCCCCCAGATCAGGGACCCCTCAGGGCCCACCTCACAAGTGACATGAAAATAATGATCCCACCAGGAGCAATAACAGTTCCTCAGAATAAATGGGCTTTTCCAAGCACTCTCCACCTGTTGCAAAGGCCTCCCAGCAGGGAAGTGGGCTGTCAGGGGCAGCACTGCACTCTCCACAGTAACAAGGAGAAAGCCAAGGGCCACAGAGAGGAGTGCCTTTCCAGTGTCACTGCTCACTTTCCCACCTTTTGGGAGACCAGGAGGCTTTTCTACTACATTCTGGCTCTGAAGCCCGAATACTGTGTGGACATGCCTCCCTCCCTGGAGCAAGGAACCACTAAGTGACCTGTCACTTGTCACCAAGCAGACAGGCTCATTCCAGCTCATTGTGCCACCAGCAGGTTGTGCTAGAAGCAGGATCCTCTGGGAGACATCACACTCTCCCAAGCTGGAAACAGGTGAACAGCTCACAGGTTTCCTGGAGAGGATGGTCACATGGCCTTGATCTGGCCGATCAGCATTTTCCATCCTCCCTGGCCACTGTGATTGGCTCAGGGCTGGGCACCAGCCCAATCAGGCTCCACGGAGGTCAGGCCTAGTTGCTGGAATCCTGGGAGCAGAGAAGTTCTATTTCAGTTGGGAGTTGAGGGGTGGTGATGTCAGCCTGTGGCAGTTGGTGACCATCTTGCTTACATAAAGGCAGAGCCATGTGAAGATGACACCAGTGGCAGAGCCCAGAGGTGGGGAAGGATGACTTCTGTTGATGTCACTGAGCACCAGGTACAGACCTGCCTGAAGCTATCTCCCTGTGGACGTCTCAGTTAGTCATTCTCTCCTGCCCTGTTTGCTTCATTAAGCCACTTTGGTTTTCTGTCACTGGTTTTAAGAAAAAGTTTGACTATTCCTTCAAGCTGGCTAAATGGAGACCCTGGAACTGCAACAGTGAGGTGACAGGCAACAATGTGGCTAATAGAGTCCAGAGGCGTCTGTTCAAACAGGGGATTGTAAATGACAAGGGAGAGTACACATGGCCTCAGTGAACAGATTTGCTACTGGTAGCTCCCAGTTCCTGGATATTAGAGTGCATGCACTCAGCCAAGTCTCAGCTCTGCTGTCACACCTGCTAACCCACACCTCTCCTCTCCCACCTGCCGGGCCTAGGGGGGCTGGACACCCCCGGGCACCTGAAACAGCCCAGGGCTTTGTGTAGTAATTTACACAGGCTGCCCCCAGTTCTGAGGGTGAGGGTGACTGGGTTCCAGTTTACAGAGAAAACAGACTAGACGGTCTCACTGGTGAGATGTGGGGGTGGGACCCCAATCTACCTTCTGACCTATGACTTCAGAGTGGACAGCCTCCCCACCCTCAGCCAGGATGCTTGCTAAGCCTAGGGGCTCAGGAGTCCTGCTTCCTCCAGCACCCCTCCTGGAGGTGAGAGTGGGGGGCTCTTCTCTATACAACATTCACCCCTGCAGGGGCACACGTGTGACCTCACAGTCTGTCATCCCTTCCTTATGACCTGGACCTCCTTGATGTGTGAGCACTGCAGATCATGGGTGCACACGTGGGCAGGTGCACCATGACTGAGAGGACAACACTCCAATTTAAGCCCCTCCTTGCTCAGATGATTACATCCTGGAATTGAGGGGTTCCCAGGGGTCAGGTGGCCAATTCTGGCCTTAGGGGCAAATTCTTATCACCCAGGGGGCTAATTTTTAAATTAAATTACACATTTACAATTCAATAGTCAAGCCCCTTTCTAGGCAGCCTTGTAGCCACTCAGCTTTTACCCCTCGCTGTGACCATGTTCTTAACTTCAAATTGAGTGTCATTATGGACATGAACATGTCCCTTTCATGTGTCACCTTCACAGTAAGCGGCCACCCCAAACTCCCCTCCCTTCCCCTTGTCGATATCTCCACTCAGGGAGTAGGGCCCTTTTGATGCAGTTGTGCAAATGTGTGAGCTAAGGGTTTAGAATGTCCAGGCTAGGAGGGGTCTGCCCCACATGGCAGGGCAGGTGGGCTGGCAGGGGGTGATGGTTCACTTGCAAAACCTCAGCTGGTTTCAGGCAGTGACAACAGACTGGCAGCCAAGGGCTCAGCTGGTGCAGAATAAGTGGATTAACTGTGTTCACCCAGACGCCTTGGGGGTGGCAGCCCTGGAGTACGACTACAAGTGAGGAAGGTGGAGGGTCCCCAGTGCCTGGACCTCCACCTTCTAAAAATCAGGACTGAGATGTGGCTCTGAAGTCAGAACACTGGAGTTCAAAGCTTCCCCCACCACTTAGTCAATAATTCAAAGCAAATGAGCCTCAGTTTTCTCATGTGTAAAATGAGAACTTTGAAGCCTCTCCCTCTGAGGGTGTGGAGGGAAGTAAATGCGGTGACAGCAGAGCACAGGAGCTGTCTGGGCTGAGCCTGCATACAGGCAGGCCGTTGTTGCTGCCATGACCACTGTCTTCCAGGGCAGGGTCTGCACTCTCTCCCTGTGAAGGTCCAGACAGTAAACATTCTAGGCTTTGAGGGACCTACAGTCCCTGTCACAACTACCACCCTCTGCTGTTGGAGGGCAAAGACAGCTCCTGCAGTAGGTAGTCCAGTCTCGCACCCCTGCTTCCTGACATAAGTATTCCTGAGATACAATTTTCACATAACTTTGTTGGCTTTAGGTGTGCAGCATAATGACTTGTTACATGTGCATATTGTGAAATGATCAGTGCATTAAGTTTACCTGACGTCTGTCATCACCCAAAGTCACACACTATTTTCCTTGTGATGAGAAATTTTAAGAGGTACTCTCTTAACTATCAAATGCACAACGCAGTGCTGTTAACTACAGTCACCTTGCAGTACATTATGTCCCCAGGACTTGTTTATCTTCTAACTGGAAGTTTGTACATTTTGATTATCTTTCCGAATTTCAATCATCCCCTGACTCACCTCTGGCAACCACCAACCTGATATCTGTTTCTATGTGTTTTGGTTTATTTTGTAGATTCCACATATAAATGAGATCATAGGTATTTGTCTTTCTGTCTTATTTATTTCACTTAGCATAATACCCTGAAGGTCCTCCCAAGTTGTCACAAATGGCAGGATTTCACTTTTTTAATGTCTGAATAAGATTCCATTTTATATACATATATATGCATCATGTTTTCTGTACCCATTCATCTGCTGATGGACACTTAGGTTGTTTACATATCTTGGTTATTGTAGATAATGATACAGTGAACATGAGGGTGCAGTTGTCTCATTGACATAGTGATTTCATTTCCTTTGGATATATTCCCTGCAGTGGACTTGCTGGATCATATGGAAGTTCTAATTTTAAATTTTGGGGGAGCCTTCTTACTCTTTTCCCGAGTGATGGCACCAATTTACATTCCCACCAACATTGCACAAGTTTCCCTTTTCTTCACACCACCACCATCACTTGTTGTCTCTTATATTTTGATGACACCCACCCTGACAGGTGAGAGGGGGTATCTCATTGTGGTTTTGATTTGCATTTCCCTGATGGTGAGTGATGTTGAGCACCTTTTCATGTACCTGTTAGACATCTGTGTGCCTTCTTTGGAAAAATGTCTATTCAGTTCCTCTGCCCACTTTTTAAATCACATTGCTTTTTTTTTTTTTGCTGTTGAATTGTAAGAGTTCTTTATATGTTTTGAGTGTTAACCCCTTATCAGATATATAGTCTGAAAGTACTTTCTCCCCTTCTGTCTGTTACCCTACCCTCTGCTTTCTGGATGACAGGGGTCCAGGCACTTAGGAATCTCTGCTTCTCACGTGTTTCCAATGTTGGTTGGGTGAGGGCTGTGTTCTGATAAAAGTGTGCACAACCGTGGGTCACTACCCCTTATTTTAGAAGGTGGGCTCTGAAGAGTGCAGTGTGGGCAGGGATGTTTCCCAGAAGTCATCATTTGGATGGTCATGTGCTCTGGAACTCACACCAACTAGCCCGGATGTGATGGGGCAATTTGCAAAGGGAGGACCTTGCAGCTAAGACACAGACCAGGTGCTCTTGTGTCTTGTTGGAAGGACCTGGAAACAAAGTTGTGTGGAACAGGGAATCCTCCAGGTCACAAGGCTCAGTTCAGACTTCTGGGGTGCAGAGACCTGCTCTGAGCCACTGTCACTGAGGAGCGAAGGGCCTCAGGCAGGAGGGAGGAGTTGCTGGATTTCACTTGCCCTGTGTGTCAAGTTTCAGCTCTGGTGATTTGTGGAACATGGGCTTAGCTTTGGGAATGTAAGAGGAGAGGTTACTGGGGAAGGGCTGGCTTTTTCCTTTGATTGAGGTCCTACTGTGTGCCAAGCACAGCAGTCCTCTGAGTCAGGGCTGGAAAGCCAGGCACAGAGAGGTCAGGGAGTTTCCAGGTCACACAACATTAGGCGCATCATTAGGGTCTGATGCAGACCTGGCGCCCAGCCCACATTCTCTCTCCTTTCCCAGGACCATCATGATCCCACATGTCAGAATCACCCAGAGAGGCCCAGGTATGGGCACTGGGACCTTTCCTGCCTAACATGCAAGGAGCCTTAAGAGGGACAACAAGGCACTTCCTGAGTCCATGATGCCCAGAGGCTGCTCTTAGCAAGAGGCTCAGCACACACTCTTGGATGAATCCTAGCTCTGTCCTGAGTCACTCTGTCCTCCCTGCCTCAGTTCTTCTGCCCACATGGGGCTGCAAACAGCAGCCACTTCACAAGGGTCTAAGGAACCTCCAGGATCCTGGAAGCAGCACCCTCACACAGGGAGCACGGTCTCCTTAACTTTTCCTCACCTCTTTGCTGGATGTAGAGTCCCAGCGGGGCCCTGGCTTGTCCCAATTCTCACCCCAGATCAGGGTCCAGCAGGGGGTGGTGTCCAGGCTGGACTCTGTCCTCTGCCCCTTTTGGGGACCCTCATTCATCGCACCTTGGCTGCCTAGACACTGTCTTCCAGGGGCCACTCTGTGCCTCCCACACCTACCTAGCATCCACCCACCCTGGGTTACTCCAGCGCCCTCTGGCCCTTGGACACACACCTACTCCGTGTTGAGTGGAAATGAGGTGACCGACATGCTGGGCCTCCTGGACAGTCTGGAGGAGACCGATATCCCCAACCTGCCCACCACCCCAAGAGCCCAAGATGGGGAGAGGGTGTGCCTCCATTCATACTCTGATTTGCTCAGATTCTCAGCACCTACTTTGCTGGGTGGATATGGGGGCAGAGGTATGATGTAAAAGCAGGAGACCTGGACAGCAGACCACGAGAAGGGGGCTAGCCCAGGCTGGTCTCATAACCCCCTTAGCTTTGGTTTTATCATCTTTAAAGTGGGACAGACTCTTGTGAGGTGAGCAGGATCCTGACCCATAGCCAGGAACTGTCCTACACGCCTTAGAGAAGCTCACTGACTCCTCACGAAAATCTGTGGGGCAGGGACAGGCATTATCACCCATTTCTGCAGAAGTAACTGAGGCACAGAGAGAACAGCTGAGGTGACCACCCCAGATTACAGAGCCCAGGTCATCTGGTTCCAGTGTCCAGGCTCATGGTCAGTGCCCACTCTGGGTTTTCCTCCTCCCTTCATCCACCACTGGGACCCATGGCCGCAGCCTCATCTCAGTGTGATTGTTCATGGGGAGCAGGATGGGTGCACTGAGGGCCCGTTTCTCTGAGGACTGCTTTCCCAGAAGGCTCAAGGGGTTGACTGTATTCACTACTGGACACCCAGGCCTGGGCCCAGGCCAGCCACACTGCAAAGCCTGAATCAGTGATTGTTGAGTGAATACCTGAACCTCTGCATGTACCTGCATGTTGCCCCCATTTCCTCATCTCCACAGCTGGCTACCCGGCCAAAACCCCGTGTAATCAGGCCTGGGCCAGGGACAGTCACGGGGACCAGAGATGCTCAGCTGGGGACAGGAAGCCTCAGGGGCCCTGTGGCTGTCCCAAGCATCTCCTGGGGCAATTCACAGGGAAGCCCAGCCAGCTTCCAGGAACAGCAATCAGGTCCCAATCCCAGGGGTATAAGGTAGGTCTTGAGGGGTGTTTCCTGAGACTGACTTTGTGTATGAAGGGGTCTGGGGGTCAGGCTGCTTTCAACGTCCATTCCAGGCCTACATCCCTGCTGGCAGCATGGAGCTAGTCATAAAGGACACAGGCCGTGGGGCCAAGGCTATAACAGGGCTCTGCTCCCTCTCTGTGGCTCAGTGTCCTCATCTGTAACAGAGAACTAGTAACAGGGCCATGGGAGGGCTCACTGAGACCCTCCTCTGTGGCTTTGGTTGGACACTGCCCTCCCTCTGCTCAGTGCCATTCTCTGTAATAGAGAATAGTAACATTTCTCTTAACCCGTTTTGGCCCCATTTTTCTGAGTCTCTTTCTACATTGGGCCCAGGGCTTTCACAGAGATCACAGACTTGGGATGTAATCAGAGTGTGGTCACAGCCCTAGTGGTCCCAATTGAGGCCAGAGGAGCTTCAGGGGGGGTGGGAATCCAGAACTGCTTCATGGAGGAGGTGAGATCTGAGCTGTGTCCCCAAGGATGAGCTGTCATCTAGCTGAGGCCTGACACTGAGCAGGACCCATGTACATGGTTAATGAGGGTGTGAATGAATGAATGGGCACCCCTCTGACAGAGAGTGAGGGGGGAGTCCCCTAGGCCAAAGCAGGAAACACAGGGCACCCTGGGGGAACAGAGGGCGTGGCTGCAGTGTGATGCCTGCCTCACCCTTTATGGGTGTCTTGCCACCACTTTAGCGTGTGTTCTGGTGGATTGGGAGCCCTTTTCTCTCCTCTGCTTCAGTATCCTGCTCTTCATTCCGAGGAACACCCGCCTGTGTCACCTCAGTGTCCCCAAGTGGACCTGGACCTGTCTTGTGGGAGATTTTGAAGAGGGATTTGGTGTGCAGCCCAAGACTGAATTGGGAGGGAGAGGATAATAGGGACCTCCAGAGGGGATCATGGGCTGGGAGTCATCGGAGGGGTGGGGAAGGCAGAGCCTCAGAGCTGTAGGATCCTGCTAGTGGTGGCTCCTTCACGAGGGGCTTCACAGGGAGGAAGCAATCATGGGGAAAAGGCAGAGCTCAGTTTGGGGCTTGCTGACATGGAACAGCTCATCACAGAGACGTCCAGAGGAGCTGGATGTAGGGAACGAAGATGCCACTGATGTCAGGGTCAAATCCTGAGACCCAGATGAGGTGGGGCGGTGGTGCAGGGGAAGGGGCTTGAGGATATCAAGATGTTCATTCATTGGGGTCCTCAGGGTGGGGACCTTCATGTTCATTTCACAGCCACCTGGTGCCTGACAGAGTTAGGCTTAGGGAGGTCACTGAGTAGACACGTGCCGATAACCTAGATTCTCCTCTTTCCACATAAAGTCCCTGGTGTGAAGCCAGCAGGCACTCTTCAGAGTCATACACCCTCACCCCTGGGCTCTCTGTGTGCCTAGAGCCCAGTGGCCCCTTACCTCCCACTTCCCACTGCAGGACCCTTTGCACACCTGCATTTCCACAAGCTATAAAACATCTTCTCTTGCTGTGTGTTTACCCTATGAAACCTCATTGCCCCAGGAAGAGAGGCCTCACATCCTTCCCTTATTAAAGTGGTAAAGCCTTTTGTTCAGAGAAGCCCCTGTCAGATCTCATAACCAACCAGGTACCTGTGCATGAATTGATCATGCAGCCCCCTCCTCCTTGTGTGCACAGCACCCCCCCAATAACAGACCCCACACACTCAACCTTTGCGCTCGTGTAGGCACCTCTTACCTGTGTGGCCTGATGTTGTCTATAGCAGTGTCCCTATTGAACTTTCCTAAACCCTTCTCAGACGCTGGTATTTCTTTACCAACCCAAGTAATTAGCCTGCCATTGTGCCCACAACACCTGAAACAGAGTTGGCTAAATTATGCAGATTGATGATGCAGGTTAATTTGCTATAAAGCTGAAATCAAGGTTTACAAATAAAAGCAACATACATACTCAAGGCAGGACTAAGAACTCACACGGATAACTAAGACCCTCCACATACATCCCACTTTGCCCTTAGGGCCTTTGCGATGGCTGCTCTTCCAGCCAGGATCTCTCTCCGCCTGCTTCTTAAACACCTCCAGGAATCTGCTCAAATGTCCTCCCTGACCTTATTTTTCTCCATGGAACATATCACCTCCGGACATTGTGTATATTTTACTTAATTTTCTCTGTGTCCCACACCAGGCTGTCTGCTGCATGAGGATGGAGAACTGACTGCTTCACTACCTGCTGTGCCCGGTATCTGGAACCCACCCAACACACAGTAGGACCTCAGAAATTGTGTGACGGGTGTGTGATCACTGTAGGCCACAGACAAAAGTCTTCCCAGCAGTCATGGTAAGAGTCATTCATTCTCTACTTACTGAGCCCTACTGTGTGCTGGATACTGACCTGGGTGGGAGGCATGCAGTGGATTAGACACAGTGAGCACACACAGCATGTTAGGAGGGACATGTGCTCTGGAGACCACACAGGGCTGGGGGAAGTCAGGAGTGCAGGAGTGGAGGAGAAGAGGGCCAGGTGGAGACAGTGGTGCCAGAGGAGACAGAGAGGTGGGGCCCAGGTCGTGCAGGGCTTTATGGCTCCTGTGAGAGCTTTTCCTCAGGGCAGCGGAACCATGGCTGGGTACGGAGCAGGGGCCCAGTTCCTGAGTGCTATGCAGGAAATGGAGCAGGTGTCTGCTGGGGAGATGTGCGTGGAGGAGGCTGTCCCTGTAGACTGTGCAGGCAGAGAAGGCTCCTCTGAGGAGGTGACATCTGAGCTGAGCCCTTGTATGGACCGTGTTTCCACCTTCTGTAGACTGGATGCTTTCATCTGCCCTGCAGCCCTATGCAGGACACACCCTGTTCTCAGTCACCTGGACTTGGCCTCCTGCCTGCCTTTTGGGCCCTCCCACCCCAGAAGGAGTCCTTCTAGATCTAACTCACTACCTCCTCCACTGGACTTGGACTCACACTGAGCCACTGTCCACCTGCCCAACTCACCCAGAGTCAAGTCCAGACACTTGGGGGAGCCCCTCCACTCCAGAGCCCATGAACTTACTCAAATGGCCAGTCCTCAGCCTGCTCACAAGCCTCACACTCCCCTTCTGCAGAAACCCTGTGACAGATCATGTCCACAGCACCCTGCTCCTCCGATCCTGACCCCAGGCTTTCCCATGTGGTGTGACCCCGCATAGGTTGCAGTCCCCTCCTCCAGTCTGGTGAGTAGAAACTACCTTTTCTTTTTTCTTTTGTTAATATATTTATTTTTTAATTTTTATTTTATTGAGTTATAGTCAGTTTGCATTGTTGTGTCAATTTCCAGCATAGAACATAATTTTGTCAATTGTGTTTACTCTTTCAAGAAACCATCTCTTGGCTTGATTTTTTCAAATGTTCCTTATATCTCTATTTTATTTTTTTCCTCCCTGATCTTTATTATTTCCTTCCTTCTGCTTACTTTTGTTATTTTTGCTCTTCTTTTTCTAATTCTTTTAGGTGGTAAGTTTGATTGTTTATTGCAGTTGTTCCTCGTTTTTGAGGTAGACCTGATTCTCTCGCTATAAACTTCCCTCTAAGCACTGCCTTTTCTGGATCCCATAGGTTCTGTGTGATTGTGTTTTCATCATCATTTGTCCCAATGTGTTTTTTATTGCTTCTTTGATTTCATCATCCACCCATTTTTTTTTAAAGTAGTATGTTGTTTAACCTCCATACTGTCATTTATTTCTCCTTTATTTTTCTGTAGTTAATTTCTAGTTTCATGGTATTGTGGTCAGAAAAAGTTGCTTCAAATATTTTCTATCTTCTTCAAATTGTTAATGCTTCTTTTGTGCCAAAGTATATGACCTATCCTAGAAAATGTGGTATGTGCACTTGAGAAGAATGTATGTTCTATTTTAGGGAAATATAAAGTTCTGAAAATATTACCCAAAACAAATTGTTCTATTGTATCATTTAATTTCTATGTTGTCTTATTAATTTTATGTATGGAAGATCTGTCCAGTGATGTTAATGGATTGTTTAAGTCTTCTACCGTGATTGTATTCCGATCAAATTTTCCCTTTTTATCTGTTAGTATTCCCTTTTTGTCTGTTATATATTTAGGTGCTCCTATGTTGTGTTCATATATGTTAATGAGTGTAATATCTTCATCTATGACTCCTTTAATCATTATAAAATGGCCTTCTTAATCTTTCTTTATAATCTTTGTTTTAAAGTCTATTTTATTTGAAATCACTGTTGATATTCCTGCTTTCTTGTGATTTCCATTTGTGTGGAATATCTTTTTCAATCCTCTCACTTTCAATCTATGTGTTTCCTTCTCCCTAACGTGGGTCACTTGTATACAGCATATTGTAGATACTTGCTTTATTATCCACTCTGCACTCTATGTCCTTTGATTAAAGCATTTAGTCCATTGACATTTATAGTAATTATTAATAGAAATGTGTTTATCACAATTTGAACTTTGTTTTGCAGTTCATTTTGTATTTCCTCTTTGTTCCTTACTTTTTCTTTTTGTGGTTTGATAATTTTCCTTTTTATTATCTTGGTGTCTTTTTAGTTTTGTGACTCTATTGTAACTTTTTGGCTTGTGGCTACCCTACTTTGTACATATATTAACCCATTACTATATCTGTTTGTTTTAAACAGATAATAATATAAGCTCAAACCCATCCTACCAAGAACAAAAAAGAGAGAGAGACAGAGAGAAAGAGAGAGAGAAACCTGCATATTTTCTTGCTCGCCTCTCCCACGCTTAATGATTTAGATGCCCTCTTTTATGATTTCATGTTTATTCTGTTGTAATTCATTGTAGCAATCACCTTTCCAATTATGGTTTTCTCCTTTTTGTAGCATCCTGCTTCTTTTCTATTTAGAGTAGGTCTTTCAATATTTATTTTAGCATAGGTTTAGTGTTGCTAACTTCTTTTAGTTTTTGCTTCTCTGTGAAGTTCTTTATCTCTCCTTCTATTCTAAAGGATACCCTTGCTGGATAAAGTATCCTAGGCTGCATCATTTTTTCATTCAGGACTTTGAATACACCTTGCTTCTCCCTTCTGGCCTGTACTGTTTTTGTAGAGAAATCAGCTGAAAATCTTATGGGGGTTCCCTTGTATCTCATTCTTTGTTTTTCTCTTTCTCCCTTTAGAATCATTTCCCATTCTCAACCCTGGTCATCCTGATTGTAATATGTCTTGGTGTGGGTCTGTTTGGGTCCTCCTTGTTTGGGACGCTCTGTGTTTCCTGTACTTGGATATCTGATTCCTTCTTTAGGTTTGGGAAGTTTTCAGTCATGATTTCTTCAAATATCTCTTCAATCTCCTTTGTTCTTTCTTCTCCTTCTGGGACCCCCATTATGAGTAGGTTGGCATGCTTTATGTTATTCCAAAGGTCCCGTATATTGCTTTCATTGGTTTTTATTTGTTGTCTTTCAGCTGTTTTGTTGTCCTGTCTTCTAAGTCACATATTCATTCCTCTCAATTATCCAGCCTACATTTTATAGCCTTTACCTCAACTCTCCTCTCAGCAAATGAGTTTTCCAATTTTCACTGGCTCCTCTTTAGAGTTTCAGTTTCGTTATTTGACATATTCTCTGTCTCTATACACAATCTCTTTTAGTTTCTTCAGTACTTTGATCACTCCTTTTTTGAAATCATCTAGTAGACTATCAATGTCTATTTCATTGATTGTTCTTTCAGGGGGTTTATCTTGTTCTTTTAATTGAGACAGGTTGCTCTGCTTTTTTATCTTGCTTATATCTCTCTGGCACTATGGCTTATGGAGTATCAATTATCTACTGTGGTCTTTTAAGAGTTTATTTATTTATATAAAGTGGATGCAGAAATAAAACTAAGCACAAAGAAATTAGTTTTAAAAGCAGTATAATCAATAACAGAAGAACATATTGAAACAAGATAACAATTGAGTTGGGATGAATTTTTAAAATATTAAAGGAAGAAAAAATATTTGAGAACAGAGTATAATCACAACAGAAGAACAAAACAAGGATAAAACTGAAATTGGACAAATTGTAAGATAATAATAAAAGTATTTTAAAAGAAAATTTTAAAAGGGATTAAAAATAGAAATATAAAAATTATTTAAGAAGTAACATTTAAAAAGTAAAAGAAAATGGAACAGAAAAAGAAAAGAGTATGTTCCCTTGGAGATTGTGTGCCCTTAGTAATTTTATCAAGAGGTCCTTCTTAAACATGTGTGGTTACCAAGTCTTACTTCTGTGCCTTTTGTCTGTTATCCCTTTGGTTAATGATGTGGCCATTAACCTGTTAACCAGAGCCTACCCTGGCTATTGAATGGGGACTCCTCTTTGTTTTGTTGTTGTCAAAGCTCCTGCCCTTGCCTTGCTTCATGAACTCAGCTCGTTGTTTCCAGAGACCCTCTGGTCACACCCTTGGTCTGTGCTGCTCCCAGTGCCTGTAGGTAGACATGTCACTTCTCCTCCCAGTGCTGCATCTTGGTGCTGCACTCCTGCATGGTAGGTGGACAGGTTGTGTCCCTTCCCAATGCCGTGTCCAGGTGCAGCAGTCCTCCACAGTAGTTGGGTCGGTTGCTCCCATATTCAGTGCTACTCCCCACACCACATCTGTTCCACACTCTGTGGGTGGGCTTGAGGCAAATGGCCACACCAGCCCTAATCCCTGGTCTTTGCCAGAACTTTGCTCCTTGTTCATTTGTCTTAGAGGTGTGAGTTCATAGAGGCACCAGGACAGAAACGTCCTATATGTCTGGGGATGTAAACAAGTCTCAGTCCCACCTATGAGGTTGCAGAACTGCCAGGTACATATTCAGGTTTCAACCCCATGTCTGCCTGGGTGGGTATGATGGCTGTGGCTGAGCCTCATCTCTCTTATTCTGAAAAATCACCAGTTATGTTGCCGTGAGTCAGCAGAAACAAAGGACGAAACACCCCTTCCCCCAGGCAAGCCAGCAATATTGCTTTGCTTTATTTTTTTCTTATTTTATGGGAGGCCCAGGCTGTTCTGATCTGTATACAATCCAAGCAGTTTTCCACAGCACACTGCAGTCCCCCAGGGTTACCTATGTACAGTCAACCAGAGTCTGCCTGGATCCAGCAGCCTGTCCCTTCCCATCCCTGATTCACTTCTAGGTTTGGGGGTTGTTGACACACTTTGTGCCCATTTAACTTAATTCTGTCTGTCAAGGGTGGTTCTGTACACATCTGAGCCTCAGAGGTTCCCTGTCCATCCTGCTGACCTCTCCATTGGAAAGAGGGAGACCCAGTCAACCAGCACTATCCCTCCTTTGCTGCTCCCTCTTCAAAGGACCAACCCCAAGCCATTTTGCATTTTCTTCCTTCTTTTTTCCTTTTCTCCTAGCAGATTGGTGGCACATTTTGTCTTTTGAAGATGGCAATGTTTTATCAAAGTTCAGCAGATGTCCTGAGTGGATGGGTGTGTCTGTGAATGTCAGTCTTGGTGAATTTATTGGAGAGGATAAGATACAAGCATCCTTCTACTCCACTATCTTGGCCTTTCTGCAAGAATATACACTCTTAATAATTTTGTCATAAGGTTATTTTTAACTATGGGTGGTTGCCAAGTCTTCCTTCCACGCCTTTTGCCTGTTATCCCCTTTGTTGGTGGTGTGGCTGGTGTTCTGGTGGCCTGAATCTGCCCTGGCTATTGAGCAGGAGCTCCTTTTTTTCCTGTGGTTGTCACACTCCTGCCCATATCCTGCTGTGAAAACCCCACTTGCTGGTTCCAGAGGCCGTCTAGTCGTGTCCCTGGTCTGTGTCCCAGCATCAGTAAATGGGTGGTCTGCACCCCCCACCAGATGCCTGGTCCCAGGACCACACTTGTGCAAGGTAGTTGGCAGGTAGCTCCCCTGCCGCATTAGGTCCATGCTTTGTAGGTGGACTCAGAGGAAACAGCTGCACTAGCCCTCACCCCTGCTCTGTTCCAGAACACTGCTTCTTGTGCATTTGTCTTAGAAGAGCCAACTCAGAGAGGCATCGGTGTGTAATGGTCCCTTCTTCTTGGGACTGTAAACAAATCTCATTCCCACCTATGAGGTTGTGGAGCCCCTAGGTAGGGATTTGGGTTTTGACCCCTCCTCTATCTGGGAACCATGCACCAGAAAATATAGTGGCTATGGCTGAGCCTTGACTCTCTTCTCCCAAGAAGTCTCCAATAATGGCACTGTGGGTCTGCGGACACAAAGGCTATGGCTCCCCTTCCCCCCAGGGCACACCAGCAGTGTTTTCTGCCTTTTTTTTTTATTTTATGGGGGACCCAGGATGTTCTGTATACTCTCCCAGCCATGGCACACAGAACATTGCAGTCCCCCAAGGTTTCCTCTGTAGAGTCAGCCCGAGTCCTCTGCTCAACTCAGGCAGGCTGTCCCATCCCACACCTGCTGGTTCGCATCTAGGGCTGGGGATCGTTGGGACCCTTTGTGCCCCATTAACTTAGTTCTGTCAGTCAAAGTCTATTCTATACAGATCTGAGCCTCTGAGGTTCCATCTCCATCCTGCTGAACTGGCCATTGGAGTTGGAGAGACCCAGTGTATTAATGCTATTCCTCCTTTGCAGCTCCCTCCCCATTGGAATGGTCCAGAACTATTTTCCTTTTTCTCCTTTTCTCCTGTTCTCCCAACAGATTTGTGGAAAATTTTATCTTTTGAAGAAGCCAATATTCTGTCAAAGTTCAGCAGGTGTTCTGGGTGGTGGGTGTGTCTGTTGATGTCACTCTTGGTGAATTTGTGGGAGAGGGTGAGCTCTGAGCATCTTTTTTACTCCACCATCTTTCCTCCTCCTTCACTCTTTTTCTTTTGATTGGAACATTTAGTCCATTGACATTTATAGTAGTTATTTTATAGATGTGGGTTTATTGCCATTTTGAAATTTGTTTTCCAGTTGATTTTGGTATTTATTTGTTTCTTTCTTTTAATTATTTTTATTTTTGTGGTTTGATAAATTCCTTTTCTATTAGCTTGGTTTCTTTTTGGGTTTTATGACTCTATTATATACTTCTGATTTGTGGTTATCTTGTCATTCAAGTATGGTAACCCCTTACTTCATCTGTTTGGTTTTAGTTGATAGTCATGTGGGCTCAAGTGCATCCTAAAAAGAAAGAAGACAAAGAGAAAAAAGAAAAAAAAAAGAGAAAAAATATATATTCTCTTGCTCTCCTCTTCCACCTTTTATGATTTTGCTATTCTCTCTTTCTTGTTTGCTTTCTTGTTTTCTTTATTGACTTACTGACTTATTTATATCCTCATGTTTTCCCTTGCAACTCACTGTATTTATCGCATTTCCAATTATGGTTGCTTAATTTCTATAGCTTCCTGTTTATTTTTTATTTAGATTAAAACTTTCAAATTTTTTTTTAGCATAGATTTAGTACTGCTGAATTCATTTAGTTTTTGCTTGTCTGTGAAATTCTTTCTCTCTTTCTGTTCTAAAGGATAGTCTTTCTAGATAGAATATCCTAGTTTGCAGCCTTTTCTTATTCAGGACTTTGAATATATCTTGCCACTCCCTTCTGGCCAGAAGTTTTTAGGTAGTGAAATCTGCTGAATGCTTATGGGACTCCCTTGTAACAAACACTTTGTTTTTCTCTCACTGCCTTTAGAATATTTTATTTAACTTTAGCCGTTTTAACTATAATATGTCTTGGTGTAGGTGTGTTTGGTTTCTCCTTGTTTGGGACCCTCTGTGCCTCCTGTACTTGGATAGTTCTTTCCTTCTTAAGGTTTGGAAAGTTTTCAGTCATGATTTCTTTAACTAACTTTTCAATCCCCCTTTCTCTTTCTTCTCCTTCTGGGACTCACCATTATGCATAGGCTGGCACACATTATATTATCTTGCTTTAATTGGTTTTTATTGACTTTTCTGTCTGCTGTTCTTTTTGGGTTATTTCTTTTATCTTGTCTCCTAAGTCATTTATTCATTCCTCTGCATTATCTAGTCTTCTTTTGATTGCCTGTATTTGAATTTTCTATTTTTAACTAGCTCTTCTTTATAGTTTAAATTTTATTTTAAAGTTTTCTGTCTCTATTGATAGTCTCTTTTAGTTCTTTCAGTGAGTTGATCATTCCCTTTTTCAAGTCTAGTAGACTATCAAAGTCTATTTTACTGCTTGTTCTTTCAGGGGATTTGTCTTGTTCTTTTAATTGAAAGTGGTTCCTCGGCTTCTTTATTTTACTTATATTTCTCTGGCTCTATGTATTTCTTCTAGACCCGTTTCTGAGCTTTTACATGTAGTAGGCAGGGTTGGAGCACTTCAGTTGTGAAGAAAAATAGGCAGAAGATGTTCACTGGGGAGTTCTCTCTGTGGTGTTGCCTGTCACTTGTTATGCAGACTTACAAAGTCCTATTTGTTGATTTTGGCTTTATCCCTGCCTTAGCTATGGGAATGTCAGCCACCTACTCTGGTGCCACTCAGGTTCTGAGCCCCAGGAAACATCAGTGCAGATCCAGCAGTGTCAGTCCCTTGGACCTGCCTTAGCAAGTGTGCAGTCACACATATGAATTTGTGGTCCACTACAGGTTCAGCTCAAACCCCAATCCCGCACTCACATATGGAACCATACACCACCCTGTTGTAAATACCCTCACTGGCCACCCTTCTTGAGTAAGAACTCCACTCACTACCTGTAAGTCTCAGAGGTGTGGATCCACAAAGTGACCAGATACAGCAAATCCACCCTCTCTGCCTGGGGCTGTAAACAAATCTCAGTCCCGCCTGTGAAGTTGCAATGGCACAGGGTATGGAGTCAACATTCAGCTCTGCCTTTGTTCAGCAGTGTTGGCTCTCACCAAGCCCCATTTCTCTTCTCACGAGAACACACCAG
Source organism: Vicugna pacos (assembly GCF_048564905.1). Taxonomy (NCBI): domain Eukaryota; kingdom Metazoa; phylum Chordata; class Mammalia; order Artiodactyla; family Camelidae; genus Vicugna; species Vicugna pacos. The sequence goes on from NW_027328734.1 coordinate 4,288,948, forward strand.
CAATGGAGCCAAGTGGAGTAAGTGACTTTGGCACAACTGTGTTTCATTCCTCCCCCATTATACCAACATCGGTGCTTTTTTATGAGAGTTTCAGTCTTTTCTGTTCCACACACACACACACAGCCAGAGCTCACACTGCCCTCTAGTTTCCTGAGGCTGCCTCTCTGCAGTGTGACCCAGCCCTCTGCCTGGGCTCTTCACTGACTCCAGTAGCCTGTTCTGGCTCATCCCTTCTAGCTCATGTATAGGGCTGGTCATCACAGGGACCCTCTGTGTCAGTTTTCCCCAGTTCTGCCTGCCATGCAGTTGACACTGTCTCCTCCAAACCTTGGAAGCTCTGCTTCTTTCCTAGCTGATCTCCCAGCTAGAGAGGTTGTGTCCCAGTGTGAGGGTGCCTTTATTCCTATGCTACTCTTTCCCTGCAGGATCAGTCCTGCACTTAATTTTTCTTTTCTCTTTTTATTCCTTACTATATTTTGTGAGAATCTTCCTGTATTTCAAAATAAGAGACACTCTACCAGAGTTCAGGAGGTTTCTGTGCAAATCAATGTTTTTGTAGATGTAATTCTTTGAGTATTTGTGGGAGAGGTCAAGCTGTGAGTCTGTCTACTCTGCCATTTTGGCTCCTTCAAATTTTAAAATAGGGCTAGTTCTTTCTTAATTACTCTCAAAAAGCTGTTGTAGTTTTCAGCGTACATGTCTTGTAATTTTTCCTTGCCTCTATTGGATGCTGATTCAGAACATACACAACCTTCTAGAGAAACCTGTCCCACCCTGCCATTTACTGCCAACTAGCTGGCCTGTGTCTGAATCACCAAAAGGTTTTGTTCTTTATCTGATTCTTAATTCTTTAGAATTTATCATTTTACTCTCATAAATGCTGATAGTACTTGTAACATATATTTTAAAATAAAAATAATAAACTTTATTCTATAGATGAAATATGAATGAATCTCAAGTAACATATGCTTTTAATACCTTAGAATTAGTAAAGCAATATAGATACATTATAAATGCTTGAAATGTTGCCTAAAGGAAAAGTGCAGAGATTTGCAAATCCCACTCCCAGAAGTGACCATCATTAATGGTTTGGTGAACATCTCTCAGTCTCTATCTCTCTCATTCTCTCTGCCTCTGTGTCTCACACACCACAAGATTCATTTACATCTATGATGATTTGACACATATGTGGTTATAGAGATGGCATCTGGGATGTAGATGATGGATTAACAGGCATCCAAACTGAGGGCTTCCTTGACATCAGGTAAAGACCAAGCACTCATTTTTCCAGCTGCACAACAATCATTCCTCCATGTGAATCAGAACTGATGAATCCCACCCCCTCTCCATGAACATTAGTGTTGCTTCCATTTCCCTAGTAGTTTAACCAGGATTGTGATGAACATCCTTGAAAAGACATCTTTGAAAAATTGTGCAAGAATTTTAGTATGATCAACACTAAGCATCAGCACTGCTCGGAAAGTGGTGCACTTGTGGAACTGTGATGCATTCTGCATACTGTTCTCCCAGAGAGGAGAGTCTGCTCACTCTTCCCTCCAGGGGATCTACTGTGGCCTCTGCCTCCTCATGTTGTCACTAGAGCTGGTTGTCTCCAGGCTAAAGGCCTGCCAGTGTGATGTTGACCAATGCTGTCTCCGAAGTGTGGACATCTTCGTGCATCCTCACTTGAGAGGTCGAGCATCTCTAATATACACTGGCCACCTGCATTGCCACTTGTTGGAATTGCATGTGTTTGTTCTGTTTCTGTTTAGAACACAGTGTTTCAAGATATTTTTGGACCACAGGGATGTGAAACCTTTCTCTGACTTTAGGTTATGAAAAATGATTTTTCCATGTTATGGTTTGTCTTTCATGGATTTTGATTATTATTTTTTTTTTATTTTGTTAGGTTATGTTTTGCCACAGGAAGAGCTAAGCATCTCCCTCCTGGCTCTGGTTTCACACATAGAATAGCAGTGCCTATCTCGAGATTATGCACATAGTTACTAAAAATATTCATTTTGTATATCTCATATTTAATCCACCTGGATTTCCCTTTGAAATAACCATAATGCTACTTCAAGTAAAAAAAAAAAACACCAATCCCTTGTTAAAATATGAGAGCAGACACAAACAGCCACCTTTTGTATGATTTCATTGATAGGGAACATCCAGTGTAGGGAAAGACACACAGAGAGAAAGAGGATTAGGGCTTGTCAGGGGTTGGGGGAGGGATAAAAGAGAATGTGTGCTTTGGATACGGGGTTTTATTTTGAGGAAAGAAACAGTCTGAAACTAGACAGTGACGATGGTTACACAGCATTGTGAATGCACTTAATGCTCCTGAATTGCACAATTTAAAATGGAAAAACATCTAAATTTTATTATGGTAAACTTAAGACATAAAAATAGATGGTACTCTAAATGACATGAAAGAAAACAAGGAAATGACAGAAAAAACAAACAAAAATGATGCCAGGAGAAGGGAAGTAAAGTTCGGGTCTGGGAGTGGGTTGATACTTAGAATTAGATGACAGTGTTGGTGGTTGCAGAGACATCTCAGCCCGTAAGGGTGGTGATGCCTGAAATGGCTCTGGGTCTCATAGAAGTATGTGTGTAGGTTCAGGGGGAGCTACAAGATCAGGCTCAGGGTCTCCCTGCAGGACTGGTAATGTAACTTGGCTCTAGGTCTCCTCTAGGGCTATTCTTACAGTCTGCAGAGCTGGTGGGATGTGACACGGTTCTGTGTGTTTTGCAGGTGCAGGCTCGGGTTCCCCAGCAGGGTTGTTGGAATGGGACCCAGTCCTGGGTCTCCTGCAGGAGCCAGATCAGGATCTCATGCAAGACCAGGCTCAGGGTATCCTTGTAAGGCTTGTGGAATGAGACCCTATCATTTTTCTCCTGCAGCAGCAGATTCAGGGTGTCCCTGCAAGGTTTTTCAATTTCACCCTGCTCTATATCTCCTGCAGGAGCAGGCTTGGACTGTCCCTGCTGGGTTGTTGGAATATGACCCATCTCTGATTCTCTTTCAGAAGCAGGCTCAGGGTCCCCCTACAGGGCTAGTCGATTTTGTTCCAGTCTTAGGTCCTTTGCAGGTGCAGGACTGGGGTCTCCCTTCAGGGCTGGTGAAATGTGACTCAGCTGTTGGTCTCTTGCAGAAACAGGCAGAGTTTCTCCCTGCAAGCCTTGTGGAATGAGACCCAGTGCTGGGTCTCCTACAGGAGCATGCTCAGGGTCTACATGAAGGGCTAGAGGAATTGGACCTGGCTAATGGTGTCCCTGCAGTGCTGCTGGAGTTGTTCCAATTCTTGGATGTCTTGAAGGTGTAGGCTCTAAGTCTCCCTGCATTGCTAGTGAAATGTGACTCTGTTGTGGTTCTCCTGAAGGGACAGTCTCAGGGTTTCCCTGCAGGGCTGGTGGATGGGACATAGTGCTGGGTCTCCTGCAGGAGCAGGCTCATCTTGCAACATGACCAATCTCAGGTTCTCCTGCAGGAGTAGGCTCGGGGCCTTCCTGCAGGGCTAGTGGAATTGGACATGGCTCATGGTCTCCCTGCAGTGCCATTGGAATTGGTCCAATTCTTGGGTCTTTTGAAGGTGTAGGTTGCAGGCTGATAAATTACCTGTAGGGCTGGTGGAATGTGACATGGCTCTTAGTCTAATGCTAGAGCTGATTCAGGGCCTTTCCACAGGGTTGGTAGAATTGGCCCAGGCCTGGGTCTCCTGCATGTGCAGGCTCTGGTATCCCTGCAGGGCTTGTGGAATGTGACTGGGTTTCTGTTTCCTGCAGGGGCAGGCTCAGAGTCTCCTTGCAGTGTTGCTGGAATGGCACATGGTTCTGAGTTTCCTGCAACAGCAGGCTTATGTCCTTCCTGCATGGCTAGTTGAATATGACTCAGACCTTGGTCACTTGCAGGAGCAGGCTAGTTTTCTCACTGCTGGGATGGTGGAATCAGACCCTGTCCTGAGTCTTCTGCAGAAGCAGCTCCAGGTCTTCCTGCAGGGCTGTTGGAACATGACCCATCACTGGTTCTGCTTCAGGAGTAGGCACAGAGTCTCCTTGCAAGGATAGTGTAATTGGACCCAGCTCAGGGGTCACTACAGGGCTGATGAAATGTGTCCTGGCTCTGTGGTTCCTGCAAGTGTAGATTCTGTGTCTCCCTTCAGGGTTGGTTTAGTGGGACCCATTCCTGGGTCTCCTGTAGTAGTAGGCTCAGAGTCTCCCTGCAGGGCTGGTGGAATGGGCCCCTTCTCTAGGTCACCTGCCAGAACAGATTTGGACTCTGCCTTCAGGCTGGTGGAATTGGGCCTGTTCTTGCACCTCCTGCAGGAGCAGGCCTTGGTTCTTCCTGGAAGAATACTGTAATATGACCCATCTCTGGTTCTCTTGCAGGAGAAGCTCATGGTCTCCCTAGAAGGTTAGCAGAATTTGTCCCATTCCTTGGTCCAAGGCTCAGGGTATCCCTGCAAGGTTGGTGGGATGGGACCTAGTCCTGTGTCTCCTGCAGTAGCAGGTTCTGTTCTCTTTGCAGGGCTGGTGGAATGTGACTCCACCCTGTGGTTCTTTTGCTGATGCAGGCTCAGGGACCCCACCAGAACTGATGGCTCTTAGTCTCCTATGGGAGCAGGTGAGGGATTCCCTGGAGAGCTATTGGAATTGGTCCCAGTCCTGGGTCTCTTACAATTGCAGGCTCAGTGTCTCCCTGGAGGGTTTGTTGAATATGACTTGGCTGTGGGTATGCTGCAGGAGCAAGCTCAGTGTTTCCATGCAGGGTTGGTGGAATGGGATCTAGTTCTGGCTCTCCTGCAGGAGGAGGCTGGGGTTCTCCCTGGAGAGGCTGATGTAATTGGACTGGGATGTCTGTCTCCTGCAGGAGCAAGCCTTTGGATTACCTGCAGAGCTGGTAGAATGTCACACAACTCTTGTTCTTCTGCAGGAGCTGGCTCATATTCTCTGTGAATGGCTTGGTCTCCCCCAGGAGCAGGTTTGTAGTCTCACTACAGGGCTGGTGTTATGTGACCCGCACTGTGTTTTCTGCAGATGCAGTCTTAGTGTTTGACTGCATGTTTGGTGGAATGGGACGAAGTTCTGGGTTTCCTGGAGTAGCAGGCTCACGGTCTCCCTTCTGGGGTATTGGAATGTGACCTAGTCATGTGTTTCCTGCCGAAGTGGCCTCAGGATATCCCTGCAGGGCTGTTGGAATTGTACCTCACTGTGTATCACCTGCAGGATCAGGTTTGTGCTCTCCCAGCAAGGCTGGCGTATTTGGACCTATTCCTGGGTCTCCTGCAGAAGCAGGCTTTCAGTCTTCCTGCAGGGCTTCTGGAATATGACATATCTCTAATTTTCCTGCAGGATCAGGCTTGTGGGTCACCCAGCAAGGCTAGTGGAATTGGACCCACTTCAAGGTCTTAGTGCATGATTGATGGAATGGGACCCATTCCTGGGTCTCCTGCAGGAATTGGCTCAGAGTCTTCCTGCAGGACTGGTGAAATTGGACCAATTCCTGAGTCTCCTGCAGGAGGAGGCCCTGCATCTTCCTGGAGGGATGGTGGAATACGACAGAGATCTGTTTCTCCTGCAGGAACAGGCTCAAGGTCTCCCTACAAGGCTAGTGTAATTGGACACATTCCTGGATCCATTGCAAGTGAAGGCATGATGGTCTTCCTACACAGCTGGTGGAATGTGATTCGGCTCTGAGTCTCCAGCAGGAGTAGGCTTAGGGTCTCCTTGAAAGATTGGTGAAATGGGACACAGTGCTGTCTCTCCTGCAGTAGCAGGCTCAGGTTATACCTGCATGGCTGGTTGAGTGTGAAGGAACAGCAAGTCTTAATACATTGGCCCACTCCTGGGAAAAGGATAAACAGGGCTTGGTGCATGGTCTCTTGTATTCTCTGAAAAAGACCCTTGAGATGTGTTGATTCTGATGACCTCTTCCAAGAACTTGAACACTTTTAGAATCTCTGCCCATTCATCTTGTTTAGACTGAAGGAATCTGCCTTTCATCATTTCTTGGAATAGAGATCAACACAAAAGGAAAGAGGGAAGAAAAAAATACCAATCTATCTGTTGAGAAATCAGCTGAAGACATTAAAAAGTTCTCTTGCAATGCACTTGTTTCTATTTTGGTGCATTTAGAATCATTTCCTTATTATCAATTTTGGCCATTTAAATTAGAATACATATTGTTCTAGGCCTACTGGGGTTCATTATGCTTGGACGCTCTGTGCTTGCTGTGTTGAGATAGCCGGTTCTATCTTTGGTTTAAGAAAATTTCAGTCTGATTTCTTCAAATACCTTTTCAAATCATTTGTCTTTATTCTTTTCCATGTGGGATCCCTATGAGTCATACACTGGTATGTTTTCTCTTATCCCAGGTTTCAGTTGCATTGCTTGCATTGCTTTTCACTAGCTTTTCTATGTCGTGTTCTGACTGAGTGATTGTGATTATCCTGTTTTCTAAGTCATTTATTTGTTCCTGTGCATTATCTAGTCCGATTTGGACTGTCTTTAGCTTAGCTATTCTCACCATTGAGTTTTCTGATTATATTTGGCTCATCTAAAGTGTTTCTCTTTCCATTTATACTAGCCTGCATTTGTATTCATAGACTCAAGATTTCCTTCAGTGTTTTTATGTCCTCCCTTTTCAAGTCATGTTCTAGTAAATTTTGGGGGTCTAATACATTGGATGTTCTTTCAGGAGACTCCTGTCTTTTGAAAATTTGGAATAGTTCTTTTAACTTTATTATATCTCTCTATCACTATGGGTTAAGGATTATCAGTTATCTATTATAGACTTGAACGGCTTTTGTAAGTGAAATCATTTCTGTGCACATTTAGTTTTAATGCTGTGAGGATTGTTTTTGGTATGTAATGATGCCATGCATTCCTTCTGTGTCCGTTGCCTGTTATATCTATGATTGCTACCGTGGTTTTTGTTGTGGTGAATATAACCTATTCTATTAAAGTTAGCAGAGTGTCATTTTGGTTAAATGTTTATCATAGCTCTGACAGTGCTGGGACTACTAATTTTTGCTGGAATAGAGGTTTCCAAATGATTTCTGGGCTGCAGGCTGGATATGTGGAAAGGGAATTGTTCCAATATACACTCATGAAAGTGCATTCGTCCTTACTGTTGCCACGGAAAAGTCAAAATTTTATAATGGGTTCCCTCAGGTTCTCTGCAAACAAAGACAAAAGTGGAAACAAATCTAATGATGTCACACATTAGAAACTGCTGAAACAATCCTGCAGTGCCACAATTGGGTCCTAAGTGTAGTACTGGGTCAGCACCACAACTTTAGTTGCATTAGCATGTGGTAGGCAAGGTTGATGGAAAAGCTTCAAATTCTCCTATTTTTCAGCAGATCTCTGCTCCAAGAACTCTTGTCAATAAGGCATGGGAACTCAAAGGCAAGCATGGAGCATTTCAAAAACCTCTGCACTGGACAATAAGAAATTTCAATCCTGCCTATGATAGTTGCAGATCTTTTGGCTATAGAATCTTATTTCAACACGAAATTGCCCTGGATTCTAGAAACCAGATAAAGATGGCTCTGATTGAGACCATTTCTCCTTTATGGAGAAAATGAGCAATTATACTGTGGATGTGAAAAGGCTGTGACTAAGGCCCTGGGTTACTAAGCTAATCCACAACACATATGCCAGCAGATTTAATATTAAGAGAGGACCCAGGCAGATCTGTTCTCTAGATAGTACCAACCACAGCCCAAAACAATCTCCAAACCCCTGGGAATAAATTTGTGCCATCAGCCACACCCCTAACACACAGATTCCACAGGCACTCCTAGCTCAAAATTGGCAGATGGAGTATTGGTCTGGGAATCAATTGCAGAGAAATTTTGTGATTATTGCTTTCAGTTATGTCAATCAAACGTCCACTATGCACTCTTTTAACCCTCAGTGCATCGTCTTCCATCTTAAATGACCTGTCCACTTTAGAGTGTGCATCCCAGTAAAACAGTTTCCCCTTTACTGCTCCTTCACCAAAGGTCAGGACCTGTACTGATTTCCATTCTCTACTTTGCCTTCTACTCTTTCCAGGTTATGTGAGAATTCTTTCTGACTTTTGAAGTAAGAGATGTTTGGCCATTATTCAGCAGGGATCCTGAGCCAAGTGCCAGGAGAGTGGATGTTTATCTTGCTGTATACATGGGAGAGAGTGAGCGAAGTTTGCACTGGTACTCTGCCAGTTTGGCATAGATAAATTAACACAATTTAGACATAACTCACAGACACTTGATCCTTGTTTAGCTATTTTTCTCTATATCAATGGTGGAAGGATGTGTTCGAAGACTCCAGGTCTGACAATGTGTACATACCTCCATTGCAGACTTTCAAATAGTTAACAGAATTGAATTACATACTATGGGAAGTGTATCAAAATAAAGATAGTTTTAGAAATATACTAAATCTAACTACAAGACAGAGTTGCCATATTTAGGTATCAGCTTGAAATACCCAAATAAGAAAAATACACAGAAAATATAAATTAGCAGCCAAAAGTCATGAAGGAGGCAGGTCAACACTTTTCTCTTGGTGCTTCCAACACTAAGAAAAACAATGAAATAATTCTTAGAATCATTAACAACCACAACCATGGGTTTCCATTGTTCATGTGGTGCCCTTTCCTAATAATGGCACATACTGGTCAATGTTGGCGATTCAAGGGGCAACATTACTATTTAGGAAAGCACAAAGAAACCCAAACAATGTATTTTTATATAGGCTTGGTTTCAATAGCACTTAGAGACATTATAGATATGAGAACACTGCTGCACTTCTGCTAGGCTATTGAGAATCATGTGCTCTTCTATGAAAGATGAGAATGTTTAATCGTCCAATTATGTTGAGAAACACAATTAAACCCGACAAATATGGCAACCACATTATATCCTGCACCCGGTACTTGACTGAAGGGAAAAGATGGTCCACAAAAAATGTGTCACTACATATCTATGTCAACAATTACACTTCATTTCAATAACAGAATTATAATAGTTACAAATACTGTTTTGAAAAACTGAGGATAAATAAATATTCAAATTCAGGCAAAGAATCCACTCACTTACAAAACACCCTTCACACCAAAGTAGATATAACCCCAGCATGATCTGAATCTGGGGGAAGGTCATCATTTCACAGTGTGAACTAAGAATTCAAACCAACCTATTTTAGTCCAGAGTAGTTGACCATGGAGGAGTTCACTGTTGTGCACAAAATGTGAAGGTGGAGGAACTCTGAATCTAGGAGGGTCTTCCTGTGCTCCTACTGGCTTCAATGCAGTTCAAGGGCTGATTCTCTGAAATGGATAACTGAGTGAAGGGGAAGGAAAAGCAAGTGCTTCAGAGCAAGGCCCAACCCTGGGAAAAGGCTTACCAGGGCTTGGTGCTTGGTCGTCTGAGTGGTTTATAAATGCCCCGTGGGAAGTTTGGAATTTCAAGACATCTTCCAAGAACATGAGAGCTTCTATCATTTCTACCTTCTCTTCTGTTTTGGACGGAAGAAATCTTGGACCCGTACTTGGAGCAGAGAATTCAGTAACTTCCTCAAGTGCACGTTCAGATTCCACATGTAATTGACAGTATCAACGAGGCTCAATATGTCGATGAATGTCTTCCAAGCTTGGTATTCTCTACAGCTGTCTCCATGCCAGTATTCTTCATTGTAGCAGAACAACTCTCATCAATGTGTTCGCATCTCTCCTCAATCCATGCAGCCAGCTTTTCTGACAGATTCTCTTCGTGTCTCCTATAAAGTCAAATTCTAAATGATTGGGCAAATCTGAAAGTACCTCCGAGACTAACCAGTGAGCTGATGACACGCATTTCTTCCACTGTCTGCTCTTTAAGGTTCTGGAAACTGACCCGTGAACACAGGCCATTGGGCAGCAGCAGGATCTCGAACTTACACAGCTTCCCAAAAAAGAGACCTAAGCCAAGCTCCAAAGAGGGCGACAGCCCATCCATCACACTGATCCACCCACAGGGCTCTGCCCAGTTTCCATGGATCCACAGGCCACAACAAACCTCATGGAACAAACGAACATTCCACCTGGAATTAAACCGGCAACTGCCATCCCCAAAGGTGGCTGCAACTTGTCAGTGTTGGGGGAGGGGCTGTATGAGACAAGAGGTTCTAAAGGTAAATGTGATTCTATCCACTAGCGTCCCATGGGCTTTTCTCTTCCCTCTTTCCTTTTATTCAGATCTGTACGCACAGTACAAACGGAGGGAAGTGTGTCCAATTATAGTTGATGATTTCACACGTCTATAAACTTTCTAACAGTTCACAGTACACAGAGACCCACTAAAGGAGACTTATGTTCCTATAATATCCGTACACCCGGAATACACATGCGTCGCCTGATTTCTGCTGAAACACCCGCACTCTCAGGACATGGATCCATTTATTTCATGGGGGCTGAAATTCCTACAAATGAAACCAATCCCAATGTGCAATTTACTGTCTGTCTCTTTTGCCCTTAGAACACTTTTGCAGAGCTACTTGTCTTTGTTATAGGCTTATGCCATTTCTTCTCTACGTAGGGTATAATATGGCATACATTCAATCTGTTGGGAGACATGCAAATTTATATCACGGACTATAAATCCATTTTATTCCAAATAGGCATTTGAATTAGGTCACGATATGCTCTTATGAATCAATATTTATGAATATTAATGCACGCATCTGTTTTCTGAATACAAGTGTGTTGAGTACATGCAAGCTGTGATATTGGGTCGATGAGTGCTGAATGATTCTTGACATCACCTTGAGTACTTTCTTGAGAATATTCATGGTTCCATTGTTTTATGTCAGCCAACCGTGCCCTTTTGGTGCTTGTTTGTTTGTTTGATTGTTTGTTTGTTTGCTTCTTGTTTGTTTTGCAAACACATTAGGCCATGCATCACTCCGTTCACTTAAGAGAGTCATATAAGCAGATTCACTTAAGATAGTGCTTACAATCATCTATGATTTCCTGCTTCACTCTCCCATATATAGGGTTTTGATATCCTCTTGCTTTCTTCTTGTTTATTCTCTGCAACTCATGCTCCTCTTGCATTTCCAATAATAGTCTTCTTCTTTCCATTTCATCTTGCTGCTTTTCTAATCAGCGAAGAATTCTCAATCATTCTTTTAGGATAAGTTTTGAACTGCTGAATTCTTTTAAGATGTGCCGGTCTGTGGAATTCTCTAGCTTTGCCGTTATTAAAAATGGCGGTCATGTGGCATAGGCTACCCTAGATGGCAGCATTTCCCCATTGAGGATATGGTCTAAATCCTGGCACTTCTCCCTTTCCTGAAATATTACTGCTGAGATACAAGCTGAAAGCGCTCTGGAGGTTCCCTTGTGATTATGTTGCTTTCCTCAAAGTGCATTTTTTTCATTTTTTTTCCTCCAGGTGCATTTTAAATCACATGGATGCTCATGAACTTTGTTGATTAGAATCATCTGGCTGCTGGTAAGTCTATTGGGATTTCAATTCCGTTGGATGCTGTGTACTTCCTGAATTCATATACATGATTCTATCTTGGTTTTCAGGAAGGTTCAGTCAAATTTATCTACAGATATCTTTACAGATTTTTTTTTTTTTACCTCTTGCTTTTCCATCTGGGACTCTTATGAATCCTAGTCTTACATGCTTTACTTAACCCAGGACTCAACAGCAATGTTTTCATTGTATTCAACTTGCTTATCTATGTCTGCTTCTGACTTAGGGATTTCTGTTCCCCTGTATTCACATTCATTCACGTGTCCCTCTGCATTATCTAGTCAACTTAGGACTGAATTTAACCCTGATATTATCCCATCCATTGAGATTTCTGATATAATTTGGCTCGTCTTTAGACTTTATCTTCCACATTTCTGGTATTCTGATTTTGTGATTCTGAGACACGGTTGTGCTTCAGTGTTTCCCTCATCTCCGTTTTCAATACTAGCCCTGGTAGCATTTTGCAGTCTAGTTGTTTGAAAGCTTATCTTTTGGGCCTTCAATCCCTATGGAACTGAAAATGGTACTTCCTGTTTCTTTTACTGTACTTCTACATTTCAACTGGTCAAGTAATATCAGGCATCTAATGTAGACTTCAAGGGCTTTATTAAGTGAAAAGTTTAGATCCTTGGCTCTATGCAATTCCATGGGATTACTGTGAGGACAATTTCTCCTAGACACTGATGCCATGTCCTGTTCCTGTGTGTGTTGTCTGGTATATCTCCAATTGCTGGTGTTGCCTTTGCTGTGATGAACAACCCGTACTATTTCGATTAGCATAACCTCATTTTGATTACGCTTATCTCACAATTCTGAACGTGCGCAGGACACTTTCTCTTGTGGAAATGAAGCTTCAAAAAGTTCTCAGCTCTGCATTCTTCTCTATGTCACTTTGGAGTGTTTCCTAAACAGCAAACTGAGAGTGCGCTTGTGCTTTGTAGTGCCACGGGAATGTCCCAATGAAACCAGTGCTTCCCAGAGCTTCTCTGTCTACTGAAACACCAGTGGAAGCACATCCATGGATGTCACACATCAGGGCCTGCTGGAATGATCCCGCAGACCGACCTTGGTGTCCTCGGTGCCGTACCGTGCCATCCAAAATGTAGCAGCTTCATTCTGGAGAAAATGCTGAAGGAAATGCTTCAACTTCTCATGCTGTGGACTTGGACCACTCTTCCTTGTCCTCTCATTCTTGTGGCACAGGTGCACGAAGACAACCACAGAGCTGTTGTGCATCCTGTGCCTCAAACCAAACCATAATCCCAGCCCAGGTTATGAATGTAGCAGATCCTAAGGCTTTTCATTCTGATATCAAAACCAAGGCCCCCTGGATCCTTCAGACCAAATGCACGATATCTCTGATTCAGCCCCACACGTGCTCTATTGGCAAAATGCCAAATTGTTCCCTGGTCTTGCAGATGCACTGGGTGTGGCCATGGGACATATCGATAATCTCAACCTCGCGCGCCAGTGTGGTTGCTTTCTCATTGGGGTCACAGGTCGGTTTGCTCTCTTGATAGGACCCACCACATCCCACAACGCACTCCAGGTCCCTGAGACACAGCGTGTGCCATCATCCGTAGCCCTATCCCTCCCTGACCGCTGACTCTGCTACCTCAAATTTGGAAGCTCAGATCTTGGTCTCAGAATCAAGTGTGGGGATATTTTGCGCTGGTTTCTTTGAGTTCTGTCAGCCAAGCATCTGCTGTGCACTCTTCTAACACTCAGCGCATCACCTTCAATCCCATGTCTCCTGTCCGCTTGAGAGTGTGCGTCCAAGTTAAAGAGAGTTTCACCTTTACTGCTCCATCAACAGGGCTCAGACCATGCACTGGTATCCATTCCCTGCTTTTCCTTCTCCTGCTTCCAGGTGTTCTGAGGCCTCATCCTGTCTTTGGAAGTAACAGACCTCTCTTCGGCAAGTGTCCTATGCCAAGGGCTGGGTGAGTGGATGTTTCCATTGCTGTGTACATGGGAGCGAGTGAGCGCAGTTTGCACTGCTTCTCTGCCAACTGGGCATCGATGAATCAACACTTTCCAGATACACTTCCCAGATATGTGATTTTTGTTTACCTCTTTGTTTCTATACAGCCGTGGTGGGAGGGATTGTCCAAAGACTCCAGTTTTGACATTGTGTTGATATCTCATTTGCAGTCTTTAAAAAGTTTAATAGAATTGATTTCCATGTTTTGGGAGCTATACGAAAATGAAGTTAGTTTTTGAAACATACTAAATCGACCTAGAAGCCAGACTTGTCAATTTCGGTAACATTTTGTCAGCTCTAAGGAAAACATAGACAGATAGAATGCAAAGTAGCAGTCCAAACTGTAAAAGGGGTCATGTCAACTCTTTCCTGTTGAAGCCTCCGAAACCAACAGGAATCATGAAATATCTATTGGAAACAGGAAGTAACCCCCAACCTTGGATTCACTTGTGCATGTGGTGCCCTTTACTCCCAATGACACCTACTGGCCAATGTTGGCATTTCAAGGGGTAACATCCCTCTCTAGGAAAATACAAGAGAAAACAAACCAAATATATACATTTAGGCTTGAATCCAAAAGCACCTAGAGGCATTATAGCTTTGAGAACCGTGCTGCAACTATGCTAGGCTATTGAGAACCAGGTGTTCTTCTATCAGTGATGAGAACGCTTAATCATCCGATCATGTTGGGTAAAGCAATTTAACGCAGCCGAGTCTGCACCCCCATGATATAGTGCCCCCGGGGGCTTGACTCAAGTGAAAGACGGTCCACATAAGCTGTGTCTTTAATGTCATTGGCGACTTTTACAGTTCAGTTCACTATCTGACTTATAGTATTTACCTATACTGTCTTGAAAGACTGAGGCCTGATACATATTCAAGTTCAGTCAAAGATTCCCCTCACTTACCACACTCCCTTCACCCCAGAGAAGACACAAACCCAGCATTTGCTGAATCTAGCGGAAGTCCATCGTTTCTTTGTGTGAGCTAAGTATTCAATTCCTATCTATTTCAGTCGAGACTATTTGAACTTTAAAGAGTTCACTGTTGTTCACAGAGTGTGAAGCTGGAGGAACTCTGATTCGAGGAGGGGCATGCCCTTCTCGTACTGGCTTCATTGCAGCTCAGGTACTGATCCTTCAAAATGGATGCCTGAGTGGAGGTGAGGGAAGAGCTTTACTTGATTGCTTGGCGCATACCAGGGAAAAGGCTTACCTGGGCTTGGTGCACTTTGGTCTGAATGGCTTGGAAATGTCCCTTGGGACGTGTGGATTCTCAAGAACTCTTCCAAGAACATGAGCATTTTGATCACCTCTGCCATCTCTTCTCTTTTAGACGTCAGGGATCTTGGACCCGTTCTTGGAGCAGGGAATTGAGGAACTTCCTCAAGTCCAAGTTGGCACTCCGTATGTTTCTGCCAGTATCAGCGAGGTTCAATATGTCTCATGAATGTCTTTTGAGCCTGGTATACTCTACAGCTGTCTCCAGGCCAGTATTCTCCTTTGTAGCAGAACATCTCATCAATGTGTTCGTATCTCTCCTCAATCCGTGCAGCCAGCTTTTCGGCCAGCTTCTCTTCGTGTCTCCCATAAAGTCGACTTCAACAGGACGGGGCAAGTCTGAAATTACCTCGGAGTCTCACCAGTAAGCTGATGACAGGCAGATCTTTCACTGTCTGCCCTTTCAGGTTCTGGAAACTGACCCGTGAACTCAGGTCTTTGGGCAGCAGCAGTATCTCGAACTTACACAGCTTCCCGGACCAAACACCTAAGCCAAGCTCCACAGAGGGCGGCAGCCCCTCCATCACACTGATCCACCCGCTGAACTCTGCCCGGTTACCTAGGATCCACCGGCCACAACAAGCCTCGCGTTACACACCAACATTCCACCTGGAATCCAACCGGTAACTGCCATCCCCAATGGCTGCCGCATCTTGTCAGTGTTGGGGGAGGGGCTGCATCCGACGAGAGGTTCCTTAGCTAAATGTGATTCTACACACTAGCGTCCCATGTGCCTTTGTTCTTCCCTCTTTCCTTTTCTTCAGATCTGTATGCACAGTACCAACGGAGGGAAGTGTGTCCATTTTCAGTTCATGGTTTCACACGTCTTTCAACTTTCTAACAGTTCACAGTACACAGAGACCCACTAAAGGAGACTTATGTTCCTATAATATCCGTACACCCGGAATACATATGCGTCGCCTGATTTCTGCTGAAACACCCGCACTCTCAGGACATGGATCCATTGGTTTCATGGGGGCTGAAATTCCTAGAAATGAAACCAACCCCAATGTGCACTTTACATTCTGTCTCTTTTGCTCTTAGTACACTTTTACAGAGCTACATTTTGTTATAGTCTTACGCCATTTCTCTTTGACGTAGGGTAGAATATGGCATTCATTCATCCTGTTGGAAAACTTGCAAGTCTATATCACAGACTAGGAATCCATTGACTCCAAATCGGAATTTGAGTTAGGGTTAGAGTTAGGGTTGGGGTTAGGCTTAGTGTTTAACTTTAGGGTTAGGATTAGGGTTTGGGTTAGGGTTTAGTGTTAGAATTAGTGTTAGGTTTACGGTTAGGTTTAGGAGTTTGTGATAGTTTTTGGGTTAGTTTAAGTGTTAGGGTTATGGTTTAGTTTTAGGGTTAGGGTTATGGTTAGTGTTCAGGTTCGGGATAGGGTTAGGGTTAGTGTTTAGGTTACGGTTTAGGCTTTGGGTTAGGGTTACGGTCAGGGTTCGGGTTCGGTTTTCGGTTAGGTTTAGGGTTAGGGTTAGTGTTCAGGTTAGGGTTCGGGTTCGGGTTAGGGTTTGACAAGCATTAGCGCGTGCATCTCTGTGGGCAGTGGAGTGTTTCAAACTGCTTCTCCAATCTTGGTGCACCTGTGCAACCATAAGGATTTGTGGAATATGTTTCCCCAACTCCAGCACACACACGGAGACGTGTTCAGGCATCCTAATTGTGGGGAGGCTCCTCCAAATGACAGCAGCGCCTGGGTTCTAATAGAATCCCTTAGTTTGTAATAAGAGTGTTTCCGTGGTCCGGGATGTGACGGAATTCGTGGGGTTGTGCTTCGAGTCCAAGTAGCAGTGGGTGCCAACTGATCAATTGAGGAAGTACTTAGAGGACTTCTCCCATAAGGGAACACATTAGCCGCCATTCATCTGGGTGGAGTGGGGCTGTACAACTCCCACACACAGAAGAATGTGTTCTGGAATCCTGAGTGCAGGGAAGATCCTGCAACTGACATCAGAGCCTGGGATCTAATTGAATCCCTTTGCTTGTCTTCCCTGATGGTATTCCTAGGCGGGAGTGCAGGGGAACATGTGGTTTGGGCTTCAAAACCAAGTATTTGCGAGTACCTCTCTGTGGTTAGTGGAGGTGTTTTAAATACATCCATAACCTGGGAACACCTGTGCCCCCATAAAAATCCGTGGAGTCTGTTTCAATACCTCCAGCACACACATTAACACTTGCACAGTTATCCTGAGAGTTGGCAGCCTCCTCCAACTGACAGCAGCGCCTGGGTTATAATAGAATCCTTTAGCTTGTAATATGAGTGTTTCCCTGTTCCGGGATGTGAGGGAAAGCTGGAGGTTGGGCTTCGAGGACAAGTAGCAGTGAATCCCCCCTGATTGATTGAGGAAGTACTTAGAGGACTTCTCCCTAAAGGGAACAACTTTGTACCCATTCATCTGGGTGGAGTGGCGCTGCACAACTCCCCCCCCCACACAAGAATGGGTTCCGGAATCCTGAGTGCAGGGAAGTTCCTCCAACTGACAGCAGCGCCTGGGTTCTAACTGAATCCCTTTGCTTGTCCTCCCTGATGGTATGCCTAGGCGGGAGTGCGGGGGAAAGTGTGATTTGGGCTCCAAAACCAAGTATTTGCTAGTACCTCCCTATGTTTAGTGGAGGTGTTTAAACTACATCCCTAACCTGGGAACACCTGTGTCCCCATAAAGATCCGTGGAGTCTGTTTCCAGACCTCCAGCACACACACGAACAGTTGCACAGATATCCTGACAGTGGGCAGCCTCCTCCAACTGACAGCAGGGCCTGGGTTCTAATAAAATCGCTTACCTTGTCTTCCCTGTTTGGTTGCCTGATAC
Organism: Vicugna pacos; assembly: GCF_048564905.1. Taxonomy (NCBI): domain Eukaryota; kingdom Metazoa; phylum Chordata; class Mammalia; order Artiodactyla; family Camelidae; genus Vicugna; species Vicugna pacos. The sequence continues at coordinate 4,306,554 of NW_027328734.1, forward strand.
GGTGTGCGGGAGGAGGTTGGGGTTGGGCTCTAAAACCAAGAATTAGCGAGTGCTTCTCCATGGGAAGTGGAGGTTATTAACCAAAAACCCACAACCTGGGAATACCTGTGCTCCTTTAAAGATGCGTGGACTCTGTTTCCCCACTTCCAGCACACACATGAAGAAGTGTTCTGGTATCCTGAGTGTGGGGAGGCACCTCCCACTGACAGCAGCATCTGGGATCTAATAGGATCCCTTAGGTAGACTTCCCTGAGTGTTTTCCAAGGACAGGCTGGGAGCGAATGTGGGGGTTGGGCTCTAAAGCCAAGTATTAACCAGTGACTCTCTATGGGCAGTGGAGGTTTGTAAAGTACATTCCCTCCTTGGGAACACCTGTGCCCCCATAAACTTGCATGGACTATGTATCCCCAACACCATCACACACACAAAGAATTGTTCAGGTATCCTGAGTGTGGGGAGACTTCTCCAACTGACAGCAGCGCCTGGGTTCTAATAGAATCCCTTAGCTTGTCTTCCGTGATGGCATGCCTAGGCTGGAGAGTGGGGGAAAGTGGGGGTTGGGCTTGAAGTCCAAGTAGCAACGAGTGCCCCCGATTTACTGAGGAAGATCTTAGAGGATTTACTCCTAAAGTGGAACACTTGTGCCCCCATTCATCTGCGTGGACTGGGTCTCCACAACTCCCCCACACACAAGGCTGGACTCCACAATCCTGAGTGTGTGGATGTTCCTCCAACTGACAGCAGCGCCTTCGTTCTAATAGAATAACTCAGCTTGTATTCCCTGAGTGTTTCCCTAGGCCGGGCTGCGAGTGAAATCTGGGGTTTGGGCTTGGAGGCCAAGTAGCAGCTTGTGCCAACAGTTTGACTGAGATAGTATTTAGGGGACACCCCTACCGGGGAACACCTGTGTCACCATTCATCTGCGTGGATTGGAGCTGCACACCTCCCCCACACACAAGACTGTCTCCAGAGTCCTGAGTGTTGGGAAGTTCCTCCAAGTGACAGCAGCACCTGGGTTCAATACAATCCCTTAGCTTGTCTTCCCTGATGGCTTGCCCTGCCAGGAATGCGGGGGAAATTGGAGGTTGGGCTCTAAAGCAAAGAATTAGCGAGTGCCTATCCATGGGATGTGGAGGTGTTTAACCTACATCCTCTAACCTAGGAATATCTGTGCCCCAAGGAAAATGCGTGGACTCTGTTTCCACACCTCCAGCACACGTGCGAAGAAGTGTTCTGCTTTCCTGAGTGTGGGGAGGCTCCTCCAACTAACAGCAGCACCAGGGATTTAATAGAATTCCTTAGCTTGACTTCCTTGAGTGTTCTCCTAGGCCGGGCTTTGAGCGAAGGTGGGGGTTGGTCTCTAAATCCAAGTAATAGCCAGTGCCTCTCTATGGGCAGTGAAGGTGTTTAAACTACATCATCTACCTGGGAAAAACTGTGCCCCCATAAAGATGCATGGACTCTGTTTCCCCACTTCCAACACACACACGAAGACGTGCTCAGGTATCCTGAGTGTGGGCCGGAACTTTCATGTGACAGCAGCGCCTGGGTTCTAATAGAATCCCTTAGCTTGTAGTCCCTGAGTGTTTCCCGAGGCCTGGCTCTGAGGGAAAGCTGGGGATTGGGCTTTGAGGCCAAATAGTAGCGAGTGCCCCCCGATGGACTGTGGAAGTATTTAGATGAATTCTCCCTAAAGGGGAACACCTGTGCCCACGTCAAACTACGTGGGGTGGGTATACACAAAACCCCTCCTCCCACAAGCCTGGCTTCCGGAATCCTGAGTGTGGGAAAGTTCCTCCAAATGACAACAGTGCCAGTGTTCTAGTAGAATCCTTAAGCTTCTCTTCCCTGATGGATTGCATAAGCTGGAGTGCGGTTCAAAGTGGGATTTGGGCTCTAAATCCAAGTATTAGTGAGTGCCTCTCCATGGGAATTGGAGGCGTTTAACCAACAACCCCCAACAAGGGACTACCTGTGCCCCCTGAAATATGCGTGGACTCTGTTTCTCCACCAACAGCACACACACGAAGAAGTTTTCTGGAATCCTGAGCATGGGGAGGCTACTCCAATGACAGCAGCACCTGGGTTCTATTAGAATCCCTGAGCTTGTGTTCCCTGAGTGTTTCCTTAGGCCGGGCCATGAGGGAAAGCTGGGGGTTGGGCTTGGAGGCCAAGTAGCAGCGTGTACCCCCCGATGTCCTGAGGAAGTTCTTAGAGGAATTCTCCCTAAAGGGAAACACCTGAGCACCCATTCATCTGCGTGGAGTGGGGCTCCACACCTCCCCACCACACAAGGTTGGGTTCCAGAATCCTGAGGGTGGGGTAGTAACTCCAAGTGACATCAGCTTCTTGGTTTTAATAGAATCTCTTTGCTTGTCTTCCCTGATGGTTTGCCTAGGCCAGAGTATGGTTGAAAGTGGGATTTTGGCTCTAAATCCAAGTATCAGCGTGTGCCTCTCCATGGGAAGTGGAGATGTTTAACCTACAACCCACAACCTGGGAATTACTGTGCCCCCTGAAAAATGCGTGTGCTTTGTTTCCCCACCTCCAGCACACACACGAAGTTTTCTGGTATCCTGAGTGTGGGGAGGCTCCTGCAACTGACAGTAGCACCTGGGATCTAATTGGATCCATTAGATTGACTTCCCTGAGTATTTTCCTTGGCCGGGTTGTGAGCGAAGTTGGCGGTTGTGCTCTAAAACCAAGTATTAGCGAGTTCCTATCTTTTGGCCGTGGAGGTGTTTAAAGTATTTCCCCAACCTGGGAACACCTGTGCCCCCATAAAGATGCGTGGACTCTGTTTCCCCACCTCCAGCACACACACGAAGACGTGTTCAAGTATCATAATTTTTGGAGGCCCCTCCAACTGAGAGCAGGCCCTGGGTTTTAATAGAATCCCTTAGCTTGTATTCCCTGAGTGTTTCCTTACGCCGGGCAGCAAGGGAAAGCTGGGGGTTGGGCTTGGAGGCCAAGTAGCAGCTAGTGCCACCGGAAGGACTGATTAAGTACTTAGAAGACTTCTCCCTATCGGAGAAAACCTGTGCCTCCATTCATGGGCGAGGACTGTGTCTCCACACACCCCCACACAAGGGGGGGTTCCAGAATCCTGAGTGTGGGGAAATTCCTCCAACTGACAGCAGCGCCTGTGTTTTAATAGAATCCCTTAGCTTTTCTTCCCTGATGGTTTGCCTAGACCGGAGTGCGAGGAAAAGTGGACTGTGGGCTCTAAATCCAAGTACTAGCGAGAGCCTTTCCATGCGAAGTGGAGGTGTTTAACCTACAACCCTCATCCTGAGAATACCTGTATCCCGCTAAAGATTTGTGAGATTTGTTTCCCTGTCTTCTGTAAACACACGAAGAAGTGTTCTGGTGTCCTGATTTTGTTGAGGCTCCTCCAAATGACACCAAGACCAGGGATCTAACTGTATCTCTTAGGTTGATTTCCCTGTGTGTTTTCCTAGGCCGCAGGGTTAGCGAATGTTGGGGTTGTGCTCTAAGTCCAAGTGTTAGCGAGTGCCTCTCTATGGGCAGTGGAGCTATTTAAACTACATACCCAAACTGGGAACACCTGTGCCCTCATAAAGATGCTTGGACAATTTTCCACACCTCCAGCACAGAAAATATGTCATGTTCAGTTATCCAGAGAGTAGGGAGGCTCCTCCAACAGACAGCAGCGCCTGGGTTCTAATAGAATCCCTTAGCTTGTATTCCCTGAGTGATTCCGAGGCCGGGCTTTGAGGGAAAGCTGGGGTTTTGGCTAGGTGGCCAAGTAGCATCGAGTGCTCCCCGATGCAATGAGGAAGTACTTAGAGGACCTCACCCAAAGTGGGAACACCTGTGCCCCCATTCATATCCGTTGAGTAGGGCTCCACAAATTCCCCCTCACAAGACGGGGTTCCGATATCCTGAGGGTGGGGAAGTTTTTCCAACTGAGAGCAGTGCCTAGGTTCTAATACAATGCATTTACTTGTCTTCAATGATGGCTTGCCAAGGGTGGAGTGCGGGGGAATTTGGGGATTGGGCTGTAAATCCAAGTATTAGCGAGTGCTTCTCCATGGGAAGAGGAAATTATTAACCAAAATCCCACAACCTGGGAATACTTGTGCTCCTTGAAATATGCGTTGACACTGTTTCCCCAATTCCAGCACACAAAGACTTGTTCAGGTATCCTGAGTGTGGGGAGTCTCTTCCAAATGACAGCAGCACCTGGGTTCTAATAGAATCCCTTAGCTTGTCTTACCTGATGGCATGCCTAGGCTGGAGAGTGGGGGAAAGTGGGGGTTGGGTTTGAAGTCCAAGTAGCAACGAGTGCCCCCGATTTACTGAGGAAGTACTTAGAGGATTTCACGCTAATGTGGAACACCTGTGCCCCCATTCATCTGTGTGGACTGGGTATCCACACCTCCCCCACACACAAGGCTGGGATCCGGAATCCTGAGTGTGTGGAAGTTCCTCCAACTGACAGCAGCCCCTGCGTTCTAATAGAATAACTCAGCTTGACTTCCCTAAGTTTTTTCCTAGACCTAGCAGTGAGCGATGGTGGGGAATGGGCTCTAAAGCCAAGAATAAGCGAGTGCATCTCTGTGGGCAGTGGAGGATTTGAAACTTCTTCCCCAACCTTGGAACACCTGTGCCCCCATAAAGATGCCTGGACTCTGATTCCCCACCTCCAGCACACACACGGAGACGTGTTCAGGTATCCTGATTGTGGGGAGGCTCCTCCAAATGACAGCAGCGCCTGGGTTCTAATAGAATCCCTTAGCTTGTATTCCTTGAGTGTGTCCCTATGCCGGACTGAGAGAGAAATCTGGGAGTTTGGCTTGGAGGCCAAGTAGCAGCAACTGCCCCCCGATGGAATATGGAATTATTTAGAGGACTTCTCCCTAATGGGAAACAAGTGTGACCCCATTCATCTACTTGGATTGTGGCTCCACATCTCCCCGCCACACAAGGTTGGCTTCCGGAATTCTGAGAGTGGGAAAGTACCTCCAACTGAGAGCAGTGCCAGTGTTCTAGTAGAATCCTTAAGCTTCTCTTCCCTGATGGATTGCATAAGCTGGAGTGCGGTTCAAAGTGGGATTTGGGCTCTAAATCCAAGTATTAGTGAGTGCCTCTCCATGGGAAGTTGAGGTGTTTAACCAACAACCCCCAACAAGGGAATAGCTTTGCCCCCTGGAATATGCGTGGACTCTGTTTCCCCAACTCCAGCACACACACGAAAATGGGTTGAGATTTCCTGAGTGTGGGGAGGCACCTACAACAGACAGCAGGGCCTGGGTTCTAATACAATCCATTAACTTGTCTTCACTGATGGCTAGCCTAGGCGGGAGTGCGGGGGAATGTGAGGGTTGGGCTCTAAAACCAAGTATTATTCAGTGCCTCTCCTCGGGATTTGAAGTGGTTTAACCTACAACCAAATATTTGGGAATACCTGTGCCCTCTGAAAGTTGCAAGGACATTGTTTCCCCACCTTCAGCACACACACGATGTGGTGTTCTGGTATCCTGAGTGTGGGGAGGCTCCTGCAACTGACAACAGCACCTGGGATCTAATTGGATCCATTAGATTGACTTCCCTGAGTATTTTCCTTGGCCGGGTTTTGAGCGATGTTATGGGTTGTGCTCTAAAACCAAGTATTAGCGAGTTTCTTTCTTTTGGCAGTGGAGGTGGTTAAAGTATATCCCCAAGCTGGGAAAACCTGTGCCCCCATAAAGATGTGTGGACTCAGTTTCCCTCCTCCAGCACACACACGATATCTGGCTCAGATGTTTTGAGTGTGGGGAGGATCCTCCAACTAACAGCAGCGCCTGGGTTCTAATACATTTACTTGTGTTCAATAATGGCTTGTCAAGGGCGGAGTGTGGGGGAAATTGGGGGTTGGGCTGCAAATCCAAGTATTAGCGAGGGCTTCCCCATGGGAAGGGGAAATTATTCACGAAAATCCCACAACTTGGGAATACCTGTGCCCCCTGAAAAATGCGTGGGATCTGCTTCCCCACCTCCAGCACACACAAGAAGAATTGTTCTGGGGTTCTGAGTGTGGGGAGGTTCCTCCAACAGACAGCAGCACCTGGCTTTTAATAGAATCCCTTAGCTTGACTTCCCTAAGTGTTTTCCTAGGCCTAGCAGTAAGCGATGGTGGGGGATGGGCTCTAAATCCAAGTATTAGCGAGTGCATCTCTGAGGGCAGTGGAGGATTTGAAACTTCTTCCCCAACCTTGGAACACCTGTGCCCCATAAAGATGCGTGGACACTGATTCCCCACCTCCAGCACACACAAGAAGAATTGTTCTGGGGTTCTGAGTGTGGGGAGGTTCCTCCAACAGACAGCAGCACCTGGCTTTTAATAGAATCCCTTAGCTTGACTTCCCTAAGTGTTTTCCTAGGCCTAGCAGTAAGCGATGGTGGGGGATGGGCTCTAAATCCAAGTATTAGCGAGTGCATCTCTGAGGGCAGTGGAGGATTTGAAACTTCTTCCCCAACCTTGGAACACCTGTGCCCCATAAAGATGCGTGGACACTGATTCCCCACCTCCAGCACACACACGGAGACGTGCTCACGTATCCTGATTGTGGGGAGGTTCCTCCAAATGACAGCAGCGCCTGGGTTCTAATAGGATCCCTTAGCTTGTATTCCTTGAGTGTGTCCCTATGCCGGGCTGAGAGGGAAATCTGGGAGTTTGGCTTGGAGGCCAAGTAGCAGTAACTGCCCCCCGATGGAATATGGAATTATTTAGAGGACTTCACCCTAATGGGAAACAAGTGTGACCCCATTCATCTATTTGGATTGTGACTCCACATCTCCCTGCCACACAAGGTTGTCTTCCGGTATTCTGAGAGTGGGAAAGTTCCTCCAACTGAGAGCAGTGCCAGTGTTCTAGTAGAATCCTTAAGCTTCTCTTCCCTGATGGATTGCATAAGCTGGAGTGTGGTTCAAAGTGGGATTTGGGCTCTAAATCCAAGTATTAGTGAGTGCCTCTCCATGGGAAGTTGAGGTGTTTAAACAACAACCCCCAACAAGGGAATACCTTTGCCACTGGAATATGCGTGGACACTGTTTCTCCACCAACAGCACACACACGAAGAAGTTTTCTGGAATCCTGAGCATGGGGAGGCTACTCCAAATGACAGCAGCACCTGGGTTCTATTAGAATCCCTTAGCTTGTGTTCCCTGAGTGTTTACATAGGCCAGGCTTTGATCTAATGTGGGGTTCGGTCTCTATAGCTAGGTTTTAGCGAGTGCCTCTCTATGGGCATGGAGGTTTTTAAAAAATACAACCCTAACCTTTAAACACCTGCCCCCCATATAAATGCGTGGTCTCTCTTTCCCCACCTCCAGCACACCCACGAAGAATAGTTCTGGTATACTGAGTGTGGGTAGGCACCTCCAAATGACAGCAGCAACTGGGAACTTATAATATCATTTGGCTTGCTTTCCCTGAGTGTTTCCATTGGCCAGGCTGTGAGCGAAGTTGGGTGTTGGGCACTAAAGACTAGTAATAGCGAGTGCCACTCTATGGGCAGTGGAGGTATTTAAAATACATCCCCAAACTTGGAACAACTGTGCCCCCCAAAAAATGCGTCGACCCAGTTTCCCCACCTCCAGCACACACACGAAGACGGGTTGAGGTTTCCTGAGTGTGGGGAGGCACCTACAACTGACAGCAGGGCCTGGGTTCTAATACAATCCATTAACTTGTTTTCACTGATGGCTAGCCTAGGCGGGAGTGCGGGGGAATGTGAGGGTTGGGCTCTAAAACCAAGTATTATTGAGTGCCTCTCCACGGGATTTGAAGTGGTTTAACCTACAACCAAATATTTGGGAATACCTGTGCCCCCTGAAAGTTGCAAGGACACTGTTTCCCCACCTTCAGCACACACACGATGTGGTGTTCTGGTATCCTGAGTGTGGGGAGACTCCTCCAACTGACAGCAGCACCTGGGATCTAATATAATCCCTATGTTTGACATCATTCAGTGTTTTCCTAGGCCAGGCTCTGAGCCTAGGTGGGGGTTGGGCTCTTAAGCCAAGTATTAGCGTGTGCCTCTCTATGTTCAGTGGAGGTGTTTAAACTACATCCAAACCTGGGAACACCTGTGCCCTCATGAAGATGCGTGGACACTCTTTCACCACTTCCAGCACACACACGAAAATGTGTTCAGGTATCCTGAGAGTGGGGAAGATCTTCCAAATGACAGCAGTGCCTGGGTTCCAATAAAACCCCTTAGCTTGTATTTCCTGTGTGTTTCCCTACACCGGACTGCGAGGGAAAGCTGGGGGTTGGGATTGGAGGCCAAGTAGCATCGAGTGCCTCCAATGGACTGAGGAAATATTTTGAGGAATTCTCCCTAACGTGGAACACCTGTGCCCCCATTCTTCTGCGTGGGGTGTGTCTCCACACATCCCCCACACTAAAGGCTGGATTCCGGATCCTGAGTGTGGGGAAGATTCTCCAACTGACAACAGCGACTGGGTTCTAATACAATCCCTAAGTTTGCCTTCCCTGATGACTTGTCTATGCCAGAGTGCGGGGGAATGTGGGGTTCAGCCTCGACAAACAAGTACAATCGAGTGCCTCTCCACGGGATGTGGAGGTCTTTAAACTGCAATCCACAACCTGTGAATACCTGTGCCCCTTGCAAGATGTGTAGATCTTGTTTCCCCAACTCCAGCAACACACGAAGAACTCTTCAGATATCCTAAGTGTGGGGAGGCTCCTCAAACTGACGGCAGCACCTGGGATCTAATAGAATCTCTTGGATTGACATCCCTGATTGTTTCCTTTGGCCGCGATGTGAGTTAAGGTGGGGTTGGGCACTAAACCAAAGTAATAGCGAGTGCCTCTCTATGAGCAGTGGAAGTGTTTACCTACATCCCCAACCTGGGAACACCTGTGATCCAATAAATAAACGTGGACTTTGTTTCCCCACCTCCAGGACACACATGAAGAACTTTTCTGGTATCCTGAGTGTGGGGAGGCTCCTCCAACTGACAGCAGCACCTGGGATCTCATAGAATCACTTGGCTTGACTTCCCTGAGTGTTTCCATAGGCCGGGCTGTGAGCGAAGGTGTGGTTGGACACTAAACCAAAGTAATAGCGAGTGCCTCTCTATGAGCAGTGGAAGTGTTTAACTACATCCCCAACCTGGGAACACCAGTGCCCCCAGAAAGATGCGTGGACTCTGTTTCCCTCCTCCAGCATACACACGGCATTGGGTTCAGATGTCTTGAGTGTGGGGAGGTTCTTCCCACTAACAGCAGCGCCTGGGTTCTAATACAATACCTTAACTTGTCTTCCATGATGGATTGAAAAGGCCGGTGTGCGGGGGAGAGTTGGGATTTGGCTCTAAACCAAGTATTAGCGAGAGCCTATCCATGGGATGTGGTGTTTGACCTACAACCCACAACCGTGGAATAACTGTGCCCCCTGAAAAATGCGTGTGCTATGTTTCCCCACCTCCAGCACACACAGGAAGGAGTGTTCTGTGGTTCTGAGAGTGGGGAGGTTCCTCCAACAGACAGCAGCACCTGGCTTTTAATAGAATCCCTTAGCTTAACTTCCCTAAGTGTTTTCCTAGGCCTAGCAGTAAGCGATGGTGGGGGATGGGCTCTAAATCCAAGTATTAGCGAGTGCATCTCTGAGGGCAGTGGAGGATTTGAAACTTACCTTGGAACACCTGTGCCCCATAAAGATGCGTGGACACTGATTCCCCACCTCCAGCACACACACGGAGACGTGCTCACGTATCCTGATTGGGGGAGGCTCCTCCAAATGACAGCAGCGCCTGGGTTCTAATAGGATCCCTTAGCTTGTATTCCTTGAGTGTGTCCCTATGCCGGGCTGAGAGGGAAATCTGGGAGTTTGGCTTGGAGGCCAAGTAGCAGCAACTGCCCCCCGATGGAATATGGAATTATTTAGAGGACTTCTCCCTAATGGGAAACAAGTATGACCCCATTCATCCCTTTGGATTGTGGCTTCCCATCTCCCCACCAAAAAAGGTTGTCTTCCGGAATTCTGAGAGTGGGAAAGTTCCTCCAATTGAGAGCAGTGCCAGTGTTCTAGTAGAATCCTTAAGCTTCTTTTCCCTGATGGATTGCATAAGCTGGAGTGCGGTTCAAAGTGGGATTTGGGCTCTAAATCCAAGTATTAGTGATTGCCTCTCCATGGGAAGTTGAGGTGTTTATCCAAAACCCCCAACAAGGGAATACCTTTGCCCCCTGGAATATGCGTGGACATTGTTTCTCCACCAACAGCACACACACGAAGAAGTTTTCTGGAATCCTGAGCATGGGGAGGCTACTCCAAATGACAGCAGCACCTGGGTTCTATTAGAGTCCCTTAGCTTGTGTTCCCTCAGTGTTTACATAGGCCAGGCTTTGATCTAATGTGGGGTTCGGTCTCTATAACTAGGTTTTAGCGAGTGCCTCTCTATGGGCATGGAGGTTTTTAAAACTACATCCCTAACCTTTAAACACCTGCCCCCCATATAAATGCGTGGTCTCTCTTTCCCCACCTCCAGCACACCCACGAAGAATAGCTCTGGTATACTGAGTGTGGGTAGGCACCTCCAAATGACAGCAGCAACTGGGAACTTATAATATCATTTGGCTTGCTTTCCCTGAGTGTTTCCATTGTCCAGGCTGTGAGCGAAGTTGGGTGTTGGGCACTAAAGTCTAGTAATAGCGAGTGCCTCTCTATGGGCAGTGGAGGTGTTTAAAATACATCCCCAAACTTGGAACAACTGTGCCCCCCAAAAATGCGTCGACTCTGTTTCCCCACCTCCAGCACACACACGAAGACGGGTTGAGGTTTCCTGAGTGTGGGGAGGCACCTACAACTGACAGCAGGGCCTGGGTTCTAATACAATCCATTAACTTGTCTTCCCTGATGGCATGCCTAGGCTGGAGAGTGGGGGAAAGTGGGGGTTGGGCTCTAAACCAAGTATTAGCGAGAGCCTATCCATGGGATGTGGGTTTTTAACCTACAACCCACAACTATGGAAAAAATGTGCCCCCTGAAAGATGCTTTGTCTGTTTCCCTACATACAGCACACACACGAAGAAGTGTTCTGTTATTCTGAGTTTGGGGAAGTTCCTCAAACTGACAGCAGCACACGGGTTCTAATACAATACATTTACCTGTCTTCAATGATGGCTTGCCAAGGGCGGTGTGCGGGGGAAATTGGGGGTTGGGCTGAAAATCCAAGTTATAGCGAGTGCTTCTCCATGGGAAGAGGAAATTATTCACCAAAATCCCACAACCTAGGAATACCTGTGCTCCTTGCAAAATGTGTGGACTCTGTTTCCCCACCTGTAGCACACACATGAAGAAGTGTTCTGGTATCCTGAGTGTTGGGAGGCACCTCCCACTGACAGCAGCATCTGGGATCTAATAGGATCCCTTAGGTTACTTTCCCTGAGTGTTTTCCAAGGACAGGATGGGAGCGAAGGTGGGGGTTGGGCTCTAAAACCAAGTAATAGCGAGTGCCTCTCTATGGGCAGTGGAGGTTTTTAAAGTACGTTCCCTCCCTGGGAACACCTGTGCCCCCATACAGTTGCGTGGACTATGTATCTCCAACAACAGCACACACACAAATGCTTGTTCAGGTATCCGGAGTGTGGGGAGTCTCCTCCAACTGACAGCAGCGCCTGGGTTCAATAGAATCCCTTAGCTTGTCTTACATGATGGCATGCCTAGGCTGGAGAGTGGGGGAAAGTGGGGGTTGGGTTTGAAGTCCAAGTAGCAACGAGTGCCCCCCGATTTATTGAAGAAGTACTTAGAGGATTTCACGCTAATGTGGAACACCTGTGCCCCATTCAAATTTGTGGATTTGGTATTCACACCTCCCCCACACACAAGGCTGTGATCCGGAATCCTGAGTGTGTGGAACATTTTCCAAATGACAGCAGAGTCTGCGTTCTAATAGAATAACTCAGCTTGACTTCCCTAAGATTTTTCCTAGACCTAGCAGTGAGCGATTGTGGGGAATGGGCTCCAAAGCCAAGAATAAGCGAGTGCATTTCTGTGGGCAGTGGAGGATTTGAAACATCTTCCCCAAACTTGGAACACCTGTGCCCCCATAAAGATGCGTGGACCCTGATTCCCCACCTAAAGCACACAAACGGAGACGTGCTCAGGTATCCTGATTGTGGGGAGGATCCTCCAAATGGGAGCAGCGCCTGGGTTCTAATTGAATCCCTTTGCTTGTCTTCCCTGATGGAAAGCCTAGGCTGGAGAGTGGGGGAAAGTGGGGGTTGGGCTCTAAACCAAGTATTAGCGAGAGCCTATGCATGGGATGTGGATTTTTAACCTACAACCCACAACCATGGAATAAATGTGCCCCCTGAAAGATGCTTTGACGGTTTCCCTACATCCAGCACACACAGGAAGATGTGTTCTGGAATTCTGAGTGTGGGGAAGTTCCTCAAACTGACAGCAGCACCTGGAATCTATTAGTATCCCTTAGCTTCTGTTCCCTGAGTGTTTTTTTAGGCCAGGACATGAGGGAAAGCTGGGGGTTGGGCTTGGAGGCCACGTAGCAGTGAGTGCCCCCTGAACCATTGAGGAAGTACTTAGAGGACTTCTCCCTAAACGGAACACCTTTTCCTCCATTCATCTGGGTGCAGTGGGGCTGCACATCTCTCCCACACCTAAGAATGTGTTCTGGAATTCTGAGTGCAGGGAAGTTCCTCCAACTGACAGCAGCGCCTGGGTTCTAATTGAATCCCTTTGCTTGTCTTCCCTGATGGAAAGCCTAGGCGGGAGTGCGGGGGACATTGTGGTTTGGGCTCCGAAACCAAGTATTTGCGATGACCTCTCTACGGTTTGTGGAGGTGTTTAAACAACATCCCTAACCTGGGAACACCTGTGCCCCCATAAAGATCCGTGGAGTCTGTTTCCACACCTCCAGCACACACACGAACACTTGCACAGTTATCCTGAGAGTCGGCAGCCTCCTCCAACTGAGAGCAGGGCCTTGGTTCTTATAAAATCTCTTAACTTGTCTACCCTGTTTGGTTGCCTGATACAGAGTGCTGGGGAAAGGGTGGGTTGGGCTCTAAATCCAAGTATTAGCGAGTGCTTCTCCATGAGATTTGGAGGTTATTAACCAAAAACCCACAACATGGAAATACCTGTGCTCCTTGAAAAAAGCGTGGACTCTCTATCCCCACCACCAGAACACACATGAAGAAGTTATCTGCTATCCTGAGTGTGGGCTGGCAATTTCAGATGACAGAAGCGGCTGGGTTCTAATAGAATCCCTTAGCTTGTAATCCCTGAGTGTTTCCCTAGGACTGAATCTGAGAGAAACCTGGGGGTTGGGCTTTGAGGCCAAATAGTAGCGAGTGTCCCCGATGGACTGAGGAAGTATTTAGATGAATTCTCCATACAGGGAAACACCTGAGCACCCATTCATCTGCGTGGAGTGGGGTTCAAATCTCCCCACCACACAAGGTTGGGTTCCAGTATCCTGAGGGTGGGGAGGATCCTCCAACTGACATCAGCGTCTTGGTTTAAATAGAATCCATTTGTTTGTCTTCCCTGATGGTTTGACTAGGCCAGTGTGTGGTTGAAAGTGGGATTTGGGATCTAAAACTAAGTATTAGCGTGTGCCTCTCCATGGGTAGTGGAGATGTTTAAACTACAACCCACAACTTGGGAATTACTGTGACCCCTGAAAAATGCGTGTGCTATGTTTCCCCACGTCCAGCACACACAGGAAGAAGTGTTCTGGGTTTCTGAGTGTGGGGAGGTTCCTCCAACAGACAGCAGCACCTGGGTTTTAATAGAATCCCTTAGCTTGACTTCCCTAAGTGTTTCCTAGGCCTAGCAGTAAGCGATGGTGGGGGATGGGCTCTAAAGCCAAGTATAAGCGAGTGCATCTCTGTGGGTAGTGGAGGGTTTTAAACTACTTCCCCAACCTTGGAACAGCTGTGCCCCATAAAGATGCGTGGAATCTGTAGCACACACACGGAGACGTGCTCAGGTATCCTGATTGTGGGGAGGCTCCTCCAAATGACAGCAGCGCCTGGGTTCTAATAGAATCCCTTAGCTTGTCTTCCCTGATGGCATGCCTAGGCTGGAGATTGGGGGAAAGTGGGGGTTGGGCTCTAAACCAAGTATTAGCGAGAGCCTATCCATGGGATGTGGGATTTTAAACTACAACCCACAACCATGGATTAAATGTGCCCCCTGAAAGATGCTTTGACTGTTTCCCTACATCCAGCACACACGCGAAGAAGTGTTCTGGTATTCTGAGTATGGGGAGGTTCCTCAAACTGACAGCAGCACCTGGGTTCAATTAGTATCCCTTAGCTTCTGTTCCCTGAGTGTTCTTTTAGGCCAGGCCATGAGGGAAAGCTGGGGGTTGGGCTTGGAGGCCAAGTAGCAGTGAGTGCCCCCTGATCCACTGAGGAAGTACTTAGAGGACTTCTCCCTAAACGGAACACCTTTTCCTCCATTCATCTGGGTGCAGTGGGGCTGCACATCTCTCCCACACCTAAGAATGTGTTCTGGAATTCTGAGTGCAGGGAAGTTCCTCCAACTGACAGCAGCGCCTGGGTTCTAATTGAATCCCTTTGCTTGTCTTCCCTGATGGAAAGCCTAGGCGGGAGTGCGGGGGAAATTGTGGTTTGGGCTCCGAAACCAAGTGTTTGCGATGACCTCTCTATGGTTTGTGGAGGTTTTAAAACTACATCCCTAACCTGGTAACACCTGTGCCCCCATAAATATCCGTGGAGTCTGTTTCCACACCTCCAGCACACACACGAACACTTGCACGGTTATCCTGAGTGTGGACAGCCTCCTTCAACTGAGAGCAGGGCCTTGGTTCTTATAAAATCTCTTAACTTGTCTACCCTGTTTGGTTGCCTGATACGGAGTGCTGGAGAAAGGGTGGGTTGGGCTCTAAATCCAAGTATTAGCGAGTGCTTCTCCATGGGATTTGGAGGTTATTAACCAAAACCCCACAACATGGGAATACCTGTGCTCCTTGAAAAAAGCATGGACTCTGTATGCCCACCACCAGAACACACATGAAGAAGTTCTCTGCTATCCTGAGTGTGGGCTGGCAATTTCAGGTGACAGAAGCAGCTTGGTTCTAATAGAATCCCTTAGCTTGTAATCCCTGAGTGTTTCCCTAGGACTGACTCTGAGAGAAACCTGGGGGTTGGGCTTTGAGGCCTAATAGTAGCGAGTGTCCCAGATGGACTGAGGAAGTATTTAGATGAATTCTCCATAAAGGGAAACACCTGAGCACCCATTCATCTGTGTGGTGTGGGGCTTTAAATCTCCCCTACACACAAGGTTGGGTTCCAGTATCCTGAGGGTGGGGTAGTTCCTCCAACTGACATCAGCGTCCTGCTTTTAATAGAATCCCTTTGCTTGTCTTCCCTGATGGTTTGCCTAGGCCAGTGTGTGGTTGAAAGTGGGATTTGGGATCTAAAACTAAGTATTAGCGTGTGCCTCTCCATGGGTAGTGGAGATGTTTAAACTACAACCCACAACTTGGGAATTACTGTGACCCCGGGAAAATGTATGTGCTATGTTTCCCCACGTCCAGCACACACAGGAAGAAGTGTTCTGGGGTTCTGAGTGTGGGGAGGTTCCTCCAACAGACAGCAGCAGCTGGGTTTTAATAGAATCCCTTAGCTTGTCTTCCCTAAGTGTTTTCCTAGGCCTAGCAGTAAGCGATGGTGGGGGATGGTCTCTAAAGCCAAGTATTAGCGAGTGCACCTCTGTGGGTAGTGGAGGGTTTTAGACTACTTCCCCAACCTTGGAACAGCTGTGCCCCATAAAGATGCGTGGAATCTGTAGCACACACATGGAGACGTGCTTAGGTATCCTGATTTTGGGGAGGCTCCTCCAAATGACAACAGCGCCTGGGTTCTAATAGAATCCCTTAGCTTGTCTTCCCTGATGGCATGCCTAGGCTGGAGAGTGGGGGAAAGTGGGGGTTGGGCTCTAAACCAAGTATTAGCGAGAGCCTACCCATGGGATGTGGTTTTTTAACATACAACCCACAACCATGTCATAAATGTGCCCCCTGAAAGATGCTTTGACTGTTTCCCTAATTCCAGCACACACGCGAAGATGTGTTCTGGTATTCTGAGTGTGGGGAATTTCCTCAAACTGACAGCAGTACCTGGGTTCTATTAGTATCCCTTAGCTTCTGTTCCCTGATTGTTCCTTTAGGCCAGGCCATGAGGGAAAGCTGGGGGTTGGGCTTGGGGGCCAAGTAGCAGTGAGTGCCCCCTGATCCGCTGAGGAAGTACTTAGAGGGCTTCTCCTTAAACGGAACACCTTTTCCTCCATTCATCTGGGTGGAGTGGGGCTGCACATCTCTCCCACACCTAAGAATATGTTCTGGAATTCTGAGTGCAGGGAAGTTCCTCCAACTGACAGAAGCGCCTGGGTTCTAATTGAATCCCTTTGCTTGTCTTCCCTGATGGAAACCCTAGGCGGGAGTGCGGGGGAAAGTGTGGTTTGGGCTCCGAAACCAAGTGTTCGCGATGACCTCTCTATGGTTTGTGGAGGTGTTTAAACTACATCCTTAACCTGGTAACACCTGTGCCCCCATAAATATCCGTGGAGTCTGTTTCCACACCTCCAGCACACACACGAACACTTGCACGGTTATCCTGAGTCTGGGCAGCCTCCTCCAACTGAGAGCAGGGCCTTGGTTCTTATAAAATCTCTTAACTTGTCTACCCTGTTTGGTTACCTGATACGGAGTGCTGGAGAAAGGGTGGGTTGGGCTCTAAATCCAAGTATTTGCGAGTGTTTCTCCATGGGATTTGGAGGTTATTAACCAAAACCCCACAACATGGGAATACCTGTGCTCCTTGAAAAAAGCATGAACTCTGTATCCCCACCACCAGAACACACATGAAGAAGTTTTCTGCTATCCTGAGTGTGGACTGGCAATTTTAGGTGACAGAAGCGGCTGGGTTTTAATAGAATCCCTTAGCTTGTAATCCTGAGTGTTTCCCTAGGACTGACTCTGAGAGAAAACTGGGGGTTGGGCTTTGAGGCCAAATAGTAGCGAGTGTCCCCGATGGACTGAGGAAGTATTTAGATGAATTCTCCATAAAGGGAAACACCTGAGCACCCATTCATCTGCGTGGAGTGGGGCTTTAAATCTCCCCACCACACAAGGTTGGGTTCCAGTATACTGAGGGTGGGCTAGTTCCTCCAACTGACATCAGCGTCCTGGTTTTAATAGAATCCCTTTGCTTGTCTTCCCTGATGGTTTGCCTAGGCCAGTGTGTGGTTGAAAGTGGGATTTGGGATCTAAAACTATGTATTAGCGTGTGCCTCTCCATGGGCAGTGGAGATGTTTAAACTACAACCCATAACTTGGGAATTACTGTGACCCATGAGAAATGCGTGTGCTGTTTCCCCACGTCCAGCACACACAGGAAGAAGTGTTCTGGGGTTCTGAGTGTGGGGAGGTTCCTCCAAAAGACAGCAGCACCTGGGTTTTAATAGAATCCCTTAGCTTGACTTCCCTAAGTGTTTTCCTAGGCCTAGCAGTAAGCGATGGTGGGGGATGGGCTCTAAAGCCAAGTATTAGCGAGTGCACCTCTGTGGGTAGTGGAGGGTTTTAAACTACTTCCCCAACCTTGGAACAGCTGTGCCCCATAAAGATGCGTGGAATCTGTAGCACACACATGGAGACGTGCTTAGGTATCCTGATTTTGGGGAGGCTCCTCCAAATGACAACAGCGCCTGGGTTCTAATAGAATCCCTTAGCTTGTCTTCCCTGATGGCATGCCTAGGCTGGAGAGTGGGGGAAAGTGGGGGTTGGGCTCTAAACCAAGTATTAGCGAGAGCCTACCCATGGGATGTGGTTTTTTAACATACAACCCACAACCATGGAATAAATGTGCCCCCTGAAAGATGCTTTGACTGTTTCCCTAAATCCAGCACACACGCAAAGAAGTGTTCTGGGATTCTGAGTATGGGGAGGTTCCTCAAACTGACAGAAGCACCTGGGTTCAATTAGTATCCCTTAGCTTCTGTTCACTGAGTGTTCTTTTAGGCCAGGCCATGAGGGAAAGCTGGGGGTTGGGCTTGGAGGCCAAGTAGCAGTGAGTGCCCCCTGATCCACTGAGGAAATACTTAGAGGACTTCTCCCTAAACGGAACACCTTTTCCTCCATTCATCTGGGTGCAGTGGGGCTGCACATCTCTCCCACACCTAAGAATGTGTTCTGGAGTTCTGAGTGCAGGGAAGTTCCTCCAACTGACAGCAGCGCCTGGGTTCTAATTGAATCCCTTGCTTGTCTTCACTGATGGAAAGCCTAGGTGGAAGTGCGGGGGAAAGTGTGGTTTGGGCTCCGAAACCAAGTGTTTGCGATGACCTCTCTATGGTTTGTGGAGTTGTTTAAACTTCATCCCTAACCTGGGAACACCTGTGCCCCCATAAAGATCCGTGGAGTCTGTTTCCACACCTCCAGCACACACACGAACACTTGCACGGTTATCCTGAGGGTGGGCAGCCTCCTCCAACTGAGAGCAGGGACTTGGTTCTTATAAAATCGCTTAACTTGTCTACCCTGTTTGGTTGCCTGATACGGAGTGCTGGAGAAAGGGTGGGTTGGGCTCTAAATCCAAGTATTTGCGAGTGTTTCTCCATGGGATTTGGAGGTTATTAACCAAAACCCCACAACATGGGAATACCTGTGCTCCTTGAAAAAAGAATGGACTCCGTATCCCCACCACCAGAACACACATGAAGGAGTTTTCTGCTATCCTGAGTGTGGGCTGACAATTTTAGGTGACAGAAGCGGCTGGGTTCTAATAGAATCCCTTAGCTTGTAATCCTGAGTGTTTCCCTAGGACTGACTCTGAGAGAAACCTGGGGGATGAGGTTTGAGGCCAAAAATAGCGAGTGTCCCCGATGGACTGAGGAAGTATTTAGATGAATTCTCCATAAAGGGAAACACCTGAGCACCCATTCATCTGCATGGAGTGGGGCTTCAAATCTCCCCACCACACAATGTTGGGTTCCAGTATCCTGAGGGTGGGGTAGTTTCTCCAACTGACATCAGCGTCTTGGTTTTAATAGAATCCCTTTGCTTCTCTTCCCTGATGGTTTGCCTAGGCGAGTGTGTGGTTGAAAGTGGGATTTGGGATCTAAAACTAAGTATTAGCGTGTGCCTCTCCATGGGTAGTGGAGATGTTTAAACTACAACCCACAACTTGGGAACTACTGTGACCCCTGGAAAATGCGTATGCTATGTTTCCCCACGTCCAGCACACACAGGAAGAATTGTTCTGGTTTTCTGAGTTGGGGAGGTTCCTCCAACAGACAGCAGCACCTGGGTTTTAATAGAATCCCTTAGCTTGACTTCCCTAAGTGTTTTCCTATGCCTAGCAGTAAGCGATGGTGGGGGATGGGCTCTAAAGCCAAGTATTAGCGAGTGCATCTCTGTGAGTAGTGGAGGGTTTTAAACAACTTCCCCAACCTTGGAACAGCTGTGCCCCATAAAGATGCGTGGAATCTGTAGCACACACACGGAGAATTGCTCAGGTATCCTGATTGTGGGGAGGCTCCTCCAAATGACAGCAGCGCCTGGGTTCTAAT
Organism: Vicugna pacos; assembly: GCF_048564905.1. Lineage (NCBI taxonomy): Eukaryota > Metazoa > Chordata > Mammalia > Artiodactyla > Camelidae > Vicugna > Vicugna pacos. The sequence goes on from NW_027328734.1 coordinate 4,326,146, forward strand.
AGAATCCCTTACGTTGTCTTCCCTGATGGCATGCCTAGGCTGGAGTGTGGGGGTAAGTGGGGTTGGGCTCTAAACCAAGTATTAGCGAGAGCCTACCCATGGGGTGTGGGTATTTAACCTGCAACCCACAACCATGGAATAAATGTGCCCCCTGAAAGATGCTTTGACTGTTTCCCTAAATCCAGCACACACGCTAAGAATTGTTCTGGTATTCTGAGTGTGGGGAGGTTCCTGAATCTGACAGCAGCACCTGGGTTCTATTAGTATCCCTTAGCTTCTGTTCCCTGAGTGTTCTTTTAGGCCAGGCCATGAGGGAAAGCTGGGGGTTGGGCTTGAAGGCCAAGTAGCAGTGAGTGCCCCCTTATCCACTGAGGAAGTACTTAGAGGACTTCTCCCTAACCGGAAAACCTTTTCCTCCATTCATCTGGGTGCAGTGGGGCTGCACATCTTTCCCACACCTAAGAATGTGTTCTGGAATTCTGAATGCAGGGAAGTTCCTCCAACTGACAGCAGCGCCTGGGTTCTAATTGAATCCCTTTGCTTGTCTTCCCTGATGGAAAGCCTAGGCGGGAGTGCGGGGGAAAGTGTGGTTTGGGCTCTAAAACCAAGTGTTTGCGATGACCTCTCTATGGTTTGTGGAGGTGTTTAAACTACATCCCTAACCTGGGAACACCTGTGCCCCCATAAATATCCGTGGAGTCTGTTTCCACAACTCCAGCACACACACGAACACTTGCACGGTTATCCTGAGGGTGGGCAGCCTCCTCCAACTGAGAGCAGGGCCTTGGTTCTTATAAAATCGCTTAACTTGTCTACCCAGTTTGGTTGCCTGATACGCAGTGCTGGAGAAAGGGTGGGTTGGGCTCTAAATCCAAGTATTTGCGAGTGTTTCTCCATGGGATTTGGAGGTTATTAACCAAAACCCCACAACATGTGAATACCTGTGCTCCTTGAAAAAAGCATGGACTCTCTATCCCCACCACCAGAACACACATGAAGAAGTTTTCTGCTATCCTGAGTGTGGGCTGGCAATTTTAGGTGACAGAAGCGGCTGGCTTCTAATAGAATCCCTTAGCTTGTAATCCTGAGTGTTTCCCTAGGACTGACTCTGAGAGAATCCTGGGGGTTGGGCTTTGAGGCCAAATACTAGCGAGTGTCCCCGATGGACTGAGGAAGTATTTAGATGAATTCTCCATAAAGGGAAACACCTGAGCACCCATTCATCTGCGTGGAGTGGGGCTTTAAATCTCCCCACCACATAAGGGTGGGTTCCAGTATCCTGAGGGTGGGCTAGTTCCTCCAACTGACATCAGCGTCCTGGTTTTAATAGAATCCCTTTGCTTGTCTTCCCTGATGGTTTGACTAGGCCAGTGTGTGGTTGAAAGTGGGATTTGGGCTCTAAACTAAGTATTAGCGTATGCCTCTCCATGGGTAGTTTAGATGTTTTCACTAAAACCCACAACTTGGGAATTACTGTGACCCCTGAAAAATGCGTGTGTTCTGTTTCCCCACGTCCAGCACACACAGGAAGAAGTGTTCTGGGGTTCTGAGTGTGGGGAGGTTCCTCCAACAGACAGCAGCACCTGGGTTTTAATAGAATCCCTTAGCTTGACTTCCCTAAGTGTTTTCCTAGGCCTAGCAGTAAGCAATGGTGGGGGATGGGCTCTAAAGCCAAGTATTAGCGAGTGCATCTCTGTGGGTAGTGGAGGGTTTTAAACTACTTCCACAACCTTGGAACAGCTGTGCCCCATAAAGATGCGTGGAATCTGTAGCACACACACGGAGAAGTGCTCAGGTATCCTGATTGTGGGGAGGCTCCTCCAAATGACAGCAGCACCTGGGTTCTAATAGAATCCCTTAGCTTGTCTTCCCTGATGGCATGCCTAGGCTGGAGAGTGGGAGAAAGTGGGGGTTTGGCTGTAAACCAAGTATTAGCGAGAGCCTACCCATGGGATGTGGGTTTTTAACCTACAACCCACAACCATGGAATAAATGTGCCCCCTGAAAGATGCTTTGACTGTTTCCCTAAATCCAGCACACACGCGAAGAAGTTTTCTGGGATTATGAGTGTGGGGAGGTTCCTCAAACTGACAGCAGCACCTGGGTTCTATTAGTATCCCTTAGCTTCTGTTCCCTGAGTGTTCCTTTAGGCCAGGCCATGAGGGAAAGCTGGGGGTTGGGCTTGGAGGCCAAGTAGCAGTGAGTGCCCCCTGATCCACTGAGGAAGTACTTAGAGGACTTCTCCCTAATCGGAACACCTTTTCCTCCATTCATCTGGGTGCAGTGGGGCTGCACATCTCTCCCACACCTAAGAATGTGTTCTGGAATTCTGAGTGCATGGAAGTTCCTCCAACTGACAGCAGCGCCTGGGTTCTAATTGAATCCCTTTGCTTGTCTTCCCTGATGGAAAGCCTAGGCGGGAGTGCGGGGGAAAGTGTGGTTTGGGCTCCGAAACCAAGTATTTGCGATGCCCTCTCTATGGTTTGTGGAGGTGTTTAAACTACATCCCTAACCTGGGAACACCTGTGCCCCCATAAAGATCCTTGGAGTCTGTTTCCACACCTCCAGCACACACACGAACACTTGCACAGTTTTCCTGAGAGTGGGCAGCCTCCTCCAACTGAGAGCAGGGCCTTGGTTCTTATAAAATCGCTTAACATGTCTAGCCTGTTTGGTTGCCTGATATGGAGTGCTGGGAAAAGGGTGGGTTGGGCTCTAATTCCAAGTATTAGCGAGTGCTACTCCATGGGATTTGGAGTTGTTAACCAAAAACCAACCACATGGGAATACCTGTGCACCTTCAAAAAAGCGTGGACTCTGTAGCCCCACCACCAGAACACACATGAAGAAGTTTTCTACTATCCTGAGTGTGGGCTGGCAATTTCAGGTGACAGAAGCGGCTGGGTTCTAATAGAATTCCTTTGCTTGTAATCCTTGAGTGTTTCCATAGGACTGACTCTGAGAGAAACCTGGGGGTTGGTCTTTGAGGCCAAATAGAAGCTATTGTCCCCGATGGACTGAGGAAGTATTTAGATGAATTCTCCATAAAGGGAAACACCTGAGCACCCATTCATCTGTGTGGAGTGGGGCTTCAAATCTCCCCACCACACAAGGTTGGGTTCCAGAATCCTGAGGGTGGGGTAGTTCCTCCAACTGACATCAGCGTCCTGGTTTTAATAGAATCCATTTGCTTGTCTTCCCTGATGGTTTGACTAGACCAGTGTGTGGTTGAAAGTGGGATTTGGGATCTAAAAGTAATTATTAGCGTGTGCCTCTCCATGGGTAGTGGAGATGTTTAAACTAATACCCACAACTTGGAAATTACTGTGACACCTGAAAAATGCGTGTGCTCTTTCCCAACGTCCAGCACACACAAGAAGAAGTGTTCTGGGGTTCTGAGTGTGGGGAGGTTCCTCCAAAAGACAGCAGCACCTGGGTTTTAATAGAATCCCTTAGCTTGACTTCCCTAAGTGTTTTCCTAGGCCTAGCAGTAAGCGATGGTGGGGGATGGGCTCTAAAGCCAAGTATTAGCGAGTGCATCTCTGTGGGTAGTGGAGGGTTTTAAACTACTTCTCCAACTTTGGAACAGCTGTGCCCCATAAAGATGCGTGGAATCTCTTTCCCCACCTCCAGCACACACACGGAGACGTGCTCAGGTATCCTGATTGTGGGGAGGCTCCTCCAAATGACAGCAGCGCCTGGGTTCTAAAAGAATCCCTTGCTTGTCTTCCCTGATGGCATGCCTAGGCTGGAGAGTGGGGGAAAGTGGGGGTTGGGCTCTAAACCAAGTATTAGCGAGAGCCTATCCATGGGATGTGGGTTTTTAACCTACAACCCACAACAATGGAAAAAATGTGCCCCCTGAAATATGCGTTGACTTTTTCCCTAAATCCAGCACACACGCGAAGAAGTGTTCTGGTATTATGAGTGTGGGGAGGTTCCTCAAACTGACAGCAGCACCTGGATTCTATTAGTATCCCTTAGCTTCTGTTCCCTGAGTGTTCCTTTAGGCCAGGCCATGAGGGAAAGATGTTGGTTGGGCTTGGAGGACAAGTAGCAGTGAGTGCCCCCTGATCCACTGAGGAAGTACTTAGAGGACTTCTCCCTAAACGGAACACCTTTTCCTCCATTCATCTGGGTGCAGTGGGGCTGCACAACTCTCCCACACCTAAGAATGTGTTCTGGAATTCTGAGTGCAGGGAAGTTCCTCCAACTGACAGCAGCGCCTGGGTTCTAATTGAATCCCTTTGCTTGTCTTCCCTGATGGAAAGCCTAGGCGGGAGTGCGGGGGAAAGTGTGGTTTGGGCTCCGAAACCAAGTATTTGCGATGACCTCTCTATGGTTTGTGGAGGTTTTTAAACTATATCCTTAACCTGGGAACACCTGTGCCCCCATAAAGATCCGTGGAGTCTGTTTCCACACCTCCAGCACACACACGAACACTTGCACACTTATCCTGAGAGTGGGCAGCCTCCTCCAACTGAGAGCAGGGCCTTGGTTCTTATAAAATCGCTTAACTTGTCTACCCTGTTTGGTTGCCTGATACGGAGTGCTGGGGAAAGGGTGGGTTGGGCTCTAAATCCAAGTATTAGCGAGTGCTTCTCCATGGGATTTGGAGGTTATTAACCAAAACCCCACAACATGGGAATACCTGTGCTCCTTGAAAATAGCATGGACTCTGTATCCCCACCACCAGAACACACATGAAGAAGTTTTCTGCTATCCTGAGTGTGGGCTGGCAATTTCAGGTGACAGAAGCGGCTGGGTTCTAATAGAATCCCTTTGCTTGTAATCCTTGAGTGTTTCCCTAGGACTGACTCTGAGAGAAACCTGGGGGTTGGGCTTTGAGGCCAAATAGTAGCGAGTGTCCCTGATGGACCGAGGAAGTATTTAGATGATTTCTCCATAAAGGGAAACACCTGAGCACCCATTCATCTGCGTGGATTGGGGCTTCAAATCTCACCACCACACAAGGTTGAGTTCCAGTATCCTGAGGGTTGGGTAGTTCCTCCAACTGACATCAGTGTCATGGTTTTAATAGAATCCCTTTGCTTGTCTTCCCTGATGGTTTGCCTAGGCCAGTGTGTGGTTGAAAGTGAGATTTGGTATCTAAAACTAAGTATTAGCGTGTGCCTCTCCATGGGTAGTTGAGATGTTTAAACTACAACCCACAACTTGGGAATTACTGTGACCCCTGAAAAATGAGTGTGCTCTGTTTCCCCACGTCCAGCAAACACAGGAAGAAGTGTTCTGGGGTTCTGAGTGTGGGGAGGTTCCTCCAACAGACAGCAGCACCTGGGTTTTAATTGAATTCCTTAGCTTGACTTCCCTATGTGTTTCCCTAGGCCTAGCAGTAAGCGATGGTGGGGGATGGGCTCTAAAGCCAAGTATTAGCGAGTGCATCTCTGTGGGTAGTGGAGGGTTTTAAACTACTTCTCCATCCTTGGAACAGCTGTGCCCCATAAAGATGCATGGAATCTGTTTCCCCACCTCCAGCACACACACGGAGTCGTGCTCAGGTATCCTGATTGTGGGGAGGCTCCTCCAAATTACAGCAGCGCCTGGGTTCTTGAAGAATCCCTTAGCTTGTCTTCCTTGATGGCATGCCTAGGCTGGAGAGTGGGGGAAAGTGGGGGTTGGGCTCTAAACCAAGTATTAGCGAGAGCCTATCTATGGGATGTGGGTTTTTAACCTACAACCCACAACCATGGAATAAATGTGCCCCCTGAACGATGCTTTGACTGTTTCCCTACATCCAGCACACCCGGGAAGAAGTATTCTGGTATTCTGAGTGTGGGGAAGTTCCTCAAACTGACAGCAGCTCCTGGATTTTTTTAGTATCCCTTAGCTTCTGTTCCCAGAGTGTTCTTTTAGGCCAGGCCATGAGGGAAACCTGGGGGTTGGGCTTGGAGGTCAAGTAGCAGTGAGTGCCCCCTGATCCACTGAGGAAGTACTTAGAGGATTTCTCCCTAAACCTAACACCTTTTCCTCCATTCATCTAGGTGCAGTGGGGCTGCACATCTCTCCCACACCTAAGAATGTGTTCTGGAATTCTGAGTGCAGGGAAGTTCCTCCAACTGACAGCAGCGCCTGGGTTCTAATTGAATCCCTTTGCTTGTCTTCCCTGATGGAAAGCTTAGGCGGGAGTGCGGGGGAATGTGTGGTTTGGGCTCCGAAACCAAGTATTTGCGATGAGCTCTCTATGGTTTGTGGAGGTGTTTAAACTACATCCCTAACCTGGGAACACCTGTGCCCCCATAAATATCCGTGGAGTCTGTTTCCACACCTCCAGCACACACACGAACACTTGCACGGTTATCCTGAGGGTGGGCAGCCTCCTCCAACTGAGAGCAGGGACTTGGTTCTTATAAAATCGCTTAACTTGTCTACCCTGTTTGGTTGCCTGATACGGAGTGCTGGAGAAAGGGTGGGTTGGGCTCTAAATCCAAGTTTTTGCGAGTGTTTCTCCATGGGATTTGGAGGTTATTAACCAAAACCCCACAACATGGGAATACCTGTGCTCCTTGAAAAAAGAATGGACTCCGTATCCCCACCACCAGAACACACATGAAGGAGTTTTCTGCTATCCTGAGTGTGGGCTGACAATTTTAGGTGACAGAAGCGGCTGGGTTCTAATAGAATCCCTTAGCTTGTAATCCTGAGTGTTTCCCTAGGACTGACTCTGAGAGAAACCTGGGGGATGAGGTTTGAGGCCAAAAATAGCGAGTGTCCCCGATGGACTGAGGAAGTATTTAGATGAATTCTCCATAAAGGGAAACACCTGAGCACCCATTCATCTGCATGGAGTGGGGCTTCAAATCTCCCCACCACACAATGTTGGGTTCCAGTATCCTGAGGGTGGGGTAGTTTCTCCAACTGACATCAGCGTCTTGGTTTTAATAGAATCCCTTTGCTTCTCTTCCCTGATGGTTTGCCTAGGCGAGTGTGTGGTTGAAAGTGGGATTTGGGATCTAAAACTAAGTATTAGCGTGTGCCTCTCCATGGGTAGTGGAGATGTTTAAACTACAACCCACAACTTGGGAATTACTGTGACCCCTGGAAAATGCGTATGCTATGTTTCCCCACGTCCAGCACACACAGGAAGAATTGTTCTGGTTTTCTGAGTTGGGGAGGTTCCTCCAACAGACAGCAGCACCTGGGTTTTAATAGAATCCCTTAGCTTGACTTCCCTAAGTGTTTTCCTATGCCTAGCAGTAAGCGATGGTGGGGGATGGGCTCTAAAGCCAAGTATTAGCGAGTGCATCTCTGTGAGTAGTGGAGGGTTTTAAACAACTTCCCCAACCTTGGAACAGCTGTGCCCCATAAAGATGCGTGGAATCTGTAGCACACACACGGAGAATTGCTCAGGTATCCTGATTGTGGGGAGGCTCCTCCAAATGACAGCAGCGCCTGGGTTCTAATAGAATCCCTTACGTTGTCTTCCCTGATGGCATGCCTAGGCTGGAGTGTGGGGGTAAGTGGGGTTGGGCTCTAAACCAAGTATTAGCGAGAGCCTACCCATGGGGTGTGGGTATTTAACCTACAACCCACAACCATGGAATAAATGTGCCCCCTGAAAGATGCTTTGACTGTTTCCCTAAATCCAGCACACACGCTAAGAATTGTTCTGGTATTCTGAGTGTGGGGAGGTTCCTGAAACTGACAGCAGCACCTGGGTTCTATTAGTATCCCTTAGCTTCTGTTCCCTGAGTGTTCTTTTAGGCCAGGCCATGAGGGAAAGCTGGGGGTTGGGCTTGAAGGCCAAGTAGCAGTGAGTGCCCCCTTATCCACTGAGGAAATACTTAGAGGACTTCTCCCTAACCGGAAAACCTTTTCCTCCATTCATCTGGGTGCAGTGGGGCTGCACATCTCTCCCACACCTAAGAATGTGTTCTGGAATTCTGAGTGCAGGGAAGTTCCTCCAACTGACAGCAGCGCCTGGGTTCTAATTGAATCCCTTTGCTTGTCTTCCCTGATGGAAAGCCTAGGCGGGAGTGCGGGGGAAAGTGTGGTTTGGGCTCTAAAACCAAGTGTTTGCGATGAACTCTCTATGGTTTGTGGAGGTGTTTAAACTACATCCCTAACCTGGGAACACCTGTGCCCCCATAAAGATCCGTGGAGTCTGTTTCCACAACTCCAGCACACACACGAACACTTGCACGGTTATCCTGAGGGTGGGCAGCCTCCTCCAACTGAGAGCAGGGCCTTGGTTCTTATAAAATCGCTTAACTTGTCTACCCAGTTTGGTTGCCTGATACGCAGTGCTGGAGAAAGGGTGGGTTGGGCTCTAAATCCAAGTATTTGCGAGTGTTTCTCCATGGGATTTGGAGGATATTAACCAAAACCCCACAACATGTGAATACCTGTGCTCCTTGAAAAAAGCATGGACTCTCTATCCCCACCACCAGAACACACATGAAGAAGTTTTCTGCTATCCTGAGTGTGGGCTGGCAATTTTAGGTGACAGAAGCGGCTGGGTTCTAATAGAATCCCTTAGCTTGTAATCCTGAGTGTTTCCCTAGGACTGACTCTGAGAGAATCCTGGGGGTTGGGCTTTGAGGCCAAATACTAGCGAGTGTCCCCGATGGACTGAGGAAGTATTTAGATGAATTCTCCATAAAGGGAAACACCTGAGCACCCATTCATCTGCGTGGAGTGGGGCTTTAAATCTCCCCACCACATAAGGGTGGGTTCCAGTATCCTGAGGGTGGGCTAGTTCCTCCAACTGACATCAGCGTCCTGGTTTTAATAGAATCCCTTTGCTTGTCTTCCCTGATGGTTTGACTAGGCCAGTGTGTGGTTGAAAGTGGGATTTGGGCTCTAAACTAAGTATTAGCGTGTGCCTCTCCATGGGTAGTGGAGATGTTTTCACTAAAACCCACAACTTGGGAATTACTGTGACCCCTGAAAAATGCGTGTGTTCTGTTTCCCCACGTCCAGCACACACAGGAAGAAGTGTTCTGGGGTTCTGAGTGTGGGGAGGTTCCTCCAACAGACAGCAGTACCTGGGTTTTAATAGAATCCCTTAGCTTGACTTCCCTAAGTGTTTTCCTAGGCCTAGCAGTAAGCGATGGTGGGGGATGGGCTCTAAAGCCAAGTATTAGCGAGTGCATCTCTGTGGGTAGTGGAGGGTTTTAAACTACTTCTCCAACTTTGGAACAGCTGTGCCCCATAAAGATGCGTGGAATCTCTTTCCCCACCTCCAGCACACACACGGAGACGTGCTCAGGTATCCTGATTGTGGGGAGGCTCCTCCAAATGACAGCAGCGCCTGGGTTCTAAAAGAATCCCTTGCTTGTCTTCCCTGATGGCATGCCTAGGCTGGAGAGTGGGGGAAAGTGGGGGTTGGGCTCTAAACCAAGTATTAGCGAGAGCCTATCCATGGGATGTGGGTTTTTAACCTACAACCCACAACCATGGAAAAAATGTGCCCCCTGAACGATGCTTTGACTGTTTCCCTACATCCAGCACACCCGGGAAGAAGTATTCTGGTATTCTGAGTGTGGGGAGGTTCCTCAAACTGACAGAAGCACCTGGGTTCTATTATTATCCCTTAGCTTCTGTTCCCTGAGTGTTACTTTATGCCAGGCCATGAGGGAAAGCTGGGGGTTGGGCTTGGAGGTCAAGTAGCAGTGAGTGCCCCCTGATCCACTGAGGAAGTACTTAGAGGATTTCTCCCTAAACGGAACACATTTTCCTCCATTCATCTGGGTGCAGTGGGGCTGCACATCTCTCCCACACCTAAGAATGTGTTCTGGAATTCTGAGTGCAGGGAAGTTCCTCCAACTGACAGCAGCGCCTGGGTTCTTATTGAATCCCTTTGCTTGTCTTCCCTGATGGAAAGCCTAGGCGGGAGTGCGGGGGAAAGTGTGGTTTGGGCTCCGAAACCAAGTATTTGCGATGACCTCTCTATGGTTTGTGGAGGTGTTTAAAAAACATCCCTAACGTGGGAACACCTGTGCCCCCATAAAGATCCGTGGAGTCTGTTTCCACACCTCCAGCACACACACGAACACTTGCACAGTTATCCTGAGAGTGGGCAGCCTCCTCCAACTGAGAGCAGGGACTTGGTTCTTATAAAATCGCTTAACTTGTCTACCCTGTTTGGTTGCCTGATACGGAGTGCTGGAGAAAGGGTGGGTTGGGCTCTAAATCCAAGTATTAGCGAGTGCTTCTCCATGGGATTTGGAGGTTATTAACCAAAACCCCACAACATGGGAATACCTGTGCTCCTTGAAAAATGCATGGACTCTGTATCCCCACCACCAGAACACACATGAAGAAGTTTTCTGCTATCCTGAGTGTGGGCTGGCAATTTCAGGTGACAGAAGCGGCTGGATTCTAATAGAATCCCTTTGCTTGTAATCCCTGAGTGTTTCCCTAGGACTGACTCTGAGAGAAACCTGGGGGTTGGGCTTTGAGGCCAAATAGAAGCTATTGTCCCCGATGGACTGAGGAAGTATTTAGATGAATTCTCCATATAGGGAAACACCTGAGCACCCATTCATCTGCGTGGAGTGGGGCTTCAAATCTCCCCACCACACAAGGTTGGATTCTAGAATCCTGAGGGTGGGGTAATTCCTCCAACTGACATCAGCGTCCTGGTTTTAATAGAATCCATTTGCTTGTCTTCCCTGATGGTTTGACTAGGCCAGTGTGTGGTTGAAGTGGGATTTGGGATCTAAAACTAAGTATTAGCGTGTGCCTCTCCATGGGTAGTGGAGAAGTTTAAACTACAACCCACAACTTGGGTATTTCTATGACCCCTGAAAAATGCGTGTGCTATGTTTCCCCACGTCCAGCACACACAGAAAGAAGTGTTCTGGGGTTCTGAGTGTGGGGAGGTTCCTCCAACAGACAGCAGCACCTGGGTTTTAATAGAATCCCTTAGCTTGACTTCCCTAAGTGTTTTCCTAGGCCTAGCAGTAAGCGATGGTGGGGGATGGGCTCTAAAGCCAAGTATTAGCGAGTGCATCTCTGTGGGTAGTGGAGGGTTTTAAAATACTTCCCCAATCTTGGAACACCTGTGCCCCATAAAGATGCGTGGAATCTGTTTCCCCACATCCAGCACACACACGGAGACGTGCTCAGGTATCCTGATTGTGGGGAGGCTCCTCCAAATTACAGCAGCGCCTGGGTTCTTGAAGAATCCCTTAGCTTGTCTTCCTTGATGGCATGCCTAGGCTGGAGAGTGGGGGAAAGTGGGGGTTGGGCTCTAAACCAAGTATTAGCGAGAGCCTATCTATGGGATGAGGGTTTTTAACCTACAACACAAAACCATGGAATAAATGTGCCCCCTGAAAGATGCTTTGACTGTTTCCCTACATAAAGCACACACACGAAGATGTGTTCTGGTATTATGAGTGTGGGGAAGTTCCTCAAACTGACAGCAGCTCCTGGATTTTTTTAGTATCCCTTAGCTTCTGTTCCCAGAGTGTTCTTTTAGGCCAGGCCATGAGGGAAACCTGGGGGTTCGGCTTGGGGGCCAAGAAGCAGTGCGTGCCCCCTGATCCACTGAGGAAGTACTTAGAGGACTTCTCCCTAAACCTAACACCTTTTCCTCCATTCATCTAGGTGCAGTGGGGCTGCACATCTCTCCCACACCTAAGAATGTGTTCTGGAATTCTGAGTGCAGGGAAGTTCCTCCAACTGACAGCAGCGCCTGGGTTCTAATTGAATCCCTTTGCTTGTCTTCCCTGATGGAAAGCTTAGGCGGGAGTGCGGGGGAATGTGTGGTTTGGGCTCCGAAACCAAGTGTTCGCGATGACCTCTCTATGGTTTGTGGAGGTGTTTAAACTACATCCCTAACCTGGGAACACCTGTGCCCCCATAAATATCCGTGGAGTCTGTTTCCACACCTCCAGCACACACACGAACACTTGCACGGTTATCCTGAGGGTGGGCAGCCTCCTCCAACTGAGAGCAGGGACTTGGTTCTTATAAAATCGCTTAACTTGTCTACCATGTTTGGTTGCCTGATACGGAGTGCTGGAGAAAGGGTGGGTTGGGCTCTAAATCCAAGTATTTGCGAGTGTTTCTCCATGGGATTTGGAGGTTATTAACCAAAACCCCACAACATGGGAATACCTGTGCTCCTTGAAAAAAGAATGGACTCCGTATCCCCACCACCAGAACACACATGAAGGAGTTTTCTGCTATCCTGAGTGTGGGCTGACAATTTTAGGTGACAGAAGCGGCTGGGTTCTAATAGAATCCCTTAGCTTGTAATCCTGAGTGTTTCCCTAGGACTGACTCTGAGAGAAACCTGGGGGATGAGGTTTGAGGCCAAAAATAGCGAGTGTCCCCGATGGACTGAGGAAGTATTTAGATGAATTCTCCATAAAGGGAAACACCTGAGCACCCATTCATCTGCATGGAGTGGGGCTTCAAATCTCCCCACCACACAATGTTGGGTTCCAGTATCCTGAGGGTGGGGTAGTTTCTCCAACTGACATCAGCGTCTTGGTTTTAATAGAATCCCTTTGCTTCTCTTCCCTGATGGTTTGCCTAGGCGAGTGTGTGGTTGAAAGTGGGATTTGGGATCTAAAACTAAGTATTAGCGTGTGCCTCTCCATGGGTAGTGGAGATGTTTAAACTACAACCCACAACTTGGGAACTACTGTGACCCCTGGAAAATGCGTATGCTATGTTTCCCCACGTCCAGCACACACAGGAAGAATTGTTCTGGTTTTCTGAGTTGGGGAGGTTCCTCCAACAGACAGCAGCACCTGGGTTTTAATAGAATCCCTTAGCTTGACTTCCCTAAGTGTTTTCCTATGCCTAGCAGTAAGCGATGGTGGGGGATGGGCTCTAAAGCCAAGTATTAGCGAGTGCATCTCTGTGAGTAGTGGAGGGTTTTAAACAACTTCCCCAACCTTGGAACAGCTGTGCCCCATAAAGATGCGTGGAATCTGTAGCACACACACGGAGAATTGCTCAGGTATCCTGATTGTGGGGAGGCTCCTCCAAATGACAGCAGCGCCTGGGTTCTAATAGAATCCCTTACGTTGTCTTCCCTGATGGCATGCCTAGGCTGGAGTGTGGGGGTAAGTGGGGTTGGGCTCTAAACCAAGTATTAGCGAGAGCCTACCCATGGGGTGTGGGTATTTAACCTAAAACCCACAACCATGGAATAAATGTGCCCCCTGAAAGATGCTTTGACTGTTTCCCTAAATCCAGCACACACGCGAAGAAGTTTTCTGGGATTATGAGTGTGGGGAGGTTCCTCAAACTGACAGCAGCACCTGGGTTCTATTAGTATCCCTTAGCTTCTGTTCCCTGAGTGTTCCTTTAGGCCAGGCCATGAGGGAAAGCTGGGGGTTGGGCTTGGAGGCCAAGTAGCAGTGAGTGCCCCCTGATCCACTGAGGAAGTACTTAGAGGACTTCTCCCTAATCGGAACACCTTTTCCTCCATTCATCTGGGTGCAGTGGGGCTGCACATCTCTCCCACACCTAAGAATGTGTTCTGGAATTCTGAGTGCATGGAAGTTCCTCCAACTGACAGCAGCGCCTGGGTTCTAATTGAATCCCTTTGCTTGTCTTCCCTGATGGAAAGCCTAGGCGGGAGTGCGGGGGAAAGTGTGGTTTGGGCTCCGAAACCTAGTATTTGCGATGCCCTCTCTATGGTTTGTGGAGGTGTTTAAACTACATCCCGAACCTGGGAACACCTGTGCCCCCATAAAGATCCTTGGAGTCTGTTTCCACACCTCCAGCACACACACGAACACTTGCACAGTTTTCCTGAGAGTGGGCAGCCTCCTCCAACTGAGAGCAGGGCCTTGGTTCTTATAAAATCGCTTAACATGTCTAGCCTGTTTGGTTGCCTGATACGGAGTGCTGGGAAAAGGGTGGGTTGGGCTCTAATTCCAAGTATTAGCGAGTGCTACTCCATGGGATTTGGAGTTGTTAACCAAAAACCAACCACATGGGAATACCTGTGCACCTTCAAAAAAGCGTGGACTCTGTAGCCCCACCACCAGAACACACATGAAGAAGTTTTCTACTATCCTGAGTGTGGGCTGGCAATTTCAGGTGACAGAAGCGGCTGGGTTCTAATAGAATTCCTTTGCTTGTAATCCTTGAGTGTTTCCATAGGACTGACTCTGAGAGAAACCTGGGGGTTGGTCTTTGAGGCCAAATAGAAGCTATTGTCCCCGATGGACTGAGGAAGTATTTAGATGAATTCTCCATAAAGGGAAACACCTGAGCACCCATTCATCTGTGTGGAGTGGGGCTTCAAATCTCCCCACCACACAAGGTTGGGTTCCAGAATCCTGAGGGTGGGGTAGTTCCTCCAACTGACATCAGCGTCCTGGTTTTAATAGAATCCATTTGCTTGTCTTCCCTGATGGTTTGACTAGACCAGTGTGTGGTTGAAAGTGGGATTTGGGATCTAAAAGTAATTATTAGCGTGTGCCTCTCCATGGGTAGTGGAGATGTTTAAACTAATACCCACAACTTGGAAATTACTGTGACACCTGAAAAATGCGTGTGCTCTTTCCCAACGTCCAGCACACACAAGAAGAAGTGTTCTGGGGTTCTGAGTGTGGGGAGGTTCCTCCAAAAGACAGCAGCACCTGGGTTTTAATAGAATCCCTTAGCTTGACTTCCCTAAGTGTTTTCCTAGGCCTAGCAGTAAGCGATGGTGGGGGATGGGCTCTAAAGCCAAGTATTAGCGAGTGCATCTCTGTGGGTAGTGGAGGGTTTTAAACTACTTCTCCAACTTTGGAACAGCTGTGCCCCATAAAGATGCGTGGAATCTCTTTCCCCACCTCCAGCACACACACGGAGACGTGCTCAGGTATCCTGATTGTGGGGAGGCTCCTCCAAATGACAGCAGCGCCTGGGTTCTAAAAGAATCCCTTGCTTGTCTTCCCTGATGGCATGCCTAGGCTGGAGAGTGGGGGAAAGTGGGGGTTGGGCTCTAAACCAAGTATTAGCGAGAGCCTATCCATGGGATGTGGGTTTTTAACCTACAACCCACAACCATGGAAAAAATGTGCCCCCTGAACGATGCTTTGACTGTTTCCCTACATCCAGCACACCCGGGAAGAAGTATTCTGGTATTCTGAGTGTGGGGAGGTTCCTCAAACTGACAGAAGCACCTGGGTTCTATTATTATCCCTTAGCTTCTGTTCCCAGAGTGTTACTTTATGCCAGGCCATGAGGGAAAGCTGGGGGTTGGGCTTGGAGGTCAAGTAGCAGTGAGTGCCCCCTGATCCACTGAGGAAGTACTTAGAGGATTTCTCCCTAAACGGAACACATTTTCCTCCATTCATCTGGGTGCAGTGGGGCTGCACATCTCTCCCACACCTAAGAATGTGTTCTGGAATTCTGAGTGCAGGGAAGTTCCTCCAACTGACAGCAGCGCCTGGGTTCTTATTGAATCCCTTTGCTTGTCTTCCCTGATGGAAAGCCTAGGTGGGAGTGCGGGGGAAAGTGTGGTTTGGGCTCCGAAACCAAGTATTTGCGATGACCTCTCTATGGTTTGTGGAGGTGTTTAAAAAACATCCCTAACGTGGGAACACCTGTGCCCCCATAAAGATACGTGGAGTCTGTTTCCACACCTCCAGCACACACACGAACACTTGCACAGTTATCCTGAGAGTGGGCAGCCTCCTCCAACTGAGAGCAGGGACTTGGTTCTTATAAAATCGCTTAACTTGTCTACCCTGTTTGGTTGCCTGATACGGAGTGCTGGAGAAAGGGTGGGTTGGGCTCTAAATCCAAGTATTAGCGAGTGCTTCTCCATGGGATTTGGAGGTTATTAACCAAAACCCCACAACATGGGAATACCTGTGCTCCTTGAAAAATGCATGGACTCTGTATCCCCACCACCAGAACACACATGAAGAAGTTTTCTGCTATCCTGAGTGTGGGCTGACAATTTTAGGTGACAGAAGCGGCTGGGTTCTAATAGAATCCCTTAGCTTGTAATCCTGAGTGTTTCCCTAGGACTGACTCTGAGAGAAACCTGGGGGATGAGGTTTGAGGCCAAAAATAGCGAGTGTCCCCGATGGACTGAGGAAGTATTTAGATGAATTCTCCATAAAGGGAAACACCTGAGCACCCATTCATCTGCATGGAGTGGGGCTTCAAATCTCCCCACCACACAATGTTGGGTTCCAGTATCCTGAGGGTGGGGTAGTTTCTCCAACTGACATCAGCGTCTTGGTTTTAATAGAATCCCTTTGCTTCTCTTCCCTGATGGTTTGCCTAGGCGAGTGTGTGGTTGAAAGTGGGATTTGGGATCTAAAACTAAGTATTAGCGTGTGCCTCTCCATGGGTAGTGGAGATGTTTAAACTACAACCCACAACTTGGGAACTACTGTGACCCCTGGAAAATGCGTATGCTATGTTTCCCCACGTCCAGCACACACAGGAAGAATTGTTCTGGTTTTCTGAGTTGGGGAGGTTCCTCCAACAGACAGCAGCACCTGGGTTTTAATAGAATCCCTTAGCTTGACTTCCCTAAGTGTTTTCCTATGCCTAGCAGTAAGCGATGGTGGGGGATGGGCTCTAAAGCCAAGTATTAGCGAGTGCATCTCTGTGAGTAGTGGAGGGTTTTAAACAACTTCCCCAACCTTGGAACAGCTGTGCCCCATAAAGATGCGTGGAATCTGTAGCACACACACGGAGAATTGCTCAGGTATCCTGATTGTGGGGAGGCTCCTCCAAATGACAGCAGCGCCTGGGTTCTAATAGAATCCCTTACGTTGTCTTCCCTGATGGCATGCCTAGGCTGGAGTGTGGGGGTAAGTGGGGTTGGGCTCTAAACCAAGTATTAGCGAGAGCCTACCCATGGGGTGTGGGTATTTAACCTACAACCCAAAACCATGGAATAAATGTGCCCCCTGAAATATGCTTTGACTGTTTCCCTAAATCCAGCACACACGCTAAGAATTGTTCTGGTATTCTGAGTGTGGGGAGGTTCCTGAAACTGACAGCAGCACCTGGGTTCTATTAGTATCCCTTAGCTTCTGTTCCCTGAGTGTTCTTTTAGGCCAGGCCATGAGGGAAAGCTGGGGGTTGGGCTTGAAGGCCAAGTAGCAGTGAGTGCCCCCTTATCCACTGAGGAAGTACTTAGAGGACTTCTCCCTAACCGGAAAACCTTTTCCTCCATTCATCTGGGTGGATTGGGGCTGCACATCTCTCCCACACCTAAGAATGTGTTCTGGAATTCTGAGTGCAGGGAAGTTCCTCCAACTGACAGCAGCGCCTGGGTTCTAATTGAATCCCTTTGCTTGTCTTCCCTGATGGAAAGCCTAGGCGGGAGTGCGGGGGAAAGTGTGGTTTGGGCTCTAAAACCAAGTGTTTGCGATGACCTCTCTATGGTTTGTGGAGGTGTTTAAACTACATCCCTAACCTGGGAACACCTGTGCCCCCATAAATATCCGTGGAGTCTGTTTCCACACCTCCAGCACACACACGAACACTTGCACGGTTATCCTGAGGGTGGGCAGCCTCCTCCAACTGAGAGCAGGGCCTTGGTTCTTATAAAATCGCTTAACTTGTCTACCCAGTTTGGTTGCCTGATACGCAGTGCTGGAGAAAGGGTGGGTTGGGCTCTAAATCCAAGTATTTGCGAGTGTTTCTCCATGGGATTTGGAGGTTATTAACCAAAACCCCACAACATGTGAATACCTGTGCTCCATGAAAAAAGCATGGACTCTCTATCCCCACCACCAGAACACACATGAAGAAGTTTTCTGCTATCCTGAGTGTGGGCTGGCAATTTTAGGTGACAGAAGCGGCTGGGTTCTAATAGAATCCCTTAGCTTGTAATCCTGAGTGTTTCCCTAGGACTGACTCTGAGAGAATCCTGGGGGTTGGGCTTTGAGGCCAAATACTAGCGAGTGTCCCCGATGGACTGAGGAAGTATTTAGATGAATTCTCCATAAAGGGAAACACCTGAGCACCCATTCATCTGCGTGGAGTGGGGCTTTAAATCTCCCCACCACATAAGGGTGGGTTCCAGTATCCTGAGGGTGGGCTAGTTCCTCCAACTGACATCAGCGTCCTGGTTTTAATAGAATCCCTTTGCTTGTCTTCCCTGATGGTTTGACTAGGCCAGTGTGTGGTTGAAAGTGGGATTTGGGCTCTAAACTAAGTATTAGCGTGTGCCTCTCCATGGGTAGTGGAGATGTTTTCACTAAAACCCACAACTTGGGAATTACTGTGACCCCTGAAAAATGCGTGTGTTCTGTTTCCCCACGTCCAGCACACACAGGAAGAAGTGTTCTGGGGTTCTGAGTGTGGGGAGGTTCCTCCAACAGACAGCAGCAACTGGGTTTTAATAGAATCCCTTAGCTTGACTTCCCTAAGTGTTTTCCTAGGCCTAGCAGTAAGCGATGGTGGGGGATGGGCTCTAAAGCCAAGTATTAGCGAGTGCATCTCTGTGGGTAGTGGAGGGTTTTAAACTACTTCCACAACCTTGGAACAGCTGTGCCCCATAAAGATGCGTGGAATCTGTAGCACACACACGGAGAAGTGCTCAGGTATCCTGATTGTGGGGAGGCTCCTCCAAATGACAGCAGCACCTGGGTTCTAATAGAATCCCTTAGCTTGTCTTCCCTGATGGCATGCCTAGGCTGGAAAGTGGGAGAAAGTGGGGGTTTGGCTGTAAACCAAGTATTAGCGAGAGCCTACCCATGGGATGTGGGTTTTTAACCTACAACCCACAACCATGGAATAAATGTGCCCCCTGAAAGATGCTTTGACTGTTTCCCTAAATCCAGCACACACGCGAAGAAGTGTTCTGGTATTCTGAGTGTGGGGAGGTTCCTCAAACTGACAGCAGCACCTGGGTTCTATTAGTATCCCTTAGCTTCTGTTCCCTGAGTGTTCCTTTAGGCCAGGCCATGAGGGAAAGCTGGGGGTTGGGCTTGGAGGCCAAGTAGCAGTGAGTGCCCCCTGATCCACTGAGGAAGTACTTAGAGGACTTCTCCCTAATCGGAACACCTTTTCCTCCATTCATCTGGGTGCAGTGGGGCTGCACATCTCTCCCACACCTAAGAATGTGTTCTGGAATTCTGAGTGCATGGAAGTTCCTCCAACTGACAGCAGCGCCTGGGTTCTAATTGAATCCCTTTGCTTGTCTTCCCTGATGGAAAGCCTAGGCGGGAGTGCGGGGAAAAGTGTGGTTTGGGCTCCGAAACCAAGTATTTGCGATGCCCTCTCTATGGTTTGTGGAGGTGTTTAAACTACATCCCGAACCTGGGAACACCTGTGCCCCCATAAAGATCCTTGGAGTCTGTTTCCACACCTCCAGCACACACACGAACACTTGCACAGTTTTCCTGAGAGTGGGCAGCCTCCTCCAACTGAGAGCAGGGCCTTGGTTCTTATAAAATCGCTTAACATGTCTAGCCTGTTTGGTTGCCTGATACGGAGTGCTGGGAAAAGGGTGGGTTGGGCTCTAATTCCAAGTATTAGCGAGTGCTACTCCATGGGATTTGGAGTTGTTAACCAAAAACCAACCACATGGGAATACCTGTGCACCTTCAAAAAAGCGTGGACTCTGTAGCCCCACCACCAGAACACACATGAAGAAGTTTTCTACTATCCTGAGTGTGGGCTGGCAATTTCAGGTGACAGAAGCGGCTGGGTTCTAATAGAATTCCTTTGCTTGTAATCCTTGAGTGTTTCCATATGACTGACTCTGAGAGAAACCTGGGGGTTGGTCTTTGAGGCCAAATAGAAGCTATTGTCCCCGATGGACTGAGGAAGTATTTAGATGAATTCTCCATAAAGGGAAACACCTGAGCACCCATTCATCTGTGTGGAGTGGGGCTTCAAATCTCCCCACCACACAAGGTTGGGTTCCAGAATCCTGAGGGTGTGGTAGTTCCTCCAACTGACATCAGCGTCCTGGTTTTAATAGAATCCATTTGCTTGTCTTCCCTGATGGTTTGACTAGACCAGTGTGTGGTTGAAAGTGGGATTTGGGATCTAAAAGTAATTATTAGCGTGTGCCTCTCCATGGGTAGTGGAGATGTTTAAACTAATACCCACAACTTGGAAATTACTGTGACACCTGAAAAATGCGTGTGCTCTTTCCCAACGTCCAGCACACACAAGAAGAAGTGTTCTGGGGTTCTGAGTGTGGGGAGGTTCCTCCAAAAGACAGCAGCACCTGGGTTTTAATAGAATCCCTTAGCTTGACTTCCCTAAGTGTTTTCCTAGGCCTAGCAGTAAGCGATGGTGGGGGATGGGCTCTAAAGCCAAGTATTAGCGAGTGCATCTCTGTGGGTAGTGGAGGGTTTTAAACTACTTCTCCAACTTTGGAACAGCTGTGCCCCATAAAGATGCGTGGAATCTCTTTCCCCACCTCCAGCACACACACGGAGACGTGCTCAGGTATCCTGATTGTGGGGAGGCTCCTCCAAATGACAGCAGCGCCTGGGTTCTAAAAGAATCCCTTGCTTGTCTTCCCTGATGGCATGCCTAGGCTGGAGAGTGGGGGAAAGTGGGGGTTGGGCTCTAAACCAAGTATTAGCGAGAGCCTATCCATGGGATGTGGGTTTTTAACCTACAACCCACAACAATGGAAAAAATGTGCCCCCTGAAATATGCGTTGACTTTTTCCCTAAATCCAGCACACACGCGAAGAAGTGTTCTGGTATTATGAGTGTGGGGAGGTTCCTCAAACTGACAGCAGCACCTGGGTTCTATTAGTATCCCTTAGCTTCTGTTCCCTGAGTGTTACTTTATGCCAAGCCATGAGGGAAAGCTGGGGGTTGGGCTTGGAGGCCAAGTAGCAGTGAGTGCCCCCTGATCCACTGAGGAAGTACTTAGAGGACTTCTCCCTAATCGGAACACCTTTTCCTCCATTCATCTGGGTGCAGTGGGGCTGCACATCTCTCCCACACCTAAGAATGTGTTCTGGAATTCTGAGTGCATGGAAGTTCCTCCAACTGACAGCAGCGCCTGGGTTCTAATTGAATCCCTTTGCTTGTCTTCCCTGATGGAAAGCCTAGGCGGGAGTGCGGGGGAAAGTGTGGTTTGGGCTCCGAAACCAAGTATTTGCGATGCCCTCTCTATGGTTTGTGGAGGTGTTTAAACTACATCCCGAACCTGGGAACACCTGTGCCCCCATAAAGATCCTTGGAGTCTGTTTCCACACCTCCAGCACACACACGAACACTTGCACAGTTTTCCTGAGAGTGGGCAGCCTCCTCCAACTGAGAGCAGGGCCTTGGTTCTTATAAAATCGCTTAACATGTCTAGCCTGTTTGGTTGCCTGATACGGAGTGCTGGGAAAAGGGTGGGTTGGGCTCTAATTCCAAGTATTAGCGAGTGCTACTCCATGGGATTTGGAGTTGTTAACCAAAAACCAACCACATGGGAATACCTGTGCACCTTCAAAAAAGCGTGGACTCTGTAGCCCCACCACCAGAACACACATGAAGAAGTTTTCTACTATCCTGAGTGTGGGCTGGCAATTTCAGGTGACAGAAGCGGCTGGGTTCTAATAGAATTCCTTTGCTTGTAATCCTTGAGTGTTTCCATAGGACTGACTCTGAGAGAAACCTGGGGGTTGGTCTTTGAGGCCAAATAGAAGCTATTGTCCCCGATGGACTGAGGAAGTATTTAGATGAATTCTCCATAAAGGGAAACACCTGAGCACCCATTCATCTGTGTGGAGTGGGGCTTCAAATCTCCCCACCACACAAGGTTGGGTTCCAGAATCCTGAGGGTGGGGTAGTTCCTCCAACTGACATCAGCGTCCTGGTTTTAATAGAATCCATTTGCTTGTCTTCCCTGATGGTTTGACTAGACCAGTGTGTGGTTGAAAGTGGGATTTGGGATCTAAAAGTAATTATTAGCGTGTGCCTCTCCATGGGTAGTGGAGATGTTTAAACTAATACCCACAACTTGGAAATTACTGTGACACCTGAAAAATGCGTGTGCTCTTTCCCAACGTCCAGCACACACAAGAAGAAGTGTTCTGGGGTTCTGAGTGTGGGGAGGTTCCTCCAAAAGACAGCAGCACCTGGGTTTTAATAGAATCCCTTAGCTTGACTTCCCTAAGTGTTTTCCTAGGCCTAGCAGTAAGCGATGGTGGGGGATGGGCTCTAAAGCCAAGTATTAGCGAGTGCATCTCTGTGGGTAGTGGAGGGTTTTAAACTACTTCTCCAACTTTGGAACAGCTGTGCCCCATAAAGATGCGTGGAATCTCTTTCCCCACCTCCAGCACACACACGGAGACGTGCTCAGGTATCCTGATTGTGGGGAGGCTCCTCCAAATGACAGCAGCGCCTGGGTTCTAAAAGAATCCCTTGCTTGTCTTCCCTGATGGCATGCCTAGGCTGGAGAGTGGGGGAAAGTGGGGGTTGGGCTCTAAACCAAGTATTAGCGAGAGCCTATCCATGGGATGTGGGTTTTTAACCTACAACCCACAACAATGGAAAAAATGTGCCCCCTGAAATATGCGTTGACTTTTTCCCTAAATCCAGCACACACGCGAAGAAGTGTTCTGGTATTATGAGTGTGGGGAGGTTCCTCAAACTGACAGCAGCACCTGGATTCTATTAGTATCCCTTAGCTTCTGTTCCCTGAGTGTTCCTTTAGGCCAGGCCATGAGGGAAAGATGTTGGTTGGGCTTGGAGGACAAGTAGCAGTGAGTGCCCCCTGATCCACTGAGGAAGTACTTAGAGGACTTCTCCCTAAACGGAACACCTTTTCCTCCATTCATCTGGGTGCAGTGGGGCTGCACAACTCTCTCACACCTAAGAATGTGTTCTGGAATTCTGAGTGCAGGGAAGTTCCTCCAACTGACAGCAGCGCCTGGGTTCTAATTGAATCCCTTTGCTTGTCTTCCCTGATGGAAAGCCTAGGCGGGAGTGCGGGGGAAAGTGTGGTTTGGGCTCCGAAACCAAGTATTTGCGATGACCTCTCTATGGTTTGTGGAGGTTTTTAAACTATATCCTTAACCTGGGAACACCTGTGCCCCCATAAAGATACGTGGAGTCTGTTTCCACACCTCCAGCACACACACGAACACTTGCACACTTATCCTGAGAGTGGGCAGCCTCCTCCAACTGAGAGCAGGGCCTTGGTTCTTATAAAATCGCTTAACTTGTCTACCCTGTTTGGTTGCCTGATACGGAGTGCTGGGGAAAGGGTGGGTTGGGCTCTAAATCCAAGTATTAGCGAGTGCTTCTCCATGGGATTTGGAGGTTATTAACCAAAACCCCACAACATGGGAATACC
Source organism: Vicugna pacos (assembly GCF_048564905.1). Classification (NCBI taxonomy): domain Eukaryota; kingdom Metazoa; phylum Chordata; class Mammalia; order Artiodactyla; family Camelidae; genus Vicugna; species Vicugna pacos. Next base: position 4,349,360 of record NW_027328734.1, read on the forward strand.
TGTGCTCCTTGAAAATAGCATGGACTCTGTATCCCCACCACCAGAACACACATGAAGAAGTTTTCTGCTATCCTGAGTGTGGGCTGGCAATTTCAGGTGACAGAAGCGGCTGGGTTCTAATAGAATCCCTTTGCTTGTAATCCTTGAGTGTTTCCCTAGGACTGACTCTGAGAGAAACCTGGGGGTTGGGCTTTGAGGCCAAATAGTAGCGAGTGTCCCTGATGGACCGAGGAAGTATTTAGATGATTTCTCCATAAAGGGAAACACCTGAGCACCCATTCATCTGCGTGGATTGGGGCTTCAAATCTCACCACCACACAAGGTTGAGTTCCAGTATCCTGAGGGTTGGGTAGTTCCTCCAACTGACATCAGTGTCATGGATTTAATAGAATCCCTTTGCTTGTCTTCCCTGATGGTTTGCCTAGGCCAGTGTGTGGTTGAAAGTGAGATTTGGTATCTAAAACTAAGTATTAGCGTGTGCCTCTCCATGGGTAGTTGAGATGTTTAAACTACAACCCACAACTTGGGAATTACTGTGACCCCTGAAAAATGAGTGTGCTCTGTTTCCCCACGTCCAGCAAACACAGGAAGAAGTGTTCTGGGGTTCTGAGTGTGGGGAGGTTCCTCCAACAGACAGCAGCACCTGGGTTTTAATTGAATTCCTTAGCTTGACTTCCCTATGTGTTTCCCTAGGCCTAGCAGTAAGCGATGGTGGGGGATGGGCTCTAAAGCCAAGTATTAGCGAGTGCATCTCTGTGGGTAGTGGAGGGTTTTAAACTACTTCTCCATCCTTGGAACAGCTGTGCCCCATAAAGATGCATGGAATCTGTTTCCCCACCTCCAGCACACACACGGAGACGTGCTCAGGTATCCTGATTGTGGGGAGTCCCCTCCAAATGACAGCAGCGCCTGGATTCCAATAGAATCCCTTAGCTTGTCTTCCCTGAAGGCATGCCTAGGCTGGAGAGTGGGGGAAAGTGGGGGTTGGGCTCTAAACCAAGTATTAGCGAGAGCCTATCCATGGGATGTGGGTTTTTAACCTACAACCCACAACCATGGAATAAATGTGCCCCCTGAACGATGCTTTGACTGTTTCCCTACATCCAGCACACCCGGGAAGAAGTATTCTGGTATTCTGAGTGTGGGGAGGTTCCTCAAACTGACAGAAGCACCTGGGTTCTATTATTATCCCTTAGCTTCTGTTCCCTGAGTGTTACTTTATGCCAGGCCATGAGGGAAAGCTGGGGGTTGGGCTTGGAGGTCAAGTAGCAGTGAGTGCCCCCTGATCCACTGAGGAAGTACTTAGAGGATTTCTCCCTAAACGGAACACATTTTCCTCCATTCATCTGGGTGCAGTGGGGCTGCACATCTCTCCCACACCTAAGAATGTGTTCTGGAATTCTGAGTGCAGGGAAGTTCCTCCAACTGACAGCAGCGCCTGGGTTCTTATTGAATCCCTTTGCTTGTCTTCCCTGATGGAAAGCCTAGGCGGGAGTGCGGGGGAAAGTGTGGTTTGGGCTCCGAAACCAAGTATTTGCGATGACCTCTCTATGGTTTGTGGAGGTGTTTAAAAAACATCCCTAACGTGGGAACACCTGTGCCCCCATAAAGATCCGTGGAGTCTGTTTCCACACCTCCAGCACACACACGAACACTTGCACAGTTATCCTGAGGGTGGGCAGCCTCCTCCAACTGAGAGCAGGGACTTGGTTCTTATAAAATCGCTTAACTTGTCTACCCTGTTTGGTTGCCTGATACGGAGTGCTGGAGAAAGGGTGGGTTGGGCTCTAAATCCAAGTATTAGCGAGTGCTTCTCCATGGGATTTGGAGGTTATTAACCAAAACCCCACAACATGGGAATACCTGTGCTCCTTGAAAAATGCATGGACTCTGTATCCCCACCACCAGAACACACATGAAGAAGTTTTCTGCTATCCTGAGTGTGGGCTGGCAATTTCAGGTGACAGAAGCGGCTGGGTTCTAATAGAATTCCTTTGCTTGTAATCCTTGAGTGTTTCCCTAGGACTGACTCTGAGAGAAACCTGGGGTTGGGCTTTGAGGCCAAATAGAAGCTATTGTCCCCGATGGACTGAGGAAGTATTTAGATGAATTCTCCATAAAGGGAAACACCTGAGCACCCATTCATCTGCGTGGAGTGGGGCTTCAAATCTCCCCACCACACAAGGTTGGATTCTAGAATCCTGAGGGTGGGGTAATTCCTCCAACTGACATCAGCATCCTGGTTTTAATAGAATCCATTTGCTTGTCTTCCCTGATGGTTTGACTAGGCCAGTGTGTGGTTGAAGTGGGATTTGGGATCTAAAACTAAGTATTAGCGTGTGCCTCTCCATGGGTAGTGGAGAAGTTTAAACTACAACCCACAACTTGGGTATTTCTATGACCCCTGAAAAATGCGTGTGCTATGTTTCCCCACGTCCAGCACACACAGAAAGAAGTGTTCTGGGGTTCTGAGTGTGGGGAGGTTCCTCCAACAGACAGCAGCACCTGGGTTTTAATAGAATCCCTTAGCTTGAATTCCCTAAGTGTTTTCCTAGGCCTAGCAGTAAGCGATGGTGGGGGATGGGCTCTAAAGCCAAGTATTAGCGAGTGCATCTCTGTGGGTAGTGGAGGGTTTTAAAATACTTCCCCAATCTTGGAACACCTGTGCCCCATAAAGATGCGTGGAATCTGTTTCCCCACATCCAGCACACACACGGAGACGTGCTCAGGTGTCCTGATTGTGGGGAGGCTCCTCCAAATTACAGCAGCGCCTGGGTTCTAATAGAATCCCTTAGCTTGTCTTCCTTGATGGCATGCCTAGGCTGGAGAGTGGGGGAAAGTGGGGGTTGGGCTCTAAACCAAGTATTAGCGAGAGCCTATCTATGGGATGAGGGTTTTTAACCTACAACACAAAACCATGGAATAAATGTGCCCCCTGAAAGATGCTTTGACTGTTTCCCTACATAAAGCACACACACGAAGATGTGTTCTGGTATTATGAGTGTGGGGAAGTTCCTCAAACTGACAGCAGCTCCTGGATTTTTTTAGTATCCCTTAGCTTCTGTTCCCAGAGTGTTCTTTTAGGCCAGGCCATGAGGGAAACCTGGGGGTTCGGCTTGGGGGCCAAGAAGCAGTGCGTGCCCCCTGATCCACTGAGGAAGTACTTAGAGGACTTCTCCCTAAACCTAACACCTTTTCCTCCATTCATCTAGGTGCAGTGGGGCTGCACATCTCTCCCACACCTAAGAATGTGTTCTGGAATTCTGAGTGCAGGGAAGTTCCTCCAACTGACAGCAGCGCCTGGGTTCTAATTGAATCCCTTTGCTTGTCTTCCCTGATGGAAAGCTTAGGCGGGAGTGCGGGGGAATGTGTGGTTTGGGCTCCGAAACAAAGTGTTCGCGATGACCTCTCTATGGTTTGTGGAGGTGTTTAAACTACATCCCTAACCTGGGAACACCTGTGCCCCCATAAATATCCGTGGAGTCTGTTTCCACACCTCCAGCACACACACGAACACTTGCACGGTTATCCTGAGGGTGGGCAGCCTCCTCCAACTGAGAGCAGGGCCTTGGTTCTTATAAAATCGCTTAACTTGTCTACCCAGTTTGGTTGCCTGATACGCAGTGCTGGAGAAAGGGTGGGTTGGGCTCTAAATCCAAGTATTTGCGAGTGTTTCTCCATGGGATTTGGAGGTTATTAACCAAAACCCCACAACATGTGAATACCTGTGCTCCTTGAAAAAAGCATGGACTCTCTATCCCCACCACCAGAACACACATGAAGAAGTTTTCTGCTATCCTGAGTGTGGGCTGGCAATTTTAGGTGACAGAAGCGGCTGGGTTCTAATAGAATCCCTTAGCTTGTAATCCTGAGTGTTTCCCTAGGACTGACTCTGAGAGAATCCTGGGGGTTGGGCTTTGAGGCCAAATACTAGCGAGTGTCCCCGATGGACTGTGGAAGTATTTAGATGAATTCTCCATAAAGGGAAACACCTGAGCACCCATTCATCTGCGTGGAGTGGGGCTTTAAATCTCCCCACCACATAAGGGTGGGTTCCAGTATCCTGAGGGTGGGCTAGTTCCTCCAACTGACATCAGCGTCCTGGTTTTAATAGAATCCCTTTGCTTGTCTTCCCTGATGGTTTGACTAGGCCAGTGTGTGGTTGAAAGTGGGATTTGGGCTCTAAACTAAGTATTAGCGTGTGCCTCTCCATGGGTAGTGGAGATGTTTTCACTAAAACCCACAACTTGGGAATTACTGTGACCCCTGAAAAATGCGTGTGTTCTGTTTCCCCACGTCCAGCACACACAGGAAGAAGTGTTCTGGGGTTCTGAGTGTGGGGAGGTTCCTCCAACAGACAGCAGCACCTGGGTTTTAATAGAATCCCTTAGCTTGACTTCCCTAAGTGTTTTCCTAGGCCTAGCAGTAAGCGATGGTGGGGGATGGGCTCTAAAGCCAAGTATTAGCGAGTGCATCTCTGTGGGTAGTGGAGGGTTTTAAACTACTTCCACAACCTTGGAACAGCTGTGCCCCATAAAGATGCGTGGAATCTGTAGCACACACACGGAGAAGTGCTCAGGTATCCTGATTGTGGGGAGGCTCCTCCAAATGACAGCAGCACCTGGGTTCTAATAGAATCCCTTAGCTTGTCTTCCCTGATGGCATGCCTAGGCTGGAGAGTGGGAGAAAGTGGGGGTTTGGCTGTAAACCAAGTATTAGCGAGAGCCTACCCATGGGATGTGGGTTTTTAACCTACAACCCACAACCATGGAATAAATGTGCCCCCTGAAAGATGCTTTGACTGTTTCCCTAAATCCAGCACACACGCGAAGAAGTTTTCTGGGATTATGAGTGTGGGGAGGTTCCTCAAACTGACAGCAGCACCTGGGTTCTATTAGTATCCCTTAGCTTCTGTTCCCTGAGTGTTCCTTTAGGCCAGGCCATGAGGGAAAGCTGGGGGTTGGGCTTGGAGACCAAGTAGCAGTGAGTGCCCCTGATCCACTGAGGAAGTACTTAGAGGACTTCTCCCTAATCGGAACACCTTTTCCTCCATTCATCTGGGTGCAGTGGGGCTGCACAACTCTCCCACTCCTTAGAATGTGTTCTGGAATTCTGAGTGCATGGAAGTTCCTCCAACTGACAGCAGCGCCTGGGTTCTAATTGAATCCCTTTGCTTGTCTTCCCTGATGGAAAGCCTAGGCGGGAGTGCGGGGGAAAGTGTGGTTTGGGCTCCGAAACCTAGTATTTGCGATGCCCTCTCTATGGTTTGTGGAGGTGTTTAAACTACATCCCGAACCTGGGAACACCTGTGCCCCCATAAAGATCCTTGGAGTCTGTTTCCACACCTCCAGCACACACACGAACACTTGCACAGTTTTCCTGAGAGTGGGCAGCCTCCTCCAACTGAGAGCAGGGCCTTGGTTCTTATAAAATCGCTTAACATGTCTAGCCTGTTTGGTTGCCTGATACGGAGTGCTGGGAAAAGGGTGGGTTGGGCTCTAATTCCAATTATTAGCGAGTGCTACTCCATGGGATTTGGAGTTGTTAACCAAAAACCAACCACATGGGAATACCTGTGCACCTTCAAAAAAGCGTGGACTCTGTAGCCCCACCACCAGAACACACATGAAGAAGTTTTCTAATATCCTGAGTGTGGGCTGGCAATTTCAGGTGACAGAAGCGGCTGGGTTCTAATAGAATTCCTTTGCTTGTAATCCTTGAGTGTTTCCATAGGACTGACTCTGAGAGAAACCTGGGGGTTGGTCTTTGAGGCCAAATAGAAGCTATTGTCCCCGATGGACTGAGGAAGTATTTAGATGAATTCTCCATAAAGGGAAACACCTGAGCACCCATTCATCTGTGTGGAGTGGGGCTTCAAATCTCCCCACCACACAAGGTTGGGTTCCAGAATCCTGAGGGTGGGGTAGTTCCTCCAACTGACATCAGCGTCCTGGTTTTAATAGAATCCATTTGCTTGTCTTCCCTGATGGTTTGACTAGACCAGTGTGTGGTTGAAAGTGGGATTTGGGATCTAAAAGTAATTATTAGCGTGTGCCTCTCCATGGGTAGTGGAGATGTTTAAACTAATACCCACAACTTGGAAATTACTGTGACACCTGAAAAATGCGTGTGCTCTTTCCCAACGTCCAGCACACACAAGAAGAAGTGTTCTGGGGTTCTGAGTGTGGGGAGGTTCCTCCAAAAGACAGCAGCACCTGGGTTTTAATAGAATCCCTTAGCTTGACTTCCCTAAGTGTTTTCCTAGGCCTAGCAGTAAGCGATGGTGGGGGATGGGCTCTAAAGCCAAGTATTAGCGAGTGCATCTCTGTGGGTAGTGGAGGGTTTTAAACTACTTCTCCAACTTTGGAACAGCTGTGCCCCATAAAGATGCGTGGAATCTCTTTCCCCACCTCCAACACACACACGGAGACGTGCTCAGGTATCCTGATTGTGGGGAGGCTCCTCCAAATGACAGCAGCGCCTGGGTTCTAAAAGAATCCCTTGCTTGTCTTCCCTGATGGCATGCCTAGGCTGGAGAGTGGGGGAAAGTGGGGGTTGGGCTCTAAACCAAGTATTAGCGAGAGCCTATCCATGGGATGTGGGTTTTTAACCTACAACCCACAACAATGGAAAAAATGTGCCCCCTGAAATATGCGTTGACTTTTTCCCTAAATCCAGCACACACGCGAAGGAGTGTTCTGGTATTATGAGTGTGGGGAGGTTCCTCAAACTGACAGCAGCACCTGGATTCTATTAGTATCCCTTAGCTTCTGTTCCCTGAGTGTTCCTTTAGGCCAGGCCATGAGGGAAAGATGTTGGTTGGGCTTGGAGGACAAGTAGCAGTGAGTGCCCCCTGATCCACTGAGGAAGTACTTAGAGGACTTCTCCCTAAACGGAACACCTTTTCCTCCATTCATCTGGGTGCAGTGGGGCTGCACAACTCTCCCACACCTAAGAATGTGTTCTGGAATTCTGAGTGCAGGGAAGTTCCTCCAACTGACAGCAGCGCCTGGGTTCTAATTGAATCCCTTTGCTTGTCTTCCCTGATGGAAAGCCTAGGCGGGAGTGCGGGGGAAAGTGTGGTTTGGGCTCCGAAACCAAGTATTTGCGATGACCTCTCTATGGTTTGTGGAGGTTTTTAAACTATATCCTTAACCTGGGAACACCTGTGCCCCCATAAAGATCCGTGGAGTCTGTTTCCACACCTCCAGCACACACACGAACACTTGCACACTTATCCTGAGAGTGGGCAGCCTCCTCCAACTGAGAGCAGGGCCTTGGTTCTTATAAAATCGCTTAACTTGTCTACCCTGTTTGGTTGCCTGATACGGAGTGCTGGGGAAAGGGTGGGTTGGGCTCCAAATCCAAGTATTAGCGAGTGCTTCTCCATGGGATTTGGAGGTTATTAACCAAAACCCCACAACATGGGAATACCTGTGCTCCTTGAAAATAGCATGGACTCTGTATCCCCACCACCAGAACACACATGAAGAAGTTTTCTGCTATCCTGAGTGTGGGCTGGCAATTTCAGGTGACAGAAGCGGCTGGGTTCTAATAGAATCCCTTTGCTTGTAATCCTTGAGTGTTTCCCTAGGACTGACTCTGAGAGAAACCTGGGGGTTGGGCTTTGAGGCCAAATAGTAGCGAGTGTCCCTGATGGACCGAGGAAGTATTTAGATGATTTCTCCATAAAGGGAAACACCTGAGCACCCATTCATCTGCGTGGATTGGGGCTTCAAATCTCACCACCACACAAGGTTGAGTTCCAGTATCCTGAGGGTTGGGTAGTTCCTCCAACTGACATCAGTGTCATGGTTTTAATAGAATCCCTTTGCTTGTCTTCCCTGATGGTTTGCCTAGGCCAGTGTGTGGTTGAAAGTGAGATTTGGTATCTAAAACTAAGTATTAGCGTGTGCCTCTCCATGGGTAGTTGAGATGTTTAAACTACAACCCACAACTTGGGAATTACTGTGACCCCTGAAAAATGAGTGTGCTCTGTTTCCCCACGTCCAGCAAACACAGGAAGAAGTGTTCTGGGGTTCTGAGTGTGGGGAGGTTCCTCCAACAGACAGCAGCACCTGGGTTTTAATTGAATTCCTTAGCTTGACTTCCCTATGTGTTTCCCTAGGCCTAGCAGTAAGCGATGGTGGGGGATGGGCTCTAAAGCCAAGTATTAGCGAGTGCATCTCTGTGGGTAGTGGAGGGTTTTAAACTACTTCTCCATCCTTGGAACAGCTGTGCCCCATAAAGATGCATGGAATCTGTTTCCCCACCTCCAGCACACACACGGAGACGTGCTCAGGTATCCTGATTGTGGGGAGTCCCCTCCAAATGACAGCAGCGCCTGGGTTCCAATAGAATCCCTTAGCTTGTCTTCCCTGAAGGCATGCCTAGGCTGGAGAGTGGGGGAAAGTGGGGGTTGGGCTCTAAACCAAGTATTAGCGAGAGCCTATCCATGGGATGTGGGTTTTTAACCTACAACCCACAACCATGGAATAAATGTGCCCCCTGAACGATGCTTTGACTGTTTCCCTACATCCAGCACACCCGGGAAGAAGTATTCTGGTATTCTGAGTGTGGGGAGGTTCCTCAAACTGACAGCAGCACCTGGGTTCTATTAGTATCCCTTAGCTTCTGTTCCCTGAGTGTTACTTTATGCCAGGCCATGAGGGAAAGCTGGGGGTTGGGCTTGGAGGTCAAGTAGCAGTGAGTGCCCCCTGATCCACTGAGGAAGTACTTAGAGGATTTCTCCCTAAACGGAACACATTTTCCTCCATTCATCTGGGTGCAGTGGGGCTGCACATCTCTCCCACACCTAAGAATGTGTTCTGGAATTCTGAGTGCAGGGAAGTTCCTCCAACTGACAGCAGCGCCTGGGTTCTTATTGAATCCCTTTGCTTGTCTTCCCTGATGGAAAGCCTAGGCGGGAGTGCGGGGGAAAGTGTGGTTTGGGCTCCGAAACCAAGTATTTGCGATGACCTCTCTATGGTTTGTGGAGGTGTTTAAAAAACATCCCTAACGTGGGAACACCTGTGCCCCCATAAAGATCCGTGGAGTCTGTTTCCACACCTCCAGCACACACACGAACACTTGCACAGTTATCCTGAGAGTGGGCAGCCTCCTCCAACTGAGAGCAGGGACTTGGTTCTTATAAAATCGCTTAACTTGTCTACCCTGTTTGGTTGCCTGATACGGAGTGCTGGAGAAAGGGTGGGTTGGGCTCTAAATCCAAGTATTAGCGAGTGCTTCTCCATGGGATTTGGAGGTTATTAACCAAAACCCCACAACATGGGAATACCTGTGCTCCTTGAAAAATGCATGGACTCTGTATCCCCACCACCAGAACACACATGAAGAAGTTTTCTGCTATCCTGAGTGTGGGCTGGCAATTTCAGGTGACAGAAGCGGCTGGATTCTAATAGAATCCCTTTGCTTGTAATCCCTGAGTGTTTCCCTAGGACTGACTCTGAGAGAAACCTGGGGGTTGGGCTTTGAGGCCAAATAGAAGCTATTGTCCCCGATGGACTGAGGAAGTATTTAGATGAATTCTCCATAAAGGGAAACACCTGAGCACCCATTCATCTGCGTGGAGTGGGGCTTCAAATCTCCCCACCACACAAGGTTGGATTCTAGAATCCTGAGGGTGGGGTAATTCCTCCAACTGACATCAGCGTCCTGGTTTTAATAGAATCCATTTGCTTGTCTTCCCTGATGGTTTGACTAGGCCAGTGTGTGGTTGAAGTGGGATTTGGGATCTAAAACTAAGTATTAGCGTGTGCCTCTCCATGGGTAGTGGAGAAGTTTAAACTACAACCCACAACTTGGGTATTTCTATGACCCCTGAAAAATGCGTGTGCTATGTTTCCCCACGTCCAGCACACACAGAAAGAAGTGTTCTGGGGTTCTGAGTGTGGGGAGGTTCCTCCAACAGACAGCAGCACCTGGGTTTTAATAGAATCCCTTAGCTTGACTTCCCTAAGTGTTTTCCTAGGCCTAGCAGTAAGCGATGGTGGGGGATGGGCTCTAAAGCCAAGTATTAGCGAGTGCATCTCTGTGGGTAGTGGAGGGTTTTAAAATACTTCCCCAATCTTGGAACACCTGTGCCCCATAAAGATGCGTGGAATCTGTTTCCCCATATCCAGCACACACACGGAGACGTGCTCAGGTATCCTGATTGTGGGGAGGCTCCTCCAAATTACAGCAGCGCCTGGGTTCTTGAAGAATCCCTTAGCTTGTCTTCCTTGATGGCATGCCTAGGCTGGAGAGTGGGGGAAAGTGGGGGTTGGGCTCTAAACCAAGTATTAGCGAGAGCCTATCTATGGGATGAGGGTTTTTAACCTACAACACAAAACCATGGAATAAATGTGCCCCCTGAAAGATGCTTTGACTGTTTCCCTACATAAAGCACACACACGAAGATGTGTTCTGGTATTATGAGTGTGGGGAAGTTCCTCAAACTGACAGCAGCTCCTGGATTTTTTTAGTATCCCTTAGCTTCTGTTCCCAGAGTGTTCTTTTAGGCCAGGCCATGAGGGAAACCTGGGGGTTCGGCTTGGGGGCCAAGAAGCAGTGCGTGCCCCCTGATCCACTGAGGAAGTACTTAGAGGACTTCTCCCTAAACCTAACACCTTTTCCTCCATTCATCTAGGTGCAGTGGGGCTGCACATCTCTCCCACACCTAAGAATGTGTTCTGGAATTCTGAGTGCAGGGAAGTTCCTCCAACTGACAGCAGCGCCTGGGTTCTAATTGAATCCCTTTGCTTGTCTTCCCTGATGGAAAGCTTAGGCGGGAGTGCGGGGGAATGTGTGGTTTGGGCTCCGAAACCAAGTGTTCGCGATGACCTCTCTATGGTTTGTGGAGGTGTTTAAACTACATCCCTAACCTGGGAACACCTGTGCCCCCATAAATATCCGTGGAGTCTGTTTCCACACCTCCAGCACACACACGAACACTTGCACGGTTATCCTGAGGGTGGGCAGCCTCCTCCAACTGAGAGCAGGTACTTGGTTCTTATAAAATCGCTTAACTTGTCTACCCTGTTTGGTTGCCTGATACGGAGTGCTGGAGAAAGGGTGGGTTGGGCTCTAAATCCAAGTATTTGCGAGTGTTTCTCCATGGGATTTGGAGGTTATTAACCAAAACCCCACAACATGGGAATACCTGTGCTCCTTGAAAAAAGAATGGACTCCGTATCCCCACCACCAGAACACACATAAAGGAGTCTTCTGCTATCCTGAGTGTGGGCTGACAATTTTAGGTGACAGAAGCGGCTGGGTTCTAATAGAATCCCTTAGCTTGTAATCCTGAGTGTTTCCCTAGGACTGACTCTGAGAGAAACCTGGGGGATGAGGTTTGAGGCCAAAAATAGCGAGTGTCCCCGATGGACTGAGGAAGTATTTAGATGAATTCTCCATAAAGGGAAACACCTGAGCACCCATTCATCTGCATGGAGTGGGGCTTCAAATCTCCCCACCACACAATGTTGGGTTCCAGTATCCTGAGGGTGGGGTAGTTTCTCCAACTGACATCAGCGTCTTGGTTTTAATAGAATCCCTTTGCTTCTCTTCCCTGATGGTTTGCCTAGGCGAGTGTGTGGTTGAAAGTGGGATTTGGGATCTAAAACTAAGTATTAGCGTGTGCCTCTCCATGGGTAGTGGAGATGTTTAAACTACAACCCACAACTTGGGAATTACTGTGACCCCTGAAAAATGCGTATGCTATGTTTCCCCACGTCCAGCACACACAGGAAGAATTGTTCTGGTTTTCTGAGTTGGGGAGGTTCCTCCAACAGACAGCAGCACCTGGGTTTTAATAGAATCCCTTAGCTTGACTTCCCTAAGTGTTTTCCTATGCCTAGCAGTAAGCGATGGTGGGGGATGGGCTCTAAAGCCAAGTATTAGCGAGTGCATCTCTGTGAGTAGTGGAGGGTTTTAAACAACTTCCCCAACCTTGGAACAGCTGTGCCCCATAAAGATGCGTGGAATCTGTAGCACACACACGGAGAATTGCTCAGGTATCCTGATTGTGGGGAGGCTCCTCCAAATGACAGCAGCGCCTGGGTTCTAATAGAATCCCTTACGTTGTCTTCCCTGATGGCATGCCTAGGCTGGAGTGTGAGGGTAAGTGGGGTTGGGCTCTAAACCAAGTATTAGCGAGAGCCTACCCATGGGGTGTGGGTATTTAACCTACAACCCACAACCATGGAATAAATGTGCCCCCTGAAAGATGCTTTGACTGTTTCCCTAAATCCAGCACACACGCTAAGAATTGTTCTGGTATTCTGAGTGTGGGGAGGTTCCTGAAACTGACAGCAGCACCTGGGTTCTATTAGTATCCCTTAGCTTCTGTTCCCTGAGTGTTCTTTTAGGCCAGGCCATGAGGGAAAGCTGGGGGTTGGGCTTGAAGGCCAAGTAGCAGTGAGTGCCCCCTTATCCACTGAGGAAGTACTTAGAGGACTTCTCCCTAACCGGAAAACCTTTTCCTCCATTCATCTGGGTGCAGTGGGGCTGCACATCTCTCCCACACCTAAGAATGTGTTCTGGAATTCTGAGTGCAGGGAAGTTCCTCCAACTGACAGCAGCGCCTGGGTTCTAATTGAATCCCTTTGCTTGTCTTCCCTGATGGAAAGCCTAGGGGGGAGTGCGGGGGAAAGTGTGGTTTGGGCTCTAAAACCAAGTGTTTGCGATGACCTCTCTATGGTTTGTGGAGGTGTTTAAATTACATCCCTAACCTGGGAACACCTGTGCCCCCATAAATATCCGTGGAGTCTGTTTCCACAACTCCAGCACACACACGAACACTTGCACGGTTATCCTGAGGGTGGGCAGCCTCCTCCAACTGAGAGCAGGGCCTTGGTTCTTATAAAATCGCTTAACTTGTCTACCCAGTTTGGTTGCCTGATACGCAGTGCTGGAGAAAGGGTGGGTTGGGCTCTAAATCCAAGTATTTGCGAGTGTTTCTCCATGGGATTTGGAGGTTATTAACCAAAACCCCACAACATTTGAATACCTGTGCTCCTTGAAAAAAGCATGGACTCTCTATCCCCACCACCAGAACACACATGAAGAAGTTTTCTGCTATCCTGAGTGTGGGCTGGCAATTTTAGGTGACAGAAGCGGCTGGGTTCTAATAGAATCCCTTAGCTTGTAATCCTGAGTGTTTCCCTAGGACTGACTCTGAGAGAATCCTGGGGGTTGGGCTTTGAGGCCAAATACTAGCGAGTGTCCCCGATGGACTGAGGAAGTATTTAGATGAATTCTCCATAAAGGGAAACACCTGAGCACCCATTCATCTGCGTGGAGTGGGGCTTTAAATCTCCCCACCACATAAGGGTGGGTTCCAGTATCCTGAGGGTGGGCTAGTTCCTCCAACTGACATCAGCGTCCTGGTTTTAATAGAATCCCTTTGCTTGTCTTCCCTGATGGTTTGACTAGGCCAGTGTGTGGTTGAAAGTGGGATTTGGGCTCTAAACTAAGTATTAGCGTGTGCCTCTCCATGGGTAGTGGAGATGTTTTCACTAAAACCCACAACTTGGGAATTACTGTGACCCCTGAAAAATGCGTGTGTTCTGTTTCCCCACGTCCAGCACACACAGGAAGAAGTGTTCTGGGGTTCTGAGTGTGGGGAGGTTCCTCCAACAGACAGCAGCACCTGGGTTTTAATAGAATCCCTTAGCTTGACTTCCCTAAGTGTTTTCCTAGGCCTAGCAGTAAGCGATGGTGGGGGATGGGCTCTAAACCAAGTATTAGCGAGTGCATCTCTGTGGGTAGTGGAGGGTTTTAAACTACTTCCACAACCTTGGAACAGCTGTGCCCCATAAAGATGCGTGGAATTTGTAGCACACACACGGAGAAGTGCTCAGGTATCCTGATTGTGGGGAGGCTCCTCCAAATGACAGCAGCACCTGGGTTCTAATAGAATCCCTTAGCTTGTCTTCCCTGATGGCATGCCTAGGCTGGAGAGTGGGAGAAAGTGGGGGTTTGGCTGTAAACCAAGTATTAGCGAGAGCCTACCCATGGGATGTGGGTTTTTAACCTACAACCCACAACCATGGAATAAATGTGCCCCCTGAAAAATGCTTTGACTGTTTCCCTAAATCCAGCACACACGCGAAGAAGTGTTCTGGTATTCTGAGTGTGGGGAGGTTCCTCAAACTGACAGCAGCACCTGGGTTCTATTAGTATCCCTTAGCTTCTGTTCCCTGAGTGTTCCTTTAGGCCAGGCCATGAGGGAAAGCTGGGGGTTGGGCTTGGAGGCCAAGTAGCAGTGAGTGACCCTGATCCACTGAGGAAGTACTTAGAGGACTTCTCCCTAATCGGAACACCTTTTCCTCCATTCATCTGGGTGCAGTGGGGCTGCACATCTCTCCCACACCTAAGAATGTGTTCTGGAATTCTGAGTGCATGGAAGTTCCTCCAACTGACAGCAGCGCCTGGGTTCTAATTGAATCCCTTTGCTTGTCTTCCCTGATGGAAAGCCTAGGCGGGAGTGCGGGGGAAAGTGTGGTTTGGGCTCCGAAACCAAGTATTTGCGATGCCCTCTCTATGGATTGTGGAGGTGTTTAAACTACATCCCGAACCTGGGAACACCTGTGCCCCCATAAAGATCCTTGGAGTCTGTTTCCACACCTCCAGCACACACACGAACACTTGCACAGTTTTCCTGAGAGTGGGCAGCCTCCTCCAACTGAGAGCAGGGCCTTGGTTCTTATAAAATCGCTTAACATGTCTAGCCTGTTTGGTTGCCTGATACGGAGTGCTGGGAAAAGGGTGGGTTGGGCTCTAATTCCAAGTATTAGCGAGTGCTACTCCATGGGATTTTTGAGTTGTTAACCAAAAACCAACCACATGGGAATACCTGTGCACCTTCAAAAAAGCGTGGACTCTGTAGCCCCACCACCAGAACACACATGAAGAAGTTTTCTACTATCCTGAGTGTGGGCTGGCAATTTCAGGTGACAGAAGCGGCTGGGTTCTAATAGAATTCCTTTGCTTGTAATCCTTGAGTGTTTCCATAGGACTGACTCTGAGAGAAACCTGGGGGTTGGTCTTTGAGGCCAAATAGAAGCTATTGTCCCCGATGGACTGAGGAAGTATTTAGATGAATTCTCCATAAAGGGAAACACCTGAGCACCCATTCATCTGTGTGGAGTGGGGCTTCAAATCTCCCCACCACACAAGGTTGGGTTCCAGAATCCTGAGGGTGGGGTAGTTCCTCCAACTGACATCAGCGTCCTGGTTTTAATAGAATCCATTTGCTTGTCTTCCCTGATGGTTTGACTAGACCAGTGTGTGGTTGAAAGTGGGATTTGGGATCTAAAAGTAATTATTAGCGTGTGCCTCTCCATGGGTAGTGGAGATGTTTAAACTAATACCCACAACTTGGAAATTACTGTGACACCTGAAAAATGCGTGTGCTCTTTCCCAACGTCCAGCACACACAAGAAGAAGTGTTCTGGGGTTCTGAGTGTGGGGAGGTTCCTCCAAAAGACAGCAGCACCTGGGTTTTAATAGAATCCCTTAGCTTGACTTTCCTAAGTGTTTTCCTAGGCCTAGCAGTAAGCGATGGTGGGGGATGGGCTCTAAAGCCAAGTATTAGCGAGTGCATCTCTGTGGGTAGTGGAGGGTTTTAAACTACTTCTCCAACTTTGGAACAGCTGTGCCCCATAAAGATGCGTGGAATCTCTTTCCCCACCTCCAGCACACACACGGAGACGTGCTCAGGTATCCTGATTGTGGGGAGGCTCCTCCAAATGACAGCAGCGCCTGGGTTCTAAAAGAATCCCTTGCTTGTCTTCCCTGATGGCATGCCTAGGCTGGAGAGTGGGGGAAAGTGGGGGTTGGGCTCTAAACCAAGTATTAGCGAGAGCCTATCCATGGGATGTGGGTTTTTAACCTACAACCCACAACAATGGAAAAAATGTGCCCCCTGAAATATGCGTTGACTTTTTCCCTAAATCCAGCACACACGCGAAGAAGTGTTCTGGTATTATGAGTGTGGGGAGGTTCCTCAAACTGACAGCAGCACCTGGATTCTATTAGTATCCCTTAGCTTCTGTTCCCTGAGTGTTCCTTTAGGCCAGGCCATGAGGGAAAGATGTTGGTTGGGCTTGGAGGACAAGTAGCAGTGAGTGCCCCCTGATCCACTGAGGAAGTACTTAGAGGACTTCTCCCTAAACGGAACACCTTTTCCTCCATTCATCTGGGTGCAGTGGGGCTGCACAACTCTCCCACACCTAAGAATGTGTTCTGGAATTCTGAGTGCAGGGAAGTTCCTCCAACTGACAGCAGCGCCTGGGTTCTAATTGAATCCCTTTGCTTGTCTTCCCTGATGGAAAGCCTAGGCGGGAGTGCGGGGGAAAGTGTGGTTTGGGCTCCGAAACCAAGTATTTGCGATGACCTCTCTATGGTTTGTGGAGGTTTTTAAACTATATCCTTAACCTGGGAACACCTGTGCCCCCATAAAGATCCGTGGAGTCTGTTTCCACACCTCCAGCACACACACGAACACTTGCACAGTTATCCTGAGAGTGGGCAGCCTCCTCCAACTGAGAGCAGGGCCTTGGTTCTTATAAAATCGCTTAACTTGTCTACCCTGTTTTGTTGCCTGATACGGAGTGCTGGGGAAAGGGTGGGTTGGGCTCTAAATCCAAGTATTAGCGAGTGCTTCTCCATGGGATTTGGAGGTTATTAACCAAAACCCCACAACATGGGAATACCTGTGCTCCTTAAAAATAGCATGGACTCTGTATCCCCACCACCAGAACACACATGAAGAAGTTTTCTGCTATCCTGAGTGTGGGCTGGCAATTTCAGGTGACAGAAGCGGCTGGGTTCTAATAGAATCCCTTTGCTTGTAATCCTTGAGTGTTTCCCTAGGACTGACTCTGAGAGAAACCTGGGGGTTGGGCTTTGAGGCCAAATACAAGCGAGTGTCCCTGATGGACCGAGGAAGTATTTAGATGATTTCTCCATAAAGGGAAACACCTGAGCACCCATTCATCTGCGTGGATTGGGGCTTCAAATCTCACCACCACACAAGGTTGAGTTCCAGTATCCTGAGGGTTGGGTAGTTCCTCCAACTGGCATCAGTGTCATGGTTTTAATAGAATCCCTTTGCTTGTCTTCCCTGATGGTTTGCCTAGGCCAGTGTGTGGTTGAAAGTGAGATTTGGTATCTAAAACTAAGTATTAGCGTGTGCCTCTCCATGGGTAGTGGAGATGTTTAAACTACAACCCACAACTTGGGAATTACTGTGACCCCTGAAAAATGAGTGTGCTCTGTTTTCCCACGTCCAGCAAACACAGGAAGAAGTGTTCTGGGGTTCTGAGTGTGGGGAGGTTCCTCCAACAGACAGCAGCACCTGGGTTTTAATTGAATTCCTTAGCTTGACTTCCCTATGTGTTTCCCTAGGCCTAGCAGTAAGCGATGGTGGGGGATGGGCTCTAAAGCCAAGTATTAGCGAGTGCATCTCTGTGGGTAGTGGAGGGTTTTAAACTACTTCTCCAACCTTGGAACAGCTGTGCCCCATAAAGATGCATGGAATCTGTTTCCCCACCTCCAGCACACACACGGAGACGTGCTCAGGTATCCTGATTGTGGGGAGTCCCCTCCAAATGACAGCAGCGCCTGGGTTCCAATAGAATCCCTTAGCTTGTCTTCCCTGAAGGCATGCCTAGGCTGGAGAGTGGGGGAAAGTGGGGGTTGGGCTCTAAACCAAGTATTAGCGAGAGCCTATCCATGGGATGTGGGTTTTTAACCTACAACCCACAACCATGGAATAAATGTGCCCCCTGAACGATGCTTTGACTGTTTCCCTACATCCAGCACACCCGGGAAGAAGTATTCTGGTATTCTGAGTGTGGGGAGGTTCCTCAAACTGACAGAAGCACCTGGGTTCTATTATTATCCCTTAGCTTCTGTTCCCTGAGTGTTACTTTATGCCAGGCCATGAGGGAAAGCTGGGGGTTGGGCTTGGAGGTCAAGTAGCAGTGAGTGCCCCCTGATCCACTGAGGAAGTACTTAGAGGATTTCTCCCTAAACGGAACACATTTTCCTCCATTCATCTGGGTGCAGTGGGGCTGCACATCTCTCCCACAACTAAGAATGTGTTCTGGAATTCTGAGTGCAGGGAAGTTCCTCCAACTGACAGCAGCGCCTGGGTTCTTATTGAATACCTTTGCTTGTCTTCCCTGATGGAAAGCCTAGGCGGGAGTGCGGGGGAAAGTGTGGTTTGGGCTCCGAAACCAAGTATTTGCGATGACCTCTCTATGGTTTGTGGAGGTGTTTAAAAAACATCCCTAACGTGGGAACACCTGTGCCCCCATAAAGATCCGTGGAGTCTGTTTCCAAACCTCCAGCACACACACGAACACTTGCACAGTTATCCTGAGAGTGGGCAGCCTCCTCCAACTGAGAGCAGGGACTTGGTTCTTATAAAATCGCTTAACTTGTCTACCCTGTTTGGTTGCCTGATACGGAGTGCTGGAGAAAGGGTGGGTTGGGCTCTAAATCCAAGTATTAGCGAGTGCTTCTCCATGGGATTTGGAGGTTATTAACCAAAACCCCACAACATGGGAATACCTGTGCTCCTTGAAAAATGCATGGACTCTGTATCACCACCACCAGAACACACATGAAGAAGTTTTCTGCTATCCTGAGTGTGGGCTGGCAATTTCAGGTGACAGAAGCGGCTGGATTCTAATAGAATCCCTTTGCTTGTAATCCCTGAGTGTTTCCCTAGGACTGACTCTGAGAGAAACCTGGGGGTTGGGCTTTGAGGCCAAATAGAAGCTATTGTCCCCGATGGACTGAGGAAGTATTTAGATGAATTCTCCATAAAGGGAAACACCTGAGCACCCATTCATCTGCGTGGAGTGGGGCTTCAAATCTCCCCACCACACAAGGTTGGATTCTAGAATCCTGAGGGTGGGGTAATTCCTCCAACTGACATCAGCGTCCTGGTTTTAATAGAATCCATTTGCTTGCCTTCCCTGATGGTTTGACTAGGCCAGTGTGTGGTTGAAGTGGGATTTGGGATCTAAAACTAAGTATTAGCGTGTGCCTCTCCATGGGTAGTGGAGAAGTTTAAACTACAACCCACAACTTGGGTATTTCTATGACCCCTGAAAAATGCGTGTGCTATGTTTCCCCACATTCAGCACACACATTAAGAAATTTTCTGGGGTTCTGAGTGTGGGGAGGTTCCTCCAACAGACAGCAGCACCTGGGTTTTAATAGAATCCCTTAGCTTGACTTCCCTAAGTGTTTTCCTAGGCCTAGCAGAAAGCGATGGTGGGGGATGGGCTCTAAAGCCAAGTATTAGCGAGTGCATCTCTGTGGGTAGTGGAGGGTTTTAAACTACTTCCCCAACCTTGGAACACCTGTGCCCCATAAAGATGCGTGGAATCTGTTTCCCCACCTCCAGCACACACACGGAGACGTACTCAGGTATCCTGATTGTGGGGAGGCTCCTCCAAATTACAGCAGCGCCTGGGTTCTAATAGAATCCCTTAGCTTGCCTTCCCTGATGGCATGCTTAGGCTGGAGAGTGGGGGATAGTGGGGGTTGGGCTCTAAACCAAGTATTAGCGAGAGCCTATCCATGGGATGTGGGTTTTTAACCTACAACCCACAACCATGGAATAAATGTGCCCCCTGAAAAATGCTTTGACTCTTTCCCTACATCCAGCACACACGCGAAGATGTGTTCTGGTATTCTGAGTGTGGGGATGTTCCTCAAACTGACAGCAGCACCTGGGTTCTATTAGTATCCATTAGCTTCTGTTCCCTGAGTGTTCCTTTAGGCCAGGCCATGCGGGAAAGCTGGGGGTTGGGCTTGGAAGCCAAGTAGCAGTGAGTGCCCCCTGATTCACTGAGGAAGTACTGAGAGGACTTCTCCCTAAACGGAACACCTTTTCCTCCAATCATCTGGGTGCAGTGGGGCTGCACTTCTCTCCCACACCTAAGAATGTGTTCTGGAATTCTGAGTGCAGGGAAGTTCCTCCAACTGACAGCAGCGCCTGGGTTCTAATTGAATCCCTTTGCTTGTCTTCCCTGATGGAAAGCCTAGGCGGGAGTGCGGGGGAAAGTGTGGTTTGGGCTCCAAAATCAAGTATTTGCGATGACCTCTCTATGGTTTGTGGAGGTGTTTAAACTACTTCTCTAACCTGGGAACACCTGTGCCCCCATAAAGATCCGTGGAGTCTGTTTCCACACCTCCAGCACACACACGAACACTTGCACAGTTATCCTGAGAGTGGGCAGCCTCCTCCAACTGAGAGCAGGGCCTTGGTTCTTATAAAATCGCTTAACTTGTCTACCCTGTTTGGTTGCCTGATACGGAGTGCTGGGGAAAGGGTGGGTTGGGCTTGAAATCAAAGTATTAGCGAGTGTTTCCCCATGGGATTTGGAGGTTATTAACCAAAAAACCACAACTTGGGAATACCTGTGCTTTTTGAAAATTGCGTGGACTCTGTATCCCCACCACCAGAACACACATGAAGAAGTTTTCTGCTCTCCTGGGGGTGGGCTGGCAATTTCAGGTGACAGAAGCGGCTGGGTTCTAATAGAATCCCTTAGCTTGTAATCCCTGAGTGTTTCCCTAGGACTGAATCTGAGAGAAACCTGTGCGTTGGACTTTGAGGCCATATAGTAGCGAGTGTCCCCGATGGAATGAGGAAGTATTTAGATGAATTCTCCATAAAGGGAAACACCTGAGCACCCATTCATCTGCGTGGAGTGGGGCTTCAAATCTCCTCACCACACAAGGTTGAGTTCCAGTATCCTGAGGGTGGGGTAGTTCCTCCAACTGAATTCTGCCTCTTGGTTTTAATAGAATCCCTTTGCTTGTCTTCCCTGATGGTTTGCCTAGGCCAGTGTGTGGTTGAAAGTGGGATTTTGGATCAAAAAGTAAGTATTAACGTGTGCCTCTCCAAGGGTAGTGGAGATATTTAAACTACAACCCACAACTTGGGAATTTCTGTGACCCCTGAAAAATGCGTGTGCTTTTTCCCCACGTCCAGCACACACAGGAAGAAGTGTTCTGGGGTTCTGAGTGTGGGGAGGTTCCTCCAACAGACAGCAGCACCTGGGTTTTAATAGAATCCCTTAGCTTGACTTCCCTAAGTGTTTTCCTAGGCCTAGCAGTAAGCGATGGTGGGGGATGGGCTCTAAAGCCAAGTATTAGCGAGTGCATCTCTGTGGGTAGTGGAGGGTTTTAAACTACTTCCCCAACCTTGGAAGAACTGTGCCCCATAAAGATGCGTGGAATCTGTTTCCCCACCTCCAGCACACACACGGAGACATGCTCAGGTATCCTGATTGTGGGGAGGCTCCTCCAAATGATAGCAGCGCCTGGGTTCTAAAAGAATCCCTTAGCTTGTCTTCCCTGATGGTTTGCCTAGGCCAGTGTGTGGTTGAAACTGGGATTTCGGATCCAAAACTAAGTATTAGCGTGTGCATCTCCATGGGTAGTGGAGATGTTTAAACTACAACCCAAAACTTTGGAATTACTGTGACCCCTGAAAAATGCGTGTGCTCTTTCCCCACGTCCAGCACACACAGGATGAAGTGTTCTGGGTTTCTGAGTGTGGGGAGGTTCCTCCAACAGACAGCAGCACCTGGGTTTTAATAGAATCCCTTAGCTTTTAATCCCTGAGTTTTTCCCTAGGACTGATTCTGAGAGTTACCTGTGGGTTGGGCTTTGAGGCCAAATAGTAGCGAGTGTCCCAGATGGTCTGAGGATGTATTTAGATGAATTCTCCATAAAGGGAAACACCTGAGCACCCATTCATCTGCGTGGAGTGGGGCTTCAAATCTCCCCACCACACAAGGTTGGGTTCCAGTATCCTGAGGGTGGGGTAGTTCCTCCAACTGACATCAGCGTCTTGGTTTTAATAGAATCCTTTGCTTTTCTTCCCTGATGGTTTGCCTAGGCCAGTGTGTGGTTGAAAGTGGGATTTGGGATCTAAAACTAAGTATTAGCGTGTGCCTCTCCATGGGTAGTGGAGATGTTAAAACTACAACCCACAACTTAGGAATTACTATGACCCCTGAAAAATGCGTGTGCGATGTTTCCCCACGTCCAGCACACACAGGAAGAAGTGTTCTGGTGTTCTGAGTGTGGGGAGGTTCCTCCAACAGACAGCAGCACCTGGGTTTTAATAGAATCCCTTAGGTTGACTTCCCTAAGTGTTTTCCTAGGCCTAACAGTAAGCGATGGTGAGGGATGGGCTCTACAGCCAAGTATTAGCGAGTTAATCTCTGTGGGTAGTGGAGGGTTTTAAACTACTTCCCCAAACTTGGAACACCTGTGCCCCATAAAGTTGCGTGGAATCTTTTTCCTAACCTCCAGCACACACACGGAGACGTGCTCAGGTATCCTGATAATGTGGAGGCTCCTCTAAATGACTGCAGCACCTGGGTTCTAATAGAATACCTTAGCTTGACTTCCCTGATGGCATGCCTAGGCTGAAGTGTGGGGGAAAGTGGGGGTTGGGCTCTAAACCAAGTTTTAGCGAGAGCCTATCCTTGGGATGTGGGTTTTTAACGTACAACCCACAACCATGGAATAAATGTGCCCCCTGAATGATGCTTTGACTGTTTCCCTACATCCAGCACACACGCGAAGAAGTGTTCTGGTATTCTGAGTTTGGGGAGGTTCCTCAAACTGACAGCAGCACCTGGGTTCTATTCGTATCCCTTAGCTTCTGTTCCCTGATTGTTCCTTTAGGTCAGGCCATGAGGGAAAGCTGGGGGTTGGGCTTGGAGGCCAAGTAGCAGTGAGTGCCCCCTGATCCACTGAGGAATTACTTAGAGGACTTCTCCCTAAACGGAACAAGTTTTCCTCCATTCATCTGGGAGCAGTGGGGCTGCACATCTCTCCCACACCTAAGAATGTGTTCTGGAATTCTGAGTGCAGGGAAGTTCCTCCAACTGACAGCAGCGCCTGGGTTCTAATTGAATCCCTTTGCTTGTCTTCCATGATGGAAAGCCTAGGCGGGAGTGCGGGGGAAAGTGTGGTTTGGGCTCTGAATCCAAGTGTTTGCAATGACCTCTCTATGTTTTGTGGAGGTGTTTAAACTACATCCCTAACCTGGGAACACCTGTGCCCCCACAAAGATCCGTGGAGTCTGTTTCCACACCTCCAGCACACACACGAACACTTGCACAGTTATCCTGAGAGTGGGCAGCCTCCTCCAACTGAGAGCAGGGCCTTGGTTCTTATAAAATCGCTTAACTTGTCTACCCTGTTTGGTTGCCTGATACGGAGTGCTGGGGAAAGGGTGGGTTGGGCTCTAAATCCAAGTATTAGCGAGTGCTTCTCCATGGGATTTGGAGGTTATTAACCAAAAACCCACAACATGGGAATACCTGTGCTCCTTGAAAACAGCGTGGACTCTGTATCCCCACCACCAGAACACACATGAAGAAGTTTTCTGCTATCCTGAGTGTGGGCTGGCAATTTCAGGTGACAGAAGCGGCTGGGTTCTAATAGAATCCCTTAGCTTGTAATCCCTGAGTGTTTCCCTAGGACTGATTCTGAGAGAAACCTGGGGGATGGGCTTTGATGCCAAATAGTAATGAGTGTCCCCGATGGACTGAGGAAGTTTTTAGATGAATTCTCCATAAAGGGAAACACCTGAGCACCCATTCATCTGCGTGGAGTGGGGCTTCAAATCTCCCCACCACACAGGGTTGGGTTCCAGTATCCTGAGGGTTGGGTAGTTCCTCCAACTGACATCAGCATCTTGGTTTTAATAGAATCCCTTTGCTTGTCTTCCCTGATGGATTGCCTAGGCCAGTGTGTGGTTGAAAGTGGGATTTGGGCTCTAAACAATGTATTAGCGTGTGCCTCTCCATGGGTAGTAGATGTGTTTAAATTACAACCCACAACTTGGGAATTTCTGTGACCCCTGAAAAATGCGTGTGCTGTTTCCCCACGTCAAGCACACAGAGGAAGAAGTTTTCTGGGGTTCTGAGTGTGGGGAGGTTCCTCCAACAGACAGCAGCACCTGGGTATTAATAGAATCCGTTAGCTTGACTTCCCTAAGTGATTTCCTAGGCCTAGCAGTTAGCGATGGTTGGGGATGGGCTCTAAAGCCAAGTATTAGCGAGTGCATCTCTGTGGGTAGTGGAGGGTTTTAAACTACTTCCCCAACCTTGGAACACCTGTGCCCCATAAAGCTGCGTGGAATCTGTTTCCCCACCTCCAGCACACACACGGAGACGTGCTCAGGTATCCTGATTGTAGGGAGGCTCCTCCAAATGACAGCAGCGCCTGGATACTAATAGAATCCCTTAGCTTGTCTTCCCTGATGGCATGCCTAGGTTGGAGAGTGGGGGAAAGTGGGGGTTGGTCTCTAAACCAAGTATTAGCGAGAGCCTATCGATGGGATATGGGTTTTTAACCTACAACCCACAACCATGGAATAAATGTGCCCCCTGAAAAATGCTTTGATTATTTCCCTACATCCAGCACACACGCGAAGAAGTGTTCTGGTATTCTGAGTGTGGGGAGGTTCCTCAAACTGACAGCAGCAACTGGGTTCTATTAGTATCCCTTAGCATCTGTTCCATGAGTGTTCCTTTAGGCCAGGCCATGAGGGAAAGCTCGGGGTTGGGCTTGGAAACCAAGTAGCAATGAGTGCCCCCTGATCCACTGAGGAAGTAATTAGAGGACTTCTCCCTAAACGGAACACCTTTTCCTCCATTCATCTGGGTGGAGTAGGGCTGCACATCTCTCCCACACCTAAGAATGTGTTCTGGAATTCTGAGTGCAGGGAAGTTCCTCCAACTGACAGCAGCGCCTGGGTTCTAATTGAATCCCTTTTCTTGTCTTCTCTGATGAAAAGCCTAGGCGGGAGTGCGGGGGAAAGTGTGGTTTGGGCTCCGAAACCAAGTATATGCGATGACCTCTCTATGGTTATTGGAGGTGTTTATACTACATCCCTAACCTGGGAACACCTGTGCCCCCATAAAGATACGTGGAGTCTGTTTCCACACCTCCAGCACACACACGAAAACTTGCACAGTTATCCTGAGAGTGGGCAGCCTCCTCCAACTGAGAGCAGGGCCTTGGTTCTTATAAAATCGTTTAACTTCTCTACGTTGTTTGGTTGCCTGATACGGAGTGCTTTGGAAAGGGTGTGTTGGGCTCTAAATCCAAGTATTAGCGAGTGCTTCTCCATGGGATTTGGAGGTTATTAACCAAAACCCCACAACATGGGAATCCCTGTGCTCCTTGAAACAGCGTGGACTCTGTATCCCCACAACCAGAACACACATGAAGAAGTTTTCTGATATCCTGAGTGTGGGCTGGCAATTTCAGGTGACAGAAGCGGCTGGGTTCTAATAAAATCCCTTAGCTTGTAATCCCTGAGTGTTTCCTTAGGACTGACTCTGAGAGAAACCTGGGGGTTGGGCTTTGAGGCCAAATAGTAGCGAGTGTCCCCGATGGACTCAGGAAGTATTTAGATGAATTCTCCATAAAGGGAAACACCTAAGCACCCATTCTTCTGCGCGTAGTGGGGCTTCAAATCTCCCCACCACACAAGGTTGTGTTCCAGTATCCTGACGGTGGGGTAGTTCCTCCAACTGAAGTCAGTGTCTTGGTTTTAATAGAATCCATTTACTTGTCTTCCCTGATGGTTTGCCTAGGCCAGTGTGTGGTTGAATGTGGAATTTGGGCTCTATAACTAAGTATTAGCGTGTGCCTCTCCATGGGTAGTGGAGATGTTTAAACTAAAACCCACAACTTGGGAATTACTGTGACCCCTGAAAAATGTGTGTGCTATGTTTCTCCGTGTCCAGCACACGCAGGAAGAAATGTTCTGGTGTTCTGAGTGTGGGGAGGATCCTCCAACAGACAGCAGCACCTGGGTTTTAATAGAATCCCTTAGCTTGACTTCCCTAAGTGTTTTCCTAGGCCTAGCAGTAAGCGATGGTGGGGGATGGGCTCTAAAGCCAAGTATTAGCGAGTGCATCTCTGTGGGTAGTGGAGGGTTTTAAACTACTTCCCCAACCTTGGAACACCTGTGCCCCTTAAAGATGCGTGGAATCTGTTTCCCCACCTCCAGCACACACACACGGAGACGTGCTCAGGTATCCTGATTGTGGGGAGGCTCCTCCAAATGACAGCACGCCTGGGTTCTAATAGAATCCCTTAGCTTGTCTTCCCTGATGGCATGCCTAGGCTGGAGTGTGGGGGAAAGTGGGCGTTGGGCTCTAAACCAACTATTAGCGAGAGCCTATCCATGGGATGTGGGTTTTTAACCTACAACCCACAACCATGGAATAAATGTGCCCCCTGAAAATGCTTTGACTGTTTCCCTAAATCCAGCACACACACGAAGAAATGTTCTGGTATTCTGAGTGTGGGGAGGTTCCTCAAACTGAGAGAAGCGCCTGGGTTCTAGTAGTATCCCTTAGCTTCTGTTCCCTGAGTGTTCCTTTAGGCCAGGCCATGATGGAAAGCTTGGGGTTGGGCTTAGAGCCCAAGTAGCTGTGAGTGCCCCCTGATCCATTGAGGAATTACTTAGAGGACTTCTCCCTAAACGGAACACCTTTTCCTCCATTCATCTGGGTGGAGTGGGGCTGCACATCTCTCCCACACCTATGAATGTGTTCTGGAATTCTGAGTGCAGGGAAGTTCCTCCAACTGACAGCAGCACCTGGGTTCTAATTGAATCCCTTTGCTTGTCTTCCCTGATGGAAATCCTAGGCGGGAGTGCGGGGGAAAGTGTGGTTTGGGCTCCGAAACCAAGTATTTGCGATGACCTCTCTATGGTTTGTGGAGGTGTTTAAACTACATCCCGAACCTGGGAACACCTGTGCCCCCATAAAGATCCTTGGAGTCTGTTTCCACACCTCCAGCACACACACGAACACTTGCACAGTTATCCTGGGAGTGGGCAGCCTCCTCCAACTGAGAGCAGAGCCTTGGTTCTCGTAAAATCGCTTAACTTGTCTACCCTGTTTGGTTGCCTGATACGGAGTGCTGGAGAAAGGGTGGGTTGGGCTCTAAATCCAAGTATTAGCGAGTGCTTCTCCATGGGATTTGGAGGTTATTAACGAAAACCCCACAACATGGGAATACCTGTGCTCCTTGAAAACAGCGTGGACTCTTTATCCCCACCACCAGAACACACATGAAGAATTTTTCTGCTATCCTGAGTGTGGGCTGGCAATTTCAGGTGACAGAAGCGGCTGGGTTCTAATAGAATCCCTTAGCTTGTAATCCCTGAGTGTTTCCCTAGGACTGACTCTGAGAGAAACCTGGGGTTGGGCTTTGAGGCCAACTAGTAGCGAGTGTCCCCGATGGACTGAGGAAGTATTTAGATGAATTCTCCATAAAGGGAAACACCTGAGCACCCATTCATCTGCGTGGAGTGGGGCTTCAAATCTCCCCACCACACAAGGTTTTGTTCAAGTATCCTGAGGGTGGGGTAGTTCCTCCAACTGATATCAGCGTCTTAGTTTTAATAGAATCCTTTGCTTGTCTTCCCTGATGGTTTGCCTAGGCCAGTGTGTGTTTGAAATTGGGATTTGGGATCTAAAACTAAGTATTAGCGTGTGCCTCTCCATGGGTAGTGGAGATGTTTAAACTACAACCCACAACTTGGGAATTACTGTGACCCCTGAAAAATGCATGTGCTATGTTTCCCCACGTCCAGCACACACAGGAAGAAGTGTTCGGGGGTTCTGAGTGTGGGGAGGTTCCTCCAACAGACAGCAGCACCTGGGTTTTAATAGAATCCCTTAGCTTGACTTCCCTAAGTGTATTCCTAGGCCTAGCAGTAAGCGATGGTGGGGGATGGGCTCTAAAGCCAAGTATTAGCGAGTGCATCTCTGTGGGTAGTGGAGGGTTTTAAACTACTTCCCCAACCTTGGAACACCTGTGCCCCATAAAGATGCGTGGAATTTGTTTCCCCACCTCCAGCACACACACGGAGACGTGCTCGGGTATCCTGATTGTGGGGAGGCTCCTCCAAATGACAGCAGCGCCTGGGTTCTAAAAGAATCTCTTAGCTTGTCTTCCCTGATGGCATGCCTAGGCTGAAGAGTGGGGGAAAGTGGGGGTTGGGCTCTAAACCAAGTATTAGCGAGAGCCTATCCATGGGATGTGGGATTTTAACCTACAACCCACAACCGTGGAATAAATGTGCCCTCTGAAAGATGCTTTGACTGTTTCCCTACATTAAGCAGACACACGTAGATGTGTTCTGGTATTCTGAGTGTGGGGAAGTTCCTCAAATTGACAGAAGCAACTTGATTCTTTTATAATCCCTTAGCTTCTGTGCCCTGACTGTTCTTTTAGGCCAGGGCATGAGGGAAAGCTGGGGGTTGGGCTTAGAGGCCACATGGCAGTGAGTGCCCCCTGATCCATTGAGGAAGTACTTAGAGGACTTCTCCCTAAACGGAACACCTTTTCCTCCATTCATCTGGGTGGAGTGGGGCTGCACATCTCTCACACACCTAAGAATGTGTTCTGGAATTCTGAGTGCAGGGAAGTTCCTCCAACTGACAGCAGCGCCTGGGTTCTAATTGAATCCATTTGCTTGTCTTCCCTAATGGAAAGCCTAGGCGGGAGTGCGGGGGAAAGTGTGGTTTGGGCTCCGAAACCAAGTATTTGCAATGACCTCTCTATGGTGTGTGGAGATGTTTAAACTACATCCCTAACCTGGGAACACCTGTGCCCCCATAAAGATCCGTGGAGTCTGTTTCCACACCTCCAGCACACACACGAACACTTGCACAGTTATCCTGAGAGTGGGCAGCCTCCTCCAACTGAGAGCAGGGCCTTGGTTCTTATAAAATCGCTTAACCTGTCTACCCTGTTTGGTTGCCTGATACGGAGTGCTGGAGAAAGTGTGGGTTGGGCTCTATATCCAAGTATTAGCGAGTGCTTCTCCATGGGATTTGGAGGTTATTAACCAAAAACCCACAACATGGGAATACCTGTGCTCCTTGAAAAAAGCATGGACTCTGTATCCCCACCACCAGAACACACATGAAGAAGTTTTCTGCTATCCTGAGTGTGGGCTGGCAATTTCAGGTGACAGAAGCGGCTGGGTTCTCATAGAATCACTTAGTTTGTAATCCCTGAGTGTTTCCCTAGGACTGACTCTGAGAGAAACCTGGGGGTTGGGCTTTGAGTCCATATAGTAGCCAGTGTCCCCGATGGACTGAGGAAGTGTTTAGATGTATTCTCCATAAAGGGAAACACCTGAGCACCCATTCATCTGCGTGGAGTGGGGCTTCAAATCTCCCCACCACACAAGGTTGGGTTCCAGTATCCTGAGGGTGGGGTAGTTTCTCCAACTGACATCAGCGTCTTGGATTTAATAGAATCCCTTTGCTTGTCTTCCCTGATGGTTTGCCTAGGCCAGTGTGTGGTTGAATGTGGGATTTGGGATGTAAAACTAAGTATTAGCGTGTGCCTCTCCATGGGCAGTGGAGAGGTTTAAACTACAACCCACAACTTGGGAATTACTGTGACCCCTGAAAATTGCGTGTGCTATGTTTCCCCACGTCCAGCACACAGAGGAAGTAGTGTTCTGGGGTTCTGAGTGTCGGGAGGTTCCTCCAACAGACAGCAGCACCTGGGTTTTAATAGAATCCCTTAGCTTGACTTCCCTATGTGTTTTCCTAGGCCTAGCAGTAAGCGATGGTGGGGGATGGGCTCTAAAGCCAAGTATTAGCGAGTGCATCTCTGTGGGTAGTGGAGGATTTTAAGCAACTTCCCCAACCTTGGAACACCTGTGCCCCATAAAGATGCGTGAAATCTGTTTCCCCACCTCCAGCACACACACGGAGACGTGCTCAGGTATCCTGATTGTGGGGAGGCTCCTCCAAATGACAGCAGCGCCTGGGTTCTAATAGAATCCCTTAGCTTGTCTTCCCTGATGGCATGCCTAGGCTGGAGAATGGGGGAAAGTGGGGGTTGGGCTCTAAACCAAGTATTAGCGAGAGCCTATCCATGGGATGTGGGTTTTTAAACTACAACCCACAACCATGGAATAAATGTGCCCCCTGAAAGATGATTTGACTGTTTCCCTACATCCAGCACACACACGAAGAAATGTTCTTGTATTCTGAGTGTGGGGAGGTTCCTCAAACTGACAGAAGCACCTGGGTTCTAGTAGTATCCCTTAGCTTCTGTTCCCTGAATGTTCCTTTAGGCCAGGCCATGAGGGAAAGCTTGGGGTTGGGCTTAGAGGCCAAGTAGCTGTGAGTGCACCCTTATCCATTGAGGAAGTACTTAGAGGACTTCTCCCTAAACCTAACACCTTTTCCTCCATTCATCTGGGTGCAGTGTGGCTGCACATCTCTCCCACACCTAAGAATGTGTTCTGGAATTCTGAGTGCAGGGAAGTTCCTCCAACTGACAGCAGCGCCTGGGTTCTAATTGAATCCCTTTGCTTGTCTTCACTGATGGAAAGCCTAGGCGGGAGTGCGGGGGACAGTGTGGTTTAGGCTCCGAAACCAAGTATTTGCGATGAACTCTCTATGGTTTTTGGAGGTGTTTAAACTACATCCCTAACCTGGGAACACTTGTGCCCCCATAAAGATCCGTGGAGTCTGCTTCCACACCTCCAGCACACACACGAACACTTGCACAGTTATCCTGAGAGTGGGCAGCCTCCTCCAACTGAGAGCAGGGCCTTGGTTCTTATAAAATCGCTTAACTTGTCTACCCTGTTTGGTTGCCGGATACAGAGTGCTGGAGAAAGGGTGGGTTGGGCTCTAAATCCAAGTATTAGCGAGTGCTTCTCCATGGGATTTGGAGGTTATTAACCAAAACCCCACAACATGGGAATACCTGTGCTCCTTGAATAAAGCATGGACTCTGTATCCCCACCACCAGAACACACATGAAGAAGTTTTCTGCTATCCTGAGTGTGGGCTGGCAATTTCAGGTGACAGAAGCTTCTGGGTTCTAATAGAATCCCTTAGCTTGTAATCCCTGAGTGTTTCCCTAGGACTGACTCTGAGAGAAACCTGGGGGTTGGGCTTTGAGGCCAAATAGTAGCCAGTGTCCCCGATGGAATGAGGAAGTATTTAGATGAATTCTCCATAAAGGGAAACACCTGAGCACCCATTCATCTGCGTGGAGTGGGGCTTCAAATCTCCCCACCACACAAGGTTTTGTTCAAGTATCCTGAGGGTGGGGTAGTTCCTCCAACTAACATCAGCATCTTAGTTTTAATAGAATCCTTTGCTTGTCTTCCCTGATGGTTTGCCTAGGCCAGTGTGTGGTTGAAAGTGGGATTTGGGATCTAAAACTAAGTATTAGCCTGTGCCTCTCCATGGGTAGTGGAGATGTTTAAACTACAACCCACAACATGGGAATTACTGTGACCCATGAAAAATGGGTGTGCTATGTTTCCCCACGTCCAGCAAACACAGGAAGAAGTTTTCTGTGGTTCTGAGTGTGGGGAGGTTCCTCCAACAGACAGCAGCACCTGGGTTGTAATAGAATCCCTTAGCTTCTGTTCCCTGAGTGTTCCTTTAGGCCAGGACATGAGGGAAAGCTGGGGGTTGGACTTAGAGGCCAAGTAGCAGTGAGTGCCACCTGATCCACTTAGGAAGTGCTTAGAGGTCTTCTCCCTAAACGGAAAACCTTTTCCTCCATTCATCTGGGTGGAGTGGGGCTGCACAACTCCCACACCTAAGAATGTGTTCTGGAATTCCGAGTGCAGGGAAGTTCCTCCAACTGACAGCAGCGCCTGGGTTCTAATTGAATGCATTTTCTTGTCTTCCCTGATGGAAAGCCTAGGCGGGAGTGCGGGGGACATTGTGGTTTGGGCTCCGAAAGCAAGTATTTGCGATGACCTCTCTATGGTTTGTGGAGGTGTTTAAACTACATCCCTAACCTGGGAACACCTGTGCCCCCATAAAGATCCGTGGAGTCTGTTTCCACACCTCCAGCACACAGACGAACACTTGCACAGTTATCCTGAGAGTGGGCAGCCTCCTCCAACTGAGAGCAGGGACTTGGTTCTTATAAAATCGCATAACTTGTCTACACTCTTTGGTTGCCTGATACGGAGTGCTGGGGAAAGGGTGGGTTGGGCTCTAAATCCAAGAATTAGCGAGTGCTTCTCCATGGGATTTGGAGGTTATTAACCAAAAACCCACAACATGGGAATACCTGTGCTCCTTGAAAACAGCGTGGACACTGTATCCCCACCACCAGAACACACATGAAGAAGTTTTCTGCTATCCTGAGTGTGGGCTGGCAATTTCAGGTGACAGAAGCGGCTGGGTTCTAATAGAATCCCTTAGCTTGTAATCCCTGAGTGATTCCCTAGGACTGACTCTGAGAGAATCCTGGGGGTTGGGCTTTGAGACCAAATAGTAGCGAGTGTCCCCGATGGACTGAGGAAGTATTTAGATGAATTCTCCATAAAGGGAAACAGCTGAGCACCCATTCATCTGCGTGGAGTGGGGCTTCAAATCTCCCCACCACACAAGGTTGGGTTCCAGTATCCTGAGGGTGGGGTAGTTCCTCCAACTGACATCAGCGTCTTGGTTTTAATAGAATCCCTTTGCTTGTCTTCCCTGATGGTTTGCCTAGGCCAGTGTGTGGTTGAAAGTGGGATTTGGGATCTAAAATTAAGTATTAGCGTCTGCCTCTCCATGGGTATTGTAGATGTTTAAACTACAACCCACAACTTGGGAATTACTGTGACCCCTGGAAAATGCGTGTGCTATGTTTCCCCACGTCCAGCACACACAGGAAGAAATATTCTGGGGTTCTGAATGTGGGGAGGTACCTCCAACAGACAGCAGCACCTGGGTTGTAATAGTATCCCTTAGCTTGACTTCCCTGATGGTTTGCCTAGGCCAGTGTTTGGTTGAAATTGGGATTTGGGATCTAAAACTAAGTATTAGCGTGTGCCTCTCCATGAGTAGTGGAGATGTTTAAACTACAACCCACAACTTGGGAATTACTGTGACCCCTGAAAAATGCGTGTGCTATGTTTCCCCACGTCCAGCACACACAGGAAGAAATTTTCTCGGGTTCTGAGTGTGGGGAGGTTCCTCCAACAGACAGCAACACCTGGGTTGTAATAGAATCCCTTAGCTTGACTTCCCTAAGTGTTTTCCTAGGCCTAGAGGTAAGTGATGGTGGGGGATGGGCTCTAAAGCCAAGTATTAGCGAGTGCATCTCTGTGGGTAGTGGAGGGTTTTAAACTACTTCCCCAACCTTGGAACACCTGTGCCCCATAAAGATGCGTGGAGTCTGTTTCCCCACCTCCAGCACACACACGGAGACGTGCTCAGGTATCCTTTTTGTGGGGAGGCCCCTCCAATTGACAGCAGCGACTGGGTTCTAAAATAATCCCTTAACTTGTCTTCCCTGAGGGCATGCCTAGGCTGGAGGGTGGGGGATAGTGGGGGTTGGGCTCTAAACCAAGTTTTAGCGAGAGCCTATCCATGGGATGTGGGTTTTTAACATACAACCCACAACCATGGAATAAAAGTGCCCCCTGAAAGATGCTTTGAGTGTTTCCCTACATCCAGCACACACACGAAGATGTGTTCTGGTATTCTGAGTGTGGGGAAGTTCCTCAAACTGACTGCAGCACCGGGTTCTATTAGAATCCCTTAGCTTCTGTTCCCTGAGTGTTCCTTTAGGCCAGGCCATGAGGGAAAGCTGGGGGTTGGGCTTGGAGGCCAAGTAGCATTGAGTGCCCCCTGATCCACTGAGGAAATACTTAGAGGACTTCTCCCTAATCTTAACACCTTTTCCTCCATTCATCTGGGTGCAGTGGGGCTGCACAGCTCTCCCACACCTAAGAATGTGTTTTGGAATTTTGAGTGCAGGGAAGTTCCTCCAACTGAAAGAAGCGCCTGGGTCCTAATTGAATCCTTTGCTTGTCTTCCCTAATGGAAAGCCTAGGCGGGAGTGCGGGGGACAGTGCGGTTTGGGCTCCGAAACCAAGTATTTGCGATGACCTCTCTATGGTTTGTGGAGGTGTTTAAACTACATCCCTAACCTGGGAACACCTGTGCCCCCATAAAGATCCGTGGAGTCTGTTTCCACACCTCCAGCACACACACGAACACTTGCACAGTTATCCTGAGAGTGGGCAGCCTCCTCCAACTGAGAGCAGGGCCTTGGTTCTTATAAAATCGCTTAACGTGTCTACCCTTTTTGGTTGCCTGATACGGAGTGCTGGGGAAAGGGTGGGTTGGGCTCTAAATCCAAGTATTAGCGAGTGCTTCTCCATGGGATTTGGAGGTTATTAACCAAAACCCCACAACATGGGAATACCTGTGCTCCTTGAAAAAAGCGTGGACTCTGTATCCCCACCACCAGAACACACATGAAGAAGTTTTCTGCTATCCTGAGTGTGGGCTGGCAATTTCAGGTGACAGAAGCGGCTGGGTTCTAATAGAATCCCTTAGCTTGTAATCCCTGAGTGTTTCCCTAGGACTGACTCTGAGAGAAACCTGGGGGTTGGGCTTAGATGCCAAATAGTACCGAGTGTCCCCGATGGACTGAGGAATTATTTAGATGAATTCTCCATAAAGGGAAACACCTGAGCTTCAAATCTCCTGCGTGGAGTGGGGCTTCAAATCTCCCGACCACACAAGGTTGGGTTCCAGTATCCTGAGGGTGGGGTAGTTCCTCCAACTGACATCAGCGTCTTGGTTTTAATAGAATCCCTTTGCTTGTCTTCCCTGATGGTTTGCCTAGGCCAGTGTGTGGTTGAAAGTGGAATTTGGGATCTAAACTAAGTATTAGCGTGTGCCACTCCATGGGCAGTGGAGATGTTTAAACTACAACCCACAACTTGGGAATTACTGTGACCCCTGAAAAATGCGTGTGCTATGTTTCCCCACGTCCAGCACACACAGGAAGAAGTTTTCTGGGGTTCTGAGTGTGGGGAGGTTCCTCCAACAGACAGCAGCACCTGGGTTTTAATAGAATCCCTTAGCTTGACTTCCCTAAGTGTTTTCCTAGGCCTAGCATTAAGCGATGGTGGGGGATGGGCTCTAAAGCCAAGTATTAGTGAGAGCATCTCTGTGGGTAGTGGAGGGTTATAAACTACTTCCCCAAACTTGGAACACCTGTGCCCCATAAAGATACGTGGAATCTGTTTCCCCACCTACAGCAC
Source organism: Vicugna pacos (assembly GCF_048564905.1). Classification (NCBI taxonomy): domain Eukaryota; kingdom Metazoa; phylum Chordata; class Mammalia; order Artiodactyla; family Camelidae; genus Vicugna; species Vicugna pacos. Next base: position 4,384,491 of record NW_027328734.1, read on the forward strand.
ACACACGGAGAAGTGCTCAGGTATCCTGATTGTGGGGAGGTTCCTCCAAATGACAGCAGCGACTGGGTTCTAAAAGAATCCCTTAGCTTGTCTTCCCTGATGGCATGCCTAGGCTGGAGAGTGGGGGAAAGTGGGGGTTGGGCTCTAAACCAAGTATTAGCGAGAGCCTATCCATGGGATGTGGGTTTTTAAACTACAACCCACAACCAATAAATAAATGTGCCCCCTGAAAGATGCTTTGACTGTTTCCCTACATCCAGCACACACACGAAGATGTATTCTGGTATTCTGAGTGTGGGGAATTTCCTCAAACTGACAGCAGCACCTGGGTTCTATTAGTTTCCCTTAGCTTCTGTTCCCTGAGTGTTCCTTTAGGCCAGGCCATGAGGGAAAGCTGGGGGTTGGGCTTGGAGGCCAAGTAGCAGTGAGTGACCCCTGATCCACTGAGGAAGTATTTAGAGGACTTCTCCCTAAACGGAACACCTTTTCCTCCATTCATCTGGGTGCAGTGGGGCTGCACATCTCTCCCACACCTAAGAATGTGTTCTGGAATTCTGAGTGCAGGGAAGTTCCTCCAACTGACAGCAGCCTCTGGGTTCTAATTGAATCCCTTTGCTTGTCTTCCCGGATGGAAACCTAGGCGGGAGTGCGGGGGACAGTGTGGTTTGGGCTCCGAAACCAAGTAATTGCGATGACCAATCTATGGTTTGTGGAGGTGTTTAAACTACATCCCTAACCTGGGAACACCTGTGCCCCCATAAAGATCCGTGGAGTCTGTTTCCACACCTCCAGCACACACACGAACACTTGCACAGTTATCCTAAGAGTGGGCAGCCTCCTCCAACTGAGAGCAGGGCCTTGGTTCTTATAAAATCGCTTAACTTGTCTACCCTGTTTGATTGCCTGTTACTGAGTGCTGGGGAAAGGGTGGGTTGGGCTCTAAATCCAAGTATTAGCGAGTGCTTCTCCATGGGATTTGGAGGATATTAACCAAAACCCCACAACATGGGAATACCTGTGCTCTTTGAAAATAGCATGGACTCTGTATCCCCACAACCAGAACACACATGAAGAAGTTTTCTGCTATCCTGTGTGTGGGCTGGCAATTTCAGGTGACAGAAGCGGCTGCGTTCTAATAGAATCCCTTAGCTTGTTATCCCTGAGTGTTTCCCTAGGACTGACTCTGAGAGAAACCTGGGGGTTGGGCTTTGAGGCCAAATAGTAGCGAGTGTCCCCGATGGACTGAGGAAGTATTTAGATGAATTCTCCATAAAGGGAAACACCTGAGCACCCATTCATCTGCGTGGAGTGGGGCTTCAAATCTCCCCACCACACAAGGTTGTGTTCCAGTATCCTGAGGGTGGGGTAGTTCCTCCAACTGACATCAGGGTCTTGGTTTTAATAGAATCCCTTTGCTTGTCTTCCCTGATGGTTTGCCTAGGCCAGTGTGTAGTTGAAAGTGGGATTTGGGATCTAAAACTAAGTATTAGAGTGTGCCTCTCCATGGGCAGTGGAGATGTTTAAACTACAACCCACAACTTGGGAATTACTGTGACCCCTGAAAAATGTGTGTGCTGTTTCCCCACGTCCAGCACACACATGAAGAAGTTTTCTGGGGTTCTGAGTGTGGGGAGGTTCCTCCAACAGACAGCAGCACCTGGGTTGTAATAGAATCCCTTAGCTTGACTTCCCTAAGTGTTTTCCTAGGCCTAGCAGTAAGCGATGGTGGGGGATGGGCTCTAAAGCCAAGTATTAGCGAGTGCATCTCTGTGGGTAGTGGAGGGTTATAAACTACTTCCCCAACCTTGGAACACCTGTGCCCCATAAAGTTGCGTGGAATCAGTTTCCCCACCTCCAGCACACACACGGAGACGTGCTCAGGTATCCTGATTGTGGGGAGGCTCCTCCAAATGACAGCAGTGCCTGGGTTCTAAAAGAATCCCTTAGCTTGTCTTCCCTGATGGCATGCCTAGGCTGGAGTGTGGGGGAAAGTGGGGGTTGGGCTCTAAACCAAGTATTAGCGAGAGCCTATCCATGGGATGTGGGTTTTTACCCTACAACCCACAACCATTAAATAAATGTGCCCCCTGAAAGATGCTTTGACTGTTTCCCTACATCCAGCACACACACGAAGATGTGTTCTGGTATTCTGAGTGTGGGGAAGTTCCTCAAACTGACAGCAGCACCTGGATTATATTTGTATCCCTTAGCTTCTGTTCCCTGAGTGTTCTTTTAGGCCAGTCCATGAGGGAAAGCTGGGGGTTGGGCTTGGAGGCCACGTAGCCGTGAATTCCCAATGATCCATTGAGGAATTACTTAGAGGACTTCTCCCTAAACGGAACACATTTTCCTCCATTCATCTGGGTGCAGTGGGGCTACACATCTCTCCCACACCTAAGAATGTGTTCTGGAATTCTGAGTGCATTGAAGTTCCTCCAACTGACAGCAGTGCCTGGGTTCTAATTGAATCCCTTTGCTTGTCTTCCCTGATGGAAAGCCTAGGCGGGAGTGCGGGGGACAGTGTGGTTTGGGCTCTGAAACCAAGAAATTGCGATGACCTCTCTATGGTTTGTGGAAGTGTTTAAACTACATCCCTTACCTGGGAACACCTGTGCCCCAATAAAGATCAGTGGATTCTGTTTCCACACCTCCAGCACACACACGAACACTTGCACATTTATCCTGAGAGTGGGCAGCCTCCTCCAACTGAGAGCAGGGCCTTGGTTCTTATAATATCGCTTAAATTGTCTACCCTGTTTGGTTGCCTGATACGGAGTGCTGGGGAAAGAGTGGGTTGGGCTCTAAATCCAAGTATTAGCGAGTGCTTCTCCATGGGATTTGGAGGTTATTAACCAAAAACCCACAACATGGGAATACCTGTGCTCCTTGAAAATAGCGTGGACTCTGTATCCCCACCACCAGAACACACATGAAGGAGTTTTCTGCTATCCTGAGTGTGGGCTGGCAATTTCAGGTGACAGAAGCGGCTGGGTTCTAATAGAATCCCTTAGCTTGTAAGCCCTGAGTGTTTCCCTAGGACTGACTCTGAGAGAAACCTGGGGGTTGGGCTTTGAGGCCAAATAGTAGCGAGTGTCCCCGATGGACTGAGGAAGTATTTAGATGAATTCTCCATAAAGGGAAACACCTGAGCACCCATTCATCTGCGTGAAGCGGGGCTTCAAATCTCCCCACCACACAAGGTTGGGTTCCAGTATCCTGAGGGTGGGGTAGTTCCTCCAACTGACATCAGCGTCTTGCTTTTAATAGAATCCCTTTGCTTGTCTTCCCTGATGGTTTGCCTAGGCCAGTGTGTGGTTGAAAGTGGGATTTGGGATCTAAAACTAAGTATTAGCGTGTGCCTCTCCATGGGCAGTGGAGATGTTTAAACTACAACCCACAACTTGGGAATTACTGTGACCCCTGAAAAATGCGTGTGCTATGTTTCCCCACGTCCAGCACACACAGGAAGAAGGGTTCTGGGGTTCTGAGTGTGGGGAGGTTCCTCCAACAGACAGCAGCACCTGGGTTGTAATAGAATCCCTTAGCTTGACTTCCCTAAGTGTTTTCCTAGGCCTAGCAGTAAGCGATGGTGGGGGATGGGCTCTAAAGCCAAGTATTAGCGAGTGCATCTCTGTGGGTAGTGGAGGGTTATAAACTACTTCCCCAACCTTGGAACACCTGTGCCCCATAAAGATGCGTGGAATCTGTTTCCCCACCTCCAGCACACACACGGAGATGTGCTCAGGTATCCTGATTGTTGGGAGGCTCCTCCAAATGACAGCAGCGACTGGGTTCTAAAAGAATCCCTTAGCTTGTTTTCCCTGATGGCATTCCTAGTCTGGAGTGTGGGGGAAAGTGGGGGTTGGGCTCTAAAGCAAGTATTAGCTATAGCCTATCCATGGGATGTGGGTTTTTAACTTTCAACCCACAACCATGGAATAAATGTGACCCCTGAAAGATGCTTTGACTGTTTCCCTACATCCAGCACACACACGAAGATGTGTTCTGGTATTCTGAGTGTGGGGAAGTTCCTCAAACTGACAGCAGCACCTGGATTCTATTTGTATCCCTTAGCTTCTGTTCCCTGAGTGTTCTTTTAGGCCAGGCCATGAGGGAAAGCTGGGGGTTGGGCTTGGAGTCCACGTAGCAGTGAGTGCCCCCTGATCCATTGAGGAAGTACTTAGAGGACTTCTCCCTAAACGGAACACCTTTTCCTCCATTCATCTTGGTGCAGTGGGGCTGCACATCTCTCCCACACCTAAGAATGTGTTCTGGAATTCTGAGTGCAGGGAAGTTCCTACAAAGGACAGCAGCGCCTGGGTTCTAATTGAATCCCTTTGCTTGTCTTCCCTGATGGGAAGCCTAGGCGGGAGTGCGGCTGAAAGTGTGTTTTGGGATCCGAAACCAAGTATTTGCGATGACCTCTCTATGGTTTGTGGAGGTGTTTAAACTACATCCCTAACCTGGGAACACCTGTGCCCCCATAAAGATCCGTGGAGTCTGTTTCCACACCTCCAGCACACACACGAACCCTTGCACAGTTATCCTGAGAGTGGGCAGCCTCCTCCAACTGAGAGCAGGTTCTTGGTTCTTATAAAATCGCTGAAATTGTATACCCTGTTTGGTTGCCTGATACGGAATGCTGGGGAAAGGTTGGGTTGGACTCTAAATCCAAGTATTATCGAGTGCTTCTCCATGGGATTTGGAGGTTATTAACCAAAAACCCACAACATGGGAATACCTGTGCTCCTTGAAAAAAGCGTGGACTCTGTATCCTCACCACCAGAACACACATGAAGAAGTTTTCTGCTATCCTGAGTGTGGGCTGGCAATTTCAGGTTACAGAAGCGGCTGGGTTCTAATAGAATTCCTTAGTTGTAATCCCTGAGTGTTTCCCTAGGACTGACTCTGAGAGAAACCTGGGGGTTGGGCTTAGATGCCAAATAGTACCGAGTGTCCCCGATGGACTGAGGAAGTATTTAGATGAATTATCCATAAAGGGAAACACCTGAGCACCCATTCATCTGCGTGAAGTGGGGCTTCAAATCTCCCCACCACACAAGGTTGGGTTCCAGTATCCTGAGGGTGGGGTAGTTCCTCCAACTGACATCAGCGTCTTGGTTTTAATAGAATCCCTTTGCTTGTCTTCCCTGATGGTTTGCCTAGGCCAGTGTGTGGTTGAATTTGGGATTTGGGATCTAAACAATGTATTAGCGTGTGCCTCTCCATGGGTAGTGGAGATGTTTAAACTACAACCCACAACTTGGGAATTACTGTGACCCCTGAAAAATGCGTGTGCTATGTTTCCCCACGTCCAGCACACACAGGAAGAAGTGTTCTGGGGTTCTGAGTGTGGGGAGGTTCCTCCAACAGACAGCAGCACCTGGGTTTTAATAGAATCCCTTAGCTTGACTTCCCTAAATGTATTCCTAGGCCTAGCAGTAAGCGATGGTGGGGGCTGGGCTCTAAATCCAAGTATTAGCGAGTGCATCTCTGTGGGTAGTGGAGTGTTTTAAACTACTTCCCAAACCTTGGAACACCTGTGCCCAATAAAGTTGCGTGGAATCTGTTTCCCCACATCCAGCACACACACGGAGACGTGCTCAGGTATCCTGATTGTGGGGAGGCTCCTCCAAATGACAGCAGCGCCTGGGTTCAAAAAGAATCCCTTAGCTTGTCTTCCCTGATGGCATGTCTACGGTGGAGGGTGGGGGAAAGTGGGGGTTGGGCTCTAAACCAAGTATTAGCGAGAGTCTATCCATTGGATGTGGGTTTTTATCCTACAACCCACAACCATGGAATAAATGTGCCCCCTGAAAGATGCTTTGAATGTTTCCCTCCATCCAGCACACACACGAAGATGTGTTCTGTTATTCTAAATGTATGGAAGTTCCTCAAGCTGACAGCAGCACCTGGGTTCTATAAGTATCCCTTAGCTTCTGTTCCCTGAGTGTTATTTAAGGCCAGGCCATGAAGGAAAGCTGGGGGTTGGGCTTGGAGTCCACGTAGCAGTGAGTGCCCCCTGATCCATTGAGGAAGTACTTAGAGGACTTCTCCCTAAACGGAACACTTTTTCCTCTATTCATCTGGGTGCAGTGGGGCTACACATCTCTCCCACACCTAAGAATGTGTTCTGGAATTCTGAGTGCAGGGAAGTTCCTCCAACTGACAGCAGCGCCTGGGTTCGAATTGAATCCCTTTGCTTGTCTTCCCTGATGGAAAGCCTAGGCGGGAGTGCGGGGGACAGTGTGGTTTGGGCTCCGAAACCAAGAATTTGCGATGACCTCTCTATGGTTTATGGAGGTTTTTAAACTACATCCCTTACCTGGGAACACCTGTGCCCCCATAAAGATCCGTGGAGTCTGTTTCCACACCTCCAGCACACACACGGAGACGTTCTCAGCTATCCCGATTGGGGGGAGGCTCCTCCAAATGACAGCAGGGACTGGGTTCTAAAAGAATCCCTTAGCTTGTCTTCCCTGATGGCATGCCTAGGGTGGAGGGTGGGGGAAAGGGGGGTTGGGATCTAAACCATTTATTAGCGAGAGCCTATCCATGGGATGTGGGTTTTTAACCTACAACCCTCAACCATGGAATAAATGTTCCCCCTGAAAAATGCTTTGACTCTTTCCCTACATCCAGCACACACACGAAGATGTGTTCTGGTATTCTGACTTTGGGGAAGTTCCTCAAACTGACAGCAGCAACTGGGTTCTATTAGTATCCCTTAGCTTCTGTTCCCTGAGTGTTACTTTAGGCCAGGCCATGAGTTAAAGCTGGGGGTTGGGCTTGGAAGCCAAGTAGCAGTGAGTGCCCCTTGATCCACTGAGGAAGTACTTAGAGGAATTCTCCCTAAACGGAACACCTTTTCCTTCATTCATCTGGGTGCAGTGGGGCTGCACATCTCTCCCACACCTAAGAATGTGTTCTGGAATTCTGAGTGCAGGGAGGTTCCTCCAACTGACAGCAGCGCCTGGGTTCTAATTGAATCCCTTTGCTTGTCTTCCCTGATGGAAAGCCTAGGCGGGAGTGCGGGGGACATTTTGGTTTGGGCTCCGAAACCAAGTATTTGCGATGACATCACTATGGTTTGTGGAGGTGTTTAAACTACATCCCTAACCTGGGAACACCTGTGCCCACATAAAGATCCGTGGAGACTGTTTCCACACCTCCAGCACACACACGAACCCTTGCACAGTTATCCTGAGAGTGGGCAGCCTCCTCCAACTGAGAGCAGGGCCTTGGTTCTTATAAAATCGCTTAACTTGTATACCCTGTTTGGTTGCCTGATACGGAGTGCTGGGGAAAGGGTGGGTTGGGCTCTAAATCCAAGTATTAGCGAGTGCTTCTCCATGGGATTTGGAGGTTATTAACCAAAACCCCACAACATGGGAATACCTGTGCTCCTTGAAAAAAGCGTGGACTCTATATCCCTACCACCAGTACACACATGAAGAAGTTTTCTGCTATCCTGAGTGTGGGCTGGCAATTTCAGGTGACAGAAGCGGCTGGGTTCTAATAGAATCCCTTAGCTTGTAATCCCTGAGTGTTTCCCTAGGACTGACTCTGAGAGAAACCTGGGGGTTGGGCTTTGAGTCCAAATAGTAGCGAATGTCCCCGATGGACTGAGGAAGTATTTAGATGAATTCTCCATAAAGGGAAACACCTGAGCACCCATTCATCTGCGTGGAGTGGGGCTTCAAATCTCCCCACCACACAAGGTTGTGTTCCAGTATCCTGAGGGTTGAGTAGATCCTCCAACTGACATCAGCGTCTTGGTTTTAATACAATCCCTTTGCTTGTCTTCCCTGATGGTTTGCCTAGGCCAGTGTGTGGTTCAAAGTGGGATTTTGGCTCTAAAACTAAGTATTAGTGTGTGCCTCTCCATGGGTAGTGGAGATGTTTAAACAAGAACCCACAAATTGGGAATTACTGTGACCCCTGAAAAATGCGTGTGCTATGTTTCCCCACGTCCAGCACACACAGGAAGAATTGTTCTGGGTTTCTGAGTGTGGGGAGGTTCCTCCAACAGACAGCAGCACCTGGGTTTTAATAGAATCCCTTAGCTTGACTTCCCTAAGTGTTTTCCTAGCCTAGCAGTAAGCGATGGTGGGGGATGGGCTCTAAAGCCAAGTATTAGCGAGTGCATCTCTGTGGGCAGTGGAGGGTTTTAAACTACTTCCCCAACCTTGGAACACCTGTGCCCCATAAAGATGCGTGGAATCTGTTTCCCCATCTGCAGCACACACACGGAGACGTGCTCAGGTATCCTGATTGTGGGGAGGCTCCTCCAAATGACAGCAGCGCCTGGGTTCTACAAGAATCCCTTAGCTTGTCTTCCCTGATGGCATGCCAAGGCTGGAGAGAGGGGGAAAGTGGGGGTTGGGCTCTAAACCAACTATTAGCGAGAGCCTATCCATGGGATGTGGGTTTTTAACCTACAACCCACAACCATGGAATAAATGTGCCCCCTGAAAGATGCTTTGACTG